>NC_141330.1:8380000-9007500 GCF_037954235.1 Aulostomus chinensis | reverse complement strand
GTGTGTGTGTGTGTGTGTGTGTGTGTGTGTGTGTGTGTGTGTGTGTGTGTGTGTGTGTGTGTGTGTGTGTGTGTGTGTGTGAGAGAGAGAGAGAGAGAGAGAGAGACCTGAACTCTGTGATGACTTGAGAATGTGAACATTTGAGATGGACAGCTTGGTTTTCCTGTTTGAGAATATTTATCCTCATCATGTTACATGAAAGAATCAAGTTCACTTCTGTGTTGCTCGTTTTGGAATTTTCACATTTTAAAAGCCAGAAAGATACAAACTATTCCAGAGTGTCCAGGTGAGCAATTATTCAAATCAGTCCTGTAAAGTGCAATATTCAAATGGAAGGAGCTGCGGGGTTATGATGGAGGTATGATAGGTCAAACTTACTGTACCAGTACAAATGAAGCATTGTGGTGCCACAATCTATGCACTGGTCTATGGGAATCTTTTTTTTTTTTTTTTAATTTCTTTAGACTTTTCACTGAAAATAAAATGCAGAAATTGTCATTTTTGCAAAAATCGTGACTCATATTACAAATGATTCAGCCCTAATCGACTGCTTGTATTTTAAACTGCAGATGAGGCAAAGACAATATCATGAATAACTTACACTGCTGAATGTTACCTTGTGTCAGGACACATTTGAAAGTACAATAACGCCTCGTGAGCACATGAAGCAGATGGAGAATTGCACTCTCAACTGCTCTGCATTATTGACCATGGAGCTGTCGCGGTTTAGTTAGCAGGAGCGCAATGTGTGAGTGTTAGCTCTGTTTGTGTTGTTGGTTTCCAAACCCAGCTGGCGTGACGTCTGTGTAAAACGGGAGCCCTGTGGAGAAGCTATTAGCCGCAGTTAATCAGCCGGCACCCAGACGAGACTCACTTGACTAAAACCATATGTGTCTTAATGTTTGGGTGTGATTTGAACCAGGTTTTTTATGTTGTTTGTTGTCTTGCATCTGCTCTCTGCTTCCATATGAACATTTTAATGATGTTTTTCTTGGAATCTGTTACTTTATTAAGTTTTGTGCCTGTGTGTTTTTTTTATTATTATTATTATTGAGTTCAGCATGATGAGATGGATTAGGTTAAATCTGGATTATAGCCATGAAATCTGTTGCAATTCATCTCTCTAGTGGAGGATTAAATAGTTCTTCATGGAGTTCAGAGAGGGGTTGTCACAGAGCCTGCTAGTATACAGAGATGGCTCTGCATTATCAGGGTCAAAGGTTAAACGGGTCATAGATTTGAAGGCTTTTATTTTCTACTGCTCTTTGTGTTATTGCCAACAAGAAGTCTTTATAATAGTAAAGACTACTTGACTGCCTTTTAAGAAATCAATCTTTGATTTAATGGTGATTTTAATCTTGTCACTGATTGTTTTTCAAGTCATCTGAAATTGATTCAATAAAAATATTGTAATCCTTTTCAAATCATCCAATTTGAGAGTATTATACTTGAATTACCTGCAGTATTTTCCCCTCGTTGTAATTCCACTGTTTCCCCATGTGATAGCAGTATGGACTGACAATATAGGAAGGTTAGTTTAACTTCAAGAATTACAGCCCTGTCTGAACTTTGAAAATGTAAAATGCAGAAAAATGACAGAAGGAGTGGATCATTAACTTTTTAATGAATTGTAAGAATGTTAAATTTACCACTAAATGACACGGCAGCTTCTGATACAGCTGCAGTACCATCAGATGTCCATGTGGGGGCTTTAGATTTAAAAACTAAAAATTCTCCAGCACACCTGACACAGTGGCAGGCGTGCGTTCTCTGCCTCCGCTCCTCTTGTCTGACTCATCTCTTTCTATCTAAAGCTGCATATCCTCCAATCCTGCACTCGCAGTGCATGAGAGGTCTACTGGCAGAAGAAAAGTACCATTTTTAGACCAGCGTGATTCATTTCCTGCACTGAGACTGCACCAAAAGAGCTAAAATGTCCTCTCTTGTAAATGCAGCATATAAAGATGACATATATCACTGCTGTGGATCCCTCACTGGCATGTTTAAACTATGTGTGTGTTGCAGCTTATCCATATTAATTGGCATCGATGCAGCAGTGTCCTGAGTGAACCAGGGCTGATGCAGATTAGCGTCTGGCACTGCAGATGAAGGTGAGGCCTGACTAGCAGCCCACCATGACGCTGCAGTCTGTCTCCCAGCCTGTGTTCTGAAGACACACGTAGGGATTCTAGGAAGTACTGAATTTGTACTTTAAGTGGTTTAGTGCTGACATAATATATTTAGCAACTTAATGAATGTAAGATTTAACGCCAAGGTCAGTTCATGCTGTTACTGGCACTTGAAACACTTCTGTGTTTCATTGACACTTAAAGTTCCCCTTCGCTCACAAATAGTTTCCTTCTTTCTGCTGTTGAATGTTTGTGAAGTGTTCACATTTATCCTCCAAACATCGAAAACACTATTTTTAAAATAATACGTCAACCAAATGATACTTTCAAGTACTCATGATGAGTTTTCACTCTTATCATACTCCTTTGTGACGGCATAATGCAGTACGATTCAGCCAACTGACAGTTTGCAACAACTGCAGCAAAAAAAAAAAAAAAAAAGGCAGCAAAACTGCCCAAAACAACAAGTTCATAAACTCTCATGTGTATCAACTGGTCAATCGAGGTCTCATCCAGCCGTATCCTCTGTAATCCACAAACTACAGTTTGATATAGTTTGGTCAATCTAGGTCTCATCCAGCCGTACCCTCTGTAATCCACAAACTACAGTTTGATATAGTTTGGTCAATCGAGGTCTCATCCAGCCGTATCCTCTGTAATCCACAAACTACAGTTTGATATAGTTTGGTCAATCGAGGTCTCATCCAGCCGTATCCTCTGTAATCCACAAACTACAGTTTGATATAGTTTGGTCAATCTAGGTCTCATCCAGCCGTATCCTCTGTAATCCACAAACTACAGTTTGATATAGTTTGGTCAAATTAAGTCTCATCCAGCCGTATCCTCTGTAATCCACAAACTACAGTTTGATATAGTTTGGTCAATCTAGGTCTCATCCAGCCGTATCCTCTGTAATCCACAAACTACAGTTTGATATAGTTTGGTCAATCTAGGTCTCATCCAGCCGTATCCTCTGTAATCCACAAACTACAGTTTGATATAGTTTGGTCAATCGAGGTCTCATCCAGCCGTACCCTCTGTAATCCACAAACTACAGTTTGATATAGTTTGGTCAATCTAGGTCTCATCCAGCCGTACCCTCTGTAATCCACAAACTACAGTTTGATATAGTTTGGTCAATCGAGGTCTCATCCAGCCGTACCCTCTGTAATCCACAAACTACAGTTTGATATAGTTTGGTCAATCGAGGTCTCATCCAGCCGTATCCTCTGTAATCCACAAACTACAGTTTGATATAGTTTGGTCAATCTAGGTCTCATCCAGCCGTACCCTCTGTAATCCACAAACTACAGTTTGATATAGTTTGGTCAATCGAGGTCTCATCCAGCCGTACCCTCTGTAATCCACAAACTACAGTTTGATATAGTTTGGTGCAACTTTACAAAATGCAATGCGCCAGCTGGTCGCAACCCAGGAGGATTACAGTTTGTTTTTAGCCCAAATGAAAGTTGTTTTTATATTACTGAGCATAATTACAATGTGGATTTTACTGGGTAATGAGATTGGGACTTTGTAAATGGATGGGTTTTTTTTGGGGGGGGGGGTGCTATTGTTAGCCGTCAGTCTCCATTTCCTTCAAGCTAAATGTACGTGGCTGGCTCTTTCTGCATCCTGGAGTCACAAAGAAAAGGGGGAGAAAAAAATTCTTGAGTGCACAATACCTACTTGTGAGCACCTAAGATGAAAAAAAAATTCTCCGTAAAGGAGTGAGCTGTTCGTGAAAAATAGTTTGAATGCCAATCCTGGTCCAATATTCAATCTACACTTGAAATATTTAAGAGTTTATTGGGAACTTCAAGCCAGTGATGCTTAAAGACTGAGAATGGACTTTTCAGTAAAGTTGGGGATATCTTTAGTGAAGGCGTTAAACAACAGATTTATTAGCTGATCTCATTAAAAGGGTATAAGGAAAAAATTTAATGGCAAACAGACACATTTGTCAAAGTGCTGTGTTTTATATCTAAAAAAAAAACATGTCGAGAAAGGTCCTTTGCTTGCGTCAATATGATCATTTATTTATGCATTCTTTCTAATTTTACTTTAGCTGCATTAGCCTATGTTGCCATCTGGATCGATTAATATGATCTGGGAAGTGAGCAGGAGTTGTAACTCTCTGTGTGTATTGATTGAAGAGGGGAATGCACAGACCATCAGTGGACTATATAAGAGTGGAGAGACAACACGATTCAATAAGTTGCTCTAGAGTGTGTTTGCAGAATTGAGTTCTTGAGGGGAAAGTCTCGTCATGTCTCACTGTGCGGCTTGTCTGTAAAATAGCAGGGACCTGCGCAGTTGCAGCATTATAGGATTAACAGATTTTGTGAATCGGCAGCCAGGTAATGAGTGAAGGAGAAGGCAGAGAATAAACCTCTCATGCCTTCAACGCTGCTAAGCTGGTTTAAAAATAGAGGCAGAAGAGAGGGATTGAAAGAACTGGGGGTGGACAGAAAAGATGTTGGACGGAGGAAACGGCTGATTTGACTTGCCATAAAGGAGGTGAGCAGGGATTTACCAGGTGACCTTGACTGTCAGTAGAACACGTTACACACAAAGAAACACGCATCACATCTGAGTCACCAGCAAGCAGACCTGATGGATAGACTCTGCCTGGACTCATCATGTGTATGACCATGATGAGCATGTTGGGCTGTATGCTGTTGGCTTGGTTGGTGAGTACACAGACACACACACACATTTATAAATACAGGCCTGGTTTGGTCTGATAAGGCTCAGGAGCCCTCCAATGACCTTGAGTATCTATTTTAAGAGCTAGGCAGAATTTGAAGTAGTTAATATCTCAGCAGCAAAGTTGCATCAAATTCTCTGGGACATTTGGGAACACATGACCAGGCCACACATGGAAATGGCATGAGTGCGCGTAACTAGAATTTAACCTTCTGCTGGTTTTGGCCTCCTACACACTTTCAAGTAACTACCGGTAAATGAAGGCTTACAATCCCCCAGATAGAGGATACAGCATGTGCTGACATCACTTCCTCCTTGCCCCCCTCTCTGCCAGACTGAGAAAGCAAAGCATGCTGTAACATGGCTGCATTCAGCGCTAAGAAACAACCCAACAATTATCTGTTTAAATCAAGGCAGCTGACCGTCATAACTTATCAACCGACGAGCCAGTGGTCTCTGACATTTACCATCAACTTCATTTGCTAAACAAACTTGAGGTAGTTCACGTTTACGTAGACAATCATGCGACACAGTAACAGAGGTATTAATTTCACTTATTTACTGTGGAAGATGTAGTTTGTGTTGAACATTATTTGAGAGGCATTTCAAATGCTCTGGATGTCATGTTTATATACACGAGAGGGTCAGAATATTAGAAACACCTTTCAACACAATGTACTGTTTTCTATAGACCACAGCCCAAATGTCCTGATGCCAGGAAGGACATTCAAAAAAGTTCCATTGATTTTTGAGGGTTATGTGATAAGCTATTTATTTCTTTTATACAACACAAATATGTACTTCATTAGTCATGTTGTTGTCTATATCAATGTAATCTCTGCTATTTAAATCATTTTTCTGTCAACACTAATGTCAACAGTAATAACGTCATGCCGTCAAGATTATTATTATTACCATGGTCACAATATTTGCTTTATCTATTTTCAACTCTGTACAAAGGTCTCACCCGTAAATGAGATCTCAGTCTCCGTCTGTCACCAGGATTAAATAAAATATTAAACACAGAGGAATCACTACATTTCTGACAGTGTCCAAAAAAAAAAACCCAACAACCAAAAAAAACCCTCTCTCGGGTTATTTATTAGTTCTCAAATCTAAAAGATTCTGTTTTAGTTACTTCCTGTTTTATTTTGAAACCACTTTCCTAATGTCTGTTTGTTTTACTTCCTGTCTTTTCCCCCCCTCCCTTTTGTGAGCTCACCTGTGTCTCGTTAGTTAATCAGTCCTCCTCAGCCTCAGCCACCTTCCTATTGTTTCTAACCTAATCAGCTCCTTCCCAGCCCTCACGTTCTCCCACCTGTTTCTTGTTGCCTGATTACTTCAGTTTGTAGTTCAGTTCAAGTCCTCTGTTCTGTTTCGTTTACCTGCTCGTTGCCACGGTTTCGTCTCCCCTCTGTGCTTTGTCATCTTTGTTCTTCAGTAGAGGTTTTTTTCTGTCATGGACTCCTGGTTAATTATTCCTCAACGAATTCTGTGATTTCACGCATTTTGGGTTCAGCTGCCTCCACTAGACCACGACAGCTCTGATAATATCCAGTACTGCCAGGTGTATCTAAGCTCAACTCCTTACTATTTTTGGCGGCTGAAGTGCGTTTATGAGCAACTGGGAAGTATGGAAATTGCAAGCATCACGGCAGGAGAGCGAAGTAGGTTTGATGTCAACATGGCAGCATTTCTGATAAAGGATGTGAAACATATTTGCTCTGAGCCTAAATTAGAAGAATGACAAATCAGATTTGGACATCAACTCGTTTTTTGTTTTTTGCCTCTTACAGTAAATCACACAACTGCTGTACTTTCAATTTTAGAAGTGTCTTTTGCGTTTTTTTGTTTGTTTTTTGTGCCAGTCACACCCAAAGTTTAGCTGCCACTCAACGGGTTTAAACCCGAGATTCCCATCTGTTGTAAGTCACATGCATACACGCCTCACCTGCTCTCAACATCTCCTTTTATTCCCTTTTTTTTTTTTTTACCTTCTGCCATCATCTCTGAAACTGGGCTATTTGTGTAAACACCAGGCCAGAAGGACGCAGTGTGTGAGAGGAGAGCAAGAGGACGGCGGAGGGGTGAACGCTGGCACCATGGTGAGTGACACTGTCGAGACGCCCTCGCACTCGGGAATGAATGTGGGTGTTGAGAGGAATGGAAAGAGGGAGAAACTGATAGAGCAGAGGGGGGGGAGATAAAGGGCAGAGGGAGAGAGGGAGTTTGGGGATTAAACAGGAGCTGAAGGTGGGTAGTCGAGGCCAACGGACAGCTGGGCGAGGCCCAGTTCAGCTCGGACGAGTTCAGATCTGGATCTGATTTACTTCCTGATGTTTTAGTCTAGTTTTATATCTTCTCCTCACTAGCTGCAGAGTTGGCTATATTACACATCACTAAGAAGTAATTTGTACTCATTCCATTTACTCTGCAGTAACACCTGAGATGAAATGTCATGTATTTGCCAGGTGACAACATTATGTTGCCCACATATCTGCACAAATCCCTCACCTAATAAGGACACACAACATCTCTGTCTTCTGCTCTTCTTTACAAACATAATAACAGAGCTGACAGCAACGTTGGTGGAAACACTGTGACAGGAAGACCAAACGGAGAATTAAGGTGGCAGAAGGCTATAATTGCCTCAAAGAACATCAATATAAAAGATACTGATGTTTTCAACACCGCTTAGTACAAATAAATGAATTGCCTCAAAATAATATAGCTATAAATAAAATAAGTGCATGATTTTTGGTGGATACACATCAAGAAATTATATCAAGGTGGCACCTGAGAGGAACACCAACTCTTTTTTTTTTAAAGAAATATGCTTATTTGCTATCCTACCTAGAGACAGAGAAGAGATAAGTGACTTTTGCTGGAGGTATATATGCACTTCCCACACAATATCTTTCATTGTGCTAAGCTAACTAGCATTCAGCTGACATTCTTTACACTGTTTTCCACAAATGCATGAGTGGCCTCAAAATAATAATGACTTTTGATCCCAACTACTACCATTCATTGTGCTAAGCTAGCTAGCAGTCAGCTGCTCTCTGTGGAACTTGCCTAGTGGCGAGGGGTGTATCTGTATTCCTGCTTGGCTCTGGAGACGATTGACAGTAAATGTCTGTGCCAACGTGTTGGTGTATGACTTTAAGTCAGCGCTATTAAATTTGTGAATACATTTTCAGGAATTGAAGTACACAGTTTGTTGTGATACAGATTTGCCGCTTTTGTGGTGCAGAGAGCGCTGACAGTGTCAAATATGATGTCATAGTTTTTTAATTTTATATTATAGAACATGTATAAAATCAAGTGGCTTTATCAGGAAGTTTTGGAGGGAGGTTGGCATAGATGGACAGGTTACCAAATGTATTTAAAAACTGGATTTGCTAAACTACGAATGCATTTGCCTCCTTACTCTCACGATTATCATTATCAAGGAGATGATGTCATCACTTCTGTCTGTCTATAGGATTACACTAATCCTTTCACATCAATTTTTCACAAAAATGGTTGTGGAGTGTAGCACACGGGCCAAGAAATCCATTACATTTTGGCACAGCTTTGATTAACATCGTGAAAACTACATTTACTACTGTTCAGTGCTGGTTCTGCCTCAGGTCATGTAGAGAGTAAAGTACTGGAGTATTGAATACTACTGTCTGACCATTATCTGATCAGTCTGCATGCCGGGTGCCACAGTTTGTTCTGGTTATAGTTTGTTAATTTGAGATAATGTAAATATTGTGTTTCATTGTTAATGACGATTGCAAAGACAATTCATCAGCTGATCAGATGATGTTTGGTCTCTTGATTTTGTAACGCTCAAGTCTGTCTTAATTCTACGTTGAAGTGTGCTGTTTTAATGGATACAGTGTTTTCTCTTGTGCTCTTTATAATGTAAATGAATTGTGTGTGTGTGTGTGTGTGATTTTCAGTTTGTTTACTCAGGGCAGTCGTGCCAGTTGGTTTAAAATGACTGTGAATATTTAATGCCATTAGCTCAGGTTGCCTCATTCTCCTCTACCTGCTGAGACTCCCATTAACTGTCTCCACATTTTCTCATTTAAAGGGATGGGATGTCCAACATGCCCTTTAAATGTCTTCCTGGCTGAGCTCAAATCTCTCTGTGCTCACTCAGCTCTCCCACAAATTGTTATTCTCCATCAATTACTGCTTATCTGCAATGGTCTGTTGACTAGCGTGGGACAGCATCCTTCCTGTGTTGAAAAGTAAGAGTGTGTGATAATGTGGTGGTGGGAGGGACGGAGACAAGTAGCTGTTACACATTCCTAGAATCACTCCTCTCATGCTCACGCCTCACACTTTTTTTCTTTATTTTTCATGCCTGTGCCAACAGACACCAGTAATATTAAATAAGCAGCAACACGAGAGTCCTCTTACTCCAGTCACGTTTTGCTGAGTCTCAGCTGTTGTCCAATCAAATGGGGGCATGTCTCCTCTCTCCTCCAATCACAGCCAGCAGGCCTGCTGGACTGCAGATGCAGTGAGACGGTGAGCACAGATGTGGATTTTCCCGCTAGCTTATTAGCTACCTGGGGAGAGATGGGAGAGAGAAGGTTTACTGCCTTCAATCAACGCCTAGTAATGTGCCACGTTAGCAGCAGAGAAGAAAATACGCTTCAATCAGCAGGATGGGATGGCAAACGATGTGTCATAAAATTTGCCTTTAGTTTTTCATATTATACTTAAGGGTTATTCATCCTTGGGTGATGATGTTGCCATAAAATCTGCCATAAACTAGCACTGTCTGTCATGAATCACAGGATCCAGCATGAATGTGAATGTTTTTATCAAACGTATCGCTCCCCAATAGGGTTTTATAAGTTGTAAACTAAGACTTTATGAATATAAAATTGCTTTACTAATCAGTTCTAATCCATCACTGAGAATGTTAACATTGAAACATCTGTCTTCAGCTGGTGTACTTGGTATGTTTTTGGTGATCCTAAATTTTAATCAGCCATCAACTCTGCAGCTATAAATCCATATTAACAAAGAAGTACTGATGATCATAAAAATAAATCAAGTCTTCTGAGGACAGGCTGTCCATGAAGAGGTCCCTGTGATGCTCAAGCATTCCAAAAAACTCCAAAGTGGTTTGCTCTATGAATCTAGAAAACATTTATCATTGCAAACCACAAGTTACGATGTAAATGTGATTTAAAGGCTGTTTGAAAGTTGTCTGGCTTCTAGATTTCACATACTAGAGAGACCGTGGTCTCCGTGAAGTGATAATGATTAAAATAACCACATCATGTGTCTTCTTAAGATGAACTCTGATTCTGAGGAAGCTGACAGGAGAGATGAAAAGTCCTCTTCCAAAAGCTATTCAATCATTTGTTTGGCTCATTGGTCCTCGTTTCCCATGAGGAACAGATTTAGTTTTGCACAGATTTGTTGTTAAACAACTCACGATTTCCAGGCCTCTGACAATAAGAAAAGCCTGATTTGTGCACCTTTTTAAAATGGAAATTACCAAAACTTGCAAGGGGTAGACGTAAGGAGTGTTACAAATGACCAAAAGGCTTTGCTTCCTGTCTGTAAGAGTTAACTGAGGGCTGAAAAGGTCTTGCAGTGTGTAAGAACTAACCACTCAGGGACCCCTGTTGGCCATGGATGGGGGCCTTGTCATCCTGTTTCTTCATGCAGGGATGACATGGTTTGTTGGCATCGCTGTTGGTTCTCTCAATCAAGAAATCAATGGGATTTTTACTCTAGTTTTGTAAATATTGCTGGAAATCAAAACTGTGGTAAACTAGTTTTTTTGAGACTTGCCCATCTTGTTTCCAAGATATTTGACTAATTAACACCAACACAACATTATGCTACGAACAAACTACACCTCAGACACATGACTTCAAGACCAGCACGACTCGCTCTGCTCCTCTTCTGTGAAATGGAATTCAGTAAATGCAGTGTTTTCATCAATATAATGAATATATACTCATCCAGTCACTGAGGGACCCCTGTTACATCCTGTTTTACCACCTGTATCACTGATCAACTATCCATTCAGAAAATCAACAACCTTGACTTGTATCATAATTATTCTGTTCATGATGAATAAAGGCTTTTCATCAATAAATAAATTGACAGAAATATCTAGAATGATGTGAGGATTGTTCAAATATTTGAGCATTTGCATATTTAGAACTACTTCCAGTCCTCGCACTAAGAGAGACAAATTCCCTAGTGTGTGTGTGTGTGTGTGTGTGTGTGTGTGTTTGCAAATGAGTAAAACCAGCCAGTCGAGGCCAACAAACCACCGCAGTGCCAGATGTTTCAATCCCCAGTGATGACACAACATTTGAACGACTGAGTGCCTCTTGGGGATTCATCCAAACTCCCTCTCTCCTTCATATCTAATTTCATTCAATCCAATATCACATTTCTGGGCACACATGCAACCTAGCCGTCTGGTACACAAGCACACACTGGTACATACACACACCAATACATTCAAATGCTGCCAGAGAACCAACATGAATAACTGCACGTTTTCAGACAGTGATGAATGACCCGCTTGATCATTCAGCCAGTGCTAACAAGCCTTGATTTAGTGGTACATGTTAGCATGTGCTAACAAATGCAATGTAATCTAATGAATTGTGACTTATTTGTGGGCTACTCAAGTAAATTGTGTGTGTGTGTGTGTGTGTGTTTTCCAGACTGTTAGTGTGCCAGGGTGTGTCCAGATGTTTGTTTCAATTATATCAAGCCCACAGCCTCATCGCAATTCCCCATAATCCTCTGCATGCAACTTCTTTGATTTATCAATGAAATCTACATACACAATCTGCAAATGTCACAAGGACACAAATACATCTGTCCTAATTATAATCATGTCTGTTCCTCAATTCCATTGTCAAGCAGATTAACTGTAACCTTTAACATCAGTGGTTCACTGTGGGTCTATCTAATATGGCAGAATTTAATCCTATTTGACCTCTGCTACTGGGTTTGTCCTCAGGCTGAATAATGTGGCTAATACATCAGTAACAGCTGCATACACTTTACAAGTAGACTGAGTTATCAAGTGCAAGGAAATGATGCCAGGCAATACTGAGTGTATTCTTGAATTTTTTTGAAACTACAGATTCATTGAAGATTTGGCTGAAAAATAAGTTTGTTTTCCCCACTGATTTCTCACCATCTTCACCTGTGGATGGAGGAAGTTGCCACAAAGATGAGAAGGTGTTTCGCCGGATATTAGACAGAATTGCTGACATGACATTGCCAAAACTCTAATTTCCATGGTTGATGAATGTTAGATTATAAGCATTTGATTGTCTTTAAGCAGTCACTGTAGAGCCATTGGAATTTTATATCAATGGTGACGTGGAGCCATGCTAATATAGTGCTGTATCTGTAGTTTTATAAGACGAGAAAAGGAAAAATGAGAATTCTGCACTGCAATATAATTAGAAAATAGAAGAAGTGGTAAAATAAAAGCCAACGGGGCAGAATCAACACAGAGGTATTGAAAATAATAGATTATTTTGTTTCGCTGATGATCACCTGAGGTCAAGAGCGAGCACATAGCAGTTTAACTGTCATTTAGAACAACTGGAACCTGAATGAATGTGAAATATCAACCCACAACAATAATTATCATCCACTAAGCAATGCTGTTCTCAAGTCTGCAATAAAAACAGAAAAACTCAAGAGATTCCTTTTTTTTTTCCAAACGTAGTATTTCAAACGTAAGGTGTGAAGTATCAGGATTGTACCACATCATTTACGTGTCTTTAATGTGATTAAAAAAACCCAAGCAGAATATAATATTTTGTTTAGAGCTGTCAATTCTGCCCTTTTTATCCCCTAGTGAATTAATAGCCTGTTTATGGTCAGAAAATGGGGGAAAATGAAACTAAAATTTAGTGTGCAGCAATGTGTTAAAAACATCCAACCCTAGGGTTAGCAAACTCTGTACATTTTTGCTTGATAATGATAATCATTTATTTAAGTTATTTGATACATGATTTTTCTGTCGATCGATTAACCCTTACAGTGTTTCAATACAAAACAAACAGATACACTGGTGGTAGTTTTCAGCAGGATTGCTAACAAGCTCGTGTGTGAGAGTTAATCCCCGTTGTCCTCTGTCTGTCTCTCGCTTCCTCTTCTGACTCCATGAACGACCTGTGATTTAGTGCTCTAACATGTCTGCAGCAGTTTAGATGGAAATGAGACAATCCCCCAGGCTTTACCAAGGATACGGTTGGGGTGCTGTGTGTGTGTGTGTGTAAACTGCATGACCCCTCATGTTGGCATGTATAACCTTGGGAGCTATCCTTCCTCTAAGCATCATGGGATAGCATCAGAAGACAGGGAATTAGCCAATCAGCCGTTAGGGTCACCCCAGTCAAATGACCCTGCAGACATGCTACTGCCTCCCATCCGACCCCTTTCATCTCAGTCCTCATCACATTGGTTCACCCATGCAGCACACACACGCCCACATCGGCCCAAGATTTTCAACACGAAAATGCATATGTAAGATGTAAATATCTAGGGCGATAAAGTTGAGTGCAACTGACGTGGTACAGCTAAAATTAGCCTCAGTATGAGTCCACTCACAGGGGAGGATGAGGGAAAGGAGGAGGAGATGGAAGAAAAGAGGAGGAGGCAAGTATTTGTGTGTGTGTGTGTGTGGGGGGGGCTGCAGAGGACAAGATGGGGTGACACGCAAGGGGGAAAAGTGCAAAGTTGCATTTTAAGCTGTTTCTGCCTACTTAATGACTAATATAAAATCTTAATCTCTAAGGTGATGGTATGCAGTTTGAATTCAAATGCTTTGGCATATTCTTCTCCTTATATAACACAACATATATACATTTATACATAATGCTACATAGATGTGGGGATGTGCATCACAGCTGTTAGGAAGCAGGGATCAAGTCTGATGTCTTGAAGCAGAAAGCTAAAACAAGAGGAGAGAGAGTCATGACAGGGTCATCCAATATCAGGCTGGAAGGTTTAAGACTCATTTTTTAGGCAACTGCATTTCTCCCAATGCACTCAGAAGAATTGCAAGGAGACAATCACCATACAAATAAGGGATATTTTAACTTTAATCAGTTAAAATATCATCTGCCCAAGAACATACTACATGTCTGAGAGACAGTAAAAATATGTGGAAATATTTGGTTTGCATACAGAATATCTATCTATCTATCTATCTATCTATCTATCTATCTATCTATCTAGTACATCGTGTGCGTGTGCGTGTGCGTGTGAGAGACAGAGATGAATCATGTGACGAGGACTGAAATGAAAGGGGGATGGAAGGAGAAGTACTTGTAGTTGCCAGGGCGACCTCCTTCAATCTCCAGGGTCATTTGACTTGGATGACCATGACAGCAGTGTTCAGTAACACCCTCTGTGTGTGTTGGATGGAGTGTTTCAGCTGTGATCAGCACTGTATGGACATTATGTCATTGGTGACACTAATCTTACAGGTATACTTTCAAACTGCAGTGTGTGTGAGACTGTGCATGTTAGTCCACACAAACAGAGTAAAGTAATGACTGGTGGAGAGCCAATTACCCAGCTGCTTACACACACACTCCCACTCCCACTGAGGGAACAATGTCTGCAAGAGTGTTACAGTAACGAGCACACGGCAGCCTGTTTCTGTCAGAGCAGAGCTCAGAGTAAGGGTATAAATACATGTCCAGCAGACGAGCCTCTTTGACAAAGGACACAGAAACACACAGCTGACACACACTTAGAGGACATAGAACATGTTTGTGAAATCTGTACTGTGTGTGTGTGTACGTGCGTGCACGTGTGCAACTTGTGTGGTACAGTAGAATAAAAGTACGTGGGACAGGGAGGTATGTGGGTTGAGAGGTCTAAAGTGACAGGGTGCAGTAAGAATGACAACAATGCTGAGGTTGCCTACTTAGCATAGCGCCAGGTTAGCACTCCATCACAGTGACTCAGGCCACAGCAGTAGCAGCACCACTATTCCACATGGTGCACGCACATATATGCAGATAGACACAGGACAGATATTGAAATACTCACGTCCCTGTTTTATCTCACTCTCTTTTATGAGCGCAAAGACATTCACACACTCAGTGTATCATCTGGAACAGAATTGGGGCAACACAAAGTCAAAGCATCTGGTGAGGCCACTGCACTGCTGCTGACTCCACACATGGAGGAAACCTGGGAATCTTATTTGGCATTCTGCAAGAGGATGCATTGTTGGGCTATTGGCAGGATTTGTTACAATCCCATCTGGGCTAATTATCAGTTTTGGACTCCTCAGTTTTGTTATGTTGTAGTTACGTTCCACTTTTCCACAGTATGTTGGTTCGAACTCTGTTCAAATTTGTTCCTGTTTTATTTTGAAATCCCTTGCCGCTTGTGTATCTGTGTACTTTACTTCCTGCCTTGCTGTCTGATCACCTGTGCTTGATTAGTTAATCTGTTCTGTTCCAATCAGCTCCTTGTGCCTCCGCCTGTTATGTCATTAGTTTGGTTGTATCCTAGTTCTGTGTCAGTGAAACCACATTAGGAGCCGGACTGAAATATTTACGATACAATTTAATGATGCCACTTTACACTCAACACTTTCTGCTTGGCCAGACATTATTTTTGCGGTGTAAATGTAGCTGTTGATTATATTTGTCATCATTTCATAGTCCACCTAGATCCTTTTTTTTCAGCGAATAAAAACATTAACATTCAATACTCTATAATCATGATTCTTGTAATTTTATATGGCGCTACTCTTATTATTTACTAAATTAATATCTAACGTAATTTTATTTTACAAGGTTGATGACTGTAGAATTCTCTGCTGCCTCATTCACCCATGAGGGATAAAAGCATAACTTTTGTCTGATTTGTGTTCAAACTCTTTATGTTGAATATTAAGTCCTAGACGAAAGGAAAAATCTGAGAAAAGCTTATTGATTTTTCTTAATTATGGTTCTTTTCTAAAAAAAAAAAAAAAAGTCAGTGAGATTTGTGAGCCAATTTTAACTGAAAATAAGGTTTGAGATCATACGAGACTTCTTGGTCGAAATGCAGCTGCAATTAGAGCACCACCAACTCTAAATCTTGGACCTTTTCTTATACCTCTCTTTGATCCATTTCAGAGAAATTCTTATGCAACGTTAGAGTGTGGCACACAGTCAATTTAATCTGGACAGGATGACGTCCATGACGGTCACAGTGGCAGCCAGAGAGGTGGAGCGAGGCACGACTACGCAGCTGAACTTTAAATCCTCTTAGTGTCCTCAACTATCTATCTCTCATTCATCTGTCTTCTATCTGTCTGCATTTATTTATTACATCTGTCTGTTTCATGGTGGAGTAAATGATCTTTGTAGCAGGAGTACATTTTTACATCTATTTGTCTACATGCTTCACCTCACCTCCATCCACGCTGCATGTATTCCGTTTTCCTCTCCTTTATCCACCCCTTCTACTTCCTCTTTCATTCTCTCCATCCAAAGGCCCCCCTGCAAGGTCATTTCCAAGGACGGCCTAGTCCCAGCATCCGCTGCGTGATTGGCTGACAGGTATTAAAGGGCCGGTGTCCCCTGCTGAGCACATGGCCCAAGTCCAGCTCTGCTACGATCTAGTCATCATTCCCATCACTCCTGAGGCTGCTTTACTGTACATGCCACACACACACACACACACACACACAGCTAACACAAGATGCTGACAAAATATCAGACACACTCTCATACACAGACTACCCTGTCTATAAAATCAGGTTGGGGCTGCTTGTTACACTCTATGTGACAGGTCACTTATCATAGTGACAGAATATGCTTGACTGCAAATTCACCAACACACACAGCCTCTGGAGAAAAAAAGAAAACACTTGACCCATGATTACCGACAGCCAGTACCATCTGAACCAGGCAAACATTTTCCTTTACGATAAGTGAGCGTGACACACTACAAGCTCAGCAGACCTGAAAAGCACAAAACAAACAGCTTCAAAGCAGCTCGGGCAGATAGACAGTCAGCAAAATGGCCACCACGCTGAAGTAAACAAAGCCAAATGTGCTGTCTGGGACAGGGAGAGGATTTAAAGACAGCACAAGAGGAGGTGTTAGTGCACCACTTAGTACATTTTATAAAGTCCATCATCATCCGTCCTTCTCTTTGGTAAAATCATCGTGCTAATCTGCTGAACAGTAACACAGAGGTACTCAAAAGCCATTTCCCCTCATCCTAGTAACCTCATTTATAAAGCAAGCAGACAGTTGAGTATTAAACACAAATGACTGCTTTAGTAAGTACTTCCAAGAATAAGCCCTTTTTCACAGTAGCCATTTTGACCTGTCATAGCAAGGTTAACTCTGTTGTTTTGTATATAGAAAAAGGTCTATAGGACATTGCAACCTGAGGATTTTATTGCAGCATCCCACTGTTTTGACCGGTAAAGTTTTTAATTTCGGTCACTTAAAGAACCAGTATTTTACTTTTATTGCAAAAAGAACTGCCATATGAAATAAAAACACCAGCTTTTGGGGAAATACACTTATTATTCATCCTACCCAGTACCACAGATGATGCCATTCTCTCCTCTTAGTGTGCCTCTGGTAACTGAGACTGGAATGAATGGCAGCGGATGGATAGGTTAGCATACTTCTGTCAAAAACGATAGATTGCACTGTTCTCCAAAATGATCTACACCTGCATTATTATAACAGGTTAGATGGGTATAAGATTCCCTATGAAGTCATTTAAAATGGCAAAATATTGCAATAACCAACACATGCAAGGCTGTAACTACTTTCCTGACTAAATGCAGTGATGTGACTGCTTCAACTAATATGAGAAGAATTACATCCGGACAACCAAGATTCCTGAATCTATTTGAAGCTGAATGTATACAGAAGGAACTACAGGTTATAGAAGCTGAGCAGGTTAGATGGATGTAAACTTGCCCATCCACCACCAAGATGCGCAAAGCTAACTAGCAGCCAGCAGGTCTCTATGTGTCTCAGCTGCACAAACAGAGGGGAAAAAAAGAGTCCATCTTCTTATCTGGCCCTGGAGAGGAACATCAGCAACTTACAAAAGTTGCCATGTTTATCAAACATCCCTTTGTTGGTTGCTAGAATGATATTATATTATTACATAGTGACAAAGAGAAAAAAACATTGTCGGTTGAAACTTGGTGCAGTCTCCCTTTCATTAACCTTGCATGGGGACGTCCAGGTGTACATAATATTTCACTTCAAACACTTTAAGTGTCTTTGTAAGCTCACTAACAACATATATTATAATGAACATGCAAATATATCACTGAATGTATAAAATTATATAAGTTAATACTCGGGAAATAATACGTGATGAATGAATTGAAATGATGAAAGAAAACCTTCAACATACAATTACGTTTTTCTTGTCCAAAATTATCTCAAGGATTTATTAGCATTCCCTGAATGAGAAGCTGAGAATTTCCGATATCATCACTTAATATCACTAAACAAATGGAAAAATGAGGTATTTCAGTTATAGTAAAACTAACACACGACTTGTAAGAACCCATCTGATTACAAGGTAAGAGTGCCTTTAGCATTCATTAAGTCTTAATGGGGGTTTAAGAGCACTTCAAAAGCAGAATGAGAGTATAAAACATAATAAGGCAGTTCCAGAAAAACAAGTAAAAAGCAAGTGGCTATAGTGTTTGCTTTCTAATGGCCTTGAGGACTGAGAGACTTCATTAAACGCTCTTTAGTTTTGCTCGTAAGTCTTTCAGTCATTACTTTGGTTTATAAAAAAAAAGAAAAGGCTGAAACCAATGATTGGACTAAAAGATATTAGGACCTGATGGCCTTTTGGGAGGAATACATTAGTAACCAACAATGACGTCAATGGTTCAAGGATGGATTTCACACACCAAAACCTCACATTAAAAGCAATCATTTGCTATTAGGAGAGATTTTTTCTTTCCAGGGTATTTTGAAGCAAAGATGTGAGTGGAGGAGTAAAAAATAGAAAACACAGTGGTAAAGGTAGAGTGGAGCTGGGTTTTGCTGCAGTGGGGGTGGTGCTGAGAGGACTACCAGAGAGAGAGGAGGGGTCAGCGGGGACAGAGGGAGGAGGAGAAATGCTTGGGAACCAGATGTACAGTTTAACAACAGATGGAAGAAGAGAGGACTGGAAGTAATTTTAAATTGGGACGTACTGATCCACGTGTTTTCAGTTTTGATCTCATTCCAATTCCTCCATTAAAAAAAAAAAATCATATTTATTATTGTTTTTGTTATTGGTGGTAGTATCGCGCGTGAGGTTACATGAGGCTGTAGTTAACCACACAGAATCTCCCGCGGCAATGAATAATGTATCAGGGTGAACTGCCTGTTGCTCTGATGGCTCGGTTGATTTCACTCAAAGTCTCCAGCAGCAACTGTTGTAAGCTTTGGCTGCAGGCATGTCTGCATGTTGGCTTTTCATCTTCATGTAATAGTACACATGTAACTCCGGTTCTTTGTGCGGAGGCTGCAAGTGGATTTTTGGTTGAGCATTCACACAAGGGGCCTGAGGAAGATATTTGCACTCATGCCTGATTGAGGGGCAGCACTGAACAACCACCCACCTCTGCTATGAGGGTAACTACAATTATATTTTGTATATACTCTGTGGGACACTAATCAAACCGTCATGTCCCTTAGATGTGACTGCTCACAGGTTTAGGACCGGCAGCAGCTCAGCAAATGTCCTAAACTGACACATCCATGAATAGTGCTATGGAGGACTGGAGCATGGCAGCATCATAAGATATTCAGATAGCATCACAAATCCAATGAGAGGGCCACTGTGCAGACATAACCCCTGAGTCTGACTGCAATGACAGACGAACAGACAGTTGGACCTCCTGAATGCATGGGGCACAGAGAGAGGGGACGCTCATCCTCCCTGCCCACATGAGGAGGGGGGGAGAATATCCTGACATGTATAACCCTGGATGCCAGTAAAGAGGCAATGATTTTCGGCCAGAGGGAACAGGGGGTACCTCAGTCCAAACCTGTCACTAAATATCGTGATCACAAACATCCCTGTGGTGGATGTTATGCAACCCTCAAGTTGTTACTGTAGGAAGTGCAAGACCTCTAGTTGGTGGGCATCACAGAGTACCTGCAAGAGCTGCTCATGTCACGTGTTAACCCTGGAGGTGGAGGGGGCGCATGTATGTGGTATCATCGCGTCTGGAAATCCCAGATTGCTCAGCCTCACACTCACTCTGGCAACACCTGTTCTTTTCCTGCTATGACAACATAAATGTGAGCTGTGACCGAGGTGAATGACCCAAACTAGGGAATGTAAACTCCCAGGGGCACACACAGTTACATCGGAGTGTACTCCAAAACTGGTTATAACCTCTTGAAATCCTCAAAAAAAGCAAAGTTTGAATGCTTTCCGCCCACAACAATATGTTACCTCACTTGCTCAAATCTTGCCCCACAACCATGGGAGCAGTGTAGCCTGTCACTGGATATAGCACATCAAGCATTCATGTTAGAAGTGCTAGCCCAGTCACTTGTGGCACTATTACAGAATGTTTAAAGGGGTACAGGACTGTATCATGGCTATATGGAACAATTGTGGTTCAAATCTCTTACAATAGAATTCAACGGATACACTTCTATCAATATCATAGTGGTGTGATATTGCCTTTAACAACTCTCCACGCACTGGTATGGTGTGATGACGTAGAATTAAATGACCCCGGCCACAAACCAAATCCCGTCATTGTTTTTGATTTCAGACCATCTAGGCACTGTCATATTGACACACTTGCTTTTATTCTGTTGTATTGCAGTCCTTATCAAATTTCTGATTCCAGACCGTCATCCCCCTCTTTCTCTCTCGCCTTTGTTTCTCTTTTCTATTCCTCTATAAGTAAATGTTCATTGACAGTCCCATGTCAGTCTTCCCACACTAAATCCCAGAGGAATTTTCCACCACCACCAACCCACCCACCTCTTTCCTCCTTCATCTCTGTCATACTTATTTCTTGTCCTCTTCATCCCCTTCCGTCCCCTCTCACGCCTCCATTCTGTCATCCTCCTTAACCCCATCTGCCTCTCCATCATCAATCCCCCGTGATATCAGCCTCACTTCTCACTCTTATTTGCTCCTGTCGCTATCCTCTCTCCTCTACTCCCTTCTTTTCTCTCCGTCCTCTTTTCCTCCCTTCTCCCTGTTCTGGACACTGAGTGGAGCACAGATTATGTCAGAGATTTATAAAACCGGATTAGCTAGGATCACCTTCACCACACACACATGCACAAACACACATACATGCACAAATCCACACACACATACACACGTGCAAACTAATTGGCTCTGTATATACTCTATTTGATCAATGTAGACACAATTGTTTACATGATTAATGTGGTTTTGGTCCTGTTCTCTTTTTTTTCTTTTTTTTGGCTGCAATCCTCAATTCTAATTCAGGCAAGTCTTAAAACAACAGCGACATTTTGGCTGTAGTATCCAGCTGTCCGTTTACATTTGGCAATGCAATGCATATATTTATAGACGTATTAACACAGTCATTCACTATGAGTCTAGCTCACACTCCTAAACCCCTCACATGTGATCTATGACACTAAATCCTTGTGACATTCAAAATTCATCTGCAGCCCTGACTCATACGTAATGTCAGGCTCTCAAAAAAATACACGCATAATATGACACATGCACATTGCCCTCCAGCCCTCGTGGTCATATGTGAGGTTGTTCGCCAGGACAAGAAGTCAGCTTCCTGCTGTATGACACAGCAGTGCTCATAACAGAGTCCAAGTAAAAATAACATGAAGTACCAGGGTTCTCTCTGAGTCGTCTCTACTTTTCTGTCTTTCTCTCTCTTATCCTTTGCTCCCCGCATCCCCCTCACCCATCCCTCAATTTCTGACTCAGCAGAACAAGTCTGAGACAAGGTCATCTGACTGCTGTTGCTGTGGAGACCAAGAATTGGGGGATATTTCCCTCCCCTCCTCTCCTGTGCTGCAAAGCGGGGAAGTGTGCGGTGGAATGGAGTGGGTGGGCCGGATGGAGGGAGAAGGTATGACAGAGGTTAAGAAAGGATACCAGTGGCAGCCATTTTTGTTCATGGGAGATTGAAAATAACTTTATTAGCAGCACTACAGTGACAAAGGTTGAGTTATGGCAGCATTGTGGTTGTTAATCCTCACATGCTGCCTATATGGGGGTCTTGCCACACCTATAGGGCAGGAATTACATGAAGCTAATTAAATAGCAGAAAATAACAACCAAAATTGACAATGCAATGTCATATCCCTAAAATTAAGTATAGCTAATCAAACTCGGTGGAACTACAAAATTAAAATTAACCATCATGTTGTATCAAAAGTTCTGAAAAAACCCAAAAATATTATGAGCTTCAGCAAGCGTTTCCATTATTTTCTTCAACCAATTAATTTATAAACATTCGCAACTTGTAAGAACCTTGCAATGAATTTAGTAAAGCTTGTCAGCATTGTGTTTCATTTTTATACATCCAAACTAATTTGATTGTAGAAGAACAAGGTATTTTCTGATGTATATTCAACTGTGCAATGTACCTGCAGCCATTATTTTTAATGCAAAGGTGTTGTGTTGAAAAGACGAGGCAAATCCAGTGACACATACATATTTGTGTTGTTTTTAATATGCTACTTGTGCAGTGTCAACATAGCACGTCCCTGCAGGTGTATCTGAATTAACATGGATTTGCTTGTCAATCATATATTAGTGTAAACTGGATCCAGAGAGGGTCAAACAGAAAATAAATGACAGCAGTTTCTTTGAAATTCTGTAATCTCCATAAACAGATACCTGCATAAACAAATACCGTCACCGCAACATTAAATTGTCGCTGCTAATCATCGTCAGTAAAATACATCTCCAGCATTGCATGTTGGAAGGCAGCTGACCGTGAGCTAACCCTCTTCTGCTGCTTGGGGGTCTCATGCTGCTGCGTGGTCATCGTCTGGGCTCAGAGCAAGGAGGGCAGTGAGACGTGGCAACAATCTGCTCCAGGGACAACAGGCGTGACTCGCACTCAGCTTTCCCTTGCAAATCAGGCTCTGCTGTGCATGCATGCATGTGTGTAACTATGCAACTCTGCATGTGTTCTCATACTGCTGCATCGCCCCTTCAGTGAAAAGCACAAAACGTGACTAAAGGCCTGCAACAGCAACTCATTGCTGCATATGGGCCAGCTTCCTCTTGCACGCCCTGTCTGTTCCTTTTTCACGCTTTCTGGTGCAGACTCTCATAGGCAGTGTTACATAAAAATACACAATCTGTCCATCTACCCATTTCTCCTCTCGTGTTTTGTTCTCTCTAACCAAACTGCCCTTGCCCTTAGCATACACCCCCTCTTCTTCATTTCTGGCATTTCCATTCCTCTTTTGCTGTCTGGTGTTTTTTTAGAATGCAGTTTGTTTGGTTAGACCAGTTGAGTTGTCTCAGCATGTATAGTAAATTACAGGAACTATCAATCCAACATGCCATGAGTGAAAGGAAAATATTTTTACAACTGTTCTCTTAAAAAAAAACGGGAGGAGCTGCAGCTGCATTGCTGCACACTTGCCATTTAGAAAATAGTTAGTTTGGAAATAACCCAGTTATTTATTGTTGTGCACCCATGTCAGAATTTGCCTCTGAATTAGCTGACTCTGCATTGTCAGAAATGGACACCTGCTGGGTGCAGGTTGCTCTCTGCAGCCCGCCATGCTCCTGTATGTGCAGGGACACTTTGAAAACTGATGTGAATGTCAGATCACGCTTTATTCTTCTTATCTGCATTTCCCTCCCGTACGTACTTTTTCACACTGACACACTTTAATTGTATTGCTGTCTCATGTGTCCGCTGCGCCCAGGCCGAACCACTGACATATAGAGCTGCACAACATGCTCATGAGGACCAACACGACCGATGAGACATCCAAGGGAGCTTATTACATGCACTAATGCACACAAATCCACTAGTCTATGTTACATGGACACATTACATGAAGAACAAACACAATCACGACAACTAGAATCTAACCTTATGCGTCCATTTAAACAAAATTTCAGCCTAGAGACTCGCGATGCTGCTGGCTGCAAGCCTCGGATTTCTGCAGTAAAGCGGGAGGGGCAGAATTCGCCTCCAATTGGCCCGCTTGAAGAGCAACTTAAAGCTAATTGGTCAGCTGACCTGTCACTGATGAGACGCTCCAAATAAAGATTGGCTAGTTTTGCAAGCGGGAGGCGGGTCTGATCGCCTCTTCGCTTTACCTATTCGCTTGAGGCGGTGCTTCTTCCGCTGGCGGAGTGGTGCGGCTAAAGGAGCGGAGTACTGCGGTAGCCACAGGCTCAGGCGCGGAGGAAGACTAAGTCCTGAAAAAGGTAGTTGTACGGCTGGTTAGTTTCGCCGGTCTTTCACCACAAGTATCAGAGAGCAAAGGAAGGAAGCGCATCCCCGCGTGATGCTCCGCTTGAGACCGCAACATTTCTTTTGAAAGGCGTCTCACCGGGGGAAAGATTGTAGCCAAACCCTCTTCAAGGTTTGAGAGACGGTTTATTTAAGCCCAAGAAAACTAGCCTGTTTTAGCAGACCTTTAGATAACTTCCGTGACGTTTTCCTGCTCATTCTCATTTAAGCAGCCACGAGACAGAAAAAAAACAGCATATCATCTTTTTTTTTTATTTTCAAGGCAAGTCATTTTGCTGCAATTCAACCGAGGGGCTGACACCTCTCAAGCCGTGCATCACCTGAGAGGAGAAGAGTGACTGCGCAAACATGGGGGTAAGACTGACGATTCCAACTTTTCTTTTTAACTGCGTTGTACCTGAAGTGGTCTGAGAAGTGGCGGGTAGTCTTATATCTCACTCCCGACGAGGAAAAACCTCGAACTGAACAGTGATGTCATTTTTTTTAACCCCCCCCCCCCTTCCACGGAAATCCCGTGAGTGTGAGTGACATTGATGCAGAACTGTGTTTTACCCTGGTCTCATTGACTGCGACAAAGTGATGTAGCCAGTAGCCGCCGTCCATCGCAGCTGTAGGGGAATCGGCCAGCGGTTACGACTTTAGCCTGAAAAGGAGAATATTAGCTCTTGTCATTCGCTCAGATGAGTCGAGTTGAGAGGTGAAATAAAACTGATGCTCAAGTCACTAAAGTATAGAAGGTTAAGAGTGAGTCATTGGTATTTTAGGTGTCTGACCGGCCTTGTTCCGGCTATAACCTTGCCAGCCAGAGTAGGCCTAATCGGTTTATTGCAAGTGGGAGAGGGAAGGGGGGTGTAAGGGTTGGAAACATCTTTTCACTTATATTTACTAACCTTTGGTACGAAAACACAGTCTGTTCTCATGTTGGGTTACCGTAGCGCATCGTCATACTAAAGGAACGTGTCAGCGATGAGTGACCTCCGTCATGCCCTCGCTGCCCCCCCCCCCCCCCCCCCCCCCTACTGCGAGGGGTTACTGTGCCCTCTCTTCGTTCTGGTGCCACAAAGGGAGGTGGAAGATGGCTGTGCCCGCTGTGCCCTCGCCATCCACGGAAAAGTCTCGTCCTCGGCAGCCTCGATGACCCATGCGTCATAATGCGGTTACCGGGTATAAGCGCCTCACCAGCTTATTCCCCTTTAATTTGTGACATAGAGACTCGGTAATCACCAGCAGTGAACACATTTACACACATTCCAGGTTCAAGACGCGATGTTTCCACTGATGCGCACGACGACGTGCTGGTTAAGTTTGTCAGTATGACTTCAGTTTTAGTGCGCATCCGTAAACCAGTGAAGGCATCAGATCTGTTTCCGGTTATGTGGAGAAATCCTCTATCCATGCAAATGAATCAGTGAAGGCTGACGAGAGGAAAACAGCGCTGTCAGAGAACAGCCTCTCAAGGTGCAGTCGCGAGTATGCGCTATTGCGCAATTTCTGCTCCATCATCGTCCTGCGGATGGAGTTGTAATATCTAATCTCTGTCCGCTGATGCAGTGGCATGCAGCTGACCATGCGGTGCTGAGAGACACCAGCCGCTGCATCAGCGGTGTCAGCGCAGTGGCCCCTGCAGCATCCCTGCAGCGTTCAGTATGTAGGGCTGGGAGGGAGACGAGCCCGTGGTCAGTGGCAGGCGAGTCGTTTAGACGTTAGTCAGCTCTTAGCATTTGTGGGCACTGCGTCAAAACGGATGGGAGTGCAAAAAGTGCTTACGCATGTTTTGCTGCTACTGTGTGGAAGTTGGATCGTGAGGGAAACGATGTCACGGTAAAAGATCCTCCTAAGAGACAGACATTAAAAATGAGAATGAGAGCGACTGGCGACCCGTGAAGGGTGTCTCCCTGCCTTTAGCCGGTGCGGTGTGAGGTGACCCTGGGATCGCCTTCACGGGCGGACAGACGCAAAGATGGCTGAATGAGCGCACCGTCTCTCTGATTAGCTCATGTCGTCGACCATCATCACTTCTTCCTTCTCGTCCCTGAGTTCTGTCTTTGCGCCACGGATTTCACACTGCAATGGCACTGCCAGCTGTCCTTTCCCAAGGCCGCAGGGGGCATCGCTTGCGACGTGCCTTCTGCGTCAAACCAGAGGCGGGGCCTCTTGTGTGGAAATTCCCTGCAACGAGCTGTGATAGGCTGGTTCGAGGAGCCACGCAGAAAGGACCCGGTAAAGAGACAGCAGGCATGCGAGAAAGCAAAGCTTAGACATATGTCATGAAATACAAGAAGGAGGCACAGAGGCTCTCAGAGAGGTTGAATCTGGCAGAACGCCTTTAAAGAAAAGGTGGTTTCAAGCACAGCTGCACAATGATGTTGCAGGGGCTGATGCTGAGAGTGAGATGAAGGGATGCGCACGGCTGTCTGCTGTTGCCTTTCACCGTCAGATACATGACATGGATGGGGGAGGGTGCTGCTGCTGAGAGAGGAAGAGGGGCAGAGAGACAGGAAGGGCAAACAAGTAGTGACTGATCGACAGGTGTAGGGGGGGATTTGAATAGGGGGAGGAGGCATATGGTGGGGCAAAGGCTGCCTGGCTGTATATCCTGTTACAGGATAATAACCTGAGGCTCACATTACCAAGTCTCCTGTTTCCTCCCGCAATGCATTGTGGGATTGGATATCAGGGAGACAGGAGACAGATGGGATAGTGAGAGGATGGATGGGGGGAGTGGATGATCTCCTCGGACGGTGATTGTAGGGTGTGGTGGCTGGAGATGTGTGGTGTAGATGGGCCGGTTAGGAAACTGTGAAGGTCATAATGGCTGATGATGAGGGGATGGTGGAGGGGTTGAGAGCAGGGTGGCAGTTGAAGGAGTTAGAAGAACATAGTCCAGGAGCTGGATGTTGGATGTGTGGCCTCTGCAGAGGTTCAGCCCTCCGTTTGGTGCAGAGTGCTGCACATCGCTCACCACTGCACCTGCTGCTTCATGCTGAATGCTGCACTGAACCATAACCGGCCTCCTCATGTTCATACATGAAGGATCTGTTCCTCTACATGATCTCTCTGGGTCTGTGGCCTAGGGTTAATTAAGGTCACTCTGGTAACCCTTTGAAATGCTCCCTCATTGTCCCTATAAAGCCTCTTGAGGATCTCTGATCAATAAATTTCCAGTGTAATCAGGACATTGTCCTTTGTGAGAGTACTGCTGAAGGACACAGTCCAGATTTCTCCAGTGCCTCAGCAAATAAATAAATAAATAAACCAACCTTGCAGTTAGCCTCCATGCTAGCAGGGCAAAGGCATAGCTGTGAGCTCTGTAACAGCTTGTGTAATGCTAATAAAACGTAAAGGTCACCGCTGTCTCCTTCCTGCATTACTTTAGAACAGGATTACAGTAGATGCAGTGATTGATATGGCTAAGTTTTCCAACATTGTTAACGTGGTCTCCCGTAACGATTCACAAGAGTTAGGTTGCCTGACTACAACGACATGTCTAATTCACACCGTTGTCCCGGAGACGTGTGTATGTGAAGTGTGACTTTAAATGTGAGTGTGTATTGCACTGTTGAATATAATAAAGCACCAAGTGTAATCGTAGGCAATCACAATGAACAAAGGCTTTTAATGACGCCTGGCTGTATTTGTATTTTGATACCACAATGAAGTCACAACACTCCCAACGCAGCTACACAGAAACTATATTCCTGATGACTGTCATTAATGTTCAGTCAGATGCACTGAACAGAACAGATTACAAATTGATCCGTGAAAATCTAATATGTTTATGGGAATTTAGTTCAGTTTGCTGCGTACACTGTACAAAATGAATGCACAACAGCATCTTGACCTCACTCGGACTTTGTGGATTGAGGTTCACCATTTTGCCAACGCTGTCTTGATCTTTTGCATCCAGATGTGACCATATTTGGACAAAATGGTGGAGCTGGAAAGGAGTGAGGGATGGATCCGACTCAGATTGGTGGCAGTGATTTATCAGTCACTTCACAAAATGAACATCACGTTGTATTGCAGAAGATTTGAAACTAGAAAAACCAAACTAATCTGGAAAATATTAACTGAAGTTTAATTATTTTTAAGAGCTTGACTTACGTACCAGTGTGGCCAACACCATTGGTCAATATTGGCCTACGACAGATATATCAATATCTGCATATATTTTATCCAATAAGGGACACTTTAACACATTTGAGAGATCATCGCACAAAAAATACTAAAAATACATTACAGATGATATATCAATATCCAAATTTTTGTACTCCTTAATATCAGTATCAGTATCTGCCTCAAAAATCTACTATCAGTCACTGTCATTTTCTGATTCATTTCTATACAATCACATTTTTTGAAGAGCACCTGCTGCTGGCCATTAGAGACGCTGGCGGTCTAAACCACCTCCTCATAGGCTTCTTTTTTCAGGCCTGGAGAGTTGTTTTATACATTTGATGGCTGCCCGCAGCTGTTGAAGGATGCGGTCTGTGTGACCAGCTGCACGCTGAGGGATCCTGAGGTGCCCTCTCTCAGACGATGGCAAGACGCCATGTTCACTACAAGCTTCAGCAAACCCAGATTTACAATGCTAATCTTGAGCAGACTGTATGGTCGGTTGGAGGGGGCATAGTATAGAATGATAGTGACACATCAGATGTCTGTGAGATGAGCAGATGATGAAGGCACAGACAGATGGTTGGGGGGTAGTGGTCACAACTGGTTTTCAGGTTGGCATTTTTTAGGTTGTGTTTATTTTAGGTATTGGATAGAGCTCATCACAGATTATCTAAGAGCTAAAGAAAGCATGTTTCTCTTTGTTTCTTTCCTGATATGAGGTTAAGCAATTCTCTCTTTTTTTTACTTTTATATTCTTATGTGTACTACCCCACGGAATGCAATTAATTGAATGCTCTCATGGTAGTAAGAGAATGTCTCCCGGGACAGTTGCAATCATGTTTCAGGCTATAGCTTTCTTCTTCAAATCTGATATGTGGACTCTCCCTCTCTCTCTTTTGTTCACTTTGTTGAATGGAAAGATAAGAAGCCTTCTCAAGGCTGATGCAGATAAGTGAAACAAGTATCTTTTGCAAGGCCTTCAAATCCTAATCATCTGTTCAAATAATGACCACACAGCAACTATTTCACTCTGTTCACTTGCCCTGTTGACAAAAGTTTGTGGAATCAGACCCTAATGGAACGTGAAGCTGCACAGAAGAGCAGAGAAAGAAGAAGAGCGATACAAAGATATATATAGAGAGGCAGAGTGGGCTAATCCAGTGTAGTAATCATGGAGCTAATCCCAACAGCCATGTCCCTTGGCCCCTGGTTTCAGCCCCCTACTGCGTCTTACTGAGCCCTGCCATCACGCTGCAAGCAACAGCAGATGGCCCAATGACCTTGCAAGGTCATACACAAATACGTATGGATGCATGCATGCAGTGACACCTATACACGCAGTAGAGCATGTCACCTGATAAGTTCAACATCCATTGCTCAGATTAATTATTCAGATGTTAAAAACGGATTTCTCTTCGATAATTTTGACAGGATAAACTAGGCTTGGATGTTGGTACATTTTGTACATTGCATCATCTCAGCTGTCCAATCAAGAGTGCAGGGAACAAATACATGATTCCCTCCTTATGGGGTTATTTACTATTTTTAGTTGACACAGCTATAAGGTATTGTGGGTTAACTGTTTTGCACTATATGAATTATCATAGAATCCCTGTGTCATGATAGTATTCTCATTGTGGGCATAAATATCATGATACTGTGATCATCATGGGTGTAAGTATCGCGATACTACTGTCATCAAGTATCGTGATTGTATCATTATCATGAGCAAAGTATTGTGACAGTATTATCACTCTGGGATTCCACAAGATGAATCAGACAATCAAAAGCACTCATGGTACTTCTGAAGTCTATAAATAATCATAAATAAAAGTCATCTAAATATTCATCAGAGTAGTTATGATTAGAATTGCTGCTGTATTCGAGAAGCCCTCGATCAGACCCAATATCCACATGATGTTACCTATATAGATAAATATTTCTATTTATGCAGTTACTTCATGCTGGCTTTGATTCAAAGTCAAACAGGTTTGGTAAATACTTCCCATATGCTCAGAAAGTGTATTTTATTCCTCACATTGAGTCCCACCTTAAAATCTGCATCAGCTTGTTGTTGTGAAAAGCAGCCGAGGAGTTTACATGACCTTTTGATGTGGCTGCTCTGTACCGAGGGTAGATGTAGACTGCTAATACATGACGAATACTGTGGTACAAAATGAGTACAAAATGTGAAGCAGTAATTCTTCCATGCACAAACCACTTCCTCTTTTAACTTCTGCTTGAACAGAGAGAGAAGACCCTGACAGCGCTCTCTTGCTCTTGAAGCTGTGGATTGCATGTTCTTCCTTTTTATATGAATCCTGATGTGGGTTTTTATTAAGGAAGTGATGAGATACACACACACACACACACACACACATACACACACACACACCCTAGTGCCATTCAAACCTACTACCAGAGGGCATGCCCTGACCTGTAGCCCTTAACGTGCTTGATATAACACTTCTCATGGGAGCCACTCCTAATACCAACTGGCTATATCGCGATCTTGATGATTCACCACATTTTCCCTTGATTTCAAGCCCAGATGTCTGGGAGTGAAACTGCATTGTGTAAAACACGCAGAGTGCTCATTCAAGTTAGAGAATACACATTTAACTGACACGCCGCATTTGAAAAAAGGATTTTGACAAGCCCTTTTCTTTCTCAGGACTGCAGCTCTAAGTTATGTCTTGTCCTTTTCTTATCATATTACTTCACAGTCGCTAGGTCCCTTTCTCTTTCATGCACTCCACATCTCTCTCACTCTCTCTGCCGCAATGCGTGTAGACGCTGCACATACGGACTATAGCCAGCACAATGACTCACCTCTGCTCACACACAAACACTCTCTAAGTCCTTTATCAATCGCTTGTCGGTGTTATTCAGCAGGTTCCGGTTACAGATGCATTAATTATTAGCTGTCCCGGATCACATCAGGGGATCTTGCCAGCCCCCGTCTGAGCTTCGACACCATGCCAGTGGCTGTGGCTGTCACCATGGTTACTCGCCCTCCAAACATCAGAGTTGTTCACACGGCCAGCGCAGGCTTTTCGAATGATCGAGTCAAATAAACATCCAGACTCCGGCAGCACTGGCCTCTTTGATTTAGTCATATTTCAAGTATATTATAATAATATGGACGTGAGTGATTAAACTGTATAATCAGAGAAAACATCTGAGGCTTCATGGTCCAGAGATGCATCTGTTTCTGGGTGAGCCTGTAAGAGCAAGTGTCTGTAATTCCAGCCGTGCGTTTCTGTTTTCTTCCTTAGAAGACAGGGGGCTCATTACATTACCCAGAGCTGTGTAGGACGCACACGCACACACACACACACACACACGCACGCTTTGATGCGCACACTTTGATGTTTTTAGTCTGTCAAATGATACATGCACAGAATATAGCCAGAAACCCTCTCTGAGGAACTATTAAACAATAAAGATGGAAGCAACAGAGACAGATTTGATAACAGTCCAAAGGATGACTGGCTACAGACAGACTCCGAGATTAAAGTTTCATGTTTTTGCACAGTAGCAAAACCACATTAAGTGAAATTAAGAAGATCAGGTAGCTGCACTGCAAAAAGTGGTCTTGCCAAGAACGGACTGTTTTGTTTTTTTTTTCTTAAAAAAAAATTCTCATAGCATTTAAATAAAGACGTGCAGCATCACAGCACACTACAAAAAGTCAAATCTTGCCGACTATATTTGTCTAATTTCTAGCAAATTATTTCATTATGCTGTATTATGGGACAAAATCCCCAAACAAGTAGCACCCCAGTAACAAATAAAGGGGCTTGATTATAGGTATAAATGTTTCAAGAAATGTTAAGGACAAAACATGTTGATTCCACGGACATATTAGTCCACTTATTCTTTATTGCAAAAATTCACAGGGTTTTTGCCTCTAACAGGAAAAAAATAGTTAAATAAGCCAATTTGTCTTTATGAGTAGTTCTTGAAAATAGAGAACATTGTCGTTACAACAAGCCTTTTTATCTTACTGAGATATATTTGTTAAGGGATTATGTCATGTATTAAGTTCTTCTTTAGGCTAGAATTTAGATAAATGAAGTGCTTTTGGAGTGTGGGTGTGTACGGTGGGTGGAAAGGAGAATCTTGGTGGGCTGTTGCCCCTGTCAGGAATGATTGAGCGGCAAGCACACACAAATGGAGAGACAAAGTGGACTACTCAACTTACTGTAGACACAGGCACGAGGAATGTGAGTGAGCTTCCTTGTCACTCTGACTTATAACGATGTCTACTCATTCATATCGTAAAGGTAGAAGCCACTCCCACAGACACCTGGAGTGAGAATATGATTTATTAGCACGTGAGATAACACACTTAAAGTTTTACACACACACACAGACACACACGCACCACAAGTGGGGTTGTGCAATCTATTAGAGTGGGGTCACTGTAGGTCAGACAATGACTGATTGTCAATATCTAATTAGAAGCATGAGAGAAGGGTGACACCCACCCCCACCCGCACTGCCACCTCCGTCACCCCACCTGCTTGTTCTCGCTCAATCTCTGTCCCTGCTTCTCACCTCCCACTGACGTCTCCCTTTCTCTGTGCCTCATCCCCTCCGTCATCCACCTCTTTCACAGCCATCTCTCCGTGTCGCTACTTTTCTTTATATTCTGTTTTGTTCAGCTGCTTCTCTACCTGCCGCTATTGTCTGAGAACAGAGAGAGAGACCACTCCATATCTAGAACATCTACTTCCGGTGCTTAGGTGAGCAGGTGTGAGCTCAGCCTGGGCCTTATGATGGAAAAAATGTAGAATGTTCAAACAAAATCAATAACCGTTCAGCTGCACATTTTTAATAAATAATAGAATTAAAAAGAAAGATGGAGTTAAAGTCACTTTATTTATTAGTCAGGGTACAAGAAAAAAACAAGCCACAAAATTGCCCTTCTGTCAGCCGACTTTTCCTTTTTTATTCCTGTCTGCACTCACTGTTTCATTGTCTCTGTTGTAATGTCACATGTCAGTGGTGCAACAGGACAACACACCTACAGCATGGAATGATTGCGTCACTTATCTCACGTCAGATTTGATTTAGGGAGCACACTTGCGGTTTCTTTAGACAAACAAAATTAGCGTATTGCCTTTAGGGATTTAATTTTTTTTTTTAAATTTTGTGGCACAATGGAGTAGTAAAAGATAAACAAAAAAAACAAATATAAATACAAATATACAAACACTAAAAGACCCCACAGGTATTGGCATCGCATCGAATCGACCCGCAATTTCACGATTGGTGCATCCCCATTTGCTTTCTTTTGAATTTATTTAATCTAAATCAGGGTGAGCCAGCACCTCATGACCCATGACTCATGATAATGGCTCCTTTTGAGTGACATCATACCGCCAAAGCATGCTACAGTAGATTATGAGTCATCTGTGAGGCTTTCATGTCTACTTTGGGCCTGATCAGAAGATAAATGCTAAACTTTCCATCTCTAAATTGAAACTCTTTGTTTAATTTCAAATGAGTAACGTGTTACGCATGTGCCCACACCACTCCACACATCTTTCTCAATCACAGCCATAAATACAAAGCCAGACACATGTACACACACACATACATACATACATACATACACTCTCTCCGAGGGAAAGAGCAGCAGTACTTTTCCACTGCATCGGTCTCTGCCTCCGCGGGCCTGTCTGGTCTTGTTGCAGTAGGAGATTTGCTCACCTGCTCTTTTGTTGCAGAACTGTTTGTCTTTATGTGTGTGTGTGTGTGTGTGTGCATGTATGTGTGTATATTTGAAATCGGTTTAAAAAGCTCCCGCCCTTTGACATGCTTAAACAAATAGTTTTGTTGTTTGTATTGAAGTCAGTAGTGGTTGTTGAGCAGCCCACGCTCCAGCGTGAAGAGTGAGAGTCCACATGTAGTTTCATGAGGACTCTTTCAAAGACAAACCAGAAAGTCTGGTCTTTACAACCACGTGCAGTTCAATTTGTATAAACGTGATCTCACAAGAGTCTCACACAGCAGCACCAGTGGGAAATGTAGTGGCAAGTTGATATTTGTTTGCCGGCTTTTGTCCTGTTTCAGGTGTGTGTGTGTGTGTGTGTGTGTGTGTGTGGTCTGGGTGTGTGTTTGTCAGCCAACATGTGTAGAGGACTTGGAATCCCAGTTGATATTTCCATAGTCGTGCCTTTGTTAAATGAGTTAGGATACTGGTTATGAAATAAGTGATCAAACATTTTGCAACATGAGGTCTTACAGCTCTGCTGTTCAAAACTCATTCTGCTTATTTGTAGTTCCATAATCATGGCAAACAAAGCAGTACAAGTATCTGTCTATCCTGAAAATGTCACTACCTGCTTATACTGATAGAAGGCGCTCTTCTCCTTAAAACTCATCCTCTTGATTGAGTGATCCACATACATTAAGAAGGAAGAAAATCGAGGATTTTCATTGATCATCAATTGATAATTTCATCAATATTAAGGAGTAATCCAGGATAGAGGACATGGCTTCCACATCAGCTGGACTCTCTCATGCTTGTAAACCTCTGCTTCAGGTCATCAATGCATATCTGATTAAACAGCAGCTTCCTTGATGACTCGGGCTCGTCCACTGGGACAACCTGGGAGGGATTCTTGGCCTTCCATGTCACCTCTGACCTTTGATGTGGGACCTTTACATTGATGTGGCCCAGGGGTCCAGCTGTTCTCTTTCTTCATAACAGGCTACAGTTACAACTATAGACCCGGAAGGATGAGAGTATGCTGAAAATCATGGTTATTAATAGCCAGAGGTCGATTTCTTAGTGGACAGTTATAGCAAGAGAGGAACACAGAAGAACAGGGCCTGCTGTAACCAGGCAGAAGAGGACATGCTGCTGTGCATGTCTGTGTCTGAGACTTAATTGTTTGATCGCATCATCAAATTTTCTTGATGTGTTTTGTCAGATTGAGTTTGAAAGAATCAGAGAGCCTTTAATGGGTTTTTAATTTGCCTCCTCGCCTTGTCTTTATGCTGGCAGCAGGATTAAGAAAAACCAAAACAGGAAGCAATAAAACCTACAGGTTAAACCATTTGTGCTTGTTCAGATACGTCCATCAGACTGTTGTAAAATAAGAATAACTTGATCAGTGGTGTTTAAATGAACATTTTTTTGAGTGTAGTGATGAGCTCTTAATAATGTTACCAGGGTAATGCATTTTCCTTTTCATGTCTGTGATTATGCATTTTTATTCAAAGTATTTCTCATTACATGAAAGAATTGACCTAAATGATCAGAGAGAAATACAAGCTACTTCACAAGGCCACTTCACAAGGATACAACATTATTTACTGCATAGTGAAAGAGAATACTCTTTATCCAAGCCCCCTGGCTTTATTCAGCAGCTGTCTGTAAATGCTATCTGCTGTAAGAAGCAATATGTCCTCTTAACAAATGGGGCATGAAATACATTTTCAGTGTCGTTTCAAACAAGCCCAGGGGCACAAGCTACTATTTCCTAAATCTAGTCAAAAGGCATGTATAAAACATGTGTGTGTGTCTGTAGTATGGCCGGTCAGACAGTTACCGCGTTGCCACCACACAGGACAAAGATGACCGATCCCCCAAGAAGAAGAAGGGGGCAACCAAGGATATGGACGACCTGAAGAAGGAAGTGCCCATTGTAAGTCAAGTTTTCTCTCATTTTTGAATATTTGTAGAATCGGGGAATGTTTGAGGCCAACTCACTTTTCATTCATCTCTTAAATGCAGGGGTGGAAAGAGTGATATTATTCTACTCCAAGTGAAAATACTGGTGTTATACTGTGAAATAAAAGTAGATCATGTTTAAAGCATCACCATTCCTATTGAATCAACAGGGAGCTCCAAGTGGAAAATGTCTTCTCTTAATCATATTTGTCTGATGAATTCTAAAAGGTACTAATGAGTCATATGTCTTTCATGTGTATTTATAATGAATGAACAAATATAGAACTGAAGGAGAGTTTTTCTATTAAAAGCATTCTAAAAAATATATAATTATCTTCTCCAAATCCACTGCAACCACAAACTTCCACATGTGGTTATGGCCTCACTTCTTTTCTTTTTTTTTCTTGGTTATTTTATGTCCATCAGCCCTTAAATTAACTTTAGTGTGGTTCCGCTTGGTGGTCACCTCCCCAAACCTCCTACTGCAACCTTTCTCGCTTTATTTTTTGCCAGTATTTCATACGTCAGTCTGTATGCAGTTGGTTGACTTTGTCAGAAAGGATTAAGAATAAAGAATCAACCTACAGACAGAAAATGTACAAATACGAAAGAGGAACTGACTTTGGAGCAGTTTGAGTCATTGTAAGTCATTGCATCCACCCTTGCTAAAGATGCTGGGAAAGTAGTTACAAAATAATCACAAGCATGTTTTAGGGCACTGAATAAAGTATTACCATCCAATTCTTCAGGAAAATTCTCTTGTAGGGTTTATCAAGAATGAAACCAGCTCTCTTTAGGAGTTGGGAAATTTTTCACATACAGGCCCACAAAATGGTATTTTTGCTGTTAAGAGAGAGGGGTGACTTGTAATCAGGAGGTCGTCACTTTGATCCCACGTCCCAGTGCAAGAAACAGGCATACCTGGCGGCCCTGATACCTCTCAGGTGAACTGCATGCATGGAGCACATCTCGATTTGAATTCCTTTTGAATTTCTAACAATTTCAGAAATGTCTTTTTTTCGTTGCAATTTAAAAGAATTCTCATACAGGCTACAATTTCCTTTGCATGCACAAAATGCCATATGGAAATCAGAGTACTGATTTTATTCTTTTTTTGTTTGTTTGTTTGTTTTTATTTTCATCCAGACGGAACACAAAATGTCCGTGGAGGAGGTATGCAGGAAGTTCCAGACTGATATTGTCCAGGTAAAATTTCTCCCAGCATGGCCGGCTGTGTTCATACAGTTGACCACTAGATGGCGGTGATGCACTCTATTGCTGTATTACTGTTTATCAATCCAGCCCAGCGGTACATAAGATCTCAAATTCACTGTAAAGAAATCTGAAAAACTTTAGCAAATGAATCTTTTTATTATCAGTGAGGACTTCAACTAAATTCATTTCGGTTTAATTGACATTTATTGATAAAGGAAATATACATTTATTGCTAAAATAAATGTTGAATAATGACAGAATGTGCATAAATAAACAGATAATTTTTAATTATCTATATTATTTTTCCTTTTTTTTTTTTACATTTTTGATGTTTTATTTGCACATAAAAGGTAGGAAAGAAAAATGAAAACATGGAGTTACAAACACATCAAAATAACTTAGACTATAAGCACACTCTCTAATGACTGTAATTACAGAGTAAAAGGTCAGTGCAAGAATGCATGTATGATTTCATGGTGACCTGTCTTTGCTTACCCCAACATACTTTCCTTCCTCCAGGGACTGACCAATGCCAAGGCAGCAGAGTTTCTGGCCAGGGATGGTCCCAATGCACTCACCCCCCCTCCCACCACTCCGGAGTGGGTCAAGTTCTGTCGTCAGCTCTTTGGTGGGTTCTCCGTCCTGCTGTGGTTAGGCGCCATCCTCTGCTTCCTGGCCTATGCTATCCAGGCAGCTACTGAAGATGATCCTGCAGGAGATAATGTGAGCATTGCACACACACATTTACAGCCGGCCCATTTACACCTCCTTAACACTCACACCCACACACAGTACCCCCCCCCCCCCCCCCCCCATCTAACCTAGTCTTTCTCAATCTCTCACTCTCTCCAGTTGTACCTAGGTATCGTGCTCACAGCTGTCGTCATCATTACTGGTTGTTTCTCATATTTCCAAGAGGCCAAGAGCTCCAAAATCATGGAGTCTTTCAAGAGTATGGTGCCTCAGGTAATGTATGCAAGAACACGAAAGAGTATTTCATTCCCCTTTACCGTTTGTGGAAAACTGAACTGAGTCATGAAAGTGACTATTTGAGACGAAATTATTATTTAAGATCTAAAGATCTTAGGTTGAATTCCTGGATGAGCCCCCAAAATTTATTAGGTCACAAAGAACAGGTGGGTGTGTAACAATGTACAACCTTGTGTACATGTACATGATGAGCAATCACTGCCACTTCTATTCACGCTACTGTTAACACTGTAGCAACTTTAATGCCCAAAGTATTTTCCTGCAGTTTTAACTTATTAGTCTCAATGAATTCCTATATACTTAACATTTTTCATGCCCATATATCAAAGCGAATTGTCTCTTGCACCCTTGAAATATTTATTGTATTCACTTGATAACATTTAAAAAAAAAACAATTTAATGACATTAAACTAATATGTACATTAAAAAGAACTTGTTATAAAAGGCAAAATCTTTATGAAACTAACGTTCCTTGCTAGCTGCTGAACTGCGTTAGTCGAGGTATATTCTGTTATATATTTTAATTTCAAATGATAAGAAAGAGCTGCTGCAACTCACTGCCACTCACACGGCGCCATATTGACTTACATTAAGCTATAATACAGTATTTTGCTAATTCCAAGTGTTAAATAATTCCTTCAGTAAGTACTTTCTTATGTAAGGAGTTGTAAAACTACTTTCCTAGCTCATACATTTTCCCATATGCTGAGTTTCCGTTCATAGTCAGAGTGATTTATGTGCTCTGTCTTTCTGTCATGCCCCTGCAGCAAGCTTTAGTGATCCGTGAGGGTGAGAAGGTACAGATCAACGCCGAAGAAGTTGTGGCTGGAGATCTGATTGAAGTGAAGGGAGGAGACAGGATTCCTGCTGACATCCGCGTGGTTTCAGCTCACGGATGCAAGGTACACACACAGACACACAAAAACAACTACTTTTGACACTTTTAGTGTAAGCCTGTCATAAGTCTGTTTTTTTTGTCCCCTAAAAGTGTCTGAAGTTACACTCTCACAAACATAATAATTTTTGTAAACACCTACACATTGTAATTCTTCTTTTCCCAATAGGTGGATAACTCCTCCCTAACAGGTGAATCAGAACCTCAGAGCAGGTCGCCTGATTGTACCCATGACAACCCCTTGGAGACCCGAAATATTGCTTTTTTCTCGACCAACTGTGTGGAAGGTATGGTTATCATGGTTACAATGGCAAAAATCTTATATGCGGACGTGTGTCTTTAATTTGTATCTGAAGTATAAGCCTGATATACTTATTCTATGAATTATATTTTATGACAAACCAGGCACAGCACGTGGCATCGTTATCTGCACCGGAGACCGCACAGTTATGGGTCGCATTGCTACGCTGACTTCTGGCCTGGAGACCGGCAAAACTCCCATCGCCAAGGAGATCGAGCATTTCATCCATATCATTACAGGGGTGGCTGTCTTCCTGGGTGTCACCTTCTTCATCCTGGCCCTCATCCTGGGCTACACCTGGCTTGAGGCTGTCATCTTCCTTATCGGCATCATTGTTGCTAACGTGCCTGAGGGACTGCTGGCCACAGTCACTGTAAGGGCCCTTGTTTGTGGCATCATCGTTATTTACTTTATAGTATATCTTTGTGTCATGTTTGACTCTCAACACAGTTTATAACACCTCAAGTGTATCTGTCAACAGGTATGTCTGACCCTGACTGCCAAGCGAATGGCCAAGAAGAACTGCCTGGTGAAGAACTTGGAGGCCGTGGAAACCCTGGGCTCCACCTCTACCATCTGCTCCGACAAGACAGGCACCCTGACCCAGAACAGGATGACTGTGGCCCACATGTGGTTTGACAACCAGATCCACGAGGCTGACACCACGGAGGACCAATCTGGTTAGTGAAGAGAGGCTTAAATGGGTCAGACGCCACTGTTGGGCAACATATGTGCACACAGAGCCAGGGATGAATGAATGCTAGAAATGCCAACCGTGTTTAAACATAGCTGTAAAATGAAATTAACATTATTATCAAATATATTTAATAAGGTCCACTTGTTTGTGTTTTTTTCCCCCAGGCGCCTCATTTGACAAGAGCTCCGTGACGTGGCTGTCTCTGGCTCGTGTTGCTGCTCTATGTAACCGTGCTCAGTTCAAGGCCGGACAAGATTCAATAGCCATCCTGAAACGTGACGTGGCAGGCGATGCCTCCGAGTCGGCCCTGCTGAAGTGTATCGAGCTGTCCTGTGGCTCTGTGAGGATGATGAGGGAAAAGAACAAGAAGGTGGCTGAGATCCCCTTTAACTCCACCAACAAATACCAGGTAAATAATCATAACTTGACACAATGTGCATAAACACTTTTCAAAACTGAGAGAAGACAAACACTTTCCAGTATCATTAACACCACAAACATTAGGGCAACGTTAAGATTATCTTCTCTCCTGCTCTAGCTCTCAGTGCATGAAACAGAGGACCCCAATGATAACCGCTACTTGCTGGTGATGAAGGGAGCCCCTGAGAGGATCCTAGATCGTTGCTCCACCATCCTGTTGCAGGGCAAGGAGCAGCCTATGGATGAGGAGATGAAGGAAGCTTTTCAGAATGCTTACATGGAGCTGGGAGGACTGGGAGAGCGAGTGCTGGGTAAGGCAGGACGAGATGGATGGCCAGCGGTACAATGGGGATGACAAAGATCTAAGTTCTGGAGGAATGAATTAGAGATTGAATAAATCTTATTAGTCACCATTCAAATGAAGAAACTAACAAACATAGTCAGAGATCAGCTGAATATTTGAACTGTATCCTTCAACTGCCATTCCCAGAATAGCAAATGACTTACTGAGTAATTTAAATGAGTTATGAGAAACACTTATACAATTTAATGACTGGAAAACCTCAAACTTCCATTTGGGGTGACTGCAATGAGTTCATTTACATAGATCTCACTTTTGAGAAGCTTAGCCCCTTTGCAAGTAAATCCCAGAGAAACACATGTTTTTCTTAAGGTTTGTTGAATAATTGAAGCAAGGCGCTTTCAAGAATGCCATTTCACTCTTGCAGCGAGTTATGTCATAGGTGAAGTGAGGATAGTGATGGCTTGATGTATTTAGCATCCCACGCTACATCACACGCTCTTCTCCCTACAGGTTTCTGCCACTTAATGCTACCAGAGGACCAGTACCCAAAGGGCTTTGCCTTTGACACAGACGATGTCAACTTTCAGACAGACAACCTTTGCTTCGTTGGCCTCATGTCTATGATTGACCCTCCTCGTGCTGCTGTGCCCGATGCTGTTGGCAAATGCAGATCTGCTGGTATCAAGGTCAGCTTTTCCAGTCCACCTTAAAACCTTGATACTGTTCACGAAACTTGCGTGATCACATGATTAAAAAGTCATTCTTATTATTCTCACATAGGTCATTATGGTTACCGGTGATCACCCAATCACTGCCAAAGCCATTGCCAAGGGAGTGGGCATCATTTCAGAGGGCAATGAGACAGTGGAGGATATTGCAGCTCGTCTCAACATACCCGTCAGCCAGGTCAATCCCAGGTGAGAGACGTGTACAAGAATTTGTCACAGTGAAAGATTAATTAAGAGAGTGACAACAATACCTCCATTTCTCCTAACAGGGATGCCAAGGCCTGTGTGATCCATGGTACGGACCTAAAAGATCTGTCTCAGGATCAGATGGATGACATCCTGAGGAACCACACAGAAATTGTCTTTGCCAGAACCTCCCCACAGCAGAAGCTGATCATTGTTGAGGGTTGCCAAAGACAGGTTTGGATGTTCTTAATTAACAAGAACAGTTTTCACATCTGTCTTTCTTGTAATCTTTACTTTGCATCGCCTACATGATTCAAGTCATTTAAAAAAAAAAAAAAAAATTCTATTGGCTTTGTACTCGGGGATTTAACTTTAAGTAGCAGTATACTTTTGGAACACCAGAGGGCGCCAGTAGACTATTGAATGAAGCTCTCAAGCGAGACTGTCGTTGTAGCTTAGCTGAAAGGTTTTCAAAAAGCAAGTTTTTATAACGTTTTGATGTCGTTTTATCTTTTATCACTGAAATTATTTATCCTTATAAGTGGTGATGTGAATGACTTTTCATGTCTTTTCAATGATTTTTACTATAAGTAAGCAACAAAATGAGACAGATAAAATGATCAAATATTTCTGTGAATGAATTTTACTCATGTAAGCTGCACATGTGTCATGTGTCTCTCCGCTCTCCCAGGGTGCCATTGTGGCTGTGACAGGTGATGGTGTGAATGACTCTCCAGCTCTGAAAAAGGCTGACATTGGTGTTGCCATGGGAATCTCTGGCTCAGATGTGTCCAAACAGGCTGCAGACATGATTTTGTTGGATGATAACTTTGCCTCTATCGTGACTGGGGTGGAAGAAGGTGAGAAGATACCAAATAACACTAGAATGGAACATCCAAACAGATAATTTGAAGAAAAATGGTGAAAGATTCTAGATTTGGTCATCATAATTCAGTTGTGTCAGAGGTCCAACTCATTCTTTGCTGCCAGGGCCTCATAGTAGGCTTAAAATGAGATGTGATGTTGAAATGTCACTTTCTCCCCTCAGGCCGCTTGATCTTTGATAATCTGAAGAAGTCCATTGCTTACACCCTGACCAGCAACATCCCAGAGATCACCCCCTTCCTGTTGTTCATTATCGTCAATATCCCCCTGCCACTTGGAACCATCACCATCCTCTGCATTGATTTAGGAACTGACATGGTGAGAGCTGTCACAACAAACATGGGAGTCACTGAATACAGCTCCTGCTGAGACATTGTCAAGACTTCCTTTTTCTTCTTCTCCTTCTCTCCTGTAGGTGCCAGCTATCTCACTGGCTTATGAAGCAGCTGAGAGTGACATCATGAAGCGTCAGCCCAGGAACCCATTCAGGGACAAGCTGGTCAACGAGAGGCTTATCAGCATTGCTTATGGACAAATCGGTAGGTGAAATGCAGAGTGGAGTGCTGATCCTAGCTTCTTTTGATAGATTGATCTTGGTTGTCTTAAAATAGTTTTGTGTTAAAATGGAAGTTATTCATTTTTATTGTCCACAAACAATAATACCTCCATCTACTGTCTTTGTTGTTCATCAGGTATGATCCAGGCTCTGGGAGGCTTCTTCTCCTACTTTGTCATCTTGGCTGAAAATGGTTTCCTGCCTTCACGGCTTGTAGGCATCAGGCTTGATTGGGACGATCGCTCAGTCAATGACTTGGAAGACACCTATGGACAGCAATGGGTATATGAGTAATTTGTATGTTTGGAAGTTTTGTGTGTGTGTGTGTGTGTGTGTGTGTGTGTCTACCTTGGTGTTTATCTCACTCCGTGTCTGGTCTCCTGCCCTCAGACATATGAGCAGAGGAAGATTGTGGAGTTCACATGCCACACAGCCTTCTTCGTCAGTATTGTAGTAGTGCAATGGGCTGATGTCATCATCTGCAAGACCAGGCGCAACTCTGTGTTCCAGCAGGGCATGAAGTAAGTCTGACAGTTCATGATGTTATTTCAGTTGTGCTCACATCTACTGCACTTCAGCACTGAATCACTGTCAAGGGGATGTTGTCGTGGTCTAACCTGATAATAAGTGGTTTCTCAAGATCTTTTCTCCTTCATAATATTGTGCGTTCCTCACCTCAGGAACAAGATCTTGATCTTTGGCCTGTTTGAAGAGACAGCCTTGGCTGCCTTCCTGTCCTACTGCCCAGGCATGGATGTGGCACTCAGGATGTACCCCCTAAAGTGAGTGCCATTACTTCACGTTTCCTTTCATCTGAATACATGTAAGCACCTGTGAATATATGTACAAGATACACCACACTGGGGAGTTCAGGGGATGGAGATTGTTCTCTCTCTTGGTTTTAGACTGTCATTTATGGTTTTTTCCTCTTGTCTGTAGGCCTTCTTGGTGGTTTTGTGCATTCCCCTATAGTTTTCTCATCTTTGTTTATGATGAAGTTCGAAAACTCCTCCTGCGCCGGAACCCTGGAGGTGAGACTTTTTTGTTTTTAAACACAACCAAACCCTTTAACCAGTTAAAAACTATCCATTCATGTGTCTTGAACACATTGTAGAACTAACAGTCAAATGGGTTTTCCTTGTGTCTGTGCTGCAGGTTGGGTGGAAAAGGAGACCTACTATTGATCGAAGGAGCATCGTCTCTCAAACCCCCACATCTTCCACTTATTTCTGCCCCCCGTGTCACTTCACCCCTGGCAAGACATACCTCCAGATGCCCCACCCCCTTAAAGACGAAAACCGCTTTGAAGCAATTTTCATCACAACTGCCCCAAAGATTAAAAACAGCAAAAGCACCTTTACAACTTTCTACATTGAACCCCCTCCCTTCTTCTCCTATGATACTCTTTGCATGTGTTCTCTCACTGCTGTGTACATAAACCAATATATCTACCAAACGGCAGCTGCATATTGTGTATGTAGATTTGAATGAGCTAAGGATACGGAGGAAGTGTCTACGCTCAGCAAAAAAGGGCCATCCAGCTCCTTTCCCTCCATGTTCTACCCTTGCGCCTCTTCTCCTCTTTCTCTATACCTTCAACCCCCCCCCCCAACCTCCCCGCAACCCCCGTTTGCCAACCCTTTGCTTGTCCTCCAATCACACACAGAAATAAAGATCACTCTGAGAGGTCCCACCGCCGACACCACATCAACTGCCACCTGTCACCTCCGTCTCCTGTCCGTGGAGGACTAGCAGAGTGGTCATCTCCCTGTCACTGCGTCAATGTTCCTTCTTTTCTGTTCTCAGCGGCCACAGTGTTGTTGTTTTTTTTTTTTTTTAAATATGTGGGGTAGGGGGGGTTTCAATGAGTTTACTTTTTTATTTCTAAGATGGTGTGTGTGAGAGCTGCTTTTCCACATTTAGGCCTAACAAAGCACACCCCATGGCATCCTGTCTCCCCCACCCAGTCTCCTCTTCTGTCTCCCCTGAAACCCCCCCTCCCCTCCCTCTTGCCCAGTTTGTCTCTGTTTGTGTGCACTGTGTGAACCATCATTCTTGTTAATAACTATTACAGTACACCCCTCCTTCCCCTCAAAAGTTGGTAAATACAACTCAATCTTTCTGTGTGCTCTAGGAAATCTATATAATTCTATAATGAATTTAAATGAAACAATAAAAAAAAATGTTGAAAAACAGCTCAAGAGAGACATTCATGAATATCAATATTGGTTCGATTAGAAAAAGGAAGAGGGGTTGGTCTCTCTTGTTGTTTTTTTGTTTGGTTTCAGTTATTTTTGCTGGTTTTTCAGGAGGCTACTCTGGAAATGTAACAGCAGAGCAGGGTTTGGGGTTTTTAACAATACATACGAGACACCAACCAACCAAGGCTTTCAGGTTCTTGTCACTGCAGGTGTGCCGGATGATGTGGTGCAGTATGATGTGGTGCAGTGTGCTGTGATGTGATGAGTGGTGATGATGATGGTGAGGATGGTGAGGATGAGTTCATGTGCCTGGAGTCTACTATTACTGGTCCAGTGCTGTTCCAGTCCAGGACTGTGTGCATGTATGTTTTGGAGACAAGTGAAGGGCCAACGGTCTCAGGATGGGTCTAACTCAGATGGCTACAAAGGTTGAAGAGAAAAAAAAATTACACAACTAGTAAGAACATGTGTGTCAAATAAATGAAACCAACACCAATAAAACATCTAGAACATTTAATACAACCTAGCTCTGTCTGTGTGTCTTTCTGTCACTCTCATCCGATAATTTTAACCTTTGAAAATGGCAAATGTTTCCCTGTTTTGTCCTATGCACAAAAGGTGCTGCAAGTACTGATCGATTAGGTGATTGAAAGAAAACACATTGCTATTTTGACGTATATTTTTTAAATTTAATTCTTTTTTCAAGCAGAAATGACAACTATTTTCTGCTTCTGGACTTTTACACTGGGTAATACTTTGGTTTTGGACAAAAGAAGCAAACACCAGTTTGGGAACATTGTGATCAGAATTTTAAAAATTTCCCCAACTTATCATGAAAGTAATTAAGAAGATCAATTGATGATGAAAATAATTGTTAATCATAGCCCCCCCCCCCCCCCCCCTTAGCATCAAGCAGTATCAAATAATCCATCCATCGGGGCGTCGGGGGGCTGGGGCCCATCACAGTGGCCTTTGGGCGAGGGGGGGGGGGGGTTCACCCTGGACAGGTCACCGTCCATCGCAGGGCCAACACATAGAGACAGACAACCATTCACACTCACAGTCACACCTACGGTCAATTTAGAGTATCAATCAGCCTCGTCCCCTCTTGATGTCTTTGGACTGTGGGAGGAAGCTGGAGTACCAGAGAGAACCCACACAGGAACAGGGAGAACATGGAGACTCCACACAGAAAGACCCCGTGCCCGACCTGGAGCTCGACCCAGAGCCCAAACCTGGAACCATCGTGATGTGAGGCGACAGTGCTGACCACTGCACCACTGTGCCGCCCCCATCAAATAATGCTTTAGATCATTTCACTGAAATGCATGACATTTTTCCCTCTTTATCAGCCCATAATACCGAACACTGTAAAGCAATAATCACATTAACTAGCAAGTATATTATGAGATGAATATGTCTCACTGTGTTTCGTCACCCTTGCTTGCTTTTATATGCAATGGAAATTCATTTTAAGACTGAGGAAGTATATTGGAGAGGAGAAAACTGGGATTGGATGCCATCTAGTGTTTATACACTCTGATAACTGCATTATGTTAAACTGGTATAGGAGCAAGTGTTGGCAGTAGCCCAGCATAATGCAGCAAACCTCTCAGTAAATGTGTCAGCTGTGTCTCATGTTAATAGAAAATCACCATCAGATTTGAGGAAAGAACTCAGAAAGAGTGTAGAAACAACAGATTCTTGAAGAAATATTAAGGGAGGGATAAAATAAATTTCTTTTATTCAGAAAAAAATCTTTAAAAAGTAACATTCATGCAACTAAAACGAGGTGGTATGTGTTTTATCTTGAGGGAACAAGTTGGTTTTGTGCAGCCCCTCTGTGCCACGCAGCTCATCTATTTTAAATGAGGCTCTTATTGCACATCTTGTACACAAATCAAATAAATTATATGCAATACGGGACTGTGGAATGGGAGAGATTCTGAGGTCACTTTCAGGTCCCCTGCGAGTGAGAAAAACAAAAAGTTTCTGGCGCGGCTCTACAACTATCCATTGACAAATACATTGTCTCCCACTCATGCATACACACACAAACACACATGCACACCCACTTTCTGTCACTCTCACCCTTTCTCTAATTTCCCCTGTGTCTCTGCAGTGAGCTCACTGCAGTGCGACTCTCCTCTCTCCCCCTTCACCACCCTCCATATAATAGAATATCGATCGCTCGCCTTTGCCGCAGTGTGTAAGCGAATGTGTCTGTGGACGAGTGTGTGCAGGACTGGGGCCCTTCAAGGTCATTGCCATGGCAACCTGAGCATGGGGTCCTCTTGCTGTGCTGTCACAGAGCACAGGTCATAGAGGTCACATGAAAAGGGGGACCATAGGGGGACAAGAGGGGGTTGGTGAGCGATGCAGTGCTCGGTGTACCAGAGGTAGAGAAGACGAGTCTGGAGGGCTGGAACTGTCCTATTCCACTGTGAATTCAGACTGGACCAGAATAACCAGAAAATGTTCAGGCTCGGGGACACCGAGTACAAGAACTGCCATAGTTGCACAAACACTTGCTGTGATAGAGTGAAACATACTGCTTGTATTAATTACAGCCCAAACTATACATCAAGAAACCAGAGGAAACCATTAACATGCTTCATATGGAGGAGTTTATTGCACATCCAAGACATTATGAACCCAAAAAAATTACACTGACAACAAAAGGAAATACCTTAAGTTTACAGTCTCACCCGAACATCTTAATGTTGCAATTGTATCTTAGAAATATGCATATACAGTTTAACAGCGAGCAAGGTACCACATTGTCCCCAGTGGAAGGTTCATACATTTTTGTTCGTTCATTTCCAAGATTTCTCCACACATTTGATGAAAATGTTCAAGACTGTTTACACACCCAAAAATAAAAACCAAAAAAAATCAAAGTCCAAATTCCAATATGTCTTACTAATTTAATGACAAGCTACATGGTTTGATAAAATAAATCACTATCAAGCAAATACATTTTTCTACCGTTGTTAACTGAACCACATATACTTTTAATATTCAGATATGTTTGAAGCATATCTCCATAAATTTTCCCAATAAATTCTGGCTTTATCTTTTCCAGGACTGGAAGTACTATTCTAAAGTTCACTTTTCAGGGTTTTTCATGACTGTATGAACCCTGCCAAATGCCCACCAGGTGCTAATATATTAATCATTTTCCACTACATGGAAAACTTGTATATTTTAGGATGTTTTCTAATCGACATATATCAGGAAGCCGACCTGAAACAAAACATTACATTTTGCATCTTTTTTTTTAATACAACATTAAACTGGTGCAGGATCATCACAGATGATCCACATCTTAAAGCTTTAAATGGCACTTTTCAGCAGTTTAAAATCCAAGCAATTGCATGTATATTAATGTAAGAAACCAGCTTTCCCATCACACTGAATCTACAGAGGTGGGCACGGCACAGATGGTCTTTTCAGCTCTTAAGAGTCGTCACTGCCTTTGCAGGGAATAAGAAGCTATTTGACACAGACCAGAGGCATCCCAGGTATTAAATATGTAGAAAAAAGGCATGTAATGTGCATGAAATTGCATTAAGAGAGGAATGATTTCACTAATGAGTGCTTAAAAGACTGTAACAGCAACTACTTGAGCAAAGACAAGGTGCACTCTTGGTACACTGGTATAATTCAAAAAGAGGAAATACATGACACATTTGTAACTTAGAGACAGAGTAGGAGCCACCGCGCCCCCCACCCGCCCGCCCGCCCCACCACCAAACCCACTGGACTAAAGTGATTACAGGGTCAAGAAAGAGATGGGTCGTCAACCAGCACCTGCAGCGGGCTTAGTTTTCTCTTCACACTGGCTCCATGAATAGCTCGTCCATGTCGTTTCCCTCCAGCTCACGGAACGCAGCATGAGTGCCGATCACAAACAGAGTCGCTCCTGAAAGGAAAGTTGACGAAAGAAAAAGGGAAGGTAAGGGAAAAATACAAAGATCAAGCAAGTAGTTTTTGGAAGATGGAGGGTGCCGGCAGGCATTTAAAATTACACGAAACTCATATAACATTTATACAATGATTGAATACGACATATCACAAAAACACACCACTATGGAAGCTTAGGAGGGATGGTGACAAATATCCCTGCGTGCCTGGAATAATAATAGATGACAAGAACAACTAATGAGACTTACCCAGAACCCAAAAGACTGCAGCTCCTGCTCCAGCCAACCAGAAGACAGGTAGAGAGATGGCTCCAGCCAGACTCATCTGGTGAGGGACCGTCAGCTCCTTGCCTGGATAATAAGCAAAAGACGAAAACATGTAACAAATTAGAGAGAAGAAATCATTCTGCCTCATCTCTTGTAGGTCTGGTTTACCAAAACAATACATCGGAAAAAATATTAAGAATTTTTCGAGAATAGACATACATAGTTATCCTTATAATCTTGAATTCATGTACATATTGACTTGCTAAAATGTAATAAATTTATTTTATGTCAGAGCATTAAAAAGTAGCAATTTCTAGCTTGCTAATAAAAACACTGTCAAACATTTAGCAGTAAAACTCAAGAAACTGAGAATTCAATTTAATTAAGAAGGAGCACGACTGTGCGACCAGCAGCTTTACTCACCGAGGACCACCAGTTTAGACTCCAGAGATTTGAGGTGGATTATGTAGAAGGCACCAACATACACAGCCAAAGCAATCAGTAACATGGGAGAGCTGATACTGGGGAGAAAAATCATCAACACTGCAGGTAATTAGGCTGAAAAGATTGGTGATTTTATGGATTAAGACCTGTAAAGTTTGAAGATCACACGTCACACTCCTTTCACAGTTCTGTGAAAACAGTATTTAGCCATTTCTACTGTCCAAAACACACTTTAGTGACACACTTTGGTCTTACATGCAGTAGAGGATGAGACCAAGGAAGATGAAGGTATAGTTGCTGTTGTACGTTTCCACATTTTTCACCACCCTCTGGCACAGTTCCCCAAAGTTGCGAGGTTTGGAAAACTTGCGTTGGTCAACAAAGCTTGCCCATGGTCGAATGGACGCTCTGCGTTTGTCAATCCAATCTTTAGCCATACTGGCTGAGAAGCCTTTGGGGAGGCCGAGCCTGGGAAGAGACATGAAGACATTACGAAATGAAATCACAGACAAGCCTGAGTAAGAATGTGTACAGTTATAATTCCAGGAAACCTAAGGAGACGGAGTTGATATATGAGCCGCATACTGAAAGAAACCACAAAGATCATTATGTGTTTTTAAAAGATGATCTCATAGCAGTTGCCTAAGTTTCCTGCATAAAAACACATATGTTATGAGCGACACAGCCGCAACAGTTTGACATCATCTTTACTGCTGTGTGATGTCATAAGCCTTACTTTGACAAGACTCCGGCTCCACCGGTGCCCGTTGGATGAGCATCCTCAGCACTGAACAGATCCCCAGCCTTGCTGTCCATATCTACAACACAGTTCTCCCCCTTTGGAGCTCCTGATGTCATCGACAGACCGTCTGCTGGAAGGGAAACTGAACTCAAACAAGGGCTGTGCCATATCGCATCATCCATGACACACTGTCCTCCCCATGATAAGAATTATTCATATTGTGGGGCTACAGGTATATTTCATGTCAATGCTCTTTTACAGAGGACAAGTGCTGTACGTCACTTTCATTTGTTTATCCTAAGGTTAGATAATGACTCTTGCGAGAAAAGGCGTTTGTATTTTTCAAGCTGTAGCCAAATTAACAGGTATTATTTTGTAATTGATAACAGTGGGATGAAGTGTTCCTTTTGTGAATCAGTGTTTGCATACAACTCAGGATTGAATGCTGGGCGCGATGTGTTTTAAACTACTATATTCTTATCATCATCGTAGCAAAAATTGTCTGCAAATGTTGTAAGTGTATATATTCTTGTCAATGCATCCACTCGACAAAGCAGATACTCGTGACATAATTATATCGGGTTTCTTCCTTTCAGCAACAATACTGGAATGACGATCAAAGCGCTGCAGGCTTCTCCAACTGAGACACGTTGTTCTTCTCCAAAGAGTTTCTCGGTAGCTTTCGTGAGAATTTTTCAATCGAACAAGTCTGAAAACTCTTGAAGACTTCTCATCCTGACGAGCCACATTCCCATAATGTCATTCTGAGTTCTAACCCTGTGAGCACAGCTGGTTTGACTCTTACTTTCAGGAATTGCTTTGTAAATTTCCCTGCCAACAAATATTTTTTATTTCATATCAATGTGATATGAGTCAATCCAAAACTGGCAAGTGAATCAATCTATCTTTATCACAGATTTACCCAATCCAGTTCAGATAAGCAATTTAGTCACTTTAAATACCAAACATGTTCAAGTCACTGCTTCGCAAAGTTACACAATTTCGGACAATGTTTTAGCTTCATGGGTTTAAAAATGATGTAAGCAAAATGAAAACGTTCGGCATCCAGTAACTTGTGGATGTCTGTTAAGCCTTAAAACTCAATTGAGTGTGATGGAAAAGAGACCCTTTAAAAACAACAAAAGATGCTGTGCGATGAGTCAGATTCACGTTTACATCGGACAGGCTTTCAAATAAAAAGACAGGAGCGTAGCTGAGAGTGCGTTGTGTCATTGGTGGAAAATATAAGTAAACAATGGATTTGGTCACTGCCACATCACTAAATACATAATATAAGTAGGAAGACCTAACTATTTATACTAGTTCAAATTATATATATATATATATTAATTATTACTGCTACTAAATTCTGTACATGGTATAAATACATTGTTAAGTTTGTTAAAGATATTGCCATTGCTAGCTTGTTTGCTAATGTTTATGACCACCAGGTCCTGGCAGCCGGATGGATATTAACAGCGAATAATTGCTATACACACAGATTGCTGGGTTTTTCGGATGTACACAAACGGGTCCAGACTAGCCAAGACCTCCTCGTATGTAATGCTTGACAAAAAATTTACTCACGGTAAAAGTTCGCTGGACTACCAACTGCTGGTCTGGTTCACACGGATGTGATGTGGATGGTTATTTCACTTCCCGTGCTAGACAACGCCACCCATTGACCGTATCAGGTAATGCGCGTCTTCCTTTGTCATGTGTGTCTCAATGTTTTGTTTGTTTGTTTGTTTGACTTAACATAATTTCGACTGTATCTTATTTAGCCTCTATAAGCATTACAGTTATAATGGTCCTGTTCTCTATTTCTCGGAACTGTCGTCTCACCGCGTTCCAACGTACTTTCAGATGCTGGTTTTATTCTTTATATTTTTACAGCTGAGACGACTGATTTGCAGCGACAGACCTAGGATCATTTTTGTTGAAATTGAGTGCCTGGTGGGTGATTACAGAGGGGAGAAGAAAATCTGATTCCAGATCAGTTACAGTGACGTAAACTCAGACGTCACCAAGAAGATGGCAGGTTGTGATTGGTCTGATTCTCTGTGTTATTGTCCTGGCGCAGTACGGCGCTGGCGCTGTGGGAGTTGCAAGACTGTCAAAGACTAATTTTAAGTAAGGTGAGTCGTTGGGTATTTAATATGGTTAAATATCGATTCCAAAATTTATTTGTCAACCTCTTGACAAATATTCATTATACCGTAAAATCTCACCCAGGACCAGTTTTAATTAGAGGCAAGCTCACGCCAGCCATCGATGTTATTAAGCTAGCTAGTTAACAAAAAAGAAAATTCCACGGCAAAATCTTTCTGACCAACAATAAAATGTTTGTTATACAACATTAACTCCTCAAATATCGAGATATTCAGCACTGGTTTTCAATTTGAGTTATTGTTATTGTTGTAGCAAACGGCCGTTTAAATTGCGGGTTTGAAAACGTTTGTTTATTTTTTATTTTTTTCCCCCTTTCTCTGCAGAAACGTGACTGATTACGTAACGTGTCAAGGGTGTAATTCACTTCACCGGTTGCTACTGGGCGTTTGAAGACCGACTTCTCTTTTCAGACACGTTAAACGACAGTAAGATATCACATTCACAGGCGTCGCAGACTGCATCGAGCTGACTGCAGAAATAGGTAGGACTGCTGAACTCGCTGAATCATTCTAATAGCTTTAGCATTAATGCACATGACGTTAGTCGGTTCTTTTTGTTAACTCAGTTTCTTGTTTAATGGGAGAATAGCGAGCATTGGGTATGACTACATGTTGTTTGCTGGTTAAACTACGCAGCATATGGAAAGTTACAGGCTCCCTGTTGGAAAATAAGGACAAATGAACGTCTAACGTGTAATCGAGGGGAACTTTTTCCTAGGTGTCTCTACTGAAAAGAATGTTCAACTAATTGTACTGGCCCTGAAGCTTTTTCCAGCATGATGGGTGGTTGCATAACTCATATTAGACGTCTTGTCTTGTCATAATTTTACAGACTACTGAATGTTACTTGTTTTTTTAAATGATAACTGTGTGTGTTTTTATTTATCATAATAGGACGGTGGAGAGTGGCTTTAGGCAGACCTTGACCATGGCAGGGTACCGACTGAGGGACTCGCTTTACTGGGATGAAACAGAGTGCCTCAACTACTATGGAATGTTGTCACTCCATGAGGTCTTTGAAATAGTTGGTTCCCAGCTAACAGAGACTGACATTGAGGTGCTCTCTTTTATTTTGAATGAAACCTGCTCCACACCTCACCCCCTTGACCCAGTAGGCTGGACAGTTAAGCCCTGTGAGGGTGACCCAGGTGACTTGGGTGTCTCCCCAAGCCCCAAACTACTCAAGGCCTGGAGGCGGTTACAGCCCCAGGGCCCCCAGCATCCCTCAGTGGCCTCATTTAAACCCAAGAGTGGCCTTGAGCTGTTGCTGGAGTTGGAGAGACAAGGCTACATCAGTGATGGCAACCTGGAGCCTCTTCTGCAACTACTGAGGGTCTTGACCCGTCATGACTTACTGCCTTTAGTTTCCCACAAGAAAAGGAGAACAGGTGAGAAGCTGATTGTCAGATTGTGAGACTACATGGAGTGTGTGTGTGTGTGTGTGTGTGTGTGTGTGTGTGTGTGTGTGTGTGTGTGTGTGTGTGGTGACCTGCCACAGAGTGTCAGCCATACTTGCATTTCCTGTCCTAGTTGTATAGCTGTGTAATTGGTTTCAATTCCATGCTTTTCAGTGTCTCCAGAAAGAATTGGGAAGGGGTTTGGAATAGAGAACAGAGAGTTGCTTTGCACCTCTGGAATGCAGCACACCTACAGACAGACTGAAATTCCTCTTCCATCCTTCACACAGCAATTAAGAACCAGTAAGTCCACTATAGTATACAGATAAGCTCACTTGAAAAATACAATTTGTCATTCTTGAATTATTCAATTTTACAGTCACATGCTAATGTACAGGAGGACCTTGATAAAGCTAATATACTATAGAGCAAAAGCCCCTGAATAAAGCCTCCCTTGTGTGAGGATTAATCAGTTTTTGTTGAATTTGTAGAGTGAGCTGCTGATATATTTTAATGTTAATTTTGGAGGTTTTAATTTGTGGGGCTGGGTGATACTGTGAGGTGTTCTAAATAACTTGTTAAACTCAGTGTTTGTATAGAAAGAATCTGCTCTTGTCTTATTGCCCTTACTTCACAAACTACTCCCACGCTTTTTCTCTCAGGTATTTACCCTTCTATGCCTGGGCCGTCCCCCAGGAGGAGGAGGAAGAAGAGGGGAAATGGTTGGAGCCGCAGGCCGAAGAAAACAAGCAGGCAGGTCCAGCCCCTGCCTCCCCCACCAGCACCACCACATAAAGCATCCTGCGGTAAGAAAAGCTGCTGCATTTTAAGCAGTTTCTCAACTACATCATGATCCTATCTTCATCTCACCCTCTTCTAGACTATTTTTCCTGCCCTTTGTGCACAATTAAAGCTCCAAGTTCTTCATGTCAACATTGTCTCTAGATCCCATTTTCTCTTCTAATGTTCTTCACTGAAAAGAACTTTAAAGTCTGATGTTAATTTGACATTTCTTTGTCAGCTCAAATGATCCCCAAACAGAAATCTTTGCACGCTGAGTCCAGTGTTTGTTTTTGAACTCGGTCCATTGTGTTGCTTATCTCAGCTTGGTACAGAAAATGAGGTATCAAGTGCGGGTAGGTTTCAAAAGTAAGCTAATGTATTTATTGTGTGTGTCCCGCACAGGGCAACCCAAAGGGCTCAGAGAAACAAATCAAAACAAACAGACAAGAACACCTAAATGTAAATAATTAAAATTAAAAATGGTTTGAAGGAATATCATTGCTAAAATACTTGAGTAGAACCATGCAGGTCAGTGTTTCAGCCAACCCTGTACATCAGCTGGGAGCACACCAGCCACACCTGCACTGTTAGTGCCTGTCAAGCACACAATAGAAGGATTTGCTTGCAGAATGTCAGCATACTTTCCTCCCCGAAAGGCTTTTGAACTGCACAATATATAAAGAGGAGACAACACCTTTTCCAGATGTGCTGGTGTGTCAGTAATTTTGGCTTCCAGTGTCACATTCCCATAAATGTACTGAAAAGTATTGAGTTTCAATGTTAAGTCAAGTGTTGCCTCCCATTCTCAGCTATTTTCACCCTATTGTCCGTAGCAATAGGAGGGGCTGTCTTTGTTTGCTTTATGCTGGAACAAGTGTTGTCAAAATTATTGGTATTACTTCATTGTTTCACAGTGATGCTGAAGATCTTGATAATTTATTTGCAATATCAGTTTTAAAGCTCAGATAGAGGTTGTCATAGCAACTGAAAGTAGCATTGTGTTTGAACAGCAGCAATGAACCGGCGTCCAGCCTCCTGCTCTCTGTTAACTCTTCCACTGTGTTGAAATGCAGCTGAATTCACTGAATATTTGATCTTATTTGAAGCTAGGATGGCTAGCTAGTCAAGTAGCTGAGTTCTTTTACAAAGGTGGATTACAGGGACTCTTGAAACTGGATGTGGCAAAATAAGGTGAATATGGGATAACAGTGGCCCTTAATTGTAAAATAAAATCAGATTTTTTTCATATGAGAAGTTACACCAAAGTTAGTTTTTGCAATGGTAAGGCCTTTTTATTACTCAGTGTCTCATGGCACCAGAAAGTCGATACATAATTACCTGTGTCACTGACTTTACATGTCATATAGGAAAATTAGCTCCAACTTGAAGCTTAGGAAAGAGTGCCTCAAGTGAATGAATGCTATTGATTCAGCTGATTAAGAGATAAATTGAATACAGTTTCTTGCTCTTTGTTTGAATGGCATTTTCCCGATTCAGCTTTGCCATGTGTTATTTTCATTCTCACGTACTAAATATATGTTCAAATCTACAATAGCTCCTTGACTATCATAAACAGACATACAGCATCTCTTTATCTGTCCCTTTACATTACGTTCATTTCCATCCCATTTCACTATTTCTCTAACCTCTCACATTACGTTCAGCTGCTGAACGTCCAGAACCCAGACTGGTAGGTTGCCTCTTGTCCTTTTCCATATACTATGATACAAAGAAATTTCTGGAGTGTGTTTTTGTGTTGAAAGGAAATGAAAGAGTGTGACTTCTAAAAATTCCATTCAGTGGACAAGGGTGCTCTTCAAAGTCAAGGTTCACACTGAACAAGAAATAAAAAAAAAAAAAATCTAAGGCACTCTTCATATTGGAAAAATAACAAATGCTTTTTATATGATGTGGCTGACATGAGCGTGTTTCAGTTGGAAGCCTTCATCAGGGTGTTGAAACGAGATAAGATATAGACAATTAAGTAGAAAAACGTGACATGAAAGGACGCGTGACCAAAACAAGCTACTTATTTCTCTTAGTCACACTGCAGCTTGTTGAGACAGGACAAAATCTTCTCTTAAATCAAAATTAACTTAAAAAAACATTTATGTTTAAATCTGGATTTACGTAGGACTGAACAGTTAGCAATGAGACATACTAGGCAATATTCCCTCTATCCTCATACCTACAACTCTTGTGTGAAATCTAGTGTTTAAACTTAAATTGGGGGCAGAGGAAAAAAGTTGTAAACACAGCGCCTACCTGTTTTTTTCAAGTTGAGGTGAACATCTTTCTCTGTTCTCTATGAACTCCTGAGGGAAATATCTGCCTCTCGAGCTGCAAAATACTCCACAATTTTCACCAGCTACTCACTAATTATGACTGTTTGGTGCTAAGCATGCAGTTTCCAGGGAAGACTGAAGTGATGATATTTACGGAAGCTGAAACTCCCAATAAAGTAGTTAAGGTGAGTTGCAGAATCGGGTGACACTTCTCTGGGTTGATCATGACAGGAAGAACTTTGTCATTACTTGTCATTTGATGCTTTGTCATAGGAAAAAGTATTGATTCTAGTCATTGTAATATTTTTGCACCCTGATAAAAACTAAGAGGAAAAACACATTCGTGTCAATCATATAATATTAAGTTGTTCTTTTTCAGAGTGTCATGGATTTTTTCCCCTCTTGTTTCTCCAGTCTCCAACTACTGCAGCCTTTGTTCTGCTTTCATATGTTTTCTGAGATGTTATTTTGAGCATTCGTTTGAAGCAATTTAACATCACTGGAAAGCTGCACTGAAAACATTATCAATATCTTGTCTATATTCCTGCCTTTTTAAAGAAGACTGCTGCTAGCTCTCTCACTTCTTGCGATAACGCAGTTTTCTGTGGCACTTTAGTGTGAAGTTTGCTTAGTTATTCATGCAGATCTTACTAAGCATTCATTTTGAATGTCCATTGTTGCCTGTCTGTCAGATACTCTTATTACGACAAAGGCCCGATGACTCTGAGTCAATACAAATCCTCTAGCAATGAAGACAGCCCCTCTAGCTATTCAAGATGAGTGATGTGCCTGTGCCTGTAAACATGTTGCTGTCTTGACTCCGCATTTGATTCCACCAGGTTGACTCAGGATTGTGACTCAGATCGAGTAACCTAAGACAGACACAAAGGATCATGGAGACAGAGGAGACACTGAGGAACAAAACAAAAAAGTCTGTCACTCTTCTCTGTCCATACATACTGCGGTGTGCGTGCGTGATCAACTCAGTCGTGCGCTCTCACAAGTCTGGGCCGATGCCTAAGGTAAAAGAGGCTCATCCCCCTGTTACAACAGGGGGTGGTGCTGCCACTGTGCTCTGTATTCGATGCTTGTGTATCACAGTATAGTTGCCCCCTACCCTGTCCCCTTTAGGACACATAATTTGCTCAAAAAAAACAACAACAAAAAAAACGAATCACCCTGGAATGGTCTTCAGTGCTGTGCACAGTGGATGACGAGATATTCTTTATGAGATTACTTAATCTGTCTACTTCAGATGAGATGTCAAGTGTTTCACAGAACTGACAGTCCTTGACAGTGAGCCTCAAATACTTCTAATAATTTGATGTATGGATCTTGAGGCAAAGAAACCAATAAATCCAGGAAAAAAAAACATCTGTTCCTATTCACAGGAGTTTCAGTCATCCAGATCATGGTTATCCAAGCAGGGTGGGATCAACTGCACTGAGAGCTGAAATGTCTCAAAATGACCAAAATTAAGTCCTGTTGCTCTTGATTTAGACCACCTTGGAGAACCATTTTAATGAAGATATGTTAAGGAAAATGCCTTTCTTGATATTCCCTGGGTGTTTTTTCTTAATTGAAGCCATTTCTTCTAGATGCTTATAGTTCACAAATGTAACCAACAAATTGGTTATTTTTGTCTTATTTCTACAAACAGTAGAGTACAAGTGTTGACATTAATGTCTGATAGCAACGTGAAGTAATTTCAAAGGCCACAAAATGCTTTAAAATACCAGTAATGGATTGATTTTCCACAGAAAATGTAGCCAAATTTTTTTTCCTTTGGGAGGCATATATATATGCATATTTCCATCACACTATGTGATGCAGACCTAAGGAGTAGGTCCATCAGGCTTCCCCCTCTTACAGATCCAGACACGCTATTTAATCTCTTAATTCATTCTGTCAATATTAATTATATTGGGGTTATAATTACTAAGTCATTAATTCATTATATATTGTATGTAAACATATTAATTAGTGTAAGTTTATAGTCAGAAACAGGATCCTGATTGGAAGTCAGTTTGTTTTATTTAAGACACTCAGTTTATTGCATTTATGCGCATCAGTCATTCCTTTGAATTGCTGGTTTTGCCCTCTGATTCACAGTTGAATGTTTGCTGTCCAAATTTATTTAGATGATGTTTCAATTTCCCACGAATCACACAAATTCTCTTTCTGAAAAAAGGCAAATAGCCATCTGTAGTGAGTATAAAACCTTCTCTACGATATTGTGAACGGTTCTTGCAGTTGCTGTCCACCTTTTCAACGTGTTAGCATACAGTTGGTTCACTAATTTCGCATTATGAGGCCCTTGAACTAAGACATCACCTGTATTTGTTTTACACTATTTGGGGACATAAAATAAGTGATTTTATATGCTATCTAAGAATTTCAACTCTGGGCAATAAAACTGTTGCATACCATACGGAGACAAAACATAAATATGTTGGACATGTTTGTGAACATGCAGTTTTCTCATGTGGGGGACCTTTTGGGGGTTATTCTTTCCATCATCACTATTGCAAGTGGTTGTAAAGATCTTTGGGATAAAAAAAAAACTCATATCTGAATGGCTGATGAAAATGCCAAAAATGTAGGGGTGTAACGGTTCTGAAGCCGAGGCCGAATCTGCAGCACAAATGTCCATGGTCTCGAATTGTGGTCCAGTCTTCATTGTCCTGACTGCGACCTCGCATGTGGCAGCCTGCTGAGCTCTCCAAACAAACACAGCGTTTTGATAATTGTAGGTGTTTTTGAATTATTGTGTGTGGAACTTAATTCATGAAACTTTGCCAGAGGGATGTATGTTTGTTTTCCTGCTCTATATTAAACTTCCACAAACTGAGCTAAATCAGGCCTGGAAGATCCTCCTTGTATCATCTCCTATTTGGTAACTTTGAGGTTTCTCTGTTGACATTGGTGATGATAGAAAGATGGGTGGATCAGACGGCATATATATATATATAATATACTGTATCTATGCAAGTTTGTCACTGCAATGTTGGGCAGTATGTCCAACTTGTGCACTTAATTGAGAGAGTTTCACCTGAACGTAAACGTGACTGGTACAGACGGAGGACAGTGGAGCTACCAATGATGTTCTGTAAACCACTGTCTCAAAGAGGACAAACGGTAATATATTGATTCTGTACCAGAAACATACTGAACCATAACTTCTAACCGAGCTACGTATCAAACCTTGATTTTTGTGTACCGTTACACCCCTACACTAAGGCCAGCTCCAGAGTCTCAAGTGAGAAAATGCTAATTGGTTAAGGCTACCTGTCCATTTCTGTGGACTGGCCTTGTATTTCATCTCAGAAAACGGCAGCCAGTGGGCTGCTGTTAACACCGGTTTAACCTTTACTCAAGCTGTTCTGAGGAAAATAAGCCAACAGTGCTCCGCTGAAGAAAGCTCCTGCAGTATCTTATCTCCATGCCCTTTGTGAGCCCGAGGTATGCATTTGTCAAGAGGGAGCAGAAATAGATGCTGGACTTACCATTTAATGAGACCTCAAAACTCTTTCTTGTCATGATTCTTTGCTCTGATCACTTTAACTGAATTGGTTCAATTGCCACTGGCCTGTGACACATGCCTCTGAGGTGTTTGTACCCTCTGACAGTCGTGGATCTAAATGGGGTGCTTGTGAATGCCCCGATTTCTTTTAAAATGGGGTCTTAAAGTTAGGGGAAAAGAATCTGTCAAGAATAGTTCCAAGCAGCCCACCATGTTTTATTGTAATACAGTCCTGAGCTGAAAAACCTTTCAATACCAGCTATTGCTCTGATTCAAACCTCATTTGAACTAAGAGTGCTGTGCCATGCCTGCTTATTGTTTAAAAAAACCACCCAGTCGACAGATATCCAACCCACTTGTGCTTGTCTCTCTTTCTCTCCTTTCTGTGTTCGCAGTTCTAAACAGACCAACCTGTGTGTCAGGAAAACAGTATCCTTACACACAATGAGAGGGAGAGAACGAACTAAATGCTCAAACCACGCAAAATGGTACAGAGTGATTTTTTTCTATGGGGAAAAAGAGAGAGTTCTGTCTGCCCGTCTCTCGATACTCCCCTAACTCTCCACTGTCTTGGTCAGTCGTTCAACAGAAAAACGGATCGATAAAGAGTTGAAGCTCTCCGTGCCAAGTGACTCCTCGTAAATGGGTACTTAAACTTTTTTTTTTTTTTTTTTTTTTTTTTTTGGTGGGATGAGATGAGGAAGCCAAACAGGCCTGGTGTTTAAAGTGAGAAAATGAAAGCTGTGCTTCCTAATGTCCTGTCTAAGTGGATGTCTCTGTGTCTGATGAAGCGTGAAGTGCTCTGTAACCCTAACAAAATGACTATCACTGTGTTCCTTTGGTATTAAATGGCCTTCTCCTTAGTGCTACTATCTCTACTTCCATCCTGCTCAGTATGAAATGAGAAGGTGGAAATGGAGGCCATCTATAAATACAATAATTGCATGAAGGGCAGGTGTTTATTGTAGCCAGAGCTCTCACAGAGTAATGATCCAAAAGGTCAAACTTTTCACACTACTTTAGGATATATATATATATATATATATATATATATATATATATATATATATATATATATATATATATATATCATCTGACATTCTGTTAGGTTTTTCTTGTAAGAACATGAGCATGTATGCACCAAACTGAAGACTGGACACTGGACATATGATTTATTGTTTTGCAACAACTACAACTATTTCTGCCTCTAAGTAATGGATGTCACACTCAGATGTTCTCAGTTGCAGTCAGTGGGTAGTATAGATTTGATATTGAAAAGTACAGATGCTTTCTTACCCCCATTGTCATTCAGACTGGTAAAATGAAGTAACTCAGATGACATCTGTGCTCTATGCTGGGAAAGTGTGTAAGGTGGGAGGTACAGGTCATGGAAGAGTCAAACAAACGGTGACTTAAACAAGTCTGTGTCACGTTTCCAGCCACAAGTTTTTAATGTGCAACTGCAGATCAAGACCTAATGGAATTATAACATCCTCATAAATTGTGCTGAACCATACAAAAAAATGTCTTATAGTTGGCACGAGTGCTGTGATATACAATATCCTAATATTGGCTCCTTGGATTGGCGGAAAAATGGAAATTGCGACTGTTACTCTGGTCAGTTGTTCTGCATAATTGTCAATCTATGTGGCAAAACAATAAAAGCAACTGTTTGTTGGAGATTGATACTTTTTATAGGTTCTTTCAGTCTACAAGGTCTGTACGTAAAGAACTGTATCGAAATTGTCTCTGCATGCATTTGATGGCTTTACCTGGAGAAAGAACGTTCATTCATTTAAAGGAACATTCCACTTTTGGGACGAGTCCTCCTTAGAACCAGACAATAAGATGGATACCCTTCTCTCCTCTGTGTGTGCACGAGGAAAATGGTAGTGGTTGGTTAGTGTTAGCATATCTTGCCTGCTCATTTTCCAATCTCAGTTTGTCCAGAAATCCCGGTTTTCAGTAGTAGCAGTCACTTGTAGATGTCAATAAATGTTTTGTTTCGAGGTTGTTTATCAAATTAAGGCACCTAATCATGAAAGTAGTTCAGACTGTGTCTGGTTATAAATGAATGTCTGGTACTTTTAGATTATTTCACAAAGAGTGGGATTCATTACCCTGGTTATGTAAAGGGAGAAAAGTGGGTTTGCTAATTTTTTCTGAGGAATGCTAACCTGCTCCATCTACTACCAATCATGCAGAGCGACAGCACCTAGCTGTCAGTTGCTCATTTCTCTGTCCTAACTTCATACTATAAGCCCAGAGGAGAGATGGGTACCTATCAGGGTAGCAAATAAGTCTGTTTCCCAGATTGCAGTGTTCCTTTTAAGACATGCAATGAGAGGCTGTAATTTAGCATCACTAGCTAAATGTCTCACATAAACTCCTGCTTAATGTCGGTGTTTCATTTTCTTATTTCTTAGATAATGGCTTTTAATGAGAAAAAATGGTGTTGAACTATGTAGTTTCAACAAGTAAGTTTACGTTTTGTCTTATTCAGCCCTGTCCATTAACATTTTAACGTTATTTGACTTCACTCTTTTAGCTCCCCATTTGTCCCAGTCCTTTGTTTTTACAGCAGTCTAATTATACCCATATGAAGTATGAATGCTAAAGCCAATGTTTGGTTATCACTTTCTTGCAAATGTTAAGAGATGCAAAAATCAATGCCTTAATTCAACATTTGCATTTCTAATGTTGGCATTTTCTGAACTTCATCCCTCTTGAGGCTTGTACCATTCCCCATAGCCCTGAACAAAGACGAATGGAAAAAGGGTAAACATGACTATTGAGTGGAACCATGTACCATTTATTGGTGGAATGATGGCTACTGTATAGTTAACCAGGCACAGACCTCGATACACATTCAAGTTGTGTCCTTGTACTTTCCTGCAATGATTAAATTCTGTCTCTTAATTGAGCCTCTCACCCAGACTCTGGGCTTTGTCTTCCCATCATTTTGAGAACTGTGAGGTCCAAGTGTTGAGCAAAGTCATGATATGTGAAAATATTCTTTTGACAGTTTAATTTGTGGGCATTCCTCTATCTTTCTTTTATGAAATGATGTCACCCGTGTTATCAGCCCCTTTTTAAAATCTCTTGGAGAGGAACGGTTTTTGGTTGCATACTTAAGAGATGCAACTATGATTTTAAAACTACTGGGAAAAAAATGTTTCTGCAGCTTTGCAATTGGAAATGTTACAAGTAAAATGGATAGCAAACCCTGTTAATTTGTAATATAGGGGTTTGAGTTGGAGAGGGGAGTTTTTGTTGCAGCAAAAGTCATCAGCAGCTGGTCTCCACTCCAAGCTCTGGAATAATGACATGGGGACGATCTCAGCGGTGCTCTTGCTCAGTACAGTATGTATCCTCTGATCTTTCTCGCTGTGCTGTTGCATGACCACCAATCCTATTACCGCGCAACTCCAGGAGCTATCTGTTCTCAGCATTAAACATGTCGATCAGAATTAATCTGGTGTTTTTAAAACCAGAGCTGGAACAAAAGGCAACTCCGGGGCTTCACACTGCTAAATTGCCTTCATTACTCCCACCATGAATTTGCTGAGTGTGTCAAGTTAATTCACCCTTGTTCTATATACTCTAGACAAGATATATGAAGAGCATACAGGGTGTCTTACTGAAAATTCTTGTGCATCAGTTTCTTTTGATTACATGGATACTTGGCAAAGTGTGGCATTGCTTGGGAAGAAAATGAACTGATTTAATTGTATTTTTTTTAATGCTCCAAAATGTTAACAATTGGAAATTCTGAAGAGGTGACAAGCGATGTAATCGCCAAAAAAAAAAAAAATGCACACTTGGGTCAGTAAAGCCACAGAATTTCCAGTTTGCTCTGCTGCACCAGTGTATTTGTCTTTTCTCAGTCCTTTATCAAAAGAACGGTCCAATCCAGTCAGTGATGTGCTTATTTTCACCGTTTCCTTTAAGAAACTCTTTGCTCTTGAAACCCTTGTAATTATGCTTAGTGTAACTCCTTATGGTAGTTGAACTAAATGAGCTGTTTCTTAACAGTTGTGTCTTGTCCCTGTTTCTCTTCCCCTTCATCCCTTTCGGCATGTTACGTTGGGGCTGTCCAATTGTCCTCCGCTGTTCACTTCTTTTCACTTTTTCTGTAACCTTTCTTCCTTCCTTACCCTTTACTGCTACCCCCCCCCCCACACACACACACTGTATCTTTACTCCTCCTCCTTATCATTATTTCACACCTCACCCTGTTCCCACCACACCCTCACCCTTTTCCCCACCCCTGCTTCTTCCTCTGCATTCCATCATCAGATATCCGCCTGAGGGTCCGGGCTGAATACCTGGAACATGAGTCAGCTCTTCGCGACGGTGTTTCCTCAGACAAGCAGCAGCCCCTGGAGCGGCAGTTTGAGTTGTTCAGCCAAGCCAACTCCCTGCTGCGCGCCAGAGACCTCGGTTCCATCGTCTGCGACATCAAGTTCACAGAGCTGGACAACCTCGAGGCCTTCTGGGGCGACTACCTGAGCGGAGCTCTGCTGGAGGCTCTTAAGGGAGTCTTCATCACAGACTCCCTGAGAATGGCAGCAGGTACTGAGGGTATTCGCCTGCTAATCAGTGTGGACCAGGACGACTATGAGGAGGGCAGAAGGCTGCTGAGAGCTCAGAGAATGATATCATGTAGTGATGGTGGGCGCATAGAGTCTCACTGGGTTGTATAGGCTGATTAAAAGACTCTTTGGTGTAAATTATATTAACTTTGAGAATGGAATAAAAGGGTATACCATTCAAAGTTAAGTTACAGGTCACTTTTTGTAATTCATGAGCTAACCACTAGATGTCAGCACCTACCATTGGATGGTTATGGCTATAACAAGACTTAAAACATTTTCAAAACTTGTGAATTTTTTATTTAAATTAATCCTATTATTTGTGAATGAAAATAAACCATGTATAAACATGCTTTCCCTTTGGATTTATGCACAGGTGTGTAAGAACCCAGGATGAAAATGGATTTGTCAAGATATTTCTTAGTCTCACTGAGAGCAGGACCAAGCCTGTGCTGCAGGAGGAAGTGGTAAGCCCTTGTAACATTAACAGTCTTTAAGGAGTTAAACATCTGGGCTGCCACAAGTGATGCAAACAACTCTGTACTTTTGAAAAACTAGTGGTCAAGGTATTACCTGGTGTACGTACTTATTTAGCTCTTCTCCAGACTTTGGTTTTTGAAATTTCCAAATACCGACACCAAGAGCTCACAAACCCTCTCAGTCATCAGTGTGTTGGGTTCATTGGTCACTGGGATTTATGCATACTCGGAAAACTTTACAAGCACAGCCAAAAAAAAGTTTTGGGTATTTTTTGGACGTATGAGAGCACAGGTTGAAAAGTGGGTTGCTCGTTGCGTCTAACTTTGGAGTGCCTCATCCACACACCTTGATAACAAACAAGGATTTTCATCCCTGCGTACAATGATAACCCAACTTGTGATTGCTGTGGTCAGTGGATACAGCAGTTTCCAGCAGATGACAGCAGTGATTAGGGCTAGGCCTCAGCAGACCATGGAAGATTCATCATCACAAGCTTGTCACCACAGCCAGGATAATGCAATGGTGGCTCTTGTCCAGGATTCCAGCAAGGCCTTAGCAAGTGCTTCTCTCAGCAAGTAAAGCACAGGACAGTGCGTCGGTCAATAGAAGTGATGTTTGGGAGATCAAAATCAAAAGTGCACATCCTAGCTCCACTCAGCCCTGCTATGTAGGCCCAGTAGAGTGGCTCACGGACAGCTGTCTACTCACCCTGCTGGAACTAATGCCTGGACTTCACTCATAGAAGACGATCAATAAGGCCCCTCACTCTTAAGTCCCCTCATACAGGCACGACTTAAGCAGGCAGACTCGCCACTGTCTGAGGTGCTGGGCTCTGCAGGGCCAGCCAGGGAAGGGACAACAAACAGACGCTCTCAGTTATTTTTGTGTACTTTTGGAAAAAGAATTTATTATGTATATTTGTATTGTTTATAAGAGGGGAATATGTAATTAAGGGGAGCTTTTTTTTTGTTAAGGACTGCTTTCTTTGGTATGGTAATTCTTTTTGTGGAAGTCTTTATATATTGGAAATTATTTCTGGTGAATAATAAAGGTTTGAATAACCTAAAGTATTTTATTGTAATTTTTTCCTTCCAAAGGTTTGACTTCATTTTTCTGTATCTATCAGTGCAATTTTGATAATTGCCTCCAATTTTTTTGTAAAGAAAGAAAAATAACGTCTTATGAATATGTATATTCTATTATTTTAACTAAGTGGAAATAACATAATACAAGACACAGTCAGTCTGTGATTTAATTTCCCGATCCTTGGCATCTTCACTTGCTTAAAAACAATTTCTTAACAAAACGTTGCTTGATTTTGTCTCTTTCGACTCTTTCCCTGTTTCAGCAAGTTGGCTTTTTTTTTTCCTCTCCAAGTATTTTTACAACATGAATTAATCGCAAACTTCGATTTACTCCTCAGGTATTTAAATCTGGTATTGAATGACAAGGCATCTTTCAGTGTTGGATGGGGCTGAAGCTATGCGGCTGCTTTAATACCGTCTTCTGTCTGAGCTGTCAGCATGATGAAACACTAGAAAAGGTGTGTGCCTTGAACATTATCCAGCTCTCCTCCTTTGTGCTGTCCTTTCACTCTTATCTGGTGTCACTGTCCCAGTAATTATGGTGGATGTACAGATGTGTTGTCTCTGGTTTGGTGGTGTGTTGTACTGTCAGGGAATTTGTCTCCATATATAAATTCAATGCATTTCAGTTCTAAAAGCTAAACATTTATCACAATTTAAAAAAAACAACAACTATCTGCAACACTTCTAATCAATCAGTTGAGAGTTTTATGAATGTTATATTCGCTCTGCAAACCAAGACTTTACAACACTTATCTTTTTATGGACTGCCTGTTTATTGTTAGTCATTCTTCAGGTGCATCCCATCAGCTTCTAAATTTAAGAACTGCGCATTTCTTAACATTAAAAAGGAAACATCTGTACCTTCTTTATCTGCTTGATGTCATAGATCCTAGTTATTTACTCTGTCCAGATCTGCAGACCTCTGTCAGCTTGCATGTATGTAGTTTACCTTCTTTTTATGGAGACTTTGACCTATACCTGGGCTTCCACGGACATAATTAAGTCCCTGACCAACACAGTCCTCACACACATTAAAAGCTCATGTAAATGTCGGCTAAAGGGCACTTTGAAGAGCCGCCTTTTAATCACCTACAAAGCCAAGTGAGCACTCATACCGGCACCGTGGCAGGCAGGCTGTGACTCAAGGTTAGGTCAGGGTAATCGAATGTAATGAAGAACATTCTCTAAAATCCAAGAAGACATACAGGCAGTGTGTCAAATAATGAACTCTTTTTAGCTCAATAAATTCTCTGCTGCAGAAAGACACAGTTTCCTTTTGACAACAACGGTTTATTTTTCCTGTTGCCGCCAGGCGTTGTCTCTAATTTTTCCATACAGCTTGTAATGACATTTAGGAGCAGTTGATAATCTAAAGAACATTAACTGTTAACACTCAAAGACTATGTTGTATTTGTCCTTTTCATGCTCCCAGTTTTTAATGTTATAGCACAAAAAAAATGCGAACGATATGCAGCAATGCAAAATGTTAATTGTTTGTGAAGTGTTAATTTTTAAAATTATTCTAATCTGACCCTCTTCTCACTTAATGACTTAAAAACCACTATGGAATGAACAAATTAAGTTTAGATATTGACTTGCCATCATGGGGAGCGTTAACTGTGACCAATCCTCAGTGAAAAACCTGACCAGCCGTTTCTAGCCTGTTCAGAGTCAGCCTTGTTTGATGGCCTGCTGAACTGCCACAGGCCTGCCTTGGGGAAACTAAGACTTCTTAAAGTCCAGTTCTCACCACACCCAGCCTCGAAGCATGACCAGAGATGTGATGCCCACTGGGAGACACATGCACTCTTCTGCAGAACTACAAAGGAGGCTGCCATTCCTCCTCGGAACACTGACGCCCTCTTTGATGACCCTGCCGCTATGAGAGATTTGTTTGTCAAAGAAATTGGGCCGTGTATCTGGAGCAAGTCGGGACGATTATGCTCACAAATATCCAAGGACGGGAAAGGAGGAGAGCTGCTACTAGTCCAGCTCCTTGATGCACCCTCCCAGTTTCTCCATATTGCAACAAAACTACAACTCCTGTAGAGTTGAGTACCACTACTCCAAACATGTCACAGGACTGACGACACATGCTCTCTCTGTCTCTCTCATGTATACATGACGCAAAATTTGTATTTTGCCTTTTAAACACTGACTCGTGTACTTCCATCTCATGAAGACAGTTTTTCACTGACAATTTGTCTTGACTAAAGAACGCAGAAAGAGCCAGCCATGTTTACGAAGCTTGAAGCTAATGGTGCCCTGGAGCCAAACTGCCCCAAAATGTCCATTTTTGGAGGGAAGATTATCGCTTTAGCTCTCACCAACATGTTCTCTCAGGTACCAGTTATTCAACTAACAGGATAATACCAGAACTACTAACTAAAGCACCTTCCCGACATGCTTCCACCATCTAAAACAGATTCAGGTCATCTCATCGTGGACGCTCTGAGATCACCAGGACAAAACATGTCGTCAGCTGTGGCCCCTTGTGAGTGGTCAGGCTTGGAGTCGGTCGGCCATTGCTGACCCAGGCAATCTACCATTTTCTTGGCTTGGGCTGCTACTGACCCTCAAGAGCCCACCACAAACACCCCCATACCCCCCCCCCCCCCCACTTCAGCACAGCAGCAGCTTTCAGCCAATAGGCTCCCGTGATGCCTTGCTGATCTACATCCAGGTCAAGGATTCCACAGACGGGGTCAAAGATCCCGTTGCTATGGTGATGTAGCTAGGGCAGAACAGCGATGGTCTTGCGGTGACTGAGCTGCACTTATGTGATGCAGGAGGCTGGGGACCAAACAACCAAGGGAGGTCACGGTGAGAGAGGAACAATGATGGCGGCAATATTGCAAAATACAAAAACTGTATTGTTTTTTTAATGACTCGATCAGTTTCAACATGTATTTCTTTTTTCTTTTTACTTCCCATTACCTGCTGTAGGGAATAACCAGGAGGGGAAAAATTATAGAGAACCTTTTTTTTTTTTTTTTTCCATCAAAGCACACTGGGAACCATAGGTGAAATGAATGCTTGGTTTATTGGCTAAAACACTTCATAGGCACATCAGAGGTGGTTTTGTGTTCCACAGTGTAAATTGTATTGGGGCGCAGGAGCTAATGTAATGTTGGGTTGTGTGGTAGAACACTGGTCATCATCCTCCTGTAGACTTGATTCTTCTGTCCGCAGGTGTTCTTTGCACCTCCTTGATTGGATGGAGACTCGAGTCATCTTGTGGTATCTCAGGCCTAAATCAGTCTCCTATTGAAACATGTCATCTAAAGCTGATAGACACTATAGCCTCTTGGCAGCCCACTGGGGCCACTATTATTGTATGTATAACCTGCAGCATATGGTACATCCCTCTGATGGGGGACATTCTATTGCTTTTATTGAGAAGAGAAGATTGAATTAGGTGATCTTCTAAAACAATGTTTTCTTGGTGTGTCTCTGTAGTGTACGGTTGTATACCTTGGGGCCAATTTCAAATAAGATTTTTGAAAGGAAAATTTTCTCCCCAAAAGGATACATTAATTTATGGTGGAATTATTAACGCCTGCGTGCTCATTTTAGTCCTTTTCTTTTAAAACGTGTGTATCTTATTCTGATGATATATCAGCCCAAGTATTACATTTTTTGACAAGAATGAGAATGTGTCAAAAATGTTTTTTTCAACTGCCTTTTTAGATTTTGACTGACTAAAATGTAACAATAATCAAATTACTAAAACGAACCTAAAGACAATGTGCATTTTAGTCAGATGATTAAGAATAGTGGGATATATAAATCAGCTACCCCAAAAAAAACAAAAAAACAGATGAGATGCTCAGACTTTTGGTAAGCAAAATTTTAACTAAATAAAAACATGATAATTATGAGTAAATACGATATAACCTAACAAGGACAGTTGGCAAAAATGGATGTATTATAACTAAAATAAATCGTGTTGCTCAGAATTAGGTGCTGGGTACAAAGCAGTTTATAAGGGTGTTGAGAAAAAGTGCAGGTCTCTAGTCCCATGCTTCACCTCTTCTTATTCCTGTGGAGTTGGCCTAAAACACACATCCAACACAGACTCAAAACACTGTAAATTGAATGCTGTTGTCAGAAAACTTTAATGTGTGGTTTTGGTCTTCATCCATCCATTTTCTATTCAGCTTATCCGTTAGGGGTTGTGGGGGGCTGGAGCCTATCACAGCTGACATTGGGCGAGAGGCGGGGTTCACCCCGGACAGCTCGCCAGTCCGTCACAGGGCCATCAGGAGCAATTAGGGGTTCAGTTTCCTGCTCAAGGACACTTGAACATGGTAACTGGGGGAAGTGAGGATCGAACCAGGGACCGGTAGGTTTGCAAGACAGCCCCTCTACCGCTGAGTCATGCCCAAATCTTGGTTTTGAGCTCTTGAAATTTAAAGATTTTTTTTCTGTAACAGTCAGAATCACTAAGTTTAAAGCATTTTTATTTCCCCCTGAATATTTTTCCTCTTGAGATACCTGCTCGTGATCTGTATATTAGGGGGTTTTTGGCTGGAAAACACAATAGAACCACAGCTGTAGCCCTTGAGTCCAGGTTCTAAGAAAGGACTGTACCTTGTGCGACCTGCAGGTGGCAGCACGTCTGTGAATCACCAATTTGTGGAGGCCTCTTATTCAAAGCAGCAGAATATCCGCTCTGCTGTGTCATGACAGTCACACATCTGTCACGTCATGAAGTCACACAGAGCTAAACTGCACGGACTGATCTTAAACTTTAGGATTAGTTTACTTAACAGGATGAATATTTAATCCCTACAGCTGTTCGCTCACGTGGAGCCTGTAAACATCAAAATACAACAAAGTAAATCACCGTTACAAAACAACAAACTGGCATCTTTAAGAGGACACGACGCGAGGTTTGTGTAGTGATTTTAAGTCCTCCGGGGGCTTTTGACAGATAAATACCTCAGGTCTCTCATCATCTCCTCCTTGCGACCGTCTCGCATCGCCCCTCTCTCATGCACGCGCTTCTTTCTCCTCAGCAGCAGCACCACAGCCACCGGGTCGCCATGGAAACCGCTGAGAGACACACGTCGAGGGTGAGAGATGGAGAGAGAAAGAGGGACAGAGAGATGGAGAAGGGACATGAAAGGGTAGGGTGTTACCATATACCCCCATCCCCTCCTGACCCCCCCCCCCCAGTTTAGTGCTGAGCCCCAGCACACACACGTACACTAGCCCCCCTCACACGCACCTCTGCCTCCCCCGTATACCCTCTACCCCATCCCTCCTCTCCATCCCTCTCTAGTCCAGACAGGCTGCTCGTATGGCGGGGATGGAGACGTTCACCGATGGAAGCACTGGTAAATCCTCACATCCTCTAAACAACCCCAACAAAACAACAACATCATAGCAGGGGCGGAAGTGTGTGTGTGTGTGTGTGTGTGTGTGTGTGTGTGTGTGAGAGAGAGAGGGAGAGAGATAGAGAGAGAGAGTGGTTGTTGGCTCTGATATGCATCCTGCAGTCTTACAATCTTAACTTCTTTTCCTCCCTATTTCTTTTTCACCCTTTTCTCTCCTCAGCTGTTCTACACCCTTTTTTCCACTCAAATCACAATTGTGTGTCAATTCAGAGAAGCGTAAGTTCCTCATGATAGGGGGACATTCGGCGAAAGAGAGAAATGTTGGCCCTAATGATTTTTGTGTGTGTGTGTGTGGGGGGGGGGGGGGGGGCTTGGCTTTTTTTCCTCTTTATTGATTAGAGAGAAATTAATTCATGGGGGCAACCCTCGTGTTCACACTCCCTCTCCCCTTCTCTCTCTCTCTCTCTCTCTCTCACTCTCTCCCTCCCTCCAGCTCTCCCTCTCTCTCTCCTCCCTTGCTCCTTTGCTTCGTTGGACGAATCGCGTTGTGCCTCCTCGCCTGCTCTGCATGCTGTATTATCGCGGGAATATTTGATTCGGAATATGCCGTGTGTGATATTCATAGACGGGCTGCTGCACCTGCACCTGGTCCCGCTTTCTCTCGCTTGCCTCATGAATGTGTGGTTACTGTGAATGAAAGGAGTCGTGCACATCTGGCAGCACCTGGAGGAAGGATGAGGGCAGCGACTTGGTGTTTAGCGTTATTGTTCCCTTCTTTGTTGTTTTCTTGCCAAAGGCCACGCGTGATTTGAGCGCTCTCGGCGCACAGGTGGGCGGGCGGGCCGGTGTATGAACCTCGGTTTTAATTAGTGCATAATTCGGCCTGTAACACGGCACTTTACGACCGAACTCTACCGCCCCGTGAGGCTTTTAATCAATGTGGTCGATATTTGCTCGTCGGTATCCCGATGCCCGCAGATAGCTCGCCAACACCTCGGCACGGTGAGGGCTGAGAAGGGAAATCGATGGACAGACTGAGTTAATTATGAGAAAATCAATTAAAAGGAGGGGATCAGCGGGCTTTATAAGGCCGAGCGAGCTGCGCCATTCGGCAGAGGAGAGGAGCGGACCCCTTCGAGCCGGGTCTTGCTCGCTCTGTGCCCGGCCACTGCGCTCCCATGTGTCGGATGATCGCTCGCCAAAAGCTCGGCGACTCACAAGCGTTACGTCCTAACTCGTTGACCGAGACTCAGTCTGCTGCTTTGGTTCTTCGCGCAGCCTGTCGATGATACTCTGGTTCAAATATGGTATCTAGACATATTCCTGTGTGACCTTTGCTCTCCATTAACACGCTGCAACATCATCTTGAAGCTCTCTCTCATATACACCCACAAACACACACACGCACACACACTTTCAAAATGTGTTTCTTCTGAAACCACGGTTACCACGCCTGAGAGTCACATGATTCCATGTTTTGCTTTTCTATCCTTCTAAACCTGAGATTTAAACTGATCGTTGCAGCTCTAACTCAGCGTGCCGGTGTGCTTAGAGCAACTGTGTGTGTGTGTGTGTGTGTGTGTGTGTGTGTGTGTGTGTGTGTGTGTGTGTGTGTGTGTGTGTGTGTTCAGCACACATGCACTCTGAGCATGTTTTACAAACATGAAGCCTTAAGAGCGATACCTTGAAATTCTTCATATCATAAAGCCCGGAGATTTCAAACGCGTGATGAGTGACCCGCGGTGCACGGAAGACTTGAAACCCCACGAGAATCGAACACGCAGCAGCAGCAGCAGCAGCAGCAGCAGCGACGACACAACTTCTAGAATGTAGCCTGTCGTGTGTGTATCACTCATGCATGTAGTACTTGATTGTAGCAACACACCGCATTGAGTAAACGGACTAGAAACGTTCTCAGCAGCTGCTCTGACTCACGAGTTTGACCCATCAACTTAATCATGAACGTCTTCTTCTTGGATTTGATCGTAATTTTTTCCCTCACGATATAAAAACATGATTTCATATTTCTCCCCAATCTCGTCTCGCCTCTTGCTAAAAAAATATGCAGCAACAACATAAGAATGAGAGTTAATTGCGTTCAAGCTGTGTGTGTGTGTGTGTGTGTGTGTGTGTGTGTGTGAGTGTGTGTGCGCGCGTGTGCGTGTGTGTGTATGTTTAATTCAGGCTGTCATGCATCTGCATGGCTGAACATAAGAAATGAGATAAAAATCAGAATTAACAGCGTGTGTTATATTTGAACTGGGATCTCTCAGCACTGTTGCTCGTATCAAATAAAAAAGAAACGACACTTTCCAAACCGCCCCCCCACCCTTGATCGAATCATCCGGACACGAAGATCACATTTCAGATTTTTTTTTACCATTATTTTCGCTGTTTTTTCTTATTAAATTGACAGGATTGTATTTATGCTTAACAATAATCCGAATATGTAAATAGGCCACTAATGCATTTTTTGCATAAACGTTCCTACACGTTTCTGATGCAGTTTCTCCGCTGTTTTTTGTTGATTCTGCACTTGATGGCCAGATTCTCATTTACGATATTTATATGCATATTATTTAAATGAACAGCTAAATGTCGATCGGTTATTTTCAATCTTACGACCGTCGCTCAGGTAAATTGAGAACGTAATTCACACCCTATATTTAAGAGTTGTTCAGAGGTAACAATTGAATTCTTCATTTAATTAAAAAAAAAAAAAGATTTGCGAGAAAGTGAGAAAGTTCGATTTTTTTTTCCAACTCCGAATGCCACATTCGAGCAGCAGCAGGCCGGGGTTTAACCCACTAATTCGCTTTTAGTGCTGATAAATTCTGTTTCAAATTGTAAAGCTCTATATATTTTTTTTATTTAAATCCATTGAGATTATTTTGCATGTATGCAAAATCTTGTGAAACATAGAACAGGCAGCTTGTTCGAACAGGAGCTCAGTACCTTAAAAGAATGGGGGGGGGGGGGGGGGGAATACGGACGGTCCGCATAAATAAACGATCTACATTGTGCATGTTGTTCATGCTATTTTAAAAGCAGTTCGATTTTTTTTTCCGGGGAAAATGCAAAAGTGAAAAGTTAAGAACAAAATGAATCATTTGGTTGTAACGGCGATAATTACAATTCTAATACCCTTTGCGTCATTACGGGTATTTTTATATATTTAAGAAGCAGTTAAATTAAACTTGCGCCGTATTGAAAGGATGTTAATCAGCTGCGCGCAAGTGCGCATCTCGGAAAGTCCTGTCACCTGATAATCGGATTCTCTTACAAAAATAAAACATATCTGATAATTGAGGAGGGATTTTAAAACGTGTGTGTTCCCTGTAAACGATTGTTAATATTTTATAGGTGACCCAAACACTGAGATGGGCGTCAGAATGAAAAGCCTACAGATGAGCTGGCACTGTTCTTGCAGAGCTGGCACCGTGACACCCGTCCTGCACCTTATCGACTTGAAACAGACCGCACAGCCGCTACATTCAATTTTATGGTTTATGTTAAAATCTATGCAGCCTGACCCAAAGCTCGCTTCATAAACGGTTTATTGGCTCGGTTTTTGACGTTATAAAACGAGGTCGTTGCTGTGTGGTGGCGTTGATGCTTCTTGGTCACTGGCTATTTTCAGACAATATCAAGCACTACAGGCCATACAAAATTAATCCATTTTCTGCGCACGACTCCCCTCCCAAATGGTGTGGTAGCTCTCCGTGGCCCGGTGCACAATGCGGTAATGACCCTCGGGTCAAAGGTCGCTTGGCCAGTTTCTCAATTAGGGTGGAAAGATTGCAGTTGCACAATATGTCGTTTTTGTGGCAAGAAGTGTCCAGCAGGGACGGGTACACAGAGAATATATTAATATGGAATTTGGAGTAGAAAACGCCAAAATATATCTACAATTCTAGGATTTATAATAAAACGTGCTCTGTAACCACACTCTACAACTCAGCCATGGAGAGTCACAACTTTCTATTTCAAAAAATTCTGTAACATTTTTTTTCTGAAGATGTTGTTCAGCAAACAGCTGATTCTGTCTAAATTAAGTCAAACGCCATGTGGAAAATCGAGTTGTTACATATTTTACATCTGAAAAATGCAAACAGATATGGAGAAAACACAAATTTCTAATAAAAAAAGTTGTCATTTATTTATTATTTATACATAAATATTCCACTTTGGACTGATTCGCTGTAGAAGATGAAAGGAAATTGTGAAAAATGCTGAATTTGAGGTGGTGTTGTCTGGGTTCATGCGTGTGGTCAAAGAGATTTTTTTTTTTCCCTTCACGTATCAGTAGAGGTTATTGAATATAATCAATGGGGAAATTCTGGATCATGGCTGCATTGATTAGCTGATAAATGGTGGTTAGATCAATTATCTGCGAAGAGTGTGTTGTCCATGGTTGCTGTCTTTCTTGACCAGACCTCTACGCCAATACAGCGGCGGTGTCCGAGGCAGACAGTCCACCAGTAGGTGACAGGAGAGAAGTGATAAATTGATCAAAAATGACCACAATGAAATGGGCCTCTTGTGAGGTCACACATGTCCATTATGTGAGTGTGTCTGCAGGTTTGTGGTTGGAATACATCAAGGGCTCGGGTTCAGAGTTCAGCTTCATCCCAGACTGATGACCCTGCTGACTGGCTGACCTTTCGGGTTCTAACAGCTGGGGGAGGAGGCTGCATGCTGGACCAGCCAGGGAGAGGAGAGATGATGGGGAAAAGTGAAAAGATGGAAGTCAAGCAAGTGAGCAGGAGAGAAGGGATAAAAGTAGCAAGGGGGAATCTAAAGAGGATATCGGCAGGGGGCGAGGTGGCGGCGGTTCCTAGTGGACCTTGAATATATCATTGTGGGTTTTGTCGATCTGTTCTGCTGCGATCTCCACTGGTTTTGGTGCTTGGCTCTGATTTGAAGCAGTGAATTAACACCTGACCCTTGCTACTGACCCTACCCCCTTCCTCCAGCTACCCCGTCTAGATTAGCAAATATGTGCTATGGAGCCAGAGCACACACTCACACACGCACACCTCAACACAGAATCACAATCACACGTGTACACACATAGCCACCTAATGTATAGAGAGTAAAAAAGGAACAATAGAATGTAAACACAACCTTTGCGCATCCTGTTGTCTGCCCACCATCTAATTCCCCCGAGTAAAGCCTCAGTGTTACTGCTCGTCACCGCAACGGTCAGTCTGTAATGACTACCTCCCCCCACACACACAATGACCATGGAGGTCCCCGCCAACCCTGACCCTTATTCATTTTAACTGCAGGATGTGGTCTGCCCCGCCACCACAGCTTTGGACCCGGACGTGCCCTCACACTGGCACTCTAAACTTTCAGCCAAACCATTTTACAGCTCAACTTTTAACAATGTGCCACCTTTAAAATTAAAAAAGTGAACTACATCACAAGTGTGCCTATGCAGGTTGATGAGTGGGCTGGTTAAATTATACTTTTCCTGGTGGGTTTTTTTTATGTTGGAGGAGGCCAAGACTCTTGATAGCATCCCTACTTTAAAATATGATTCTGACCTCAGACATATTGTAATTGTGCAAACCCTGAGTGTTAGTCGCACAGCAGTAAGGGTGATGGAGGGGCCGAGGCTTCCGCAGGGATGCAGGCTGTGATTGTGTCACAGCTGCAAAAAGCAAGGATATATTAATTGTAGAAACAAATGAACGGATGTTTAAGGAATGCAGTCTCTGTGAAAGAATTACTGCGTAAATTACCCGTGTGTCTGAAATGTCCTAACACACCACTCGAGTTACGAGTTTCAGTGTCACAGCAAATCTGCCTCCGTGCTCCAAAACCATTTAATTCATCTACACTGCCATCATTGTGAACTGGCAGCTAATGCTTATTTTTATTATTTTGTGATATTTAATGTTTAAAGGATAACTAGTTGCCTGTATAAAACAGCAAACGCTGATAATAATGACCATCACAATGTTACATTTTGCTACATATTCTAATAATCATGATAAATTATTCAACTGTCACGTTCATCCAGCTGGAACCAGCAAGTCATGTTGACTGTGTTACATAGTTTAAATAACTAAAAATACTTCCAATAATCTTATGAACTTGAACCAATTTTGTCGCGATGACAGATCAATTAAGTGGTTCATTAATATTGTGCTATAAGGAACCTATTATGGAAAATACATGCAACCACCAACAATATGTGCAATTTATCATTTTAGCCGTTTTCAATTAATATGACCAGTTTTCAGAGGATTCTCTACGTTTTTGGTGTCACCGGCACCCAGTGCACCCGTTCATTTTCCTCTCCAGCCCAGCTGGAATCAAACCTTTAATTCTTGATGGTGTCAGTGGCGTGCGATAGCCATTGAGCATCGCAGGACCACATCCCCGTCCCATCTTCCTCAGCCTCCCCCAGGCTATTGAGCTGGATTGATAGCCTCTCCGGCCGATAGGTGCAGGCAGGGCTGGTCAGCAGCATGTGCAGTGGCTTCTCTCCACCTGTGAGTGTCAGCAGAGAGCAGCCGGTGTGTCTGGCTCGATTAGGTTACCTACCTATCTTCCCACTGTGTCAGACAGAGGAGGAAGGCAGCAGCGAGGGGGAGAGCAGCGGGAAGTTGCCCAGAGGAGAGGGAGGACAACAGAGGAAGCAGAAAAAATACATCTTTTTATCCCTGCTCTCTCCGTCAAAAAGCCCTGTACAGTTTCTGTCTTTTACTGTTTCCTCCTTCTCTCTCCCATCCGCCTCTCACTTTGTCCTTCCCTCACCGAAACCTCTAATCCTCCTCCTTTTACCCCACACTCATTCCTTAATCCTAAATCTCTTCCTCCCCTCTCTACCAGCCCTTTTCGCTCAGTTGTTCTCACTGTACCTCTCTGTTACCCACCTCCTCCATCTTCTCATTTCTGTCTATCGCATCTGAACATGCCACCTCTCAGCATAACCCTTTTACACACTCCAGATGACAGCAGCACACCTCATTTTCCCTCCTTCAACTCCTGAACCCTTTTCTAGTCTTTTTCGCCCTGTTGTCTTCTCCCCCCCCCCGACTCATCCACACATCTACTCTGACCAGCGTCTCTTGCCATTACGATGCTTTCAGTCCACCAAATCTCACTAATGTTGCCCCAGTGATTAACTATATTCATTACAAACTAATTTCTTCTTTGTAAGATCTGTTGGTTTGTCACCATGTGCCTCCTCGAGATTTTTTTTTTCTCCTAAGCTCGAGCAGCTCACACCAGTTTAAGTCACTGCGGCCATTTTGTTGGATGTGATCAATTTTCTGTGATTTGGCCTCAGCCCTTCTCTTGTGTGAGGCTTCAGCGGTGATGCCACATAGATGGTTCAAAATATACTTCTTTTTTTTTAACTGAACATGGAATATGAAGGTTTTTGTAATTTATCAACAATCAAAGACAAAATAATTGGTTTTATAGCCTCTTTTTCTAGCAAAAATAATACACGAAAAGAAACTGAAGTTTAAGTAAAGCAGATTAATACATTTAAGAAAAAAAGGGTTCTACTTTCATGGCTCAACTTTTTCCACGGGGGTTACAGGCTGTAATTTCACCTCTGAGTTTAACCACACAATGTTTAACAAATAGTGTTTCTGTGCCACCTCAGCAGCCCTCATATTATTCAGATAACAAGAGAGTCTTCTGTTGTGTTCTACAAAATGGGATATGTTTTCTTAATCTGTCAATGGCTCTGACCCTGAAAGACTTCATTTTGGCTGAGCAATGAAAGGCTCAAAAACATCAATATGGCTGAGCAGGATAAGAAGAAAGAGCCATATTCCTGGCCTGTATCGCATTTCCTCCATATCCTCCTATTTGTATGGTGCAGATATTGGGTCTCAAGCGAGAAATCAGGATTGCGTTCTCTCAGAATGGCAGCATCTGTCTGTTGGAGTGGAATAGGAATGTTATACGGAACCAATGCATCTGGGCTTGCCTGGACATCTCAACAATATCACTTCACACTTTTCGCTCTTTCTCTCTCACTCCATTCTCTCTTAATAAGTTTCTCGCTCTCCATCTCCATCATAGCCACGACAGGGTGGAGGGAGAAGTGTGGATTAGGCCTAAATGTAGAATCATGACGACCAAGCCATGACTGCTTGCCCCTCATCCTGGGGTCCACCATGGAAATAAAATGTGTGAAGAGAAGGGAGGCAAAAAATACAACAACAACAATGACAAAAAACCCACTTCGTACGCCTCTCACTTCCATTCTCTTTTTGCGTTTAATGTGTGAAAAAGGATTGCTGAAAGGATGGCAAGAAGCATGAGGGAAAGGGAAGGGAGAAGACAGACAGTTATCCTTGCTTTGCTGCGCTTGTCACACTACAATGTGCGTGGTTGATAACTAATTCAAAAAACATGCATGGGCTGGGTTTAGCTTTTCAAATAGCTTGTAGTGCTGAATGCGATTTAAAGGGTGTTTTTACACAGTCGCCCGTGGCTCATCAGGGCCGTTCCTCTTGTCATGCTGTAAGAATATCAGGATTTTGCCACTGGGCATAGGCAACATTTTGCATCGCCTGTTGATAAGTTTGCAGAATGTGATGTATATGGATGGGGTTTGAGGCTGCATTGTAGTCCGTAACTGTCAGTGCAGAGAAGAGACCAGTCTCAGCACTGCAGACAGCGATTTCACTGATGTACAGTTGCTGCTTTTGTCTCCTGCCTTTTTCCCCCCCCTCTCTCACTCATCCTATTTTCAGCCTTTCATTTTTTACACAAGGGGAAAATGAGGAAGAACAAAACCAACATATGAAAACTAAAACATGACAGAGAGGGGAGGGAAGGGGAGGAGGGACAGAGGAAGGAGAGGCAATCTCAGAAAACAAGAGGGCTTTCAAAAGTAAGGGATGAAAGCTAGTCAGGCTGTTATTTTTGAAAAATGATCCTTGTGTTGTGCTCCTCTTAAGAGCCAGGTACATATTATTTTATCTTCCTGAGGAGACTCAGCGAGGTGTTTTGGCACACACAAAAAAAAATCAGCAATGGTCTCTCTTAAGTTGCACAATGGATTGTCTTTAATGTGATTTTTGACAGCTATATTTTCATCTGTGCTTCTCTGAAGTACCTCTCCAGTTGGCGATGAGCATTATAATAAAAGGTACCATATGAAATTTTTATGTTTGACTTTATCTGGACAACCGCTTATTCAAAAACTCTCCCTTATATCAACTTCATTCTGAATCAGCCACCATGTTACAGGCAAACACCCAGCCTTTCTCTCTCGCTCTGTCCTTAATGGTGGCTGGTGCTGCTTGGCCAGTGACTGAAACCTGAATTAGAGTGAAGCTGGCATCCGCACAGACTCATCTTGAGTCTCCCCTTTGACCCTTAAAGCCAGGGTCCAGCAGAAAAGATGAGCCATGTGATGTGAGGAAATAGAGAAAGAGAGAGGGATAGAGAGAGAGAGAGGGGGGGGGAAAGGCTGAAAAAAAAAATCAAAATGGCTCCTGTCCGTGACATAGTCAGACTAATTTTTACACCCTAATGTTGCTGTTCGAAGGGATGGAGCAGAAAGAGCATAAAAGGTCATGTATTTTGTAAACAATACAAACTTGGCGTGGTGAAAATGAACATTTCTGCTACTGAAAAAGCACAATCTTCAAAAACCTTCAAGTGCTTTTTTGCGTGAGCTTCCCTCATCATTACAGCAGTGCAGATGTTTGTATCGGAATGCAGCTCTGTGTGAGTGTGTGTGTGTGTGTGTGTGTTCAACACGTGTCTCTCGTATCAATAGGTTAATAGCTGAGATGTCAGTTTCAGTGACTGGCTGATTAGTTGTGTGTTCACTAATCCACACTGGGGCGGGGAACTATTGGCTTTCCCATTGATTTTAGCGTGGTGAGCAGGCAGAAGATAGAGAGAGGGGAGATCTATTGATTGACCCCAAATTAGCCCCCCCACCACCACCCACCAACCTGTTCCCTTGTTCCTGCACTCAGCTGCAGCATCTTCATTGGGTGCCCAAGCTGACAAACATTTGGAAGGATTGGGTGCTTTGATTGGGAGAAGAAATTCAATTTTTTTTTTTTTGGATGCGTTTGTGATTCTGCTGTCAGTGGATTGTGTGTGACCACAGGGAGCAGCTGGTTTCCATGCCTTTGATGAACCACCACTTTCAGAGGGAGTATTTGTTTCTGATCACAAACCGTAACCTTATTTGTAACCTCAAGCTGTTATCCAGAATATTCATAAAAAGCAGAGGATGAGAAATCTGGCTGTTCTGCGGTGCAACTTTTCTTTTTCTCCTCTGTTGCCCTTCATGGCTGCCACTGCATCATATTCTTCCTTTTTTACTGTCCTTTATCTCAATTCCTGTCCCCCTCTCCTTGCCTCTTTCCGCCCCTCCCTCCAATCCCTCTTTCCTTCGGTCTAAGCTTCGAGCTGTCTCTCCTGAGCCGTTCCTTCCCATATATCACTCCATCTCATCCCTCTCTGTCTGCCTCTGATATTCCTCTTTAGGCCTCCGTCTTCCTCTCTCTCCCCCGTGTCTATCCAGGGCAAGAAAGAGGAGGTTGTTAAACATTTTTCTTCCCTCTTAATTGTTTTGACTGGTCCGATTGGCATCCCGATTAGGCCCATTGATTTCCTGGCGCTAAGTGCATTGATTTTTAAATTTCTTATTGATCCCCGCTCTAAATCTCCCGCACACTCACTCAACACAGTCTCACTGTTCACAGGGGTAGAGATGGAGGAAAGGATTGAGAGGAAGTGGGAAACAGAGGGAGATTGGTGTTAGGTAAATACACTGACCAGTGACAGTCCAGTGAATTAACAGAGAGAGAGAGAGAGAGAGAGGAAGAAGAAGAAGAGGAGTCCTGAGCTGTGAGAGGGTGGTGGCTGAAAAAAGCCTCTCAAACACGTTTAGACCAAATCTGCAATATATTATTATGATTTAAAGCTTTCAATCTTTAACACGTCTGGCTGAACGCCCAGCTAAAAAGCTGTGAAATGTAAAGAGAATCAATAATTTTGTAATTATAACAAGCATCAGGAGCTGCTGGCAGCGAGTTGTCGGCCTTGTAGTTGCCCTGGTGGAACATGTTCATCTGTGGAGAATGAGTCACTTTATGGGTGAACAGAGGTTTATGAGGGATAGACAGATATTGGAAATGTCAGAGATGGAGTGGAGTGTTTTGTCTTTGCCTTGTTATTTCACATAGGCTGTAGAACTCTGTGTGTGTGTGTGTGTGTGTGTGTGTGTGTATGTGCGTGCGTGCGCGCGTGTGTGTGTGCGCGTGTGTGTGTGTGCGCGTGTGTGTGTGTGTGCATGCGTGTGTGTGTGTGTTATTTCTGGCTTATGACTGTGTTAGGCATTTGAGGCCCGCTGGACTCCAAATCTTACATGCCCACTGGTGTTTCTCTGAAGGTGGTAGACCTAATTGGCTGTATCCGTGTGTGTGTGTGTGTGTGTGTGTGTGTGTGTGTGTGTGTGTCTGTATACATTCATGCATGTGCTGTGTGAGCTGAACTGCCTGCAACTGTCTCATTTTGTGCACAAAAGAACACGTATGTGTTTTTACATCTGTTTGTATCCGTGTGTGTGTGACTGTCTGTCTGTCTATGTGTGTTTATTTGACCTTATCTTAAGTGTTGAGGCTCAAATTCAGACATTCATTTTCTTTTTATACTTGGCCAAATTGTGCTAACCTTTTCTAAAGTAATTTTCTGCTTTTCTGTCTCAGCATGCAGCTGAGTGCCTGACACAACACACACTATATGGCCCATATGTAGCATTATTGTGTTGCAATCACAATTTGCTCTCTACAGACCCACTTAAGATGAGTGCTTTCAAATGGCAAACATGGACAAGCAACTATTGTCAGCAATGTGGATAGAAAACACTTCCCTGCCATTGTCAGAGATGATATAATGCTCCTGCTGCATTGACATGAATTGTGTGATGTTTAGAAGAGTGCTCTTTAATAATCGCATTATGATGATGGTGAAGCCTGCAATGACAGTGATGATGACACTGGCAGAGGAAGCTGTTTCGCTTAAAGCTGCCCTCCTATTGTCTGCCAAGAGTTTGCATCTGCAGAAATGTATATTATTTCACAGGAGGATGTTGTGTTGATCAGAGCGTCAGTGCTCAAAATGCATTCACTGGGCTGAGCTGCTGTTTGCCTTGAAGAGATGAGGCCCGTGTTTGCTCTGGTGATGGGAATGGCCTTACAGCACACACGCGCACATGCACATACACACACACACACACACACACACACACACACACGCATGCATGCAAACATACACACAAACATGCATTTGAAAATAGGTGGACAAATGAGACTCTTAACTGAGAGCAAGCGATTGCAGACAGTGATGCTCAAACTACCTTATGGTGACTTTTAGGGACCGTTGTTTTAAATGAGTGGAAGGAACCTGCAGACTCAGCACACACACACAAACACACATATGTCCGTCCTCGCTTATGCAATGGACACATAAGACATACAAGATGCATCTCTCACATAGATGGACACACTTTGTTCAAGACGAGCACACAACGCATAAACTCGACCTGCAGTCTCATTCATTCCCTTCAGGGATGTCACCCACCTTGAGATACACTTTCACACTGACTACACAAATGTTGAAAAAGAGTGCGTCGTTTCAATGTACATGTTATGAGGATCGAGAGGATGAACAGGTGGTACCTTGACTGCGACAGATTAAATATACATCCAATTTCAGATTTTTTTTTTCCTCACAAAATTGAACTGTGCCTCCTTGTAGTCAACTAAATGTGTCTATAAAATCAGAGTGGATGCAGGCCTACTCAATGATGAATTTCTATGTCAAAGACAAATTCAAAATAAATCTTTCGCCATGGACTTCCAGCGTGTGTCGCACTCTGATAATTTCCACAATATCCTCTGCAACCCCCAGGGGCAGATTTCTCTTTTTTTTGTCCTCTTATTTCTCTCTCCATCCTCTGCTGTTTGTTTCCATCCTTGTAAAATGCTGGTTGCTTTGCTGAAATACTGCAGTGCTTTATCTGCCCACTTTTTCCTCCCTTTTGTCGCCCTCTTTTTCTTTCCCTCTCTGTCTCTCCTGGATCGTTGGCAGTGCGACCCCCCCCCCCTCCCATTTTAGTTGTTGTTGTTGAGAATGGTGGTGGTGGGGGTAAGGGTGGGTGGACGGGTGAGGCAGAGTGGGGAGGGGTTGGTAGCAGAAGCAGTCGGGACCCAATGACGTGGGTGCGACATGTAACCGTGGCACAGGAGAGGAAATCAATACATGAAAGGATGAGGAGCACTGGGGTGGATTACCGTCTGGGGCCCTGGCTACTGGAGGGATGGAGGGAGATAGAGGGAGTGTAGATGAGGCCTGGGGGCGGGTGTGTGTGTGTGTGTGTGTGTGTGTGTGTGTGTGTGTGTGTGTGTGTGTGTGTGTGTGTGTGTGTGTGTGTGGAGGATGAGGGTGGAGGAGAAGATGTGTGGAGGGTGAGAGGCCAGATTGTCCAGTCCCGTCTCTCCTGCATCCCCTCCCCTGACCAAGCGCTGTTTGAGTCTTGACCCCTCCCATCAACCTCTCCTTGGCTTCTAAACACTGCTCAGTGCCGGTAGGCTGCCATAGGTGAACCATCAGCTCTACACACACACACACACACACACGCACACACAAAGTGGACTCTATAATGTTGAGTGAATACACAGACGGTTACAGCCACTGTGTGCTGATAACCCTACACTATCTGTATGGGGAATAATCGCCTGATATTACCAGTGTAAATTAAAGAACCCCAGAGAGACTGTGTGTGTGTGTGTGTGTGTGTGTGTGTGTGTGTGTGTGTGTGTGTGTGTGTATTTACGTTTATGTGCCTGCACAGTGAGTTTGCTGGCATGTAAGTCTTCAGCAGGGTACGTCTGCAGCCCTGCCACAAACCCAGATAATAAATATCTATAATAAATATCATTATTATTGGGCCAAACTACCCCAATAACGGAGCCTCAGTGAAAGATGGCACGGGGGACTGAGCTGGATATTGGCAATATATCAGCATTGATTATTGAGAGTGCTGACAGAGAGAGGGAGGCAAAGTTAATAAAAACTAATAAAAAAGACAAGGAATACAAAAACGAACAAGGGCTTTAGCTGGATCAGCTGCTTGTACGTTTAAGGAAAGAGAAAAGGGACGAGGCAGGAAGTGAAAAGATGGAGATAGTGGAGTGTGTTTTTGTGTGTGTGTGTGTGTATGTGTGTGTGTGTGTGTGTGTGTATGCAAGCTTCTGCATTTGATCTCTTTCAGTGTGGGACTTTTTTCTGTGTGATTTTTGTGCTGACATCAAATGCACACATGTGAACACGCCGCTCACTCCTTCTTCTCCTGCATGTGTGACGTCTTGAATTGATTGAATCTTGGTGGATCTGAACTCTGTGGTGTGGATCCAAAGCCTGCACAACCTTGTGCCTTCCCACACACTGGAACCAACCAAGATGCACAAACAATATTTACCCACTCACCCACACACACACATACACCACCAAGGCCGCCAACAAATAAACTTCATAAAAACCCATGCATCATATCCATATTATCTTGACAAATCTATACATCATGTCAGAGTGTGGCTTGATGTGAATATTGCATTTTTCTCTGTGTTATTGGTGTGTGTGTGTGTGTGTGTGTGTGTGTGTGTGTGTGTGTGTGTGTGTGTGTGTAGAGAGGATATGAGAAGAGTGTGTTGGTGGGACGGGGCGACAGTGAGAGAGTGTTGTCCATTCTAATAGGGCCTTGTTAGGCCCCCGACACAGCCAGTAACACCACTGTTGGCTGCTATTGATTCACGAGCGACGCCGTTATTGATGAGTGAGAATTTAATTCAACTAGCTCGTTTGTCAACATGACATCACCATTTAACTACAGCCATGACACGGATGCGAACACCCATGGATGAGCTAGGTCACACACTCACGCACCCACACTCACACGCATAAAAACACATACACACACACATAGGAAACAACTGCGTAGTTTCCACAGAGGCTTATGTAGTCTGATAGATACACGCCGTTCCACGGCGACAAAAAAAAGGCTTTTCCAGTGAGCGCTCGCTGTTCTTCTGCATCATTTATAGTAAAAATAATTGTGTTCTAACATATGTGTTTTCAACCAGTCCAATCAATCATTTGAAATGAATATCAGACAATTACCAAGAGTGCAATAAACGGTATGACTAATGCATGACCTGTGTTATGACTAATGTATAGCCTAAGGTTACACGGGCTTTCTGATTGGATAAATATTTCATGCCACATCCTGACCTACAGCGTATGACATGGCCAGCTTGTGGCGAGAAATTGAACAAATTGCTCCCTATGAATATATTTGTTTGTCACCAGTGTAGGAGAGGGAATATTTAGAGTTTGAGAACATAACTTATTAATTTTAGTAAGCCAAATTTAAATGTACGTGTCTTGTATCGTATTTTCTCTTGAAATTAAGCCCAGTTAGATCTGATCACTGGTGAGTCACAGCTCATCGCACGCATGCCACCTTTCCACTGAAAAGCAAAACATCAATTTTTTTGTTCAAGAATTACAATTTATATAATTTGATGAAATAATTGGAATACATCTGTGGTGATTTACAGGTTTTATTGGCACATTTATCAACACATTTTTAAAATTTTTTTTACAGCAGCCTACAATTCATACCCTTATGGGTGTATAGAAGTGTTTCCCAACCACTGGCCCGTGGTCCACGAATGGGCTGTGAGCGCCCTCTAGTGGTCCACAAACCGTGTCAGGTTGAAGCTCACTTTTTGGTTGAGGAAATTTTTTTTTTGTAAAGTAGAATCTTATTCTAAAAATGTGGTTTAAATTGTATTGTTAAACGATATAAAGGTTTATTGAAGAATATTACGATGATAAAAGATTCCATTAAATCCATTTTCAAATAATGTCATCAATTTGAGATACAAACTGGCGATGCAAATAATAGCAAAAACAACAGAATTACTATTTCATCAAAAAGTATTATTTTGTGTATAAATCTAATCCGGATTACATTAAATATGGTTTAGTGAATGGAGGTGATGACGCACAGCCCGAAGCCCAGCGTGTAGAGTGTGAGGACACTCTCCAATGAGGCACCACAACCTTCCGAAATGAAGCGGCATTTGGAGACAGTACACCCGGCTCTTGATGGATTTCATTTAAACACTTCAAATATTCTTATTAGTTTGTAATACAGTCGTCAAGGTAATTTAGGATTAGAGTATGAGTGTTGGATTTGAGAGGTTATGATGTGCAGTAAAAGGTAAAAATTATTAATATATAGGTAGAAAAAACTAGAAATATTACCTTTCATTCTCATATTTATAATTTCAAGGGTGCGACCATTCTTAGAATACAGATTTATTAAAGAGCATCGCACAGATCTCTGTGATAATTTGATATAAAATAATCATCCTTCATCCCTTAATACATCCTAATCCAGCATTCAATACGACATGAATGTCACTCCTTTAACTGTTAAAAAAAAAAAAAACAGAGGCAAAGAGAGAGCATTTTAGAAGAACATTTTCATTACAAGAACAAGACATGGGTAGGAAAACAATGCAAGCAGCTCTGTGTGGATTGGGAGGCTTGATAGGGAGGGAGCTGGACAATCAGGACCCTGTGGGCCCCTGATGAGAGTGGTCCAGCAGGGGTTATTGGTTGGAGCATCCTTCCCAGGGGAGAGCTCTCTCTCTCTCTCTCTCTCTCTCTCTCTCTCTCTCTCTCTCTCTCTCTCTCTCTCTCTCTCTCTCTCTCTCTCTCTCTCTGTGTCCCTCTCCTTCTCCCCCACCCTCCCTCACTGGGCCTGTGGGTCTCCCTGGTTCCCTGGGGAGTGAAACTGTGGAGGCCAACTCGCTGCAGGGGCCCTATAGGCACCAAGAAAGACAGTGAGGGAGGGCAGCTGGCCGAACTCAAGACAGACGGAATCAAAGACAGGACAGACATATCACCAGGTCTTTGCATTTTGTGTTTAAATCTATATTTTACTTGTAAACCTTTGTGGAACATGAGAATACAAAACATGTTTTTTTTAAAAAGAAGTGAAAACTCAGCACTTTATACTCATGTGAGCGTTTTCAAGTTTTCATGTTTTTGGAGGATAACAGCATTGATCATTCATGCGCTGGTGTGTTATTACCTGTGATTTTATGTGAATTCCCAGCTGATGGTTTTCTTGGTTGTTGTCTTTGCCGTCCTGTCAGACAGACCAGGTGTAAGAGTTTGGTCAGGAGAGCACGTTGAGGACGAAGGGATGGACGCTGTAGGTGTTAGCATCCCTCCTCCTCGCCTCCCCATCCTCCTCTACCCCTCCAACACCATCTTATTTTCCCCTCCTTCAATCTCACACACCCTCCCTCCATCCCTCTCTTCCACACACGCACAACCACACTACATTCTACAAGAAATAATTGCTTTTGTCTGGAAGGAGAGTAGGGAGGAGGGAAAGGGGGCGCGCATGGCTCCCTCTACTGAGAGAAGGGGGTCTTTGAAGGACAACTCGTCACTTCTACCTTCCCTCCTTCTTTCTCTGCTCTCCTTTTTTTTGCCTCACCTACCTCCTTGTCTTTCTTTGAGCCTCTCCACCTTTCCAAATCCTGCTCACCCCTCTCCCCTCTCTCCATCTCTCTTCTCCGCATCACTTCTCTCTCCTCCTTTTCCTCCCATCCTATCCTCTTCCCCAGTGGACCTGCGGATGTCATCTGTCATACATGAAGCTGAGGGAGAAGGACAATAAAACCTGGTTGTCTACGTCAGGAGATGACACATTTTTCTTAATTAAGAACTTACCAATTTAGTGTGCAGCTCACATTACTTGACTGTTGTTGATGAATGAGAAAATACAGTAATGAGAGGAGGATCCGATTTTTTATCTTTACTTTTTAATTAACATTAAAACAGGCTTAATCACCCCGACGATTAAGTGAGAGAGAGACCTGCAGGATGAGGCTCCCAGGCCCTACAGGAGCAAGAGCCTGCTCATTCCTATTGATTCGCCCGTATTGACTGCGATGTTTAAGGTATAGATTTTTCTATTTAAAAATCTATATGGACAATAATCTGGTGTGTAAGCGTCCGGCGTTGACTGATGCTGGCCTGTAATTGACAGCATGTCGGTGCCGAGGAGAGAGAGAGAGAGGAGAGGAGGTGAGGAGGAGAAGCGTGTTAGGGAGGCTGAACGACTGTCTCTCCCTCTGTTCGCTGCTGGACCAGGAGGGAGTACACAGTGGCGGTTCTAGACCAGTTTTACAGGGGTGCCAGGCCAGCGCCAGCTGTTTTGTCAGAGGGGCACATTTGACCCAGGTTAGAGTAGACAAAAATCAATCTACTAACATGTTGTAGTTCAATATACTGTAAAAATGCACAAAAAACACATAAATTATATGATCACCATTATTTATTTCAGTCTCCATGTTTAACCCGCTGGTGGTTGCTGCTGGGTTGTTTTGAATTGCTCTCAGCTTATACTCAAGGGGTGCGACTGGAATGTTGCCACACAGCCTAAATGTATTATTATTGTAGACCGAGGGGAGCCACGGGGGGGTCCAAGCTCAGTCTTACAGGGGCACTGGCTCTTGTTGCCCCCCCCCCCACCACCACCACCTCTGTTGAGGGTCTCACCCCCTGACACATTGGCCCTCATTCACAGTTCTATCAGACGTTATTTGCTTTATTGAGTACCATCGACCAATCAGGCAGCAGTAGCTAATGTTTATCTTTGGATGTGAAAGGTTTATAACAATTATTTCTTTCAGAAATATACAGGGTTATAGGCTTTTTTTTATAATGATGATGATGCTTTTTTGTTTCGCTGACACAAAAGTAGTTAGAAAGCTAAACAGGAACAACAATTTAAACAAAATAAAACACACACACACAAAAAACCCCATTGTTAATGATTCATTAAATATTTTCAACATCAGCATCGGTACGGGCCCATAATTTCCCAGTCCACAATGATCTGTGGAGTCATTTGCACTCATCTCCAGGAGTCTTCAAGTATATTTTCATGCTGCAAACCAGCATGATCATCTCTCATGCTCAGAACAGCAGTGGTCGCTCTTGTCTTTTTTTTCTTTTCTATATAGTGAATAACCTAATGATATACCCCGAGCGCTGAGGAGGCTTATTAAAAGCAGCAGTGATGAGATAACTTAATTGTGTTCATGCTGGGTATCCTGGTAGGTATTAGCGTGAAGCACCGATAGGTATCCATGGATTCGCTTGTCGAGTCCTCATCCCTTCCAAAGCAGGCCGGCAGTAATGCACTGATCACCATTGGCATCATTATAGCCAGTATTATTAAGAGGGGGTAAAATCCAGAAATCAATACAGGATACCTTTTGCAGCGGTAGTGAAAACGAGGGAGATGAGGGGTGGTGGGTGGGTGGGAGGAGAGGAGAGGAGAGGAGGGAGCGAGGGATGGTGGATGGATGGGGAGGGAGGTGCGGGGGTGGGGTGGTGGTGATGTGTGAGTAGCGGGTCCGCTCTCGCCTCAATGTTGCGGCCAGCCTAGTGGCAGATCGCTACAATCCTGGAGGGAGCCGGGTCGAATGAGCTATTGGGGTTCCCAGATAATAACGGGGACAAACAGACAGACAAAAAGACACACAGACGGATGGACGGAGATAGGCAAGTGTTCCGGTAAAACGCGATACCATCACGGGAATCTCTAGGCTTGTGTTTGTTCCAATTATTTATTTAATCGCTGTATTTATTTATTTATTAATTTATCGATTGATTGCGTTTTAATTACTGCCGTGTGACAAGAGAGCGAGGGAGGAGGAGCGTCAGGTCCAAGTGCGCACGTTGTTTGTGTCCGTGCGGCTTGTTTTGTTTATTTATTTGTTGCCTTTTTAAATGAAGCCGTTTTTCACGCGCGTGCGGACGAATGTAGAAGAGGGAGCGCGTGCAGCTACGGAGACCAAATCCGACATATCAAACCAAATAGGACCACACTGATCCAAATAAGACTTTCTAACTCCGCCGGCCTTTTACGCCGCGTGTTTCTACGTAATGGTCATTTATTGTGGCGTAAAAAGCCCGAACCAAAGCTAACCCCCGGCCGGCGATGCTGCAGGAGCAGGCTAGCGACTGTTCTCAAGCCCTTACACACCTCTAGGAAACATGACCGGTGAGAAGTGAGAGGATAAAATAAGCTCCGGGCCTCTATGTTTACTCAAAGAGAACGTTTTAGCAGAAAGACGCTGGCCCGTAATTGTACCACAACTTTTCCTGTTGCCTGTAAAAGTGAGGTTTGATCTCCTCTATCCGTCTGTGTGTTAGTCTGGACTCGAACTGCTGCACTCGATGGACCATCCTACATATATGTTCTATGCACATTTACACCAAATCTAATGCCGGCCACCAGTCGACATCCACTCATGTAAATAAAAGTGCGCTGCTGGGCTACATGTGTACGCACCTAACGGCGAATGTTGTGAGCTCTCCACACCAAATATTCTCCCAAAGCTGTCTACCAAGAAGACGGGCGAAGATACCGAAGATTCTGAGGAGGACCGAGCTCGTTACTCTGTCAGATTATTTGCATCAAAACAAGAAGCCGGAGGAAGATCATGTTTGTCCCCTTGCCGGTGCCGTTCGTGTTTCAGAGAACTGCCCCTGACCTCAACGCCTGGCGTCTCAAGTCCCCTCTGGCTCTGCGCTCCAACTCCGGTAAGACATTTTTCTCCTTTCCATCTTACACCTCCTCCACGTTGGCCAGACATGCAGACCCGCCCCGCCTTGCTTGGTGCCGATGCACTTGCAGCCGGGAGAGCTGCGGGGCGCACACACGCTCACACGCACACTCCATCCCCAATTGAAGGCTTAAACAAGTCCTTTACGCGTGTGCTGCTAAAATAAAAGAAGCATTCCTGGATTCCCGAAAAATTAATTGCGTAAAATGTCCTTGAGTTGTTGTCCGTTTGGTGGAACGATGCGCCACCTTTCCAACCGCGTGTTAGTTTATTCCCACGCCGCCCATATGTTCCCTTCTCCGGGTATTTTTCTCCCACGTCCTTCCCCTCTCCTCCACTGCCTGCGCCTGAGCCTCAGCCTCCGTCTCTCCCCAACTAGACTCTCGGCAGGCAGGGAATATTCATGCCAACTTATCGATCCTGCGGAGATCGATTCTTGAGCCGGTGGAAGCAGGGAGAGGGGGAGATAGAAGGAGAGAGTATCTACACCGAGTAGGAGCGTACCGGAGAAGAGAAGGAGAGACAAAACACTATTCTCATTTCATATTTCTGGTTTTTGATTTGCTCATCCAAACACTCTGTTAGTGACTCCACTTTAAGCTCGCAGAACCGGTCTGATTTGACTCAATGGCTGCTGCGGTTCCGACTGTGGAACCAGGCTAACAGCTTTAGAAACACCGCTCGAAACGGGCTTCCACGTCTCTCCTTCCCGCTGCTCCTCGCCTGCTGCACGGCTGAGAGCAGAGGGAGTCAGGGAGGGGGAGGGAGCCGGCTGGGGCACTGTTTGCGTTTCATCTGCGCTGGAGCGGAATAAAGGGACGCGTGGTGGGAGCAGCCAGGCCGGCTTCAGTGTGGTACTGACTACCGTCATGAGAGATCTCCGGCTCAGCTTTGACTCTTTCTCAGAAATGCAACAGCTGTTCAACCCCCTTCCCCCCCCCTCCCTCAATCTTTGGAGAACTAATATATGTTCAATGAAAGAGTGTGATGAGGTGTGAGTTGGACCTATTAATGAGTAAGGAAGAGGAGGAGAGGGATATTAATGTATTAATGTTAGTCAGTAGAAATGCAGTACCTTTCCTATCAGTGGGTAATGGTACATGAACGTGGCTGTTGTGCACCCTTGCCGGTGGATGGACTCTTAAAGGGCCAGACACCTCGCAATGCTCAGTTCACCTCTCATTTCCAAATCAGTTCTAGCCTCTTTCATTTCAGAGACACCAGGTTTCACCCTTACTCCACACACTCTGTCAGCAGTGCACAGCATGTGACAGTGAAGGGATAGGTGAGAGAGGGGGAGAGAAAACCAGGGATGATGGGGGACGTACCATATCTGGAGAGATACACACACACTCACACTAGAGAGGAGAGAGGGATGGAGGGAGGATGAGGCGAAAGAGCGGGGACCAGGGAGAAGCAGGAGGAGGAGTTTTCGAGCTCCGCACATTGAAAAATTGCGAATGTCAGAATGAGATAAAAAACGTGGAAAGAGAGAGCGGGAGAGAGAGAGAGGAAGAGAAACAAGTGAAAGTAAGAGTAGATGACAGAGTGAAAAACGAGGAGGGAAAGGAAAACCCAGTTTGAGCTTGAGAGGTGAGAGTAAACCACGGATGAGCCATTATGTTGCAGTGTCCCGGGCCAGGGCCAGCATCTGAATAAGCAGGCACACTGATGGGATGTGGACTCGGGTGGACTCCTTAGATTTGGGGGGGGGGGGGGGGGGGTGATAACACAGAACAGGTCACTGTCCTTTTCAAACTCAGTGGCTTTGACGTTTAAAAGGGGTCACTTCTGTTTCTCAGGACTGAAAGAAAAAGCGTCACGTGAAAGTTTTTATTTGCAGAAATATGGAGTGTCCTTGAGCCTTAATCTGTGCTTTCCCAACCTATACTCTCGCTCACACACACAAACACACACGCACACACACACACACACACACACATGCACGCACAAACGCATTTCCTCAGCTCTTGACTTCTTGAGCACTCAGTTAACTTACATCTGACTGGTGGCAGCTCCTTGACTCCTTTGAGTCGCAGCTTTGTACGGGGTCAGAGGTCACAGCAGGAGTGTTTGACTCAGCCCCACCTGACCCTTCTTTGCCCCCTGTGTTTTCATTCTCTTTCATGTTACAATGGGCTTCAAGCACTTGTGCACAGCCCCTGTGGGGGCTCACGCACATGTCAGACACACACACTCACACATTGTCATGAAAGAAACTGACCATCACATAGCATAAAACAAGCATGTTGGATTGTTTTCTACCTGGATAGCGAGCTGCTCTAACTGATCCTCATTTTGTTCTATTTTTAATAGCATTGTGTCTGTGAGGGTCAGAGCCACCGCTATGTGAACTATCTGTGTGTGTGTGTGTGTGTGTGTGTGTGTGTGTGTGTGTGTGTGTGTGCGCGTAGTAAAGTGGTTTGTGGAGCCATCAGCATTAACTGGTGTATGAAAGTTTAATGGGACATGGAGGAGAAACAGCAGGTTTCCCACACAGTGCAGGGCTTGAGATGATATGATGGGACATCACTGAGACTGATTTCTCCTCTCTTTTTTGGTTCCTCTCTCTCTTTCTCTCTCTCTCTTTCTCTCTCCCTCTTCGTCACCACACACACACACACACACACACACACACACACACACACACACGCAAACACACACAAAACAATATTCAGTTCATGTTAGATATGCACCTTTTGTCACACACCATTAACCACCATCTCCTACCCTCTCTCACAATCCCTCACACACACCTCAGATCTTACACTCATATGTGCTTCATTTCCCTCTTTACATGTACTGCATGTGTTCCCAGACACATCTGCTGATAATGGATGTGTCTATTTCATATAGTCCATTCTGATTAAATAGTCAGCCCTGATATATATTCATTACCCAGTGCACAGCTGTGTGTTCCCCAGCTGAGACAGGTCTACATGTGTACAGGGTGCTAGCACATGTGTTCGATTTCTACATGTTGTGAGGCCACGCATGTGCTTACCCATTTGATGTGTGTGAGTAAAAGTGTGCACAAGCATGGGCGCATGTGCAAACCCGTGTGTGTGTAGGTATGGATCGGTTTGTGGAGGGGAGCATGCAAGTCGCAGTGTTAACATGATTGCAAATGACAAAATGTCAACCTGGGTTTGTTAGCAACATAATGGGGAATCAATAGACGCGAGAAAGATGTCAATACTACATGCTTTATTGCATTAAGCTACCTCTCTCCTTCTCCATAGCACTCTCTCTCTCCTCTTCTTTTCTCTTTCCCTCCCACTCCCTCGTGCTCTCCGTCACAGTACAGTTCTCTCTCTCCTCTCCCTGTGGTAGTAGAATTAGATTGCCATATATGAGCCAGCTACAGGGTTCTGAATGCAGCAGGCTGATGCCGGGATGCTGCGGGGGCTAATGGGCTATCGCTTCAGCTATTTACGTATATCAGGAGTTTGACAATGTGATGAGGCCCAGAGGAGCCGCAGCAGTGACGTTCTATATTTAACTGATGCTTTTATGTAGCAAGACTAACATATGAAAACCTGCAACAGAGACCTGAGCTATGGGAAGGTCTAGCAACAGGGACGGCATATTTATGACAAAAAAACCTCATTTCTGAGCAAGTAATCACCTTGTTCTTGTTGTTATTCCGATTTTACTCAAAATTGACACATAGCATGAGGGAATTAAACTGTGTTTCACCAAAAATTGTGCTTTGCTTTTCAGTGATTCACTTTAATGTGTCTTGAACCCAAAAAGTGTTTTCCCCCTGCATTCCCTTTTGGTGACTCCTAAAATTCAAACACAGCATTTTATTAGGTTGAAGCAAAAGGAGGGCAACCAGGAACAACAGCAAAAATGTCCAAAATGCCAGTTTACAAACCCCCCAGCACATTGTCCAGCATAATCCAAGCCATCTATATTCAGCCATATGTTCAATAATCCACAAACTTTGATTTGATCTTAAAAAAACACATACAAGTCTTCAGCTCCTTCGTAGTCATTGTCAGCAAACTGCTTTGGAGAGTTATGCTGTTGTCTTATGTTGATGAATCCAAATATTAATCTCCTCATTGTGCTGAGAAATGTCTGGTGCAACCTGATATCATTCTAATACAGTTGGAAAAAAGCTGTGTTTCAGTACACCAGCAGTAGTCATCATGGGCGGTGCAGCCATGATGCCCTGACAAAACCACCATGACAGGGCAACTTGAAAAACATTTTTGTAACTGGTGGGCAAACAAGAATGTGATAATGTCTCAGTTTTAGAGCAAATGTTGTAAACAAATTTGTTTTCCAGTTTGTTGGTTGCAGGGGGTGGGGGGTTGGAGCCTATCTCAGCAGCTTTCAGGCGTGAGGCGAGGTTCACCCTGGACAGGTCACCAGTCCATCACAGGGCCAACACATAGAGACAGACAAGCATTCACACTCACAGTCACACTTACAGTCAATTTAGAGTATCAATCAGCCTCATCCCCTCTTGATGTCTTTGGACTGTGGGAGGAAGCTGGAGTACCAGAGAGAACCCACACAGGCACAGGGAGAACATGAAGACTCCACACAGAAAGATCCCGTGCCCGAGCTTGAACCTGGAACCTTCTTGCTGTGAGGCGACAGGGCTAACCACGGAACCACCGTGCCGTCCCAAATTTGTTTTATATCTTGATAACTATTTATCCAAAGAACAGAGCAGGCCGTCCCTCATTGCACAACCCAAATCTTCATCGAATTTTAAAATGCCGAAAGCTGAAGGGGAGGAGAATGCTGAGAGTCATCCAATGGCAAGTTTACACCCACAGGAACGAATCCAGACATGTCCAGTAATATATGTTTGTCGTAATACCCTCATACTGCTCTATGTGTTTTGTCACAGTATGGTTTTAAAATTCCTCTTAATCCTATTAACTGTTTACCTTTTTATAGATTTGCACAGGTGTGCATATGCACCATTAGCTTGTATTTATATATGTGTGTGTGTGTGTGTGTGTGTGTGTGTGTACGTATATGTGTGTGTGTGTGTATGTATGTATGTGTCTGGTGATGTGTGTGTTGGTTAAGACTAATGCAGTATTAATGCTGATGAGGTCCCACAGCTCATTAGCAGCAGTGAGTGGTATTGAGTTTCTCCCAGGGAACAGGACAAATCAGGACACACACAAACACACACACATGCATGCACGCACACACACACACACACACACATACACACACACACCACACCACACCGCTAGTATATTAATAAGCATTTCCACACACAATCAGTGACCTTTACACAAATACATTACACTAAGACAGACACAGAACACATGCATGCGACTCAACATCACATGGACTTCCTCATCCGAAGAGTGTGATATAGTGGTCACTCGAACACACACCATGTCATTTTTTCAGTGGGTAGCCATGTCCAGTGACACACAGCCCAGCATTAGTCCTCATCAGTGGCCGGGTGAGCAGGCCACTTAATCAGACCTGAAGAACACATGCAGAGAGGGATAAATTGGAGTGTGTGAGCATATGTGGTTGTGTGTGCAGACAGTTAATCAACACATCAGTGGGAATAAACACACACAAGCCACTTGTCTCCTTTGTGGGTATTGATTTACAGCTTTTCTTTCTGTGTTTCTTGTCACATCTCCCTCTCTCTCCTCCAATAACATACAGATGATGCACATACGGAGAACTTGAGTGTGCTTGACCTCCACACGGGGTGACATCCTGTTGTACTCACTCGGCCAGTGGTAGCCTGGCGGTGATCATGGTTGGAGTGGGTTTCGCCACACGTCGCCAATCACAGATATTGAACACCACAGTCAAAACAAGCCTGTGAATTCCTGCTGATTATGGTTTACAGTTGATAAACTGGTGCTATTTTTCACTCCAAGATTGTGTGATTTATTCAAACATCAGTGCAAAAACTCGGCAGCTTTGCATTCCCCCAGAGAGAGGAACCAGAACTTTATCCACCCTTGCCCAGCAAAAGATGTTTGCTGAGGTGACTGTGGTCTCATAAACAGGCCAACAATGTGATTTCTCCATCTCCTGTCTTTTGTTGTTGTTGATCGCTGCAGGCTGTCACCTCTGCCACTTCGCTCATGTGCAAGTACATTTAGATAATAAAAAAGGCCAATAAAACTCAGGGGGTTGATTGGGTGTCTCCCCTTAACCCAGCAGAGGGGATGACTAAATCAGGGGTCGTTCTTTACATTTTCTTTTTTAGCTGATAAGATTTATGGTAATGAAGGGATCATATTAACCTTTGGGGTTCCACCGCTGTCCTTCAGAACAGAGGTGGATGGGAGCGCTTAGCGATCAGGTTTCCAGGCGAGAGCAGCCAACATGTCTGATACAAGCAGTGTCCCATCGGCCCAACACTCACACACACACACACACACACACACACACACACACACACACACACAAGCAGCTCAAACACATAACAGAGACTTTCCAAAAGCAGCTCAGGCCCTTTGAGAGAGATGAATACATGTTTAATCTCCCTCCTCTCTTTCTCTTCTCAGCCTTCTCCCTTTTCTTGATCCTCTCTATCCTTCCTGTTCTCCATCCTGCTTTCGGCGGGAGTGCTCTGTTCTGAAATTAATCTGTTGTACTCGACCACCTTCTTTCCCTCTAATTCTCTTGTGCAATCTCTCTTTCTCCTCTATTCTTTTATATGTGCATAGTCCCACTGTTCTCAATGCTTTTAAAAGTAAGTGCCAGAATATTTTAAAAAATGCTTGGGACTGAGAGAGAATTTTCTGTATGAAAAAAAAACAGGTAATTTTTTTTTGTCTGTCTTAAGTTATCCTTCTTGCACTTCTTTTTTACTTGCATCTCCAAACCAACATATTAACTGATTGTCTGTAGGGGCAAGGAGAAAGGGGGGGTGTGACAGAGGGAAGTATATACCCCTCCCTTCCCTGTACAAGGGCTGCACCCCTCTGTCCCTTTGTCTGCTTGTAAAGGGGACAAGGGGGGAGGCGCAGAGTCGGGGTGCCAAAGGAATGACTAAGTGACCTCTCTCTCCCCTTTCTTTTGACACTCCCATGTTCTGTCCATTTTGTTGTGCACGTCCCGCCCCCTCCCTCCTCTTTCATCCTATTTCGTTCCCCCTTTTTTCAGCCTGGTTAAGTCGCCATGGCTGTTGGCCTCACATGTCTGGATCTCTCGCTCTCTCTCTCTCTCTCTCTCTCTCTCTCTCTCTCTCTCTCTCTCTCTCTCTCTCTCTCTACCTCTCTCTCTACCTCTCTCTCTACCTCATCTCTCTCCCTTGCCTTGCATCTTCGGTGGCAGCAGTCTGGTTGCCAAAGTGTCTGTAGGACACATTAAGGCCCATAAAAGCCTAGTTTGTGGTCGCACTCTTAACCACCAGTCAGAGGTAGTGTACAAAAGTGACTTTAAATGAGCCTGTGATTACCCTGGAACATGGAGACACGCTGAAGTGGCCAAGAGAGTGTGAGACAAGGCCAGTACGTCAGAAAGGTGTCTCTCTAGTCTCTTAAAGAAAATTGAACAGAAACAAATATATTTCTCTCCCTTCACCACTTAGAGTTAAAAAAGGCTACCTGAGTGAAACAGGCAACACAAAGTTGTAACCCAAATTTCCTGCCCCCACCACCCCTTCATCACAACCTGCTCACCCCTCCCCTCTCTGTCACTTCTCATCCTAATTGGCCACATGCTGCCTTGAGTGACAAGTATAATCATCAGTCAAATTATGAAGGGGGAAGAGGTGGGAGGTGAGGGGAGAGAGGAATAGCAGAAGGTGGTGGTGGTGTTGGGGGGTTTGAAAGGAAGTGCTTTGATCAGAGTTAGAGAGGGGGTGAGCGGGCTAACAGACAGAGCTACATGGAAACCTGCTGTCCACACACCTGCTGCTTCATAGATGGGCAACATTAGCACCCTCAGACTGCAGTGAAGCACAGAACAACACAAATGAACTGTCATTAGAATCTACATTGAACTCGTCCTTGTAGCTTTCCGACCTGAATAGCTGCAAACCTCCCCTGCTGTCATTACAATTGCAGCACAGTCTAGAACAATGAAATCACGGGGTGTGGTAGCAGCACATGAGCACATGAGGCCAGGCCCGTGTTATATTTGGGTGTACTTTGTTAGCCAGAGCAGATGTTAGCTCTTGGACCAGCTAATGAGGTTTACAGTAATTAGGAGTGCTGATGAAGCGCTTTGATTCTCCGGCTGTGGCGGTCCTCTCATTAGCGGCTAGCTAGCTAGCGCTGCAGCAGGCTCTCCAGTCACATCCTATTAGGCGGCTCAATGTACACTCTGAATTAGGAGCTGGAGATTAAGTGGAGATGAAATCTGTCTGCATGCACATGCACAGATGCGAACACACACACACATGCACACACGCACTCACAAACGAGCACACACACACACACACACACACACACACACACACACACACACACACACACACACACACACACACACCCCTAAATTCAAATTGTTTAAAAACGAAAGACCAGTAAAGTCCACACACTCATACTCGCTGTTATAATGAGGTGAGAAGAGGAAAATTCCTCCTTTAACTCCAGCAGTTTATATAGAAAGAGACTAATTAAAGCTAGTGTTCCACTGAACATTAAATGTCCATCATGTGTGAAGACAGATTATGTTTCTAAGTAACAATGTGTTCATACATAAGTCACAAACAGGAAGATACATCAAACATCTCAAATGAAAAATGTTATCAAGCATGAAACTCCTCGGTTTAAATCCTGGAATATCTCTGCGATTTGTACTTAAAGGAAATACAACCTTGAACACCTTTTTCCACTACTTTTCTACTCCTGGCAATTTGTCAATATTCTCCTCATGCTCTCGCTCTCTCTCTCTCTCTTTCTCTCTTTCTTTCTTTCTCTCTCTCTTTCTCTCTCTCTTTCATCATCTTTTGTGTGATGGAGTGATTATTGAGGACGTGGCTCCCGTGTTTAACGCTGCTTGATGAAGTCTGCCTTTGTCTGTCTGTGCTAACCTGTCGCAACCGGGACACCGCTTATAGCAAAATCAATACACAGAGTAGAAGAGAGAGAAGCGAGGGGCGAGGGATGGTGGAGGAAAGAAGAGGAGAGGGGGATATTAGAAGGCAGATACATACAACAAGACAGGGGAGAAAGATAGAGATGGAACTCAGTGCAAGGAAATTTAAATCCTGCCGCTGCTGATGGGGAATGGCTTGTGTCATTTGTGTGTGTGTGTGTGTGTGTGTGTGTGTGTGTGTGTGTGTGTGTGTGTGTGTGTGTGCGTGTGTGCGTGTGTGCAAGTGTTAATCAGTACATTTATATGTATATGTTTGTCTTGTATGCATTGACCAAAGGGTGGTTGCATCACTTATCGTGTGTGTGATTGTTTAAGTACGCGGATGGGACAGCCTCTGTGTGTGTGTGTGTGTGTGTGTGTGTGTGTGTGTGTGTGTGTGTGTGTGTGTGTGTGTGTGTGTGTGTGTGTGTGTGTGTGTGTGTGTGTGTGTGTGTGTGTGTGGCTCCGTTTGTTTCCTCTCCCCAGAGTCAAAGCCGGTGTGAAGAGTAGAGAAGAGCGACAGAGGGTCGAGAGGAAGGACGGAGGAGGAGAGAAGGATAGGATGGGGAGAAGGAGAAGTGTTGAGGGGGTGAGTGGAGAGGAGCAGTTGTGTGAGAGAGGCACAGCTGGGAAATGAGAAATGCAACCCCTCCCCTCACACCGTACCACCACCTTACGCTCTACCATATACACACACACACACATACACATACATGCACGATCCCCATCTCTTTATCCTCCCCTCAGGAAAGAAGAGGTGGAGGAGGTGGAGGCAGGAGGGGGGGTAAAGGGAAGGGAGAAGCAGGGGGGATAGGAAAGGATGGAGAAGGGGACAGATAGGGGCATTAAAATTCATGGCCTTTTTTTTTATTTTCCCTGCTGAAAATCAATAGTGTTTACTATGAATGAGTGGAACAGTGGACAACAGTGGTGCCGGGGGGACAGAGCGACAGACGGAATCAAGGAGGAGTAAGAGGAGAAGAAGGAGAGAGAGAGAGAGAGAGAGAGGGAGGGAGGGAGAGGTAAAGTGGAGGATGGGTGACTTTATTGCAATAGGCAGAAGCACCAGAGGCCAAGGTTAAAGACCAGCAGGGGCAGTGAGACAGAGAGAGAGAAGCACTAAGTAAATTCAGCTGTCTTGTAAAACAGACATACTACCCTGTAAATGCATATCTACTACTGGCTATCATAATAATGTAATGTCATGTAAATCATTGTCTTCCTCACTGTAATTACCTCTGCAGTAATATCCGCTCTCTAATTTGTCAGCTCAGCTCACTCTACTTTTCTCAAACTATGTGTGTGTTAATTGGCTGCCCACAAAACACACTGGTCTCCCACAAACAAGCAGCAGACACACACACACACACACACACACACACACACACACACACACACACACACACACACACACACACACAGTTTGCGCTGAGTTGTTCAGTAACCCTGACGCTGCTTCCTGCTGCTGGAAGCCTAGAGGTTCAGGATGGCTTACCAGTGTTTTGATTAAGTGCTGCCTGTGTGTGTCTCACACCACTTGATTAAAGAACAGTGTTTTTTTTTCTCCACTGAATGTGGCTTCATGCTTCATAACGATCAAAGCTTTTATGTGGTTTTTCCAGCAACTAAATTCTGACAGTAAATAGAAAATTGATCCTTTAAAGGTGCCAAATGTTGCTACTAAATTAAAGCAAAGTTTTTTGTTCTGTTTTTATCCTTTCTGTCCAGCAACAGAAGTCTTTTTCTGCACGTGTGCTGTATGATTCTCACCATCTGTTTCTCTTGTTTTGTGTCATGTAGGTGCCTATTGTGTGTGAGTTTGTATGTGTGTCTCTGTATGTGTGTGTGCTTCTTGTCCTCGTGCAAGAACTAGTGTGTTGGTGTATTGTTGTACATGTGTGTGAGTGAGCTGTGCAGGGGGTGATATATATTCAGGCAGCTCATGCATTATGGAGAGTGCAGGTGAGAGCGTCTAAATGTGAACTGCTGGTATGTGGAGGGTTCAGGGCCAATCTCACCGAAGCCTTTTGTATTAGCATAGCATCTCCATTTCAAATGGGTCTGTCAAAAGCCAGCAGCATGTTTTATTCAGCAAAAGATATTGATCATATGTTATGCATACATACCAAATCTATATTGCATAGCAAAACAATGCTTTTGATATGTATATGATTCTGCTTTGTGAATATGCTGTGTGCAGACAATAGCTGTTTTATGTACATAAATTCTCTAACTCTTTAGGATGAAAAGTGTATATATATATATATATATATATATATATATATATATATATATGTATGTGTGTGTGTGTGTGTGTGTGTGTGTGTGTGTATAATTTTGTTTTTGTAGCTGTTGTATTGGATGTTGACCAAGCTGAGAGAAGACAGAGGTAGTCAGAGTGCAGCTGTATGGAGGTTACTCTGTCTGAGGAGATTTCGCCGAGGTCAGACAGCGCAGCAGATTCTTCCTTTGTGCGTGTGTTTGTAACGCCCCAAAAGTGTGTGTGCTAACTTCTCAATCCATTTAAAAAATGACCTCCATGCACCCGTGTACATTAACAGCCAACATTTCACAACACCAGCTTCTCTTTGTCCATCAACATGTTTTTCCATCAATATTTCTCGATGTGATAAATCGGAGACCCTCGGCCGGCCGGGGCTCTCTATCACGCTGCGGGTTTTACCATCACGCTGCATTGGTGCTGCACTAAATTTCCTCACTCTAAATGACTGGAGTGGATGAGAGGTCACAGTATATGGGGGAGGAGGACAATGCAGGCTTTGGCTGATGGAGCTTGCTTTTTCACCCTTTATGTGGCCCATTTGCTGGTTGGGACATGAGGAAGGTAAATGTGGGTTTGTTAGGGATTTTTTTTCTCCCCTGTCATATGACTTTGTCCACCTTTTTTTTTTTTTTTTTTTTTTTACTGAGGTTGAAATTGATGTTTCATTAGCTGCCTTATACCTCTTGAAAATGTTTAAACCACCTTGAACCCCACCCCCACCACCCCCCTCTCTCTCCTTCCCTCTCTCTTTCTCTCTTTCTCTCTCTCTCCCTCAGTACTCTGTTCCCTTAGCGACCGTTTCCAAGGTGCCCATTCCCAAGGGCTGGAGGAGGGGTCCAGTGATGTCATGCATGCATAACTCTACACCTGTAATTCATGTCTTGTTCCTCTGTCCTCTCTGTCAAATGTTTCCCTCCTCCTTTTGTTGTTGCTACACTTCATTTTCCAACCCATCTCAAATTCTTCTTCTATCGTCTTCTTCCATTTATTAACAAAACCAAAAAGAAAATAGTTTAAAAATTCACTTTAGATTCAGGAACCTCTTTGGATTGTATAGATTTGTATGTAAAGTTACAGTAATGTTTAATGTTAACAGCATGGAACAGTGACGCTCTTCTTTTCACTCGCTGTTAAGAGACAGACAGTTGAGCTGCCCTCTGTCCACAGTGTACATGACTCTCTACATCTGCTCCATGTTTAAAAGGTCATTTGTCAAATCTGACATTTTCTGCCCTTACCAAAGGTTTCCTCAATATCTAGCCTGGCTCCTCCACTTCAGAGTTTATGTTTTTCCATCTATTTGTTTGCTTTTGTATAAACCTTTTCTGACAATACGTTACTCTTCGGTGTCAAAAGATATCAGGAGAGCGGGAGGCTGAATTCTATCATCTTGTAATGCTCAATAAACTAAGATATGACAGATGCGGTCCCCTGTGTGTGTGTGTGTGTGTGTGTGTGTGTGTGTGTGTGTGTGTGTGGTTACCTGGGTAGTGGAGTCAAGGATTCCAAGAAATGTAAATTGCAACTGGAAGTGCAGTGTGAGTGTACACACACTCTTCAGGAGTCTGATTAGGGATTAATGCCTGTGCGTGTGAGGTTCTACCTTCTCTCGTGTGTGTTCCAGCAAGATGTTTTTTTTTTCTTTCCCGTTTTTTTTTTTTACTCAGCGCAGGTTGTAACTCTTGTCTCTCACAGTGTGCCTTTTGTTCCAGTCTTATGCCACCATTTTGTTTTTTTTGTCCCGTACAAAACACAAAAAAGAGGCCTGCAGCAAGGCTCCCCTACCTGAACGCCCCACACACACATTTAAGTGAGTCACTTCTGTGGTATCTGCCAAGACTTACAGTCATTTTCTGGAGAATTAGCCTAACCAGAACTTGCTCACCCTAATTTTAACTTTCATGATGCAAAAAAACACAACAACAATATTTTACCAATACCCAACAATCAGCTTTTCTCTCACTTAGTTTGGATTGAGTCAGTGAAACGTCACTCACAGATCTGAATGTTTTCTCTGTCTTTCTCTCCAAATTCAAATTTGCTTTTGTGACTTGACCACATCGCAGAAAGTCGTTTTATTGAAGTACAGTGGAATGCAGCACAATCTTAGCATGTACTTTAACAATTTTATGTATATATTTACTGCACCACACCATACAGCTTGAAAATATGCTGATGCATCATTATCCATATAGTTATCATGTAGTGGACTATATTACAAGCAAAGCAATTACTGTAAAATCTCAAGTGAAAGAAAGTATATTAAGATGTGATTTGGTATAACAACTGAATATGTTGTAATAATGTTACAACTTTGGTGATAATTTAAGTGTTTGCTTCCTTTAGAAAGTAGGACGTCTATGAATTGCAGAGTCTAAAATGGGAAGATACAGTCGTCAAAGCAAAGGTATTGACATTAGAGCGACGTGAAATATAGAAAAGAAGCACATCCTCACTCTGATTTGGGTGCCTGGTGTACCTGCTGTGCAGATATAATTGGATATCAAAGATTGTGAAACAAGCTTCTACTGTGTAAATCAGTGGTTTAAAAAAAAAAACAAGGCAACTAGTAAGTCAGATAACCCACACAGGGATTTCTTAAATGTCAGGTGAAAATTAGCTTCAATTGATTGCATCACACTTCTCATGAACACGCAGGACCAATACGGTGAACATCGATTGGATTATCTGACGTGTAATTTTCCATATTGTGACATTCATTTCTCTCCCTATCAGCCACCCCTGGGCTGCAGCAAGTTCTGCTCTCCTGCTGCTGACAGTCGCGCTTTTCTCTGGGTTGCCAGGTTCGTCTCCATCCTCAATGGATTGCGGTCACTCAGTGTGTGTTTAGCCGCTTAGTTGTGTGTTGTGGTGATGGGAGGGCACTGGTGGGCTTGTTGAATGAACTCTGTGGTTGTGCTGACGAATCAATTATAAAGAGTAACGACATCAGCTGTGTAATGGATCTCCTTCTGCTTTCATTGACTCTCCTCCCTCGTACACGTTATGCCACCCTGAGACTTCAACTTTGCTTTGCACCATAAACTATGTGTCTGTCTCCTTATGTTTGTCATTATATGTAAATTTTATCCCTGTCATTTCTCTCTCTATTGGTCTGTCTATCCTCTAACCCCCCATCTCTCTCTCTCTCTCTCTCTCTCTCTCTCTCTCTCTCTGTCTCGCTGTCTCCCTTTCTCTCTCCCTCTCTCTCTATTGATCCAGTCATAGTTTTCTCAGTCTTCACAGTACTGGGCCGCTCTAATCAATACAGATAATTGTCTGCTCTCTCTCGATGCCAAACATAGTCTCCCCTTCTCCCCTCTCCCTCCCTTTTTATCAATGAACCCCAGTCTTCCCTCACCCCTCCTCACCCGCCCATCCTCCCTCCCCCCCACCCCTGCAGACGGGGATTCCCCCTCCCCTAATGACGGGAGATAACCTGCTTTCTTTACCGATTTTCTCCCACCCGCCCTCCCCCTCACACACATCCCTGCCTCACCCGCTGCCTCCCTCGTTCATCGATTACCGTGAGAGTCGGAGCCCGGCCCGCCCGCCCTACAGATGTAAACACACACGTACACACACACACACACACACACACACACACACACAAATGTATACAAAGTGCTCATGTTGTGGTTTACTTTGACCACTCAACGACAGTAGGTTTTGCTCCTCGGTTAAAACGGTTTTTCACAATGGCTCACACTCATGATCGTGAGAAGGATGATGTCATACATTCACCATTGGGCTTGTGACCAAACTCATCCCTCATGTCTCTTGGTTGCAACATCAACACACTGATACTTTAAAAGGGGCGTCAAATGGTCTGACGTTTCCATCTTTTCAGCTGTTCATAGAGACAGGACGGGGGGCCGTGACATCTCACCCATGACAAATTGTTACAAATCTTCCTCATGATGGGAATTCCTTCAGTCCTGTATTATATTTGCTTTATTTAAACATAATTTTCTCCCTTGCAGAGGTAAAGTATTTCCATGTGTTTATCTTGGACTTTTATTATGAATCCTGCAAGAGTGGGTGCATTGTTACTCGAATTTTTATTGGTGTATCAAAGTTTTGTTCTTTATTTCAATAGTGAGAAAACAACATACACACTTTACACAACAACACCATTTACACTCTCAGATTTATATATACGCTCCTGGGAGGAATAAATTCCCCTCTTTTAGAACTTTCCTCAAGTATAATGAACACTCTCCTACTCATATTTCTCTTTCTATATTTACAACTCAACATTTCAATTCAGTCTAAAAAAAAATTCCATTTTTGTAGCCGGTTTCAATTGTCTAGTTTCGTATTTGATGAGATGAAGTCTTAAATCTTACTTTGTGAGTGTGTTTGGGTTTGCATGACTTTAAGACGCCTGACCAAAAACATGTTTTATATTAATATCCTCGCCATTTATGTCGTTTCCTCAAAACATACCGTCACATATCATGGTTCAGTTTTAAATCTATGTTTCCCACCTCTAACATGACCCCGCCAAAATACACTGTCATCACAGGTTGTAGTAAATACAGTTGCTTGGATATTTCAAAGAATTACAGCTTTTCAGTCAGGTTTATTTCTTTAGCCTCAGATCATAAATTTGTCTCAAAAGGTTTTTATGATCTATACAGTACATGTAACAACTTCTAAGCCACCATTCTTTAACAGAATACAAAGATAACTCCACAAAAAGGGTGATGAAAGGATTAAAAAAGAGCAACAGCGGAGAGACGCTTCTTCTAGAGCAGGTTTAGACAATCGCGGCTGTAGTACAAAAACATAATAGCAGAAAGTACATATACTCTGAACTTACAGTGAACAATCTTTCCATGAGGTGCATAGTAGAAATACACAAATGCAATATTGTGAAACAGAATGACAATATCAAGCACATAAACTAAATATTATACCTAGTGAAGCGTAATGAAGTTAAAGGCTTTGAAGAGAAAAAAAATGTGAGAGCAGAGACTCAGGAGAACAAGTGAATCTCCTCAGTTGCACCCAGTACTGCATTCATATTCTGTGTCTACATATAAAATCCTATGTGTTTAATAATGCATCCATCCAGCCAACAAGGCAGGTTATAGGCCTGCAGGTTATTCTACCGTGTATGTGTGTGTGTGCGCATGTGTGCAGACGCCTGTGTGTGTGTATTTTTCTATGAGTCAGATGTGTAGCATCTAGTACTATTGTCTCTGATGTATACTCTATCACCCAACTCAATCTGGAGCTGCACATAAACCACACAAGCAATATCAATGACAGTATATATGTATCCAATGTTTACACAAATATCTCATATCCACTCACATCTGCTGCAGCTGATAGCCGAGGCAACGCTGTGTGTCTTTTCCTGCAGACGAGTAAGTGAGATGGATTTGGAAACAGCTAGTGTCAGTCAGGATAGAGGTCAAAATAAAAGGATTTCAGGGGGAAAGTGGAAGATAGCAAGAGAAAATCATTTGTATTTGAATTCGAGTGTGTTTTCATGAATATGTTTGTGCATCACTGGGAGTGTGTGATATCCGTGTGATTGTTTTTGTGTTTGTTTATGAGCAGGGCAGCATGTGTACATCAGAGACTCTGAGAGAGTCCGAGGCTAGGCTCAAGTTTACACATGTGTGATCAGACTAAGCAGGGCTTAAAGGGGCCAGCAGCAGGACAGAGAGAAAAGAGGGGCAGTGGAGGGGGTATATTGTCCTCAAGGAGGGGTTTCTTGGGGGGGGGGGGGGGGGGGGGGGGGTCAGACGGGAGACAGCAGGGATCCTCCTCTCCCCCAGGGAGTTGAACCTACAACCCCCTAACCTTCCTCTAGCCCTTTGGTCATGGACTTGAACCCTGTAACCCCCTGATGGACAATCTGCTCTTCTCCTGAGCCTCACTGCAGCGCTGTGCATGCCATTAACGGATAAATAGGGTGTGTGTATGTGCGTGCGTGCGTGCGTGCACAACTGTGTGTATGAGTCAAGTGTTTGGTCAGTTGGCTTTAGCGTTGGGTCTCGCCCCCTTTTCATTTAACGCTTGTCAAACAGAAAGACGCCTGAAGGTGGATGATTTGTCATTTTAACGCCCTGATTTTCATCCATGCTTTGATGAGATTTCTACTGTGTAAACCAGACTGTGAGTTTTTTTAAAAAAGAAACATTTAAATAATTTAACTCTTGGAGTGAGATCCACACAAGCCTAAGAAGTTAAATGCTCAAATGCGGCTTAATTAAATCTTTCTTTCATAGGAACTCAATAGAGGGACATGACGAATTAAGAGAAAGGATGGGGATTGATATATTCCTCTTGGCCATTTTTTGCTGCCCTTTATTTCTCTATTTCTTCCATTGTTTGTGTTTGTGGGCTCTGCTTATCAGATCCCAGCTCCATTCAGGGCCTCGGTCAGGAAAGAAGCCAGACGCCTCATCTCTCTTTCATTCAATCTCTCTCTCTCCTTCTCCCTCGCTCGCTGGTGCTCTCCCTCTCCTAACCTTTGAGAATAAGAGCCTTGAATTTGAATTTCAGAGCAAGCTAGCGAGCAAGAGGAGGGTTCGGAGGGAGACGTGTGCATGTGTGTGTGTGTGTGTGTGTGTGTGTGTGTGTGTGTGTGTGTGTGTGTGTGAGTGAGGAGGTGGGGTGGGGGGGTGGTGGAAGAAGGAAGGGGGGAGGTTGCTAGAGCTGCGGTCGTTGAAAAAGGGCTTGTTCAGTGCGTCCCCTGGCCTCCCCCCTCAGAGGGGCCCCGATCGATACAAACTCGGAGCAATAAAGCTTTCCCCCTGTCATCTCTGCAGAATACAAAGCAGAATAGAGAGAGGGAGAGAGAAAGAGGGAGAGAAAGAGAGAGAGGGAGAGAGAGAGAGAGGTGAAAAGCTGTTCCGCTAGCCAGACCAATTTCCTAACCCCCTCCTCCTTCTCACTCGTTTCACCACCACCGCCTCCCCACCACACAATCACTATCACCACCACCTCCATCACCCCCTCTCTCACCTCCTTCTTTTTATCTATCACTCTTTCACCTCTTTCCCCAAATGCACAATATATACCCCAGACTCTATAGCGTAACAGCTATCTCTCTATAATAAATACAGCATGAATAAAGTATACAATAGATTCCCTGTTGCCCCAACTATCTGAGAGGAAGGTAGGAAGGAGGGGAATGAGGGAGGAAAAGTGACGTGAGGGCAGAGAAGTAAAAGCAGCCAGGGAGTAGAATGGATAGAAGACAGGAAGGAAGATAGTTATAAAGGGGGTGTGTTTGTGTTTGTGTGTGTGTGTGTGTGTGTGTGTGTGTGTGTGTGTGTGTGTGTGTGTGTGTGTGTGTGTGTGTGTGTAGAGGGGGGAAAGAGTGTAGGGTTAAGGTGAGAAGGAGAAAGGGGTAGAAGGATTGCACCCATGGAAAGATGGATGTAACGATACAGGTAGAGGTAGGAATATTGATGAGGTGGTGGGAGGAGGAGAGGAACAGGCAAAATGTGGATGAGTGAGTGAGCGAGAAAGAGAGAGAGAGAGGTGAGGGGGTCAAACAGCAATCCCTTGAATTGAGAGCCAATTACTGTAATTGTAATCTGGATTCAAAGAGGCGCAGCAGTGACTGGCAACCATAGACACATAACACAGACAAAAGATAGTGAGTGTGTGAGTGTCTACATGCTGTGTTGATGTGTGAAACATACATTTTTGTGTGTGTGAGTGTGTGTGTCTCCATTCTTCTCCACTGAATGACAGTGCAGGAGTCAGCCTGCCAATCAACTATTGTGCTCTTGTCAATTTAATAATATTTTTGAGCGCTGACCTCCACAGCACTTCAGCCATTGCTTTGTTTGTGTGTGTATGTGTGTGCATGTCTCTGCGTGTGTATGTTTGTGTGTGTGCGTGTGTATATATATATATATATATATATATATATATATATATAAAGTGTATATATTTCTCTGTCTTTCCCTCTTTCACCTCTTTCTAAGCCCTCCCTCTCTCTATCGCTCTCCCTGGTCCCTGTCTCTCATTCTCTCTCCTATATTACAAGTGCGAATCCTTCATCTCTCCTCCACTAATTCTCTCCGTTATTGTCCCTCCGTTCAGCCCTCTGTCTCTCCACTCCCTCACTCTTGTCCTCCTTTCTTTTCTAGCTGTGATCTACAGTATATTGTTGGCTGTTTTTTTTTTCAAGCCTCCTTCCTGCCCTTTTCCTGTTATGCTTATGCTTTCTGTCATTCCTGCTTTATTACCTCAGGATGCCACATCCCTTTTTCCTGTGCTTTTTTCCCCACCATCACTTTATCCCAACTTCCTGTCTCTCTCTCTCTCTCTGCCTTTTTTCTGTCTATCAGTCTTTCTACCCCTCTGATGTCCCTTTTCCAGGCCAACTCTTCCTGTCTCACTTTCAACACTGTCCCCTTTTGCCTTTTCATCATCATAGGCTCATTTTGTCAACTCTATGTCTCCCTCTCATTCCTCACCCTCCCTCCTTTCCTCATCCCTCTCTCCCTCCCTCCACCCTGTTCGTTCCCTGGGGAGGTCAGTAATAATGGTAGTGATGGAGTGAGAGAGGGAGGTGCGATTATTGTCTTGTCGGGAGTCAGAGGAATCGATCGGCCCAGAAATATGAGGCGCGAGAAAGAGCCGCTGTGTCAGATACAATAACCACCCACTCCCGGGGGCTTACACACACACATATTTAGACACACACACACACACACAACATACAGATGTATTCGACACGAACATACACATTTATTTGGTTAGCGAAGACACTGACACACACTCATGCCATCTTTCTTTTTCATTAACGTAGTACGCAGACATCTCTCTTCTTCTTCTGTGGTGGAGGAGAAGGCAGCCCAATCATCTACATGCTTTGATCTGAGATAAAGCGAAGAGGTAGATCTGTTCGGATCATTCCTCATGCACAGATAAAGGGCAAGGCGCGGAAAATCGCTCACACACCTTTCACTCACGTAGCTATAAACAGACACAACAACACACATACACGTGTGCGTCACACACACATACACACACACACACACATACACACGCTCACACCAAGACCTTTCACTGTTGTTGCCTGGCAACGTGGCCGAATGTCCAATCCGAGCAGAGAACAGTGGCCGGTGATGTCACAGCTGCTGCTGACCAGCAGGTCTGAGAGGAAAAGAGAGACGGAGGAGGAGGAACAGAAGAGAAAGTTTGAATGAGAGAAAGAAAAGAGGAAGGTTGCGAAGAAAAGAGGCAGTTGCTGATGATGGTGACGATGATGATGACAATGACGATGATGAGAGGGTTTGAAGGAAGAGAAAGTGAGCGGGCCAGGAGCAGGCCAAGGTGAAAGATGGGATGGGTGGGCGGACAGAGGTGCGGGAAAAGGAAAGTTCCCCTATATGTGTGATTTTTAATACGGAGCCTAATTGAAGGCAACAACCTGCAGTCAGGTGTAAAGTTGCTCCTCAAACTGGTGATGAAGGCCACCAGGCCCTCCCGGTAGACCATCAGCTTTCCAAAAGAAGGAGGGGGGGTGGGCACAGGGAGCGAAGAAAAAGATTTGAGCTTCAACCTTGGTAGCGCCGTGGGAGATAACGCTGTCTGTCTAGACAAGCTCGGCTCCCCATCGGCTGCGGAGATGATATAGAGAGGAGGGGAACGGTGTGAGAGAAGGATGGCAGTGCAGAGGGGCCAGAGGAAAAGCAGCCACAGAGAGGTATTTGGACAGGAGGGGAATAGGTGTTGTAAATGCGTCGGTGGCGTGTGTGCGCATGTGAGATGTTGCAGGTCCCATGGTAGCCAGCGGTATGAGTGTGTTTTAGCCCCTGCTGCTTCTCACACAAAACCTCCACCTCTCTAGTCGTCAACACTGCTGGACCCACTGTTTATAATCCTGCAGCTCCTCACGGGGCTACACCTGCACACACCTCTGCTAGACTGGATTTTAAGTCTCTCACCTTGTAGAATAGAGTCTTGCAGTTATAGGACTTGGTGGGTCCATCAGCGAGCCGTGCGCTGCCCCCTCTGTAAGAAGAGGAATATGATGGATTATGTGAATTAGAGCCAGTGTGTGCTCCAGGCTCATGGCTGCACTAGAAATAGGAGCCATAGAGGGATACTGAACAGGTTTGGAGACCTCTGAATTGTCCCTGCAATGACCCATTATATACACACATTCTCCGTCCTCCTCCCACTTCCCTCGCTTCCATCCTTTTTTTCCAATTCCTGTGTCTGTCTTTCACTTCCCTTTCATTCCCTTTCTTATTATTGTTTACTTGTCTTCTCTTCCTCCTTCTCTGTGTTTCAGTATCCCCCATACCCAAGTCCTCCATCCCTGCCTCTCCCTCTCACCCTGACAGTGGAGTGATTGATGGCACTCTAGAGGCCTCAGCCTCCCCCATCCTTATCCCTGGGGTCCCACGATCAGATTGTGTGTGTGTGTGCGTGTGTGTGTGTGTGTGTGAGAGAGAGAGAGAGAGACAGAGAGAGAGAGAGAGAAAGAAGGGAGAGTGTGTTACCTTACGAACGTAACTTTTTGACTAAAACACTGAACAGTGTACCTCTAATTTTTCACCCGTTGCTAACATCACAGCTCACATGCTTTATGTGTTAATATGTTGACCTCCATTTGCCGTCGGCCCAATATCGTCTAAGTGGCCAAGCTGGAGTGCTGCTAGGTCTGGTCTCCATGGTAACCAAGGCTCAGACCTCCCCGGGGCAGGAAGGCCCTCCATGGCCATGAACTGTACACACACACAGAGTACACTTCGATTCACAAGTCACACTCTGTTTATACTGGAGATACTCGAGCAAATATGCACACACACACACACACACACACACACACACACACACACACACACACACGTACTTTGCTAGTTATGAGGATAGATTGGGGTTTGAACAAAGGTCACGGCCAAAGCCAGGCTGCCCAGACGACCTCTGACCCAGAGGAACGCCCCCTCCCCACGTGCAGTCTGTCACTGTCCTTGGACGGACCTGTCTCTCTCTAACGCACGTCCACAAACACTCTTCCACTCTCAGCTGAACTTGTACTGACACACGAACAAATGTGATGAAGGCCAAAAGGGAAAAACAGTGTGAAATTCCAAAAATCTCAGAGAGAAGCTGGAGGAATTGATGTGCTTCCTCCACCCAACAAAGTTGGTGCTGGTTTGGTTAGCATCACAAAATTAAAGACCTGGGAAAGAAAATCAATTATTACCATTATGATTAATGAAAAAAAAAATCACTAATGTTGAAAGGCTTGTCCTTAAAGTCCTTCTGTTCCAACCAATTATTTTGATCTAATGGCTTTGGATTAAAAAATAACTACAACAAACAAACAGCACAATTACGAAACTCAAGGAATAATGTTAATTTTTGCTTAAAAATGTTGAAATTATTTTTTTAAACTATTATTCACATCATTTAGTTACAGTTTTCCCCTTGTAATTGTTTCTGCCAGCATTTACCAAAAACCCTTTTTTACTAACATTTTATTAGAACCTTCCTTCTTGTATTGTGTTTACAGAAAACACAAAACTAATTACACTCGTATATATGTGTGTGTGTGTGTGTGTGTGTGTGTGTGTGTGTGTGTACATATATGTATATATATATATATATATATATAGTATATATGTGTGTGTGTATATATATATGTGTGTATATATATGTATGTATGTATATTTATATATAAATTGATCTTTTAAAAAAGATTACAACGGTGTATTGGTGATTCAGCAGGGCTGTTGTAAATCACCACATGAAGTATTTATAAGGTTAAACTTAGGAACTCTGCTGCTGTTACAGTTTGAATTAGTGAACTGGACTATGGGGGATGGTGTTGGGGGGGGGGGGGGGGGCGATAGGGGCGGTATGAAGGGGGTGGGGTGACCAGTAGCCTCCTATCCTCTTCCTCAAATGAAGCCAATTCTATATCACATCAGAGAATCAACAGTGCCACCTTGTGGTCAGTGCTGCCTACTGTCAGCGTTATCCACAAACACCTCCAGACTTGAAAATCTGGGCAGTATTTTTGCTGAAACATGCTGGTCTTCTTCCTCAAGATCATTCCCCATCTTGATATTTTCACTTTTTCTAAAGCAGTATATTAATCAGAGTGGGCGGCAGTAATTTCAGTTCATACCGTGTGTGATTTTCCACTTTCACACCACATCTATCCGTCACGTGGTGGCTGGGTGTGTGGCTTTCTGTGGTTTGTCAGTGTGGGATGGTCAGCGATATCGAGTGTTTCCTTCCACATGGGTTCGAGAGGAGCAGATGAAGCTGAGTGTGTCTCACATCTTCTCTCGGAGGTGTAACCCCCCACACACACGCACACACACACACACACACACACACACACACACACACACACACACACACACACACACACACACACACACTCAATAGACCACCCCTACTCCTCTGGACACATTTATAACATAAAGATAGACCACATGAGATTGACAAAAAAAGTAATAGGTTGTAGCTGAGGAAAAAGTGTGAGCTGTTAGTTTTGAGGATACGGTATGTCACATATAATGTATCATGTTGTTCTCATGTGAGAGTGTGTGTGTGTGAGTAGCTGTTTCCAGGCGCACTATTGCTTTCCATTGGCACCTGTCATCCCCCTCTTTTTCTCTTCCCACTCTTCACATCTCTTATGTCCCCCCCCCCTCTCTTCTTATGTTACATTTTTCTCTCCTCTCATTCAGAGTTCCTACTATTATGAGGTTTACTTCCTGTTGTATTGCAGGATGTGGGGAGGAGGTGGGGCTTAGGGGGTGTGGACTGTCATCTGTGCATGTGCCAGAGAGAGGGAGAGCAAGAGACACACACACTCTCTCTCTCTCACACACACACCGACTCAGATATGACCAAGACAGCAGCGATAGCAGCAAAGGACTTCTCCAGTATGTGGTTGCCAGGTGAGTGACTGTCTGTGCAGCCCTCTCTCTCTGTTGGCCTTCATTTACCAAGACCAATTAAGCTTTACGTGGGGGAGAGAGGGCAGTGTGTGTGTGTGTGTGTGTGTGTGTGTGTGTGAGAGAGAGAGAGAGAGAGAGAGAGAGAAAGAAACGTTGCTACGCTGCTGATTAATGCCACTGGGTCTAACAAGCTCAGCTAATTAGAGAACATCAAAGAGCGAGAGGTGGTAGGAAGAGAAAGATGTGGACGGACAGATGGATGGGTGGACGTCTGTCACAGGCACAGGGAAAGGTCAGACACCTTGCGAGGCCATAGCAGGTGTGTGTGTGTGTGTGTGTGTGTGTGTTTATGCTCAGTGTTAATGTTATGAATGTTAAAATAGGTTAAGAATGTTTTAAAATGTCTTTGAGTCATAGCGGTGATAAGAACTGAGGGTTGGGATTATTTTTCATTCAGCAGCATAAAACACCTTTTCATCTCATTGCCAACCACTGTGGCTGTTAAACTTCTGTTGTGTTCATAAATATTTAGTTCTTGAGGTTTTACTTTAAACTCACGTTAACTTTTTTCAAATGTGTGTGTGTGTGTGTGTGTGTGCATGCGCGCGTGCAGACCTATATTTTTATTGCAATGATCATCATCCTTGTCAATCATCTCAGTAAGTTCCAACATGAAAAACATGCTTTAATCTCAAGGGATTCCTGGTTGAATGAAAAAAGGAATAAAATTCTAATATTGTAAATTTTAAAACAATATTTTATCAGAGTTTCCGATATATTTTACAAAGACTGTCAATCTCAAGATACATATTTTGCATAGCGGTAATAAATGATTTAAGTGTTTAAAAAGGAAATGAAAACAAAGAAGTAAAAAAGTTGAAGTTGCTCTTTCATGTTATTTTGATGATGGTGGTCATCATCATCATCATCATCGTCATCAGGCTGTGAGAGGAGGCCAACGGTCTCTGCTGTTCAAAGACAAGAACGTTAAGATCAGCTGACTCACACGAATCAGAACTATAAATGCCACTTAGCTCATTTTTCTTGGTGTCTTTGGTATCTTGATATTATTTCTGAAAAATGACAAGTATCTTGTATTCATCAAGGAATGATTCATGTTTTACAAAAAAAAAACGTGTGATGCATCCTCACTCAACGCTACTTTGCGTCGCTGTGCATGAAACGTTATTCACCATGCTGATAAATTGTCCGCTAAATACGCATCGAAAATTGCGTTGATTGTAAATTTTGAGACTTTTTTCACAGTCAGTTTCAATCTGAGACAAATGATTGAATAATTTAGCAGTTTTGTAAAGTGATGCCACAAATACAGCGAATAAATGCAGAATCTTAACTTTTGGATTTATTTGAATACACAGTGGCTCCTCAACACATTTTTAACAAATTTTGCAATCAGACTTGTCCACATCTCTTGTTATTCTGTTGCTTCAATTGTTATTCTCACATCTGCTTGAGCTTCTTATTTGCAAATTTGAGAACAAAGATGTCAGCGTATGTTACACTCTATCGCTCACGAATAATGCTTACATGGTCAATTCTATCTCATTTATTTGTTAAATGGCGTCAGTGACAAATATTTTTACATCAACCAAAATGAACTGAAACTTCATTGCTGTGTACTTCAGCCTGCTGTTGTGACAGCTGCTTTCCTCTCAGCATCCAACTTTAATTATAAGATCTTCATCTTCAGATCTTTGTCTTCTGAAGTGCTTCTTAATTTTCTTATTCATCATTTTCAGCTTTTTTTTTTTTTTTTTACATTTATTTTAAAAACATTTAGTCTCCAGATGTGCTCCATCTGACACCAAGTTTGAAATGGAAAATTTGTCTTCGTACCCTGACTCGGCACCCCTCAGCATTGCCTGGTTTCCATACATCTGTAGTTAAAGAGACATAGTGGTTGTGGTGGGGGGGCCTGTGGTGGTGCGTTGACTGCAGTTCCCAGATTCCCCCTCCCCTTTGGCCTTGTGTCCTGTTCCCATCCGGACATGGGGGGGGGGGGGGGGGGTGAAGGGTGCTGGTGTTGGGGAATTCAGACGTTGCTGCAGAGTTTCATCTAAACCAGAAGAGAATTACAGAAAGAGTTGAGACTGGCTGTTCCTCTCTGTTTGCATCATATATTTCTGAAACAGGATTATTCAGAACACATATAACTCTGTTTAAGATGCTTGGAGTCTGATGTAACACACACACACACACACACACACAGAAATTGTCAGCTTCATTCTTAACATATGCTCAAAAAATTTTTTGGTAAGTGATCAGAGATGCAGCCACTTCCAAAACCCTTTTAACTGTTCTTTGTCCAGATGAATTAGATGTGTGTGCAGCGGTGTATTGTAAGAGTGTGGGTGACACAGAGACAGAGACAGTGCGAGCGAGCAGGCTAATATTAATAGAACCTCTGACAGTAAATGTTCTGTTTAACACTCTGCGAATGCAAGGGGAAGTCGGGAGGGGAAGTGAGAGAAAGACATAGCATCTTGATCTACTGTCCCACCACTGTATTACTGACCACATTATACGCCATGCCACTGTCTGTTGGCCATTTTGGAACCATGAATCAATACACACTTTCACCATGTGTCCAGTGAGTGTGCAGGAGAGAAAGCAGGTTAAGGAGCTTCACCATTACAGCTTTTTTTATCACCTAAAAAGTCATTTTATAGGATGGGTTTAGTATTATATATATACACACCGATGATGGGAGCACAAAAAAATGAATGTTCCTGTCATGGATTATATGTGATTGCTGAGTGAAAAACATTGTAGATTCAGCAAGTTTCGGGCAGAAACTGAGAAACAGTGGACACTTATTATTCTATATATATTCTATAACTTATTATTCAAGATAAACTTACGTCCAGTTGACCAGATTTTACTTCGCGTCGATCTACGATGACCTGGATGAATGAGAACCTACACAGACAGTGGACACTTATTAGTTTCAATAATGTGTATGTAACGTAATAGCAAAAAAAACCAGCTCCATAATTCTGGAATGACCACAAACTGACGCTAATAATAGATCAGGCAGATGTTTTCATACTTATTGTGTGACCAAAATTTGCAGAAGTCGGTTAATTTGAAGGAAATCCTGTGGTCAGTTTATGTACAAGCCCTGACCATTGGTTATCACTACTGTATCGACTGAGTGGCGCTTTCTGAGCAGTTTGCAGCTTCCCCCTTCCCCTAAAAACCCTGCATGTTCAATTATATCCCACAAACACACATTTCTGCTATTGAATTTTCTCAACCTCTGATCAGAGTGCTGCTTCGGATCTATAAGCTTTTTGTCTTCATTATGGTGGTGCAGTGTTTAAGCTTGACATCAGGTCAGTGGTGGTCAGTGGAGCAAGATTCTCATCTGAGTCACTGCTGCCCCCCAATGGTGAGAAATACTGTACACTCAAGCGCTTGCTCACAAGTGTGTCTCAACTTTATCCTGATAGTCTTATAAATTAGCATATTTTATGTATTAATGTGTCATAAAATGAAGCAAACGTTTAACTGATGGTCTCTGAGTTGCAGAATAAAAAAGAGGAGGGGTGAAAGGGGGAAGAGATAGAAGAGGAGGGAGACCGAGAGTTTATTATGCAGGTGGCAGATATAATTAGTTGGTCGTTGGGCAGATTTGCATGTTTTCACAAAAGGGAAGTAGCTCTGCCTGTGTGTGTGTGTGTGTGTGTGTGTGTGTGTGTGTGTGTGTGTGTGTGTGTGTGTGTGTGTGTGTGTGTGTGTGTGTGTGTGAAGGAGAGAACATGAGAGAGAAAAAGGGTTTCAAATGGACACAACAAAAAAAGTTCTCATATAGTTTGTGGTTCCAGGCAAACAAAAAAAGGGCTTTTAGTGAGATGGGTGACAGAAAACTGTTGTTAACTCGTCAAGCTAGTTGTTAGAGGACTCACCTCAAATCTTCCTTATTCATGTCTTTCTTGTCTACATTCCCCAGCCAAAGTGATTCTTAATTCCTTCCTTGGTAAATAAGAATGTATTTCTTGCAGTTGGTAATCTTGCAGGGGCTGTCCCAAAACTACATCAAACAGGAAGTGATGATATTTTGATGACTGACACACACACTGAAACATTTTTAATGCTGACTTGCTACCACATAAACACCTTAAGTTAAATTTAGAACAAGTGAATACCTCTGGCCACCTACACTGTTTTTAACCACCAATTGGAAAGAATGAATGGGTTCAAATTGTGAATGATTCATCCTTGTTTGGTGTACAGTGTGTGGGCCTGCGTCGTGACCTGAAAACACCCACTAGCTATAGATATAGAGCGGCACCCTGGTTATTATCTTTCCCCTATAGTCATCAAGATTCTCATCAGTCAAACTTATAGTCTGAATTTGATATCTGACACAGATTTAAGAACCAACCTGACTGGCTTGGCCATGTGTCTTCTTGTTGCAGATATCAGGATGTCGAAGCCAGTTGAGGTTGAGAAACTAGGGGCTGATTCACCGTTGGACAGCACAGGTGAGCCCACAGCAAACACACTCCTCCACATACGTACACTGCACGTTAGGTTGTACATGTGTGCTGCTTTTACTTAACCACAAAACCAATTTCTCACTTTTTCCTTTCCCTCCCACACAGATTCAGAGCGGAATGGACCTGAATCAAATCACCAGGTACATCTCTATCCTGCATTTTTAATGACATGATTTGACTAGAAAAACAGTTCTCATCTGATTAATTCAATGATCATTTACATTAATAATAACATCCCGGAAACCAAATTTATGTTTAGTATTTCTTGCAAATTCCATTTTTTTTTTAAAGAATTTGAGAGAAGCTGCACATCCTGACATTTGCTTGAAATTCAAATGAATACATACATGTGACAATTGAGCCACACAGTTTTTGCTGAGTTATTGAAAAAATCTCAACTGAGAAAATTACATTCATTCACCCTGTCTCTTCCTTTGCAAGGCTCAGTCAATGAAAGTCAATCCCTTTTCCCTTTCGCCAACCCTGAGCAGCAGCAAGGTCAGTGTGTGCGCGCTGCGCGCGAGTATGTGTGTGTGTGTGTGTGTGTGTGTGTGTGTGTGCGTGTGTGCGTGTGTGTGTGTGTGCGTGTGTGTGTGTGTGTGTGTGTGTGCGCGTGTGTGTGTGCGCGTGTGTGTGTTCGTGTTTGTTTGGCACAGTCCAGTGATGCATTTTTTGTGTTGCCACACAAAAAGTTTTTGAGACAGTATAGCTGCTATAGCTGTGCGTTCATTTCTATGAAGTTACTTGCCCTTTTTTTTGCATTCAGAGTTGAGGTGCTACTCTCCACCCAAGCCTAATAAATTCCCGCTGAGTTTGTCAGCAATACTGCAACCACTGAGAACTAGATTCTTCTGAATTTGCATACTAGGAGATATGCAAATCAGTTAGCTGGAAGAAGTTCCTTTTGCCTGTTGAGACTTGCCTTCTCTTTGGAGAGGATCATCTTTTTTTTTCCTAGCCAGGGAGTGACTAGTGGACTCATTCTCTATCTGTGACTAGTTTCTGATCAGCTTGTGTGTGACATTATAAATAGAATAAAACTAATTGTCATATTGCATCGCAATCTTATGTAACAAGGTAAGCTGGTGTAGTTTTTGATGTTTCTAATTGGCCCTTTTCACTCAGATTTCTATCTTCATTTCTTTTCCTGTGTCTTTGTTGCGCAAGCACGCTTTAAACCGAAAAGTACATGCTGCTTTTTATGTTGGAAAGGAGGATAGCTTTTTTTTCTTTTTAGCAGTTGATTAATGATTCAAATCTAGAAGGCTAATGCTTCGACTCTTGTGTGTTCATTAATGTTCTTCTACCTTCTCTGGGCTCTTGTTCCTCTCAGAATAAGATGGAAGAGTGTGCTGAGATGTCTCCAGCCCTTACGCCCTCTCACGGCCCGACCCCCTCACAGACAGCACTCCCACATACGCAGCTCATGCTGACCGGCTCTCAGCTCGCAGGGGTAAGACCCTTATACAGCAAACACACACAGACACACACTTTGCTTTGCTTTTACCCTGCTTGCTTCCCTGGTGCTACTTTTTGAACTCTTTGTTTCCTTCTTTATTTCAATTTTCTCCTCTCCTCTCCTCTCCTCTCCTCTCCTCTCCTCTCCTCTCCTCTCCTCTCCTCTCCTCTCCTCCTCTCCTCTCCTCTCCTCTCCTTGCCAGTTGACAGCTCTGTTGCCAGCGCAGCAGCAGTTGTTGCTGCAGCAGGCTCAAGCGCAGCTCTTGGCTGCAGCTGTGCAGCAGTCCAGTGCAGCCCACGCTGCCCACGCAGCACACGCGGCTGCCCAAGCCAATCAGCAAGCTCAGGCAGCTGCGGCAGCCAATCAGCAAGCCCAGCAGCAGCAGCAGCAGCAACAGCAGCAGCAGCAGCAGCAGCAGCAGCAGGCAGGACAAACAGGCCAGCATGCCCAGACGCAGTCCCAGGGACAGGGACAGAGCACACAAGAACAGACTGCCCCAAGTGTCCCCGCTCCACCTCCTCCACCCCAGCTAACCCTCTCACAGCCAATCCAGCTCACCGCCCAGGTACTGACCGCCAATCAAAGCCACATCCAGATGAGCAGCTTGATTGAAGAACCACTAATGAGCCACGGAACAATTTTTTCTGTCAAGTCTGTTTTATGATTCACTTTCCACCTTGCATGCATTTTCCTTTCCTTTCACTGACACAGTTAGCAACCTTTTCCCTCCTACTTCTTTGTTTTTCTGTACATCCACAGTGGCTCCTGCTCAGCTGGAGGTGTGTGTCTCAGTCCTCCATCACTTTTTAACTAGTGATCATGTTTCACTACTTCATTCAACAGGACATCCAGCAGTTGTTGCAGCTTCAGCAGCTGGTGTTGGTGCCTGGCCACCCGCTCCCGTCTCCTGCCCAGTTCCTCCTCCCACAGGCACAGCAGGGCCAGCAAGGTGCTTACTGGAATAGTTTTGCAGGTTATATAAGTTATAAATCTTAACATAAAAAATGCTGCTTTGTTGTAATTATAATAAGTCTATGTTTTCTTTGTACCAGGACTCCTATCGACACCAAATCTTATTCCGCTACCTCAGCAAAACCAAGGGAGCCTGCTGTCTGCTCCTTCTAGACTGGGACTGCAAGTGCAGGTATGATGATGAAGATAGTTTAGTGGAAAGCACCATTCAGTCTCCAGTCATCTAGAAAACAATATGTGTCTCATTGTCTTTCTTTCTGTTTCACATTTGATCCCCTGCTGTTTCACTTGCACTACAGCGAGATAAGAGCGTGGATGTGAGCGGTGGAGGAAGCGTGACCACGGTGCCCTCTGTGACCCCTCACCCCGAGGAGCCCAGTGACCTGGAGGAGCTGGAACAGTTTGCCCGCACTTTCAAACAAAGACGCATCAAACTGGGCTTCACACAGGTGTGCACATGATTTACATTTATGTGTTTCTAACAATACCTTTACATTCTGATCCAAATTAGTATCTAAATCTGGAATGTTTCCTCCTTGAGTGTAGTTTGCTGTCACACAGAGAAAATGCAAGCAAGCATGTGAAGTTGTGGTGTCTGGGGCGGGAGGGATTTCTTCTACTTTTTAGCATACATTCTCATTTAACTTCTATTTCTACCTCTATCTTCTATTTAACACAAATTGCAGCGAATTCCATTTGTGAGTTATGTCGGCTCAAACTCAGACTGGTTGTACAGAGGTCAGGTTACATTCACAGCACAGATGAACTGGAGTTAGGGAGAACATGAACAGAGAACAAGAGCAAGATTCAACTGAATTCAACAAAGCAGATGGAAGGCATCCTTAGTCGTTGCTGTGTTTTGAAGGACCTAAACAATGTTTTCTTCTTTTATTCATCCATTCAGGGAGATGTCGGTTTGGCCATGGGGAAGCTGTATGGAAATGACTTCAGCCAAACCACCATCTCCCGCTTTGAGGCCCTTAACCTGAGCTTTAAGAACATGTGTAAGCTGAAGCCACTGCTGGAGAAGTGGCTCAATGATGCAGGTGAGTTAATCTAAATACTGTATGACTGCATACAAGAGTTATAATGGACTGAAGTTAGCTTAGTGCTGACTTCTTGTGTGTGTGTGTGTGTGTGTGTGTGTGTGTGTGTGTGTGTGTGTGTGTGTGTGCGCTTGTGTGCGTGCGTGTGTGTGTGTGTGAATTTCTCCAACAGAGACCATGTCCATAGACAGTACCCTACCCAGTCCCAGCTCATTGTCCTCTCCCTCTCTGGGCTTTGATGGGGTTCCTGGTCGCCGCAGAAAGAAGAGAACCAGCATTGAGACGAATGTACGCGTGGCCCTGGAGCGCGCTTTCTTGACGGTAAGATCTTTAACCTTTTCATAAGATGATGGCAGTCATTGAATGTACTGTTTAAAAGCAGAACCTGGGTTATCATGTCTCTAAAATGATCTGACCCCACCCCTTCCTACAGAACCAGAAGCCTACCTCAGAGGAGATTCTGCTCATCGCCGAGCAGCTCAACATGGAGAAGGAGGTGATCCGGGTCTGGTTCTGTAACCGCAGGCAGAAAGAGAAACGCATCAATCCCAGCAGTGCCACCCCTCCCCTGCCCAGCCAGCCCCCCACAGCCCCATCAACGCACAAACCCCCCTGCTACAGCCCTCACATGGTACAACCTCTGCCTCTCTGAGATATCTTTCAAATGAACATCTTCACACTAATCTCTCTCACACTTTGCTCACTCCTCCTACAGATGTCCAGCCAGTTGTCGCAGGCCGTGACCAGTCTCAGTAGCACAACAGTGACCACCATGTCCTCCATCTGCCCTCTGACCTCCAGCCTCACCTCCACCCACCCCTCCCTCAGCTCAACCCACCCTTCTCACAGCTCCGCACCTTCCCCAGTGACTCCTCCTCCTCCTCCCCGCAGCACGGCCAGCCCTGCCACTCCCAGCCACAGCACACTCAACCTTAACACAGGGTAAGACAACCGCAGCACGTCGGCCCATCACTTCACTGCACTTAGGGACTATGGTTTCCAAAAAAATAAGGCATTTCAATGACAGGAACGTATATTGTAGCCTTCAATGGCACAATAGTGAAGCAAATCATGGGTTTTTGGTGGTATAATACAGCGGATACAGATTTTTTTTTTAAATTTCAATTCAAAAAGCAGCGTCGGGGTACATTTTAACTGTTTGTTTTTTGGGGAGAAAGCCTCCTGGGAACACCACAGAAAAACAGTAACATTCACTGTATTGAATGTATTTGAAAGTATTAGATAAACCTCAATCGAAGCATATTGGAATCATGATACAGTATTTAAAAATAGTTTGGTTTTCAAAACAGTGTCTCCATTTGTTGAGGCCATTACAACTGAGTTAATGCAGGAAATTTAATAACACACACTTCTACACAATACCGCGCTGCCCCAATGTTCGGTTCACCTGCAGTTTGTAGTTAAATAATCGATACACACACGCGGACAGTTTTTACAGACACACACTGATATCCCAACATGCTGTTGGGTGCCGCTGCTTCCCCTGTGCAGCAGTGCATTCTAACCCTGTGTGTGTTTGTCTGTGTATGTGTGTGTGGTTCTTGTGTTCACAGCTTATGGCGTGTGGGTAAAAAGAACGGTGACGTGTCTAGCTACATCACCGATTTTGCTGCAAACTTGAGGTGAATACGACAGAAAATTTGTTACAGTCCGTCCAAAAAAAATGCAACAGAAAATATGTGTTTCGATTGTATTTTAGTCCTCCACAGTGAATGAGTAGTTGGTGTGTTTAATTCATGTTATGATGCTATATTTCTTTGTGCATTTATCGTTTACATCTGTTCAGCATCCTATACTGGTCTTTATACATATATGAATTTACCCTCCGCTTGTCCTTGCCGCTAAACTTGCTTCTTTCCCACCTTTTCTCCTCTGCCTGTTTGTGTTCGTATAAATGCTTACACATGTATGGTGTTGTGTGTCCGTGTGTGTGTGTGTGTGTGTGTGTGTGTGTGTGTGTGTGTGTGTGTGTGTATGTGCGTGTGTCTGTGTTTGTGACACAACAGGAACACTGTGATGGGGGTTAACACAGGGATGAACCAAGCCCTCCTCGGTAACAATCCCCTGGCCACTATCCAAGGTGTGTGTGCGAGAAAGAGACATTGAAAGGCAAATGGTTTTATGCCCGTAAAGATGGGAAAAAAAAGAGCCACAAAGCTTCGCATCAGCAGTAGCGAAAAATAGATTATAATTTAGAGGTCAAGGCTGAGGTGGAGGTGCACTTAATTATTTAATGTCAGAGGAAATCTTTGGGTCACAGATTACATAAAAATACAGTCTTTATGTTGAGTGCAAAGGCAGCACATCTTTCTCCACTTTCTTTTCTACACTCCTACACACATAAATGCTCAAACATATTGTATATAACACATCTCACACACCATCCTACATGTGAGAACAGTGTACAATAATAGCTCTGGAGAAAGGTGCACAGTCCTTCGGAGATGACCACCAAACAGTCCCAGCTCAGCGTGGGTAATTTTTAATCAGTCTATTTGGTGTGAGGGTGAGAAAGAGAAGAGGGACTTATTAAAAAGAGAAGTCTGGTGATGAGTCATCGAGTTACACATGGTAGGTGTCAGACTGCTGATTAGAGAAACAGATGAATACACACAGAGACATTTAGAAACAAAGAATGATGTATTTCTCATGCAACAAGTTGCCTTCAGCATCCATCAATCCATCCCATGTATTTTTGTCTGTTTGTGAGTGAGTGACAATTGTTGTGTTTATGTGTGGGCTGTGAGTGTTCATCTTCATCTTGAGCCTTTCCTACTCTGCATCGGTCAAATATGTTGATGATTAATTTTTAAGAAATAGACTTTCTTTCTTTCTGATTTTCATTCCTCCTAAATGTCAGACGAGGATTGATGCCCCCTTCACCCCTGTGTGTTTACAAGGGAGCTGAGTCCCAAAGAGCCCACCTGATGGCTAGTTAGCTTAGCGCAATGAGTGGGGGGGGGGGGGTGTTAGCAGTCATAAAATAGGAAAGGTTCAGGGGTCTCGGTTTGTTTAGAAGCAATCATCTATACATTAATATAGATAGTAGAAGTTGCTCCTCTAGTCAACTCCAAATGTTTTTTGAATGCATATAGATGGATCCAAATTCTATTCTGAATTTAACCAGGAGAAAATGGAGTATCTGCGCAACAGGGGTGATGCGGTGCAATGAGGAGGTGAGGGGGGTGGTGATGATGCGAGCTGCTGAATTCTGGACCAGTTGAAGCTTATGGAGGAGATCAAAGAGGAGAGAATTACTGTTATTGATACAGGAGACGACGAGGTTGTGGACAAGGACAGAAGTGGTATGGGGGGTGAGGGAGGGGCGGGGACGATAAATGTTAGGTAGATGGAAATATGCAGACTGGGTGATGTTATTGATGTGGGATGGAAAATGATAATTAGCTATCAAGGATGACACCCAGACTCTTAACCTGAGGGGAGGGGAAACTGAGGATAAATTTAGATTTAGTGCCAATGAGGAGGAGTTCTGTTCAGTCACTTTAATTTTAGGAAGTTTGAGGTGATCCAGGGTTTTTATTTCAGATAAGCAGTTGGTAAGGGAGGAGGGTGGGAGTGTTGAATTTGGTTTGCTGGATAGGTAGAGCCTGCAAAGTAGTTGAAAAAGATATTGAATTTGTGGAAAATATTGCCACGGGGAAGGAAGTAGGTGATGAAGAGAAGGGGCCCTGGGACAGAGCCCTGGGATACACCTGAGGTGACAGGTGAAGGCTGGGATCTGAAGGATTTGACTTGGATAAACTGAGTACGGCCTGAGAGATATGAGTGAAACCAGTCAATGGGGGTGCAAGTGATACCAATGGAGGATAATCTATTGAGGAGGATGGTGTGAGAAATGCTATCAAAGACTACAGATCAAAGAGGATACAAATAGTGAGTACACCGGGCTCAGGACTGAGAAGGTCTTCAGTGATTTTTATGAAAACAGTTTCTGTGCTATGGTGGGGGCAGAAACCTCACACATAGTCTATTTGTAAACATCGATGATGTGTGAGATTCTGAAACCACAATGTAATTTCTATTTATTTCGTAACGATTGTTATACACAATCTTAGTTTTTATAATGCAGACAAAGACTGTTTTGGAAAAAAGGATGACTTTTTACTGCTAACACTTCCCTTCCACTACCATTCGTCGTGCTAAGTTAACCTGCAGTCAGCTGGCTTCTGTTGGTTTCATCCAACTAATGTATCCACACAAATATGTGTGAGCTTTAATAGATAAGAGAAAATAAAAGTCAAACCATCAACTTCACTCGTCAGGGCCCCAACAGAGCACATCCATAGCACATGTTGAGAATTGAGAAGAGGCCTAATGCTTCTTCTCAAAAAAAAAAATCTGTTTTGCAGTTGCTATGCAATCATAGACATTATTAGGCTGTGTTCGCTAGTAGCATATTATGTGCAAAAGGAGCACTGCATGAAGTGCTTTTTATAAGGGGAACAACACACCATCGTGTACCTTGTTTCCATAACAACAGTGCACTTATACCTGTTGCTGTCCTGATCCCATGATATTAGCCTGCTGCAGATAATATTCAGCTATTACAACAAGTTTTTATCTGGAATGGAACATGTTGTGATCACTTTGTGTACTTTGTCAAATATTTAGAAATTTGATTTTTTTTTCACATAGAAGCCCTCTGACCACCTCTTGTCATTTCGGTCTGCTTTTCATTTACAGTAAAAGAGGCAGCAACTTTTATGAAACTTTAGGCCTTTTCCAGCATGTGTGCTGCAGGAAATAGACCGACATCAGCAATGAATATTATTCATAGGTGGCAAATTGTGTTTAAGTGATTTCTGTTTCTCTCCCTCAGCCCTAGCAGCCAGTGGTGGTCAGCTGCCTCTTTCCAGTCTTGAAGGGGGTAGTAAGGTGATGCTTGGGGCATCCGGTGGCCAGGGAGGGGGCCTTGCCTCCTCGCTCTTCCTCAACCACCCTGCTCTCCTCCACATGGGCCAGAACCCCAGCGCTGGACTGGTCAGCGCTGCCGTAGCCAAAGCCTCCCAGCCCTCCCCCTTCCCCTCAGCCAGCAGCATCAGCCCCACACCCTGCTCCCCCTCTCCCTGCTCAAGCCCCGCCTCTTCCTGCTCCTCCAGCGAAATGGCACACAGCCCGCCATCCCTGGGTGGGGCCAAGATTGAGTGATCGTGCCAATGGCCAATCAGAGAGGAGGAGGATGATGGAGGAACAGGAAACCTCGCCTTTCACACCAAAGCTATCTCTTTCTCTCTCTTGCGCTCTTCTTCCGTTATTTCTTCGCAATGGCTCTCTCCCTCGTTCTCTCCCAGTCTTTCGATGCCAAAAATACACAGAATGAAAGAGGAGAGAGGGAGGGAAAGAAGTGAAAGAGGGGAGAAGGGGGGGAAGGGGAAGATTGAAACCAAAAATCTTTATCTAGCCAAACTGACGGAGAGGAGGCAACGTGGGACCTTCTGTCAATGGAGCGTGATCTCAACATGGCGCCTCTCTGCTCTTTGTCTCTGAAGGAAAACAAACCAATGACTCTTTAACACAGAGGCAGAAGAGATGGTAGAGATGCATAAACCAAAAATGACAAAAGATAACTTTACTATGTGACAAAGGAATGCGGCAAGGACAAACAGAATAGAGAGGACTGTGCTTACGATTTCCTTTTTTTTAAAAATTATTATTATTTCGAAAAGCTGCGGGTCTGAAGGAAGAGGAGTAGGGAGGATATGTTTAAACCAAAAATTTACCCGAGGAGGAGGCGGAGGAGGAATACACAATGACAAAAAATGACAACCATACCAAAATCCCAAATACCAAAAACCAAAAATACGGAGAGAAAAGCTTTATTCAAAGGACGTGTAAATACTGAAGCTATCCAGGACCAGGACTCTGCTACTGCTAAACACACACACACACACACACACACACACACACACACACACACACACATATCCACCCTACCATGCTGTTTGTGCACGCTTCATATGTTTTCATGATATTTTGGATAATTTTGTAAAAGATTGTTGCTGTGCCAGTCGCAACATCTTCATGCATTGTAGTCTACCTCTGCTTTTACGAGCGGAGAGCAGCTTTCCTCTGTTGTTCCTTTTTTTTTTTTTTTTTTTTACACTTTGACCTTCCGTTCATTATTTATTAGTGTTATCCAACTATTTATTGTTGCAGCCTTTGTAGTGTTTGCCTCTGGGTTTGAAGCATCATCAGTGTCATCATCATTGTCTTCATCATTTGTGTGATCAACAAGCATTTTGTGTTAATGTGACTATTTTGCAGGAACAGAGATGACGAAAATCCAAAGAGATGCTTGTGTCTCACCAAGTGCCGCGGTTTCAAAAATAGAGTTGGCGCATCATTTCAAGGTGTGAATGAATTTATTAACATTTGTGCTCTTAGTCCCTCATTCTTAGAAAAAAAGAAACACCCCCCAAAAAAAAAAAACCTGTAATCAATGACGCCATGGCTAAATGAACACGCCCTGGAACGTCACACACACTGATTTGTTCAGAAAGTATGAAATAGGGCTGTGATTGGAGATGTTAAGTGATAGGCACTGAGACTGAGGGCTAAATAAGTTAATAAAGCCAAGTTTAGTCACAGCCGCCTCTCATTCCTGCCTCGTCAATCAACACAGATGTCCCGACACCTGTCTGTCTAGACATGTTTACTGGTATTTGTCTGTTTTCATCATCACTCCATCAATCACATTTCACTGTCATGTTCCACTTCAGACTGCCATTAATTCTCAAAATGGAAACCAAAGCATTTTCAAGGCTGGGCTAAAGAGCCTCATCCAAGAACACAATAAAGACACAGGGAGAGGGTGGGGAGGGGTGGGGGGTGGGGATACACTGAGAACAGGACATTACCACTGGAAGCCCCCTGTGGAATCCCCTCCACCTGACCTGTCCAGAAACCCAAGGGGGGGAGCTTTATGTAGAGAACTGATCTGAACCCCCAAAGAGGTTGGGACAGGTGAAGGAGGGATAGTGGGGGGGTGGGGGGTGGAACACACTTTTTCTAAGAGGATACCAAAAATAAACCCAAACCAAAAAGACACCAACCGAAGGAATGACAGAAGCAAACCAAAAAGAACCCTAACCAAATGTGGCTGGAGGGAGGAGGGGAAGAGGACAAGCAGGTGTCTTCTCTGTCTGTCTGTCTGTCGCTCCACCCTGAAACTGTGTAGCATCGGTGGAGGGATGAACAGACAGGCAGATAGAGAGGCGGGCGCAAGGAGGACAGGAAGCCCCTCCCCTCCTCTGCCTCTCTCTCCAGCTCAGCTCTCTGGTCCTGGATGGAGCTAAACGCAAACGACCTCACTGAACTGAATCTTCTAAAATCTGTTTTTATTTTTCTGTTGGTTGGTTCTGATTGTTTTATCTCTGCTGTGTCTCTTGATGCCGTTTTATGTACTGTACTTTAGTGCTTAATTATTACTCATTTGGAATAACGTACTCGCTTACTTACTACAAAAGCTCCTTATTTTTTTCGTAGTCGTGCTAGAGATTTTTATCAGGTGGTTGGAAAAAATACTGTGAAAATTTAGCTTCCAGATTTTTATTAGATAAAGAAACAGACTGTCTTGGCAGAAGAAAAAAAAGACACACAAAAAGCCAGAAACAAAGAGTTGAATAGCAAAACCTTAAAACCAAATAGCGAACCAAACCAAACACAGTAAGAGAGGAACAGACTGCCCTCCCTGCATAGAAAAGGGCACAGGAATCAGTCAATTTGTCTGAGGCGAAAAACTGTGCGTGTTTCTGTATTTAAGTGTTTATCGGAGGTATTAAAAAAAAGAAAAAGAAAAGGGTGCGCAGAGATGCCGTGTCATTAACCCCAAAGATGATTTTAAGATACAGAATTCTACACACAGCCACGGCCTCAGCCAAGTTGACGGTTGGAGAGTTGGACTAAATATATTCAAAGAATATTTGGTTCGATCTACACACATGACAACAGTCCAGAATCGTCCACGAACCAGACTTTTAGATGTGGGGTTTACGCCTCAAAGGTGAAACTTTTTCTCCACATTGACTCTTAGACGGAATGTATCTGTTAGTGCTTCTATAGATTTTGTAGAAAAAAAAAGATCTATGTTCTACTGCTTACTTATCGCTAATGTATTAAAAAGAAAAAAACATACAAAAAAGTCTTTGAGAAAAAAAAGATCCTAAAAAAACATTGATAATAACTTGATTTTAGACCAAAAATTTTAACTATCTCTCTTTATTTCTCCTTATGATTTAGACTTTTGATTGTACTATTTATTGAGGTTAGGGCTGATTTATTTGCTTGATATCTTTTTGTATTGCTATTTATTTGTTAATTTATTTCTAGAGGTGCTTTTTTCATATTCTGGGATGTATTTTTAGAATTTTTTTTTTCTAAATTTTTTTTTTTTTTTTTTTTTTTTTGCCCCTTTCTTCTTAAAACCAAATAGTACCAGATCGCAGATGGTGGCTGAGTGGATGGTTCAGCCACCATCTTCCTCACGCCTCATCACTGGGAGGGGAAGCGTGGAGAGGCAGCACTGTGTGGACAAACACCGAGCGATTCTCAGGACTTTGCAGGATTTCAAAAAAACAAAAAACAAGAAATTGAAGGATGTTATGCGTGTTAGGAGATTTTCTTAACATACGTATGCCTTTTTGTCTCCTGATAAGAGCTGAAACTTGTTTTCAATGAAGGAAACGGTACTATCCATGTGCTGCCTGGTGTTTTGAGGTGTTCTCTGAGGCACAGTGCTGCTTCTCCTCTTTATATTTTCTCCTAAGGGAGATCACACTGAAAGCTTTACTGCTACACAACCAAAACACAACATCAACTGGGGCAAAGGGTATATTTTTTATATGGTGGAGAGAAAAGAAAGAGGAAAGAGAGAAGAGGACAATTCCAAGTTGTTAAATTGCCCTTTATCTTCTCACTCTCGCCTCACTTCTCTGTATCTTTTTGTTTATTTTGCTAAGTTGGGTTTCCCTTCTTCTTTTGTTCATCCACTTGTAGGATGTAAAAGAGAGATAGTTCATCATATACCTCATATTCTTTGATGATAAACCAAATAGATGAATGCTTTAAAATGCGGGGCTCAAGTGGGGATCAGGGTGGTACATGTGGGCTGGTGTGGCTGGGAGCAGGCACAGTAAGGTCAAAGAGTGTTGTTTTAATGGAGGTAAATAGAGGTTTTGATCTTGGATGTAAATGATTATCTAGAATCAGAAGGTGCCATTTAAGGTCAAAGGGCCGTACTAGTTCATGCTCCAGGCCACACACAGACACACACACACACACACACACACACATACACACACACGTTGTCCCCCTGGAAAACACCCCCCCCCCCCCGCTGTCTGTGTTGAGCTTTGAACACAGCCTTCTCCTCATATCTGGCCGTCACTGCTTTCTCTCCGTCAAACATGGGCTTTAAAGCTGCTCTACGGCACAGATCGGGGATCAAATCTGTCCAAATGTCCTCTTGATCCATTCCTGACTGAAACAGCTTCCAGATTCATGCCTCGGAGCAGCTTTATCACCAAGGTCGCAGAGCCCTCACTCACCTTTTGGGGTCTTTATTGCCTGATGAGAGCACACGCTGACCGGGTTGATGTCCGTGTGAATCAGGGAGCAATGCGTGGCTAGAAACTGGGGAACGGCTGAGACCGAGGTTGCTAGGTGACACATCCAGACACTTCTCACGACTTCTGTGTATGGTGGGAAAGTGGGAGCTGGAGGGAGAGGTGTGCATGACTGTCCATTTTCTTGTTTTTGCTGCATGTGTCTCTCTGGAAATGGAGGCAGAGCTGAATCACTCTGCCGTGTTTCTGACAGGTAACTCTCCAGTGAACCTCAGGGTTTTATGGACAGGGTGTAAAGTGCAGATCTCTGTGGTGGGGATACCCCCTTAGTGAATGATACCAAAGTCAATGCCCTGCCATGGGACCCAGCACCATCTACACACTCCCTAAAATCCTCAAGTCCACCCAGAGTGCTCAGGAACTCCACTTCTCTCCAAATGTATGGCTTCCATGTTGGATTTTATAGTCCCCACAGATGAAACAGACTCAGAATTTAACATGAAAGTAGCCTTAAAGGAATAGTTTTGAGGGATATTTTCTCTCATCCACTTTCTTGCTCTGAGTAGAAAGTACAAAGCATGAGTTAGTAGCTGCTAGCGTCATGCATTTATTTTTTTACATTCCAGCTTTTGGAGCAACAACATTAAACAAATGACATTATGTGTTACTGATGGAGCATTAAATGTTCAGGCTGATGTGCAGGCAGATTTTATTTTCTAGTTCAAATTGTTACACGAAGCTAACTGCTGCTTCTACCTTCATGCTAACAGTAGACAGTAAAGTACACTGAAATAACGACAAAAAGGATGTTTCTAGTGAACAAAATCTGTACGATACGGTGGCTGTTTTTAACATAAAATAATCTTATTTCAAGATATCTTAAGTACATGTAGATTATTTTGTTTATTATGGGTACAAAAAGAATCTGCACAGGGTGTTGTGTACTTGTAATACGTAAAATAAGCTGTGTTGGATTCTGTCTTAATTTAAGTTTTTTCTGACAGAAATGAGACAAATATACTTTTCTAGGCTGTATTTTGCAGTGTGTCATCGATCTCAATTAACATTCAACTCAATGAACCTATAGCTATTCTTCTAAAAGGCAAAGGAATTTAATATTCGTGACATCCAAATAACTGTGGACATTAAGGTGTGAAGGATTGTGATTGGAGAGCGAGAGACACGGCGTGCAGAGCAAAGAAAACATCAACAAGCTGCTATTTTTCCCTCCGCCCACTCATACACACACACACACACACACACACACACATGCATACATGCTTCTTTCTCTTTCATCCCTCTCCTCTTTCTCTTCTCGTCTACAATACAGCTTTAGTCCAAAGGTTCTCCAGCAACACAGCAACGTGAGTCAGATGTTAAAGAATAAAACCAAAGAGCTCTAACTTGACCTTCTCTTCAATACAACCTCTCCACTGCATCTTTCACTCCTTCTCTCTCTCTCTCTCTCTCTCCTCCTCTCTCTCTCTCTCTTTCTCCATCCCTCCTGTCTGCTCTCTCAGCCCTGCTGTCACCCAGTGAGCCGGTCTCTGAAGCATTAACCTCAGCTATCCAAAGGGAAATAATAATAATGATAATTAAGATGATGAAATGTATATTTTTAAGTATTTGTCATTGGAAAAATAATCTTAATTATGATGATCATGAAGATGATGATGACGACGATTATGATGATGATAATGAAGTTTCTCTTGGTATCTTTGTAGCTGTTCGGATCCTTCTTCAGTTCTTGTCCTTTTTGCTCGTGCTGCCGGAGTACTGCTTAAACACCCCCACCCCCACCCCCGCCTACCATCACCACCACCCTACCCCACCCTTCATTTGGATTATCCTAATGTTTGGTCCCAACCGTCTACCTGTCTGACCTTTGACCCCTGGCTGTTTGTCTTCGCCTATGTGTGTGTGTGTGTGTGTGTGTGTGTGTGTGTGTGTGTGTGTGTGAGTGTGTTGCGTGTGTGCTATTTATGAGTGTAGGAAAGACACTGACGAGGGGTTTCCCTGGGAGATTTTCTCTGAAAGGGGTTTCAGTTAAAGAGGAGGGATTAAGTCCATTACATCTCCACCTGTGGTAACTCTGCCAGTGTGTGTGTGTGCATGCGTGACAGGGTGGGGGTTGTTGGAAAGTAGGAAGGGTGTGGTTTGCTGCAGCAGTTTGCAAAAAAGACAAAAAGATTCCTTGTTCTTTGGACAGCAACAAGGCCCCACACAACTGTAACATGTTTGGCAACTTCCAAGTCCATGTTGCTATTATTCCCCTTGTCACGTCAGACTCTGTCCTCAATGTATGTGTGAGTGAAAGAGAGAGAGAGAGAGAGTGTGTGTGTGTGTGTGTGTGTGTGTGTGTGTGTGTGTGTGTGTGTGTGTGTGTGTGTGTGCATGCGTATGTGCTGGTGTGTCATCACTCCTCCCTTTGTGTCTTCCATTCTGTGAGCAGCCCTCTCCTCAACTCTCCCTTGCTTCCCTTTTTGTCTCCCCCCTTCTTCTCCCTTGTAGTAGCAAGTTAGCCTTTTAGTGTGTTTATCTTGAAAACCAAAAAAAAAAGACGAAGAAAAGTAACTCTGCTTGTTCATTGTACAGTGTTGTTCATTTTAAGTCATTTTTGTAACTGAAAGTGTTTCATTCATCCAAATAAAACAGGAGACAAAAACTGTACAGACGATCCAACTGGCTTTTTGAGTGTTTCTTCATCTCTTCCGTGAAGTTATTCTACATTTCAGTTTGTCGTTTTGCTTTGTAACCACAAGAGGGAGCTCTAACCCACAATATCCTCCATTCAAACTTAAACGCCACTGACTTTTTTTTATTGTGTGTCATTTTGCAGGTTTAATGTCACACGCTCGTCTTTCTTTACAGGTAAAATCCGACACAGCACAGTTTTTTTTTCTTTTGTTGTCCACTTACACAGAATAGAGATACAAAAAGAACAGGCTTGCGAGACAAACATTTCAAATTACAATCTGTATTATATAGATATATGTCAAGAGGATATTTAATTCAATGGTGCAGACAGCAAAGCTGAAACAGTGTGCAAATGAGAATAAATACATTATTGTAAACTTGTACTATAAACACTTGAGGCATGTGGATCCCAATGTAGTTGTGCAGATTGCAAAGATTTGGGGAAAAAAATCATTAATGAATATACATTTATGAACAGTAAATATGGAATGGTCAATAGTTTCAAGTGTGAATTTTGTTGACGAGAATTGAAAATGATCAAATGGCTCAAATGTGACACAAATTAATGTGCATTTCAGTCCAAAGACATATTAAGTCCCACCACAAAAAAAAGACGAAATCAAGGTCTATTTCCATTGATCAAAACAAGATTATGGTGTCCTTTGAGTCAGATAAGACCAAAATATTCAGTGTTGAATAAAAACAAGATGAGGAAAACTCAATATGATGAAAGCGAAACAGGACATTTGACAAAAGACTTAATTGAAAAATACCTGTCAAATTCTACAGCAGGAGGAACAGAAGTGTTCAGTTTTACAGGTTTATGAATGAGGGTTGATCTCCATGCCGATTCTTTTGTCGTGAGGTCAACATTGAGGTTGAGTTAAACATATTTTACGTTACCCTGGCTTGAAACAGATTCAGAAGCGAATAGTTAACTCAATGATAATTTCACCCGAACTCATCTTGTCTTATTTACGTGTGATGAACTCATATGGGCGAGGGCTGCAAAATGTCCCCACACCCCGGAGATAAGTTCTCACCCAGCAGACTTGTTGGGGGGGAGTCATCCACATTCCTCCCTCCATTTATTTTCCCTCAGCTGAGTCAGGGGACATCTGCTTATTGACAAACAGCACCACGTAGATTTGGCTTTCATCCACCATCCTTCCTCATTCTGAAGAGGAGTCTGTCTGACTCTATTGTTGTCTCCTTCCACATTCTTCTTTTCCTCCTCCTCCTCCTCTTCTTCTCCCAGCTCATCGCACTCCCTCTCTTGTTAACTGCCTCTCCTTCAGTCTGTCTCCCTCGCCCTCTCTCCCCCCTGCTGTGTGGCACAGTAGGTGGATGATTAGGTAGGATGCTGGAGTGCGTAAGTGTGACAGCTTTCAGACACCCACCTCCACGTTGAGTCACGGACGGCAGTGAACATGTAAGCATGTGGTCCTATCACCAGGGTGACTTGGGTAGATCAGTGTGTTGTCGCCTTGAAATGTAATACTTTCCAAGTTTGAGCCAATTCTGGGATGTCTTATAGCACTATCATTATCATCTATTGCTTTGATGTGCTTCAAATTACTCATTACTTGTACTTTAACTGAAGAAAGACATATCATTTTCATGTTCAAGTACTTTTCTTCGACAAAACACTATGAGTCAAAATGTGTCCCTCGAAAGGAATTAGGGAAAGTGTGGCATGATTAGAACACTAAATGTTTGACATCATCTTATTAATAACGCCTGTAATGTTACTCTGCGTGACTGTAAAACCACACAGTTGCATGAAGCTGGTAACTGGAGAGCGGTAGTTGGGTGAGGAGTCAGTTAACATAGTAGCAATTCTACTGGGTTTGGAAGAAACCCAGCAAAGGTGGAACTGGCTATGAATAAGGCTTTACTGTGTCAGTGGTACGAGACGACCAGCTGTCAGTTTAATCAGGATCACTGCCAGTGTGTGTGTGCGTGTGTGTGTGTGTGTGTGTGTGTGTGTGTGTGCGTGCGTGCGTGCCTGTGTGTGTGTGTGTGTGTGTGTGTGTGTGTTGATGCCAGTTAGACACAGTGCAAATGCTGAAGTACCAGTGGACGGATCTGGTTTCCCTCCCTGACTAGCAGGGTGTGTGTGTGTGTGTGTGTGTGTGTGTGTGTGTGTGTGTGTGTGTGTGTGTGTGTGTGTGTGTGTGTGTGTGTGTGTGTCAGCTGACTACTGCCTCACCCATTGACCCCCTGCCCTCTCACGTCATGTGCATGTGTTAGACTTGTAATGTGTAATCATTCCTCATTAAAATGTTTTACGAGACCTACGCTAAATATTTTGAGTTGTGGAGGCTTACTGACGTGAACTTGAACGTTTCCCACAGTGGCGTTCAATATGTTGATCCTGTCAGCATGACTGGTTTGGCTACCGAAAACTGAGAGGAAGCGTCCTTTGGTTTTGGGGGGTTTTGCATGTAAGTCAACCCTAGTTGGGACTGAAACACCTCGAGAGGCAGGAAGTACATAACAGTTCAATGTAATTGTCATGTAAATTTGAATAAGGCATGTTTTTTATCAGGGTTTTCATCAGAGGTCTTCAAGAATCACTTTCAGAAGGCGAGGTTGGAATTGTTCTGTCATGCCGGCTAGTATCTGTCATGTTGCACGCTGCGCGAAGACGACAACAAAGTTTGGGAGTATCAGACAAGACAGCAGCAGCAGGAACAGCTGCTCGGTCACATGAGTTAAGAAGTCGCTACAGAGCTTTTACAAAAAAGAGGTAATCACCTGTTTTGTACATTTATTTTTTTGAAAGATTAATTCAGTCAAGGCAAGGCAAGGCAATTTTATTTGTATAGCCCGTTTTCACAAACACTTTGTCTCAAAGGGCTTCACATGGCATCATAACAACATCCTCTGCCCTTAGACCCTCACATCGACTGAGGAAAAACCCTTTTAACAGGGAAAAATCTGAGAAACCTCAGGGTGAGCAACAGAGGAGGGATCCCTCACCCAGGACGGACAGACGTGCAGTAGATGTTGCTACAGACAAGAAAACAGTTTACAATGCAAAATGTGGGAAACACGGAAATGTTAATAACAGTTGAAGAAGGAAGCTTCTGGAAGGGGAGGCAGGGAGAGCAAGCCAGCTTGATGGGGGACTGGATGGTAGACTGGTTCATGCTGGTGTGACAGTAGGGAATAAGAGGGGGGGGGATGCTGGCGGCGGTTGGGGCTCAACAATTTAAGAGTTTAGTCTTTATTTCTCAATTCTAAAGATGTCAATTCTCACATGTTATGCATTTCGGGTGTATTAAGTATATTTCACAGCATTAGTAAGTAAAGCAATTCTTCATTTGAAAAAAATGGATATTTTAGTGTTTTTCCAGTAGAACTCAAGTCAAGTATTTTCAGTCCTCTACTTAGAAGTTTAACTGCATGAAGTACATTTCAAAACAGAACTTTGAAGTGTCCTTTTCTTCAGCTTTCTGTAGGGGGGACTACGGAGGATGAATAATTGTATCTACTTCCCTATATAAGAACCTAAGATCTTCAGCAGAGTCAAAAGAAGTAGTTCAGTTCCATTCATGTAGCTTCCTTTGATACGGTAAAACAAAGACGTGGCCTTGTTTTGCCATGACATCATTGTTCATTCACTCGAAGGTGTGTCGTCAAACACATGAAATGAAAAATGAAGTGTGTGTGTTCTCCTGTTCTCCTGCCAGAGGTTTCTGTCTGATAAACTCACTTGTTGTTTTCCTTGTTTGTTTGTTTGTTTTTCGGACTTCCTGTCCATTATGAGAGATGAGTGTTTGAACCTTCCATTGTTAATCTAGAATAATGTTGAATGTGTATTTTTTTATGATCCTCCTCCTCATGTTTTTTCTGTCATTGTTGCCTTCACCTTGTCAATAAAACGGCAGGCGGCTGAATGAAGGCAGGATTTGAGACGCTCCGCGGAAATTAACACCGGAGCAGAGGTGAGAGATAAAGATGCTGCAGTCATTAAGAACAAGTAGCTTTTCCTTCATCGCAACAGTTTCATGGGATCTGAACATCACCCAGACACACACACACACAAAGAGCAGGAGCAGCTGAGATGCCGATGATGACCCCATAAATGACACATCACCCGTGGCTCCAGTGCCCAGAAACCCCCGTAACAATCCCACGTCATCTCTGCTGCTCTCTTCTAAAACCTTCTCCTTCAAAGTAGCTGGTTTAGTTCAATGCAGTGGTGTAAATGTACCCTAAAATATAAATACTCAGTTAATTTACTATTTCTTCTAAACAGGCTAGTTTTTTATTGATGTACCATGACAGTTTCGATGCCTGCTTCTGCTATCTTCATCCGAAGAATCACCAGGTGTTGGTTGGTGATGTCATCTGTCAGGTGATTTATGGTTGGTCATGGGGGGGGGGGCTTTTGCAGGACTGCATCCCAGGTGTGGGAGAGCTGGTATGCCCCTTCATCCCGGTTTACAGTCTTTGGGCCACGCTTCTGAATCTCTACTTCCTCCTTGATCCACCGATGGAATCTGTTGTCCTCTCTATGAATGACCCTGGCTTTGTCCCAGTCCATCAGGTGGTTCTCTTTCTTACAGTGGTCTGAGATCGGCAATTTCAAATTTTCCTGTGTTGCCTTCTGTCTCAATGCCCTTGTGAGCATTCCAGATGTTTCCTTCTCACATTCTTTTTGGTGTTCTTTCTTGCGTGTGCCAAACGCTCTGTCTGTCTCTTCTACATATGTCTTATTGCAAGCTTTACACGTTATCTCATACATGACATCATATTTTTCTCTGGGGTAATTTGATCTTTGGGGTGTACTGATATTTGCCATAATTTTACATAAGGTTTGACAGTGGTACTGATGCATTGTTTTCGCATGACTCGCTTAACGCACTCTGTAACCCCTCTGGTTAAGTCTGGTAAGGTGACCATGCCTAGGCAGAGGTTCTCTGATCTTGAAACTCTCTTCTTTACCACCCCTTACCCCAAGATTCTCTTGGGAGAACTTGTCGTCCCAGGAATGGGATGACAACCATAAATCACCTGACAGATGACATCACCAACCAACACCTGGTGATTCTTCCGATGAAGATGGCAGAGGCAGGCACTGAAACTGTCATGGTACATCAATGAAAAACTAGCCTGTGTTTAGAAGAAATAGTAAATTAATTATATATCGTAAGGCTAAATGAGCCTGTCTACGCTATAAATTCTCAGGTTAAGTACAAATAACTTGACACTGCACGTAAGTGCAGTACTTGAGTAAAATATTGAGTTTCCATCCCTGTCGTGTATAAAGAACAGACGTCATAAACGTTAGAGACATGCATCTGCTCTCGTACCAGCTTCCACTGATCAAGGCTACATTAAAGGCCTTTCATTGGTTGATCAATTTTTGCTGAAGAACGTGAAGTGTTTAATAAATGCAATCAATTATCTCTCAACTCATTTGTCACATGAGAGGTTACATAACACCAAACATGTGAAAACGACTTGTAAAACTTGTTGGTTATGACAAGTGTGTGACACTGGCTTGATTTTAGACAATCGATTGTATCCTGTATCATCTATAACAAAGCACCAACGAGGGTGAGATGAAATCTTAAACCAGTTGAAGATTACATGAATAAAACATCACATGCCGGAAAATGATATTATTATTTATTCAGAAAGTGCCTTGGAACGCAGGACATTTAGAGTTAACAATGTTGTCTCTGTCCTCCCGTTTTAGTGCAGACTAACAGAAATACAAGCAGCTTTATACTTGGAACATTTTGACATATTATGACCCTGACAGGCTCGAGTGTGACAAAACAAGATGTGAATTTACAGCTTTAGTCACAGTGGTGCCTTGAGCTCAATGTCAGCATGCCAACAAGCTCACGGTGACAACTTGCTAACAGTGATGTTTAGCTTTATGATCTCCAGCTTATTAAACGTGCAGTCATGCTAATATCTAATGCTGATGGGAATATCTTTCTTTTTATTCATGAAATCAAATGGTGACCCGCTGATGGTGTTTGAAACAAAGGTCAGGGGTTCGCCATACGATTCATCATCTGGTCGTCGGGGTAAAAGCATCTGCACAACAGCCCCATACTGCTAACATGGCTGACATAATGAAGGGGATAAAAGCTAAATTGATTAATTGAAATTTTAACTCATATTTTGAATTAGAACAATGATTTTAAATAATTGTAAAAACAATTTATTCAATGACGACAACAACCAGTGAAAAATTAACTCCCATTCTGGAAAAGGAAACATGTCCTTCTGTATGTCAACTGCAAAAGACAGATGCAGTTTAAATTTACTGTAAATGATAATAATCAAAAGTCTGAACGTTTTCCCAGAAACACATTCTGTGCACAGTCAATCTCAGTGACAGGCAGGACACCAAAACTAAGTTGAGGACTCGCATGATGTAAAACATGAACAAAATATACAAATGATACACACGGGTCAGAAAAAATGAATCAGTACCACTGGAAAACAGCAGCACCCACACTGTGAATGAGCTCACTGATGGTCTCCTCCACAAGGGACCTACGATATAGAAATGCAAAAGCAATCACACATACAGATACACACACGTATGAGGAGAAATCCGACAAAGCAACGGATGATGGTGATTATGACACATAGCTATGCCACCCACAGTTGTGCCTGTGCGAGGGCAGCGCACATCAAGCTGAGCAAGTGTAACACATGCTCTGTGTCAGTCCTCCTCCCCTGCACTGGCATGTAATGCATGACACATAGCTGAAACACCTACAGGCCTGCTGTCTCTATGCCCAGCTAATGATGACGGGGGGGAGGGGTCTGAGGGTGCCACCCAGCCAAGGAGACGGATTGTGCCAGATTGTCCAGTGGGTGAGGAGAGGGTATGTTTACAAGCTTGTGTTACTGCTCAGAATATGCCGGTGAGATGGTTGAATTAAAGGCTGAACATGTACATTCATGTCTGAAACAAGCCTCTGGTTGTTAGGTGGCTGCAGGAGCAACAGTCCTGGTCCTGGATGAACATTTGGTTTGGGAGTCTAGTGACCAAACACCTCTGGGTGATGAGTCGGGTGACCCTCCCCAGTGAAAGAGTGAGTAAGTGGGGATGAGGGAGTGTGCGTAGAAGCTGAGGCTGTTACTAGATCTGGCCAAACACGCACGCACGCACGCACACACACACACACACACACACACACACACACACACAGACTCAATGTGAAACGTGAATGAGACATGAAAGACAAAGTGTTAGGGCAGAAAGTGAGGAAAATAAGATCAATTATTTTCTTTTCATTATCCTGTATGTCTTCAGTGAATAATCTCAAGAAAATGTATTTATGTTCAGTTAATTGTTATTGTATTGTTCCACAATATCATTGGACTTTTTATTGCTCAAAATATCATACAATATTTTTCAATTTCCCACAAGGAACGAAGGAAATGATGATGACCTACCTCCATCTGTTTGTGCTCTACCGCGTAACAGATTGAAAAACTAGTAAATGTAATTAGCAAATTTAAGCTCCAAACCAGTTTATATTCATGTCACTGTGACCTTCCCTTTGGCGCCATCACTCATTTTCACTTTTCAAATGAGCAAATTTCACAACTTGTTAGCTGTAAACTCAAAACCTATGCTTGACATTCTGTTGAAAACCTGTCCTCCACCTTCAGGCTAAATGTTACATTATGGCCAGTAGATGTTGAGGGACTAACAGGGAGACTCACTCTCTTGATTAGAGGGAAAAAGGTCATCAGGCTCAACATTGACACAAAACCTATACTGCAGTTAATGACGACTTAGTTATTTTGACATCTGACTTGTTAAGCATTTGAAAAAAATCAAACAGTGGTACAAAACGCAGCAACAGAAATCCTAAACCCAATGAATCTGATTTTTTTTCTGTTGTTTTAAAGTGCATGATTACATTGTTGACACTTTATATTTACTACATTTAATGGTACACATACTGTACCATTTTAAGAAAAAGTCAGAATATCGAGATTAAAGTTGAAATACCGTCTTGAGCATAACATCAACCCTTCTGGTCCGTTAGAACCGACTGACCCTCCTTCTGAACCGACAAAATTTTCAGTACAAGTTCTTCCACTTTCGACCACATTGTGTTTATTCACCAAAAGGGACAGAGTTTCCTCGTAGTTAAACTTTGCACAACAACACAAGGTCATTTAGATGCAGCCATATTCACAGACCCAAATTAGTACTATTTATAATGATAATAATAATAATAATAATAATAATCTATCTATCTATCTATCTATCTATCTATCTATCTATCTATCTATCTATCTATCTATCTATCTATCATCTATCTATCAATCTATCTATCTATCTAATTATGTTTTCTCGTCAAGTCCTCTTGTGACTTTGATTAATGGCAAGCTGAGAGAATAGCTGTTCTGGCAAAACTCTCTTATCTTCTGAGTGATTCTACACTCATTCATGCAAATAAGGCACAACTGAATTCAACTGACAGAGAACAAGAAAGATGAGACAAATGTACAGACGGCTGAAAGCGAAGTACAAAGTGCACTTACTGCCTTTAAGTTCAACTTGAGTGTTTGCATTTGACAGTTTCAGCTTTCTAAGTAATACACACACTTCACCGGTCTCGTTACCTGTTAGCGAGGAAGATTTCACACAGCGGACACCATAACAAGCTGTTATTATACAACACACAGTGGATTCAAAGCCTTTTTGGCTTCTCAGGCGTGTAGACAGGATCACATTTCACATGACTTGTTAGCAGCTCCATTGATTTTTCCCTCTAACTTCCTGCATGGCTACTTTTCAATAAAATGATAGAATATCTTACCAAAAATTAAAGACCTGAAAACAGATGTATTTATTTTTTTCTTCTTTCCTCTCGTATCACTCATCTTACGACTACGTTTGATTTATCTGCTGTCTTTGTCTATAAAACTGCATATTAGTTGCAGTTTAACAAGCTTCACCTACAGCAGCTACAACACGCTGCTTAATGCTTTTACTTTTCCATGCAGATTTTTTACTCTTGGAATATTGCTACATTTCTTTATCTTTTACTTGAGTAAAGGATGTGAATACGTCTTCCACTTTCCAGAAATAGAGGGAGTGGATGGGGTGGAGTGCAGGGGAGGGGGGTGCATCCACTTTGGTCGGAGGGTTAGGATGAGTAAAGATGGGAAGAGGAAGCACTGTGCTGTGCCAATAGGAAGAGTTTGTTCCTCGGTGAGATACAGGAGACAGTGTCAACACACACGCTGTGCTCAATATAGCAACTGTCACACGGCCAGGCATAACTCTCCCTCTTTCCCAGCCTGACACTTGCACCTTCCTTATTCTTCTTCCATCTGAACAGGTTATGTTTTTCCTTTACCTCCCCTCGATCCACCCCCACGACCCGTCCATCAATGTCATGTCCCCACAACTAAATTAACTGATCTCCCTTCCTTTGCTGTCTCCCCTTCCCTCTCCCCTCGCTCTTTGTATATATTACTGGCTTGACACCCTGCCAGACATTGGTTTAATATAACACACACTCTCTTTGCCTTCCACCCGCTCTCACATTACCCGCTCTTTCCAACTCCCACCACCCTGCTTTCATATTGGCACTGGCCGCTTGCTTTTTCCATACTTTACCCACCGCAAAAGGAGCTTTTTGTTCTTGAATAGCTCCCTCATTGCCATGGTAATCCAACAGAAAGAGAGTGCGGTTTTTCTGTCTAGGGGCTCATGGATGAAAATAGTAAGTCACGATGGGTTTCTTTAAGTGGCCCTGAATCTCAAAAATCTGTTCACATAAATTTGCAGCTGTCATAAAGAAGCGAGAAGTTATTTGTGAGTGCAAATTTGAATCAGGTAGATGAAAGTTTATCAACTTTCACACTTTTCTCATCTTCCAGGTGGATCTCTTGCTGCCTTCCCATTCATCCCCCTCTTCCTCTGTCTCACTTGTCCTCCAATGTTCCCCTTCCCACCCCCTTACTCTGCTGCTCCACCACTACCACCACCACCACCACCACCACCACCACACCACTCGCTGTGGTAATCCCATTACTCATGTGTGAATACCAGCTGGGGAGGAGAGGGAGGCAGGGCGGGAGGGAGAATGTGGACAGAGGATAACTGTGCAGAGGCCTCAGGTCTCCACTAGGCAGTTGGACATTGAAGACATTTATTCAAACAGGAATGAGTAAAAAAAAACAGAGACTGACGTTGCACGTCTTCCTGCAATTTAAAAGTGTTCAAACTATGAGGGGTGAGGAGAGAAAAAAGGGGAGACAGAGAGAGAGAGAGAGAGAGAGAGAGAGAGAGTGATATCTGGCTGTGTCTCCTGACGGTTGGACTGGCAAGCTTGAAAATAAACAAGTTCTTTGATGACAAAGAACCCATTGACTCTCTTACTCTCCCACTCCTTATTCTCTACAGCTTTGCTCTCTTTTCCTCCGTCCTTTTTTGCTCTTGCCGTTTCGAAGGGGTGAGGTTGGAGGGTGGGTGTGGAGGGAGGCATTAACCGCCACCCTGGTGCACTTGTTGTCCCCTCAGCTGCCGGCTTTTGCTTTCACCCAGTCTGTTCTCACCCTCCAGGCCTTTTATTTTAGCGACCCATCTTCCCTTCTCCTTTCACCATCGCACAAGAAGTTAAACCTTTTTTTTCATTCAGTCAAGGCCCTCCACATGAAGAATAGGACTGAACAAAGCTTCAGTTTTGAATGCACGTCAACAATAATGTCTGAGGTTGATTATATAAGATCATTTGCAGGAAATCAAGTCAGGTAAAAGGAAAAAGTGTTTGACACACACACACACACACACACACACACACACACACTAACATGTTTGGTTTGTATGAATCATCTTACCCTATGTACATATTACACCACTGTTGGCTCTCTAACGCCCCATCCAGGAATTATAATCCAGCCTGGCATCTGCCAGTTACTGAAATCAGGTTCTGCATGTACATGGATGTTGTGTGTGTGTGTGTAAGTGTGTGTGTGTGTGTGTGTGTGTGTGTGTGTGAGAGAGAGAGAGAGAGAGAGAGAGAGAGAGAGAGAGAGAATATTTGTTAATGTATGTGTGTGTGTGTGCTGCCTGTGGAGGCACTGGTTAGTGAGCTACCACACCCATTGTCCACGGTAATTACACTGACTTGAGCCATCTGTGTTGTTGAGGCAGAGACCAGAGGAACCTGAAGGGATGGATGGCATTACACTGGAAGAAAGTGTGTTTGACTTTCTTGAGTCACTGTCGGTGCCCTTGTTTATCAGTTGTGATAGTCTGAGACAGATCTGTCAAACTTTGGATGAAACATCATTAAGGATAGGAGAGATGGGGATGATGGGGGGTGGGTATAAACTAAGGGAAGATATCTGGGGATGATCACACCCACACCCACCCAACTGTGATCATTCACATACACACAAACACTCTGGTGACAAAGTCTTTGCTCTCCCTTTCATTCTCTCTGTCTTTCTCTGCGGAGCGTCTGTCTGTCATTCTGATTAGGAACGGACAGAGTCACATAAAGCACGGATGGGGATGAAAAGGGCGGGACGGGAGATAGAGGGAGTTTACAGATGATGTGGAACCAAAAGGACAAGGCTCCTCTGTGATACACTCAGCTTGTCAAACACATCATCAAGTTCACTTGGCAAACTGGAGAACGTAGGGTCACTTTAATGGTCAAACGCATGTGACAATTCCAAACTTAAATCGTGCGGGGAACTTCTTTTCTGCAGTACTGCAAACCAACGTTGTTGAACAAGCATTGAAGGCATTCAGTGTTTGAATGGAGCACGATTTATAGAACACAATATATTAGAATGAGATTAATATATGCCAACTGCTACGAGTTTTTCTTTTGAAAAGGAAAAAAAATGTCATTTCATGTTCTCAGTTATTATGAGGTGAAAGAGAAAGATGGAGAATGATAAGTTCCCAGTCCACAACCAGATATGGACATCAACCAAATATTTGTTAAATATGATTTTTAAATTAATTCCTTTTGGAGTATATAAGCCTTTTACTTGATAGTGGAAAGGCAGTATGAGAATGACATGCAGCAACAGTCCAGCAATCTCTTGGATTCTACTGAGACTCTTTATTAAGGCTTTCTGAAATCATTTCAGAGCAGCTAACTATTTAGCAGGTCCAGCACCAAATGGAAGACAAATATACAGCTGGTTGTTTGCTGCACATGTAAAAATTTAATTGTAAAACACAAAAACAGCAATTTTCTCAATGGGGAGGGCTGCGGCTCAGGAGGAGCACATCATCCACCAATCTTTGGTTTTACAATTCAAGTGTCAAAATGTCCTTGAACAAGACACTGCATTCTACATTTTTTCTCCATGAACCAGTCAGAGCTCTGCACACAGCAGCTCCACCCCCACTGGTGTGTGAGTGTGAATGAGAGGCTGAACACTAAGCGGTAAGAAAGAGCTTTATAAATCATTCCAACTACAAGTGTGCTCAGAGAGTGCAGACCTGGGCTCAGGTAGGTAGCCCACTCTTAAATCAACCTGTATCAGGACACGCCCCACACATTCATACATGTTATCATGCTTAATGTGCTGGATTTTTTTCATAAAGGGTCCGTATAATATTTCCAGAAAAATGAATGAAAATGCTCCCACAATGGCCAACCCCACGATGCTACATCTTAGTGTGCAAGACACTCTTGGATGGGACCCCAAATTGGTCCTCGGTCGATCCACCCCTCCACAACGTGGACAACAAAATCACTAGGAACATTTATAGATAAGATAAATTCTCTATAAAATGACTTTGTGGTTATAATGCTTTGGTTGACCAAACAGAGAATGGCAGCACGTGTTTATATAGTCTCCCTGTGTGCGCAACAAACATACAACACATAAACATACATGTTCGGTTGCTGCTGAATCAAGGACGCAGCTATCAGTTATCATTCTGTCACTGTGCACTTTTATATAGACAATGTGATATAAAGGTGATAAAATATTCCTGTCTTGAAAGTAGGAGCTACAGAGATTCAACAGGTTAAAAAAAAATAAATTCAACATCCACCCAACCACCGTCTACCACTTACTCTGTTAAGGTTGGTGGTGGGGTGGTGGCTGGAGCCTATCCCAGCAGCCTTTGAGCGAGAGGCGGGGTTCACCCTGGACAGGTCACCAGTCCATCTCAGGGCCAACACATAGAGACAGACAACCATTCACACTCACAGCCACACCTACGGTCAATTTTTGCAGGTATGTCAAACTGGTCCAGTAAAGGGCCGTGTGGCTGCAGGTTTTCATTCCAACCCACCAAAAGCAACACCTGATCCAACCAATGAGCTGTGTGGACACTGCTTGATTGATTTAAGTAGATTCAGGTGTTGCTTTTCCTTGGTTGGAATGAAAACCTGCAGCCACACGGCCCTTTACTGGACCAGTTTGATACTTGTGATTTAGAGTATCAACACAGAAAGATCCTGTGCTCGAGCTCGGAACCTTCTTGCTGTGAGGCAACAGTGCTAGTCACTGAACCATTGCACTGCCCTAATATGGGATATTAAGAAAAAATTTTCAGATGATTGCATACACACTGATAGTGAAAGGTCTGAACCGGACAGGAGGCGCTAATCATGCATGATACTAGAGGAAAGGAGGAGGAATGAGAGCAAAAACTCGGTTGTTTGTATTGTTGAACATCTGGTTCTCTCATCTTGAAGTCAACGGGTTCTTTGACAGGGTTATGCGGTTGACAAAGAAAGACATCATAACATTTTTCTCTATGGTACAAAAAAAATACATCAGTAAATTCTGCAAGATTTTTTGAAGCTTATCATGTGTCTTAAAAATGGCTGGATGAGGCTGTAGAGATTGACATGAACATGAAATGCCATCTCACTGAAAACAGAAGAAGCCCGAAGCACATTTTTGAACTCATGCATCTGCAGCGTACTTCCTTCATTATATCAGCTTTATGCTGCTGAATTTACTCATCAAAAATCATGAAAGTGATGTTAATTTGTTAAGATTATCATTTGGAACAAAATTCCTGCAAACATTTATTTTCCACAAAGTTTATTTTCAACAATAATTTTAGAAAATCCCATTGGCTTTTGGTTGTGGGAACCCATGCTGATGCTAACTTGTAGGTTAGCTGGCACCGTCTGCCAAAATAATCATTATGATCATACAAAGAATGATTTATACTAAATCGTTTCACCTACCATTTCAGGATTCCATCAATATTGAACTGAAATAATAAGCGAGAGAAGAAAGTGAGTGTGAGGGAGGGAAAGAGATGCAGAGGTGGCAGAGGATGGAGCAGGAGGAGGTATGGAAGAGGTGTGAGAGTGAAGGAGGGCGGATGGACGTATGGATGGATGGGTGATGAAAGACTGGACGAGTAGGAGCGCACGTAAAGAGGGAACGAGGGAGAGGTGGATCAACAGTACGAGCGAGGGAGGTGGAGGAGGAGTAAGTACATGGGTGGGATCGAGGGGGGGGTGATGAGTAGAGCGTTGTGTTTATCAGCGCTCAGAATGTGCTGTTCTGTAGATTTGTCTGTAAATGTCATCTGCTGTGCTTGAGTTACAATAGAGCCAGCGCACACAAGTCACACAGGTACACTCGACAAAAGCACACGGAAAAAAAAAAAAATTGCAGCGGAGAAGGCAGTTATCCTCCGTGCGCTTAATCACTAAATCACTCTTATTTGACTCAGGTTTTTTCCTCCTCCGCCCTCAGGAGCCTATCCTCTTGTCCTCTTTCTGATTTCTTTCCTCTCAGCTCTCTCTGTGGAGAGCCTGAGGGATGCTGAAGAGCCCTTCAGCACAATCAGAACTACAGACACCAGGGAATGAGAAAATAGATATATGGTGGATGCATGCCATAACAGATGACGACACGCAGGAGCAGCGTTTGCCCCCTCTAATGGCCCTATTGTCAGCTTCTGCATGAGAAAATGCCACACCAGTCTGTCCGGCAGTTTTCCTGGGCTGAAGAAGAAGACATGACAGGAGAGCAGTTTCCTGGACGTAAAGCATTCAATTTAGTCGCCCCCCTTTTTTTTTTTTTTTGGTTCAGTTTCTTATCAGGCAGAACAGAGTGCCTTTCCTGAGCCTGTCAGAGAATAGCCAGTGAGGGGAAGAGAAATCCTGTTTGTAAATCACACCACAGGGACTTTGCTGTTGCCAGGGGACTTTGTTGACTTTGTTTTACTACCGTTGTCTTATCCTGTTGACACGGCAAAGGCAACGGTGCGTCCCACTCGTGTAATGTCAAAAAGGAACAACAGCCGCGCACTTAATGCCTCCATCCTGTCCTCCAGGTGGCAAAAAAAAGACGACAGAAGAGGAGATGCACTTCACCTCCCATGTATGACGCCTCACCTACTCACACACACTTGTCAATAACACATCGTATCTGTAGCACATGTGGAAGCGGAAGGTCAGTGTGTATGACACTAGGATACAAGCCTGGGCACAACACCGGGTTCTCACAATCAAACAAGCTTGAAGGGAAAGCATTTACATATCGTCGCCTTCTTAAAATAATCGCCTAAGTCAGTTTTAGTTTTTCAAAAAACAAAAAACTGGATACTAAACATCATAAGGAGTTGCTTTAAGCCAAAGAAAAAAAAAAGTCAAAAAATAACTTTGGCCATTATTTTAAGAGGGTGATGATATAACATGACCGGATGTCTCTGTGCTCTCATGCGTTTCGGATGCACATATGCACACACAAGTTAAGTTCAGATACACTTGGTTGGATGAGAACCTGAGGGTTGATGCCGCTTTAGAGCAGGATGCAGGTTCACATTTAAATGAACCTCACAGGTGTGTTGTTTTTATGCGACCAAGGTTTTGGGGTCGACATTGCTTTGATCTCAGGCTCGTGTACAGTCAAAAACCCAAATGAGGACGACAAATTGGTTGCTGCTGCGGGTGCTGAAGTGACAAATAGCGGTGAAGAAAAAAAAAGGACATATATGTTTTAGTCCTGTATGTTTTTTTTTTCTTCTTTGCATGGACAGTTTTCTTGAAGCATTACTTCACCCAAAACATGTAATTTTCCTGTCAGGTAGTTCCAGTTAGATGTCTTGGTTTCACAAAGATGACTTTTGCATCCCGGATTTCCTTTTGGTGTCTCTAGAATGCAGAAAACACAAGAGATCACTTGAAGCTAACAGGAAAACTGTTCCGCAGCCATCAGCATTATACATTTCTTCTTTATTAGCTCAGTACACCACAAACACACTGATCTGACGTAAAAACAAATAAAAAAGAACGTTTCCTCTCCAGCATGAGCAGGAAGTTCAACTTAATAAACCAGCTGGTCCATCAAACCGGAAATGTTCTATTTAGTTTAGGTAACTCAACCAAAGTGTTCCAGAAGTGCTCTTCAGGAGCCTGGAGATGTGTATTAACTAGATGTTGAGTTTGAGCGTTCGTCAACAGATGCTTTTGGACAGTTTTGCTGGTGTTCGTCGTTGGTCTCCATCAGCTTCAAGCTAGTAATATACAGCTAATGTTTTCTTTATTCTGGAGAATTACAGCGATTATCATTTGTGCAGTAACCCTTCAAGTACAGTTCGTATTAATCTTGAAACACACGATTACTTTCATTGTTAAGTAATTCTCCAATTATTTTCAAGATTAACTGATGAATCATTTAGTCTGTTCATGTTAAGAAAATTAAAAATAAAAACTATTACTCATCATTGTTTTACTCAGCCCAAAGTGAGAGTATTCAAATTGCTAATTTTGTTGGGGCTGAAATGATAAGTCACCACAAAGGTCAAAAAGGTACATGACATAAAGGCCAACCTGAGGGGATAACACACAGATCACGTAGCAATAAAACTGTTGAGCTGTTATGGATTCAAAGTTGTCTCAGCACAAAACACAATGCTCATCCACTTCTTCTCTGTTTGTGCGGAATCCAGGAGCTCTTATTATGCAAATGTTCATTTTAGAACTTTGAGTGCTGGAGAGAAAATGTCCGCTACGTCACTGAAAAGCCAATTTTAAATGAAGGCGCCCTCGAGGTTTCAACATCACAATTCTGTCTGTTTCCTCCACCAAGAGTGTCAAGCGATGAAAATGTGCTTGTTTTCTTAATGTTCTTCTGAATATAAATATCTTTTAAGTCACTGTAGGGAAATGTGTCATACCTGAATGGTGGATGACTTGATAAGATTCAGTATTACTGGGAGACTTTTCGTTCCAGTGTTAATCACAAACGGTCGTTTATAGTTAGCAAACTCAATAAGTGTAATTATCCCGGTATGAAAAGAACAATCATCCGTGACTGACGTAAACAGACACCGTGAGTCGAGCCACTCTTGCGCCTTAGTCGAATCGTAGGACTCGGATGTGATGTCACCGCCACAGCGCGCTTCGGAGGTCTCCAGGGCAACGCCGCGTGCTGCAGTGACGCCAGCCCAAGCCCGGCTCGTGGTAAGTGGGCGTGACTCGCCACGTTCAACCCCCCCCCCCTCAACTTCCCCTCCTCCTCCTTCCAACCTCCCCCCCTCCCTCCCTTCTCTCCCGTCAGTGTGGGCGGGCCCCGCGCGGAAAGGAGCGAGCGAAACACGACACCCAGAGGACGGGAGAGAGGCGCGGGGGGGGTGGAGGGGGGGGAGGAGAGAGAGAGGGAGAGAGAGAGAGTACACTGAGTGGTGTGAGTGTGAGTGGAAGACTAAAAAAGTCTGTAAAGAAAGAGAGGCACGTCTCTAACGTTGATTTATGTCAAAGGAGTAACATCAAAGCTCGGCGGCTGAGAGATGTCGAACAGCGACCAAGATGCGGCCGAGGCGGAGTAAACAGCCGCCGGAGAGTTAGCGACAGAAGTTATTCAATAGAGCGAGAGCGGTTTTCGGTTGCCTTCGGTTGTCGGGACAGTCGACCGTTTTCCGCCACAACTTGTGCAGAATTCAACGCTGCGAACTGTGGGGAAGAGAGGTAAGCACCGACAGTGAGGTGATACCCGGAAAGCAAGCTCTTCAGTTGGTTTGGACTGCCGGCAGAAAGCCGGGGAAGCGGGCCGAGAGAGCGCGGCGGCCGCCGCAGAGGGAGAGCGAGCAGAGACGCTGAGGCAGCAGCTACAAAAGTTTCCCGTGTATCTTCACCTAGTTTTCCAGATAGTGAACTCGAGGGGGAGGAAGAGGCCGAGAGACTGTCCGCAAGAAACTGTGGAATTCACCCAGTTTCTCTAACTTTGTCCTGCTAAAGCTACAGCGGACAGAATGAAAACACCTGGAGATAGTGGTAAGTATTTGTCATTTTTATCCAGCCTTGTCTTTCTTGTTTACCTTTGATGCTGTTGTTGTTGCCGGCGGCACAGCGAACACGAAGTAACACTACACTGCTGATTAATAACCGAGCTAGACAGGTACAACTTTTACTATAAACCTGTTGATTCCAGTTACGGTGCTTCAGCAAGGTTATCTGGTGCAGGTTTAGTACTGTACTCCGGTTGAAGAGGAAGTGGTTAAACTAAGTTACTGTACAGTTGTTCCAGCCACATCCTCTGTGTCACCCTGACAACCTTATTCCTCCTCCTAACACCTTTCTGAAGAATTCACGGGAAAAAATCCTAGAAACTCTGTAAAGCAGGCTGGCAGATAAAGAGAAATGTGGGCGTGTTGATAAGTTAACTTGAAGACATTTCTCCTCCTCCTGGTGGTGGTGGTGGTGGTTGGATGTGGCCAGGTAGACTGGGAGCAAGCTGCTATTAACCCAGTAATATATTTTGCCTGTTGAAATGAGAGCAGCGGGGCTTTCCAGTAGTCAGCTGAGGTCTCTGCGTGTGTCTGTCTGTTTGTCTAATTCCTGAAATGCTTGCATAAGTTTGTTCTTGCTCCCCTCTGCTGAAGCCAGAGCAATTTTTCTTCTGAAAGGAGGAAGTGGAAGTGCTTCCATTTGTGCCAGCTATGCAGTTTATAATATCTGATTGTCGGTAATAAACTATCTGCCTGATGTGACCCCCATTTAAAGTGAAAAAACATCATCTGTGTATGTAATTACAGGTAATAATTGATCACAGTTTTCCCCCCACAGACCCTTGTGGATAACATGAAAGTTAAACAACACAAAGACATGCATATTTAACAATGTGCTGACTCTACTATTAATCATTTGGCATAGTCTTGTGTGTGTGTGTGTGTGTCACTGACAAACTGTGTGGGACCCACTTGGGACGCTCCTCTCCCTTCCCCCACCATGTCCCCCCCTGACTCCCGCTGCACCCATCCTTCGCCCCTCCACATTCCTGAACACACACCCACTCCCTGCTGCAGCCCGAGGAGGCAACCATGACATCACACCACGTCCCACTACAAGTGGCCCTTTTTCATTACAAGGATCTCAGTGTTTGTGTGGCAGCTGATAGCTTTAGTCCTTCTGGGAAGCTACTTAATATTGATTGTGCTTTTTAGATTGTGTGTGTTCGTGTAGTTGAATGGTTGTGCTCAGTTCAGGAAATGTTAAGAGTGTCTTCCATACATCTCACGTGTGCTATTGTTATAAAGTGTGTGTTGCTGTACTAGGTCTTATATAACTGTGTATTGATAAATGTTTTCACTTGGGTTTTTGAGGAACTATTATTTGTTTTTAATTGATCTGGTTACTTCCTAGATTAAGGACAGCAGTCCTTGTGTACTGTGTAGAATGTCAAGATTCCACTTGTTTGTGTATGAAGATAAATGCACAAACTATTGATCATCTTAAAATGTGTTTTTCTTACCTCAAATATAAAACTAACCTTAAAAATACAAAAATAGAAAATTGAGCTGTAATGTTCTTAAAATAACTAAATTGAATAAAAAGCAATAACATTTTGTAAAACTTTTGTGCAGGATAATTCAAAACAACAATCTCTGGCATTGAATTTTGGTTAATCGTGCAGCACTTACAGAAACAACAAATCCAGAACTTTAGGTTGAATTAAAATGTTTAAAATAGTTGGCAATTAGTTTTACATTTATGTTAGGTCTGACAATAATTGTGAAGTTTAGAGACGCAAACTCACCCTTGTGCAACTTTAATGATATGTCTCAGTTGTCAAAGTTGAAGTGGATTAATTCTCTTTTGATCAACTAATTGATTAATCTTTTCAGCACTCGCTGGTAAGCATAGCAACTCTGCTTCAGAGGCATTATCTAACAACCAATCTGACCTTATAATGGCACCTCTGAACAGTTATTGAAGTAGTTAATCTGTCCTGCTCCGTCTGATCTCCTGCTGTTGCTGCATTTGCAATCAGAACACAAGTTTTAACCCTTAACCTCTGTGGATCGTGGTATTTGGGATGAACACGAAAGCAGAAGGATAGAGAGCAGTGCACAGAAATGTGTAGGATAAAAAAAATGTAATCATTCCTCCTTGGGATGTTTGCTGATGTGAGATTATGTCCCAGGCTTCTGCCCCCTACCTCCTTTTGTCTCCGTCACCGCACATGAAGGCCTACACTGCTCCTCTGCCTTCCACTGTCACTTCATTAGCCTGAGTAGATGATAGGATTGTTGCAGAATTGATAAGGTGCAGCAAGAAATGCAGATTGGTGATTTTTTACCAGCTTTTTAGTGTTAGATAAATTCTATATTATAAACTGTAGTATTCTACAGGTTGCATTAGTCATCAGCCTTTATGTGTCCACCTTTATGTGTTTCTCAAAGGCTGTGGTAATGATTAATTAAGCTTTGGTGATAAGGATATTCACACATAATTAAAACTGCCTTACTGTAGGTTGAGTCTCTCTACATCTTTGCCACACACACTCTATACACTCAATCCCCAAGGGTTACAATTTTTCTTCTGCCTTGTCTATCATTCTTTTTTCTCTCTGATGGGATAAGGACTGGTGTGTGTGTCTTTGTGTGATGGAATTGCATAGTGGGACCCCTGACTCTGGAGTGGCCATTGTGTGTGTGTGTGTGTGTGTGTGTGTGTGTGTGTGTGTGTGTGTGTGTGTGTGTGTGTGTGTGTGTGTGTGTGTGTGTGTGTGTGGAGTGTAGGACAATGGTGGGAGTGGGGCAGGCCCTGGGGCGGATTGTGGGTGGACTTGTGGGGCCAGGGACCTCTCATTGTACTCGTAATGGTGCAGAACAGCTCATAGTTTGGTGGTGCTTTTGACAAGTGAAGAGACCGCACTTCTGCATACGTGTGAAACACGTGAGTGTGTGAAATAAAGAGCGAGATGAATCTAGACATCCCAGCCTATTTTTCATCAGTCAGTCAAATATGTAGTTTAATGAGGATACTGTCTTTGTGCTGCAGCCTGCTTCCTCATAGTGATTGACATGCAGTGGAGTTGTTTTGCCATTTATTCTCAATGCGCGTGCACACACACACACACACACACACACACACATACAGCTGACAAAAGAGTTGCTTGTGCGTGTTGAGGGAGTATTTCACCTTTCCCTGTGTGGGTTTATGTGTGTGACTGTGAGCATATGCTTTTCAATCTCAACACTCAACCACTGTGATGATAAGCAGAGTGATTAGCCTTATCTGTAAAAACTCCCTCACAGTGCTGACCACAGCAAAACCACTACCTCCCATTATCCCAATACAGCTTTATAGCCTGATTTATGGGGCAGTGCCCAGGCTAAACCAATGTGTGCGCATGAAATGGAGGATGTTCCTGGAGAAAACTGGTTATATTCTATTTGGAAATGATGTTCAATGTTAAGCATTTACTATAGCATCTTTTACACAGCCTTTGCAAGTTGGACAAAAATATTGTGCCCTAAGTACATGGAGATGGGACGGGGAGACAGACTGAGACACAGCACCATATCAGTGTTTATGTGGGAACAGACAGACGGATGGAACAGCTCCTTTAGATGCTATATAGATAGATAGATAGATAGATAGATAGATATACGCAGGGGATAAACACACTGTAACTCCAGCATTGTTTGGTTCTGTGTCAGAAAAATCTGTCAGACTAAACTGAGGGCTAAAAAAAGTCTTAAAGTATGTAAGAACAAATTGGTGCGCAAGAGCATTTCATGAATGTAGCTCACAACTGAAGCTTTCGAAATACCTTTGCTGACAAACTTGTAGGTGAAAATCCCATTCAGCAGATTATCAGTGTAACATTTATGGATCATATTAATGTTATTTTTATAAGATGTAAAGCACAGTGTGCTCCACATGGCCCACTTCTCCTTGTCACTTAAGTTCTTCTTAAAAGTCTTGTTGTTGTCATTTGTGATGTTAAGTTGACAAATGACTTCTGGAGGAAGAGCCTCTCAAGTTGTGAAAATGTCTGCATTTAGACAGGAATGTCACCAAAGGGAACAATGTGCTCAGCCAGTCGGCACTAATGGACCTCCCCACTATTAGTGCTGCGCTGCCCTTGACCACCAAGACCAGAGAGACCATTGCCAGCAAGGCAGCATTACCCTTGATGACTCATGTGCTTCTGACTGCTGTTCAGCACTGCTGTAGGGCTGCCTTACAGACCTACACATTAACCTCTGATACAACTATTGACTATTGGAAAATTGGCCTTTCTGACACTTCAGTTGGACCACATGCATGGACACTCAATTTAAAACATTGTCTTGATGAGCTATAAAAGTGCATCCGAACTAAATGTGTCCTCAGGCCTTGTGTGTACAGTATGACTGTGACAAGCCTACTTTTACTGTGATGCCATTGGTTGCAGCTACAGCATGACCCCATATTGACTGTATTGGTTATTGGTCAGGGACAGTAATAGGGTGGGTCTGCATGTCTGGACAGGATGGGCAGTTGACTGATTACTGTAATGCTTTTGACGAACATATGTGTGAGTACACACTGCGAGAACACACACAACTTGCACACACTGCTGCTTTTTATTGGAATTCTTGGACCTCCCACATTCCTGCTTAGAAGGTTAATAGTTGCCGGCTGTGTTGCATTACACATGAGGGGGAAACACAACAGTTACTATCTCTGCGAGCTTTTCCTGAACCCACTCATAGGGACTTGCAAAGGCATGTATACATTTTATACACATTTTCTTGAGAGTTCTAAAGAACAATATGAATAAATCCAATTAAAAGAATACTGAAAACAATACGCTTTATTCAATTAAAGTGAGCAGCATATGGACTCAACTCAAGCACATACCAAGGGTCTCTTTTCAAATGCAAAATTCATGTTGAGAAAGCAGAGGGGTTAAGGTACATGGATTGACCCGCGCTGTTCAGCAGCTGTTTGCCTGCATATGCATATGTACCGTAATGTAATATGGGGAGTTAACAGGGCTACAGGTGACTCAGTGTGCTGTGCAGAATGGAATGTTTTTGTAAGAGAATACAAGTGTGTGGACGGGACGCCTGGTTTTCTGGGTGGGCAGCTGTGATATGCATGAGAGAGAGAGAGAGAGAGTGTGTGTGTGTGTGTGTGTGTGTAAAGGTATGTCTTGAGAACAAAGTCTATGTGTAGGGGCTTGTGGGTGTATGTATAACAGATTCTTGGTGATGACGGCGCCACTGAAACTGATCTGAGTCTGATCACACAAACACACACTTGAAGATCAGGTAACTTTATTTCTCTGTTCCTTCCTGATGAGAGGTTTTATTTTGGATCCCTCAAGCTCAATGGCCTGTCCTTAAGGTTAAAGCCTGGAGTGTCACTGCTTTTCTGGTTGGAGGATAAACAAAGTGTAACCTGTCACGGGAATGACATCACTTAATCATTTAGACAGTCAATCATAAAAGTACCCCTACCCTTTCCCTTGCAGTGACATCATATTTAACTGCACCATAGCCACCTGTGCTGGCTTGGGACAAACACACGGAGCAGGTTATCATAATCCTCCCCTGATGGCGCTACACCCGACAGTAGCTGTTTTTGCCAACGATACAGCTTGGCCCTGATGCTGTTGTAATGTATACTTCTAATCTTCTTGGATTAACCCCAATCATACTGGTCACGCTGAGGGCATCTTTACAGTAAAGGATCAGTTAACAGTGGGGCTGGCTAATATACATTCCAGACAAGAACTGAAGGGTAGAACTGAATCTTTAATCCGTTGAAAATGTTTTATGCTAGAGCTTTTCAAATTATGGCTACAAATATTTATGTGACCTCTTGTTTGGAGTCTTGTCTGTTAAGTGTGTTTATGTAAATTCTGCATTTGCAAGTGTATAGTCAGAAGTGTAAACAGAATTTTGCGTTCTATCCATGCATCCATTTTCTATACTGCTTATCCGTTAAGGGTCGCAGAGTGACTGGAGGCTATCCCCGCTGACATTGGCCGTGAGGCGGGATTAACCCTAGACAGGTCGCCAGTCCCTCGCAGGGCCACCAGGAGTAATAAGGGGTTCCTATCTTGCTCAAGGATATTTTGACATAGTCACGGGGGAAGTGAGGATCGAACTAGCGACCTTTCCGTTGCTAGACGGCACAAGTATTATTACACTTTAATTTACGTTAATCAAATTCTGTGTTTTAGTCCATTTTTGATATATTGCATTACTTAATTCTTGTTTTTCTTTGTAGGTACTCCATCAACAAATTTTGATGCATATTAGGTGAATCACTGTAAAAGGGTTAAAAGTAACTCCTTAAAGGTTTTCATGCTTGCTGGAGTTGGTTTTTACCTTTTCAAAACTCCTAATTTAAATCAAGTCTAATCTTTAGCGTAAGTGACTGACTAGCCATTCCCGCTAGCATAGTGTTCAGTGTGCCAATGCTTGCTGGTATATGAGAACAGTAATAACTTGTCAAAAGTAATTCCTGAAAAATCTTGGACTTCTTATCAGTTGCAGCCTTGAGTAACGTTCCCTATACTGTCATCTTCTGGTGCCATTGTGCTGCCTTTTTTATTTGCTTTTTAGGGAAAAACATCTAATGCACGATACTTGTTGTGGGTCATATTGACAGTTTGCTTAAAATTGGCTTGACGATTGAATGGAGACACAACTATGTAAGGTTCTGCAAAAGAAGTAGTATAGTCATTTTTCTCCTCAGAATTGTTAAAATATCAGCAAACAGTCTGAGAAATACAATCTTCTCTGTTTGTCAGTTGTAAAAAGAGAAATTACAATATCTGCACAGCAGTCTGAGCTGTCCTGGCATCCTTCAGTGCATGGGTGTGACAGAGATGGAAGTGACCTACTATCCCAGGCCCTCTGATTCACAGAGGCGGTGAGTGGAGCTCCTAACCCCTCTCTAACCCCTTAAGTCCACTCCCTGCAGAAAGGCAGCAGTGTTTGAATAGTTCCTCTCGCTATTTTTATCTGGGAATCTGCCTCTGTGCCGGACCCAGGGAGCGGGGGTGGAGGGCAAATATCTAATCTAATTTCGGATGATGGGAAGTCACCAAAAGGACTTCTACGCCACTTGCATAGTGGCAATATTTTGTGAGTATATGTATGTGTGGTTGGCTGTCGGGTATTGAAATGCTGTCTGGCGCCAAGTTAAATATTCTCTCCTGTCATCCCCCCCTCCCTTCCCCCCTTCCCCCCTCACTTTTCCTCGACTCTCACTCTCTCCCCATCCCGCCACCCCATGTAAGGAATGCAAGATCACGTTTGGAGTTTTCTTTTCAACCAGTCTTCCCTCTTCTGTTCTCCCTCTGTCTCTCTCTCTGTCTCTCTCTCTCTCTCTCTCTGTTTACCTTGTGTCTCTCTCCCTTTTCATGTTCAGGCCTGTTCACTCAATGTTCCTTTTGAACTTTGATCCAACTCATCACAGCTTATGTACAGTATGTGAGAAAGTTATGTACATGCAAAAGGCGGGGCTTTCAGGGAGAATGTCATTTCAAAGGTGTAAAGTATGTCTGTGTGAGAACAAATTGTCCTAAACTTTGGTTTCTGTGTACCTGATGTAAATGTAAATGTATTTTACACTTGGCAATATAGTTACCGCCACCCTAATTATAAATAAGCAAGTTCTTTTTTAATCTGAGCACAGACATATAGCAGGTAACAACAGCTGGACTGTTTAAAGGTGTGTACATACAGATGCTGCATAATTGTCAAAACCACTCCAACTAGGGTTTTCATCAGTAATACCAAAAGTGCCACTTACATGAAAAGTTGTCCCTCTTCTACTCTGCTTTTTACTGTCACAGCTACAGTATGAGTCGTGCCGCCATCTTCTGGTGGCATTACTTAGCCCTATTGTATTTTCCCCAAAACAGGTGATGGAAACACACCTAATGCACATTTACTTTTTTTTTACAACATATCAATAGTTTGCTTAAAATATGCTTGAAAACTAAATGAAAACCCAATTTCTGTCTGTTAGAGGTAGGCATAGCAAATTGTGTAATCTGCGAAAAGATAAGTGGAACGAAAACATCATTTGCGTTTTATCAGCCCTGACATCTAATTTCATCCGTCTGGACAACCACTGGCTCTTATGTTGGAAATGTACAAACCAGTGTTGTTTTTGGCAGGCATTTTAGATTTAGTTTTAGTCTCAGTCTTTTGGACTAAATGCTTCTTAGTTTTAGTCACATTTTAGTCATTTCTATCCTTGATAGTTTTGGTCTAGTTTTAGTCGATGAAAAATCAAAGGTTTTAGTCAAATATCAAAGATACCTATAAATAAAAAATATATGTGTATGGACTTAATACGCCAATACAGGTGTTAGGATGACGCACACTGAAACTGATCTAACTTTCAAAGGTGAGTTTTTTCCCCTCTTTTTCTTTCTCTACCTTTTACTTTTATGATTTTGTTGCAGATGCAGACAACACACTGGCACACAATATGAGTATTGTATCACAATAAAATATGATTAAACAAAAAATAAAAGCACACTCGACTTCCATATGAATGACCATATGTCCTACATATTGGCTTTAGCTGCTATTATTGGTTAAAGCATCCACGTGTGTTGCTTAGATATGGAACAGCAACAGGTCTGAAGACTACCGTGTTTCCCAGTCCCACAAACACGGGTCAAAGCATTTCACTTGCCACCCGTCCAAAAATGGACAGGGGTTTTATTCATAACGTGCTAATTTATAATATTTATAATCTAAAATTAATAGAAGGGCTGGTTTAAACGAGCCAACATTCGCGGGGCCCCTGGCAGCCCCATCCATTCTAGCTTTAGCATGTAGCACTAGGAAGCAGTCTCTGCACCACGGGGGAGGTGTAACCACCACCACCACCACAAAACTTTAGGCTTACTACAAAAAAGAAAATGCATCACAGGGCTAGCCTAACATAGACTAAAACTATGCTTTAATCATACCTCTTTTTACGACCACCCGACACCGCTGCTGCTGCCGTGGTGTGTGTCTCGTCCGCTGCAGACAGGCCCAGACTTGTTTCTGTGTGTGCATGTGTGTGCGCGCGAGAGGCTTTTAGTGCGTGTGTACTGATGATGGGGGCGTGACCATTAGGACCAACAGCTACACCTGGCTCCATACTAATGTTTGAGCTCTTGATTGACATTGCACACATGTTATACTTGGCGGAAAAAAACGCATGTTTGGAAACTTTGATCGTCCACCCACTAACAATTTAGTCTCGTCTCGTTCTTGTCAGATGAAAATGTATACAATTTCGTCACATTTTAGTCTTTACAGGGCTATGGTGACGTTCGCCTTAGTCTCATTTTCGTCATGGAAGAAAGGGGTCTGACGTCGTCTTTTTCGTTTTCGTCCAGCGTGACGAAAACAACACTGGTACAAACCCAATATATAGCTGCATAAATTGTACTAAAGGATTTATAATCCACCTTTTATTGTGCTAAAAGTCTATTCTTGAAGTAGACTTCCGAGTCAGTTGGACCTGTGTGTGTGTGTCTGTGTGTGTGTGTGTGTGTGTGTGTGTGTGTGTGTGTGTGAGAGAGAGAAAGAGAGAGAGAGAGAGAGAAAGAGAGACGAGTGTTTTCATTTGGAAGTAACTATTGTGTGTTTGCGCACACACAAATGCACATGTCTCTGTAGGGGAGTGAAACCTTTTTAAGCATCGATTGACCTTCCCATCCCATCCTCTCCTCCCTCTCACTATCATTTCTGTGTCACCAATCCATGAAGCAATACCCCAGTGGCAGCTCCTCTTCCATTAACCTCCTCCTCCTCTTTCCTCCTTTCTCCCCCTCTCTTCAGCTTCATGTCACCCTACCCTTTCTATCTGTCTTTTGCTGGACACCCTGATTCACCAGCTGACATGACTCCATGGCCAGATACAAATCTGATGTCTGCTAACATGGCTCCAACAGTATTGAAACCTGTCAGTCAATGTCTGAAGGTGTCAGTGTTTAAGTGGAGTCTGGTGTGAACTTCCTCAAGTAGTCTCAAAAACTGAAAATATGAGCTGAGGGTAATGCTGGACCAGGAGCTGGTGTCCAGTGAGTGCCCGTGACAGTATGTCCATGCACATACAGCCATCCAGCATGTGTGGTCTGGCAGAATGAAGGAGCAGGTCAAACATTTGACTCTGTTTTTGCCCACTGGCCGTCATCTTCTTTGAAGGTCAGAAGACTTCCTTCCTCCTGGGTACTGTTAAGTTGTTTTTGGGTTTTTTTTCCGCCTTTGCTTTTCAGGTGTGTGTGTGTGTGTGTGTGTGTGTGTGTGTGTGTGTGTGTGTGTGTGTGTGTGTGTGTGTGTGTGTGTGTGTGTTTGTTTTTCTGCCTGTGTATCTGTGTGTGCTGGCCTAAGAGAAACTGAATAATGTATTGGATCATTGAAAAGGTATTTATAGGAAAGCAGAATGATTAAAATTTAATGACAGAGCCGGCCATCAGTGCTGCACATCATATAGCATATCCTCCTCCTCTCACACACACAGCTGGAAACAGACTCATCTTATGTGCCTCCCAGGGAGTGTGTCCATAACAGCCAGTCAGTCAGTTTTTCCACTTTAACCATACACTGCTATTTTGTCTCTGGCCTCTTGTGGAATGGGAGTCGTTATATGAAGTGGGTCATTTGCTCAAGTGTGGTTGAATAATTCAAGTTGAAGAAGTCTTGTATTTAGTGTAAGATTGTGATTTGTGGGCTCGAGTTGCATGTTTAATCCTTTTTTTGCAACATTATCCGTGGCTGAACTGATTTTTTAGCTTGCTAACCAAGTTTATATTCACTGCAAAGACTGAACTGACTGGTCTCTGTTAGGCCTCACCTCTGACTACATAGATATGCTTGTATTCTGAATTTAAAGCCAGTATGACCTTGGCCTTTGGGCTGCAGTTTGTGGAAATCTGATTTATTTTTCTACTTGATGTAAGCATTTTAAGCTGAAGGGCCTTTTTGTGATGCAAAATGGTTTACTGAAGGTATACTTCAAGTATTGATAGGTTTAACCCAGGGATGTTGTTGACCCAAAGTTATACAGCACATTTAATAACAACTGACTGAAGGGCTGCACATCAGTGGAAAAATCTTAGAAAGGACAAAAAACATTAGACTTTCTATGATAGTTAAATCATAAACTGTATCCAAGAAGCCTTTAACAGGCAACATTAACATTTGACCTTATGATAGTTATGATAAGTCACATAGCAACAAAATTTTCATTTGTTGTCCATGAAATCAGGGTCAAGTAGAATGCCCAACCCCCATTGGAAGTGTGAGTGTGTGCTTGTGTGTGCCAGTGCTTCCGTACAGTAGCCCTGCCCTCGGTCACAATAGTTTTATTCATGTCCATTTTTAGCATCAGATGTGGCTCAGTTAAATTACGTAACAACCAAGCAGTTACATGTGTGTGGGTGCACGCACATATAGGCCTACTGTGCGTGCATGCATGCACACATACACACAGACATGCACGCGCTGATTGTTGTTTTAGGGGATTAAAGCTTTTGATGAAAAGAACAGTGAGCTAGATCCCCTGACCAGTCACAGGGTGAGAGGGAAGGAAAGTAGGGAGGAAGGGATCAGGAGAAGGAGCTTTTATTCACATAGAAGAAGGAAGGAGAGAGAGAAGATGAGCATGAAAGGGGGGGGGTGGAAATGGACAAAAAGTGCTTGGTCATTGGGCTTAGAAAGAGAATGATAAGGCTCTTAAACCCAGTTTAATGGAAAATCAGGCTCAGGTTGTTGTGTCACTAATTAAACTTAAATCTAGATGAGTGTTGCAATGTCTACAGCTACTTAACATCACTCCTCATCCTCCTTGGCAACTAAATACATTGTGTTTTAAGGCAATCCAAAGTACATAATATATTAAAGAATATACAGTTGGCTTGATAAATTGTGAATGTACTCTCTTGGTTTGTTCATGTGTTTATCTGTGGTCAGTAATAATAATCTTGTATACATGTTACCTTGGAAACAAGTACTAAGTGCAGGATTTTCCGCTTTCCAAGAGCTGCCAATCAAATCATTAGGATCTGGAGTAAAGGCTACTAAACAAGTAGAAAAAGTGAAACACAAGAGCCTGTAATCATAATTTTAGGGAGTTTCATTTGGACTTGACTGCACACAAGAGTCTTTGGCACACCAGAACAGAACATCACACACAGCATTATCTCCACCATACACCAGCTATGATCTTCAGTGTGTGTTTGTGTGTGTAGGTGTTGTGTTAGTAGGGTTATTGTGTTTGTCTGGCCCAAGTATTAGCCAGGTTCTAAGCAAAGGAACACTCTCTCCCTTAGGTTAGTAAGTGGAGGAGGCAACATGCAGAGGTGTGTGTGTGGGACCGAATGATCTGTGTGTGACTCATTGATATCAGCATTGTGAATATGCAAACTTGTTTTTCTGTATAATTTTGGGCTGGGCAAGAAGTCAAAAGCATTTGCTGCAATCATGTCTTGTATTTAGTCTGTGATTGCAAATGTTCGGTGCACATAAGTTTTTTTTATTTATGAGATTTAAATGAAAGCAAGAATGTACCTACATTTCCTCTGTATGAATTAGTGACAGCCATTTGAGATTTGTGCTCATGTTAATGCCTCAGGAAGCAGTTACATAAGTTTGAACTTAACAAAACACATATATGAACAGCTTATTTCATCAATGATAATTGAGCAGGCTGAAGAAGGTGGGAAATTAACTTTAAAATGTGAACATCTACCAGCTTCTGACAGATAGATGTCCAAATTCAACAGCCATGCAATAGTAAATCATTGTTTTTTTTGTCCAACATTTTCCAGCAACCTTTTTATTTTACCAGCAATTACCTGGTGGTTGGTCCTAATTTCCCATCCCTATTATGCGGAAGTAGTTCTGCAAAATAAGATAAATATGATAATGGACATTTTAAGTGTTTCTTGTTGACATTGATGAAATGTCATGACTCGTTTGTACAAACATAATGGTACATAAGTGCACTCTGCAACCCGTGTGGTGTGTACTCATTTTTAAAACACAAAGATTGAAGAGTAAATTCCTCACTCCAGCTTCTGTTGTAATTTTATTAATTTAGTTGAGATAACAAATATAATATCTACAACAAATGGGATAATACTATGTGAACTGTGTATTTAAAGGCCCTGAGACTGGTGTCATTTATTGTAGATGTGTGTGCTTGTGTGTCATCAGATTTGGTATTGTGGAGGTGTAACAGAAGGCCATTGCAGCTGTCCCTTCATGGGAATCCCCCATGCTACCGTACACCTGCGGACGGATGATCTGAGCTCTTTTCAATCAGTATCTAGGACAATAGATATGTGTGCTGATAACCTGATGTCTGTGTTCAAAATGTTACTGGGAGGTATCGCGTATGTATGACCTCACACACACCTCAAACGCGTGCACACGCACTCACCTCATGCACAGCCACACACACACACACACACACACACACACACACACACACACACCTCAAACACAGACACACACACAAAAAGTGAGGTACCGCCTCATGTTATGAGTTCCACCAAGCAGAGGTAATTGGTGTGTACACTCAACGCTTACATAACCCCATCCAAGCAGTATCCTGATGGAGGGTAAAAAGTTCATTGCTCTCTGTCCTCTGTCTCTCTACCAATCCATCTTTTATCTTGATGAACTTCTTTCTGTTCCCATCACTCTATCATTTTTCCTACATGCACTTCCCTCTTGTCTTGCTTCTCCTAACACCCATTAATTTGTTATTGTCATTTTGTGCCTGAAGGTAACCATCCTGTCTTCTATCTCTCTCTCTCTCTCTCTCTCTCTCTCTCTCTCTTGCTCTCGCTCTGTCTCTCTTCCCCTCAAAATTGCATGTTCTTCCTCTCAAACTGTTGAATAAAAGTTTAAAAGTTAATTTACTCTACTCCTTTATCAATACACAGGGTAGCCCCTTGCTTATATCCAATTAAACAATGAGTCTGTCAACTACTCAGTGTCTCAGAGCTGTGGTACGAACAACAGTCTGACTAATTACAACTGTCATGTAATTAGTTCACACTGATTCAACTCAGCCTTGTGATCTTATAAGCAGATATGCATGCAAAAATTTGCAGCACACATTTGAAAATAACATGTTTGACTCCATCCAGGGCGGCACGGTGGTTCAGTGGTTAGCAGTATCATCTCACATCAAGAAGGTTCCAGCATAACCTATGCATATGATGGAAGAATGTAGAGTGGACAGTAAAATACCCCCTAATAACCCCAAAATGTCCAGTTTATTCCTGTTGATACCCATATATTCATGCTTATCAGACAGACTAGCAGAGTCTTTTTTTCCTAAATAAGGTAAAAATTGCAGTTTACAAATTTGTGATATGACATTAATAATATACAGTTTTACAGTATAAGCAGGGAAATTCTGCTGTGTTCCGAGACACCTGTGATGCATTTATACCACACTGTTCTCTGGTAAATGCGGTTCTGCCTTGGTAAACCTGTCAGAAACAAAGTGTAGAGTAAATTAGAAACATTTTCAAAGCCATAATAAACCCATGTACAACATTGAGATGAAGCTCAGATCATGTAGTCTGGTTGCGTGTGTGTTTGTCAGTAGATGTGAGGGAGTGGAGAGTCCTGGTTTCTGTCCGTGTCAAGCAGCTGTGTGTGTACTGCTGAGCTCATTGCCTAGTAGAGCAGATTGCCTACCATTGTGTTGATGGGTGACTGGCACTAATAGGTACACACAGCAGCCTGCGAAGGAGCTTGGTCATCTTGTAAGGTCATCTGCCTCAAGGCCTTCTCTCACACAGACCTCTGTAGCTGCCGTTCTTGTATTTTCTCCTCTCTCTTTCTATTTTGTGCTTCTCACAAGTTACATCATCATCAGCCTTTCTCGTGGTGTCTCTCTTCCTCACTCTACTGGGTTCTTGCATAACGTCCAGCTTTATTTTCTCCAGCTGAGGATTCTAATCTTTCCCACGAGGCAGAGAGCGAGAGCAAACCAGGAGAGGAAAGAGGAGGAGTGGGGCAAGCCAGCCTCTCTAACCTGTCTTCATGCACTGCCTTGTTAACTCAATCACTTCAGCAATTAATGAAATCACACAAGTCACTTTGTTTACAGACTCCACCAACACGGGGTTAAAGTGTATGTGTGCGCTGGTGGCTATAAGATTGTTTTTTAAATCATTCATGCTTCTAGACTGTCATTGTGTATGTGTGTGTGTGTGTGTGTATGTGTGTGTGTGTGTGCGTGTGTGTCCTGCCGCTGCTGCAGTGCTGTAAGTTCATGGTCTCTCTTGGTAGACCCATGGTAACTGGGGGATAAGCAGTAATTATCTATACACCCTGGTGGAAGGCCTGGTACACAAATAAACAAACATTTACTCACACCTGTGGAGACCACAGTGATGTGCACATTCCACCGTTGTGGCCAAACGTGCTCATGTCAATGAGACCGTTTGCCAACTTGGCTTCCACCCAGGAAGACTTGGTATTACTGTAATGCACGCTGCCTCACAAGCTTATCTGTATGTGTGTGCTCCAGCTGTGAATACTTCATGTAGAGTCGTGTTCATTCAAGCAAATGTTCCCTCTCTGATTTCGCTCAATCCCTCACAAACACAGAGGCACAAAGACAGTATGCTGGCTGGCTGGCAGTGATGTCTGTGCGAGGTGAGTGTTACGTAAGGCTGATCAACACTACTTAATCAGCTTTAGGAGACATGCTTAACAAGCTGACCAAGTGGGGTTGGGGTGAGCAGAGGAGGCAGCATGGAGGGTGAGGGGAGCAAGACAACAGCAAGGGTACAGGAGTGGGGCTTGATGGAAAACAAGAGAAACTGAGTGAAGGGTGAGAACAGAAGAAGGAAAAGTGGTGACAGGCGGTGACACGGCATGTGTCCCTTGTCCCTGTTTACGATGGGATAAACACACACATAAACACGCTGTGCTCTGCCCTCTGTGTCCCCCTCACAGCCCACGGTGACGCACAGTGGTGATCGACAGCATGTGTGCATTTGTATGCCTTTGTGCATGTGTATATTTGTGACCATATGAGCTTGTGTACATGCTTATAGCTGTACACAAGCAAGAGTGCATTTTGCTGGACACTCCCTCTGTCCCACTGAGGTGAGTGATGGCTATGTCACCACTCACTTGTTAAGAAGTCTTTTTGCTGCACTTTTTTTCCTGTCTGGACATCTTAAGACATTCTCAACTATAAAACTGATATTTTTTAATATTACCCAACTTTATTTTCTTTCACTCAACAAATTGCTCCCATTTTGGAGTATTTATGATCATTAAAGAGACCACTACTTCATTTATGGGTGCCTATGGGACCAAATTCAGTTAAATTATGATGTTTCGTTGTTTTGTGGTTCCCCACTGCCAAGTAAACTCAAGCGAAACATTCAAAATGTCATTTTTTTTATATTTTAGGATTCACAGTTGTTCAGATAGGGACATTGGCTTTTCCTGCTACAGCACTATTTACACTCCTCAGATCTGTTTCTGTCCCTCTTTGCCCCCCCCCCCCCCCCAACACACATTCACAGTCAATCACTTTCTCAATATTTGCCCTAACCACTAATTTCCTAACCTTACCCTGGTCTTACTTTAACCTTAAAACAAGTCTTCACTCTTTTTAATGATTTACATCAGAAACCACAATATGAGTCAATGTAAACGGATTTAGGTCCCCACAACATGCAGAATACCTGCTATACAAACACACACACACACACACACACACACACACACACACACACACACACACACACCCTCAAACAACGACTAACAGATGTGGATGGAGCTTTTTCCTTCATCTAAATTTAGCAGCAATAAAAGAATGGCAGGAAAGCGCGTAGGATAGGACACACAGACGGGAGGGGCCAGAATGGGGGATTGATGGAGTAATAGACTAGAAGTGCAGGAAGGAATAGGTTGATGGGACTTAGTGAAGTAATGTGTATTTTTGGTGCTGTTGACACACACTGCTGACGCACAGGAAACACAGACGGCACAAACCAGAGTTGGAGACTTTGTCCGTGAATTACTGTTTGTTAAATATTTCTTGCAATGTGCCGGCCTTTACTAAATACATTAATTATGGGGTTTATAGAGGGAATTAAATTGTTATTTGTTTCTGCTACCATAGCTGTGATTACATTCTGATACGATTGGTACGGCTGAATCGTTTTGAGACTGCCCAAAGTTGAGCGTGAGTCACAGATAAATTGATTCAGCACTTCAGCAGTACATCCTGAAGTGATGTCTCTCATTTCTGCCTTCAGTGAACTACATTGCTGTGTCTTTGTCCTGTTTTCTTTCCCCCTGTATCATTTTCTCGATGTGCCCCTCTTCTCCATTCCTAGCATTCTCCTGCTCCCTCCTGTGTGTGTTTTTCATCATGCCGCTAAATGTTCATAAAGCGCAAATGTGGATCAAGTTCAGGTATTATAAGAAAAATTGAAGATTTTGTTGCAAAAAGTAACAAACAGCAGTACAGCAGATGCTGAGACCCCAAAGAGCCACAACACCTGTATTTGCTAAGATTAAAGGTAGCATGTACGGTCAGATTCTACCACAAAACCACAAGCCATTTCATAAGAAACAGAGTAATACATCATCCAAATGACAACAAACAGTTTCAGTGTTCCAGATTCTTGTTTATAGAATCTCATGAAGCTATGAATATGATTCATCATGTCACAACACTGCAAATTGCGCTAATAATTTATTATTTTTACATTGTTGCAATGCTTTATAATAAGCTTATCATATTATCACGCTGATTGGTTAGCTATGTAAGATGTTTAATGCACTCGAGAGACATGTATCAAAATGCGTATCAGATTAGATTGTGGGTGAAACCTGCACCTATCATTTATGTCGTTAAATTGCGAGAACATTTGTTTGAAAAAAAAATTGTGTAGAATAAGTAAACAAACAGTGTTGCCCCCAATTTAAAAACATTCCTTCTGCATTTCTGCAGTCAACAGTAAAGCAGCCCTATTGTCTGTAGTCTGCTTCTCTCACCCATACCATAATGCAATTCTGCCATGAAAACTTCCCATTTTGACTTTTTGTAATTATGCATCCATTAGCACCTTGGAAGGTGTAGGTTGCGCACTGTGCATAATCTTCTTCTCCCCAAAGCTGCAGGAAGGTGTTATGGACAACAGTGCTGGTTGGCACGCTGGTGTCCCCTGTTTACGCAGCACCCAAGGGCCTGTTTAGAATGCCAGTCCACCAGCCCTCTGCCTCACCTTTAACACGAGGCTTATGTCTCCCTTGATGATCACGTAGCCTACAAGGGAGTGTGTGTATTTGTTTCAGTCAGGTGGGAACGTTTTGATCTGGTCAGCAATTAATACTCTGTTTTCTATATTCAAGCTCAAACACTTTTGTTTAGCTGAGAACCTGTGCAGCTTTTGATGGTAGAAACACCCAGGCCAATGGTGTTTGTGCGTACCATACTACTCTCTTTGAATACCTTGTGACTGTGAGCCATCACGAGCATGGTTAACAGCACTGGAGCAGTGAGAAAAACATGATTCCCCTGGGCCAGCCAACTATTCCACTCTCACCTCTAGTCTGAACAACAGCACGCAGCTCATAACAAGACACGCACACACACAACATGTACATTTATAGTACGTCCACAGGCTCCAGCTTTTGAGTTGAGTGATGATGTTTGTCTGTCCCTGTTGTGCCTCCAGTTATAGAACTTATAGGGTAAAATGAACTGACAATTTACTTCACTGCATGACCAAAATGCAGCAGGGGTTCTTTGTGCTGATGGATAACATCAACTAGGTACCAGGAAATTATTTGTGCTAAATGCTGCTTTAGATAAGAATACATGACAGTGAATGATAGTTTGCAATACAGCTAAGAGGTGGGGTAAATGGTTTAATATGTCATACACAACTGGAAAATATACAGCAATATTACATAGAGAATTAACACATATACAACTAGAATGTCTTGTAGCTGTTTGGCTGGGAATATAAGCAACAGGCAAGACAAGAACTGTATAGCTACATGCACAATTTTTCTTTGTTTCACAACAGAAATATGAAACAAGTTGAAACTCGTATTTGTATTCCTAAAATGAATATCAAGCGCCCCCCCCCCCCCCGCCCCCATGTGTTTTGCCTCTTGTTTCCGCAGATGGGTGTTTGAGCTTCACTGTGTTTGTATGTGCAGAGTTTGTCAGTTGAAGTTTGTTTTCTCATTATTGGTAAGATGTAAATTTCCTCTGTGTTGAGTGAAAACCCTATTAACCTGCAGCCATATTTCTGACATCACAAATATTCTGTATCCATCCAATCATCCATCCATCCAGTTTTCCTTTTAAGGGTTATGGGGGGGGGGGGGGGAGCTGGAGCCTATCCCAGCAGCTTTTGGGCGAGAGGCTGGAGCCTATCCCAGTAGCTTTTGGGCGAGAGGCAGGGTTCACCCTGGACAGGTCACCAGTCCATTGCAGGGACAACACATATAGACAGACAACCATTCACACTCACAGTCACACCTATTGTCAGTTTAGAGTATCCAATTAGCCTGGTCTCCATTTGCATGTCTTTGGACTGTGGGAGGAAGCCAGAGTACCTGGAGAGAACCCACGCAGGCACAGGGAGATTCAAACCCGGAACCTTCTTGCTGTGAGGCGACAGTGCTAACCACTGCACCACTGTGCTGCCAATATTCTGTATCTTCAATGATAATTCAGTATACACATTTATGATGTGGAATGTTGAAGCCTCCAGTGCACAAAAAATGAGAATCAACTTTGTAGAGAAGTACAGCAATATGAAAATGAAAAATATTTGTCAAGAACCACCCGTCCTAAAGATGTCGGGTGTAAACATCAGGTGCTTTGTCTCTCGCTCGCCGTCATGCACAGAAATGTGTTTGCTTTAGGCGCCAGACAGCAGCCCTCTATGTGTTTTCATGACTCAGTTACCTTGAGTCAGTTAACATGACTCAGTTATCTTGTTTCATAATATTGTGTGTTTCAAAATGTGTTAGGAAGAAAAGGAAAAATCAAAACAGAGGAAACAAGTGTGTAATTCTCTGCAAACTCGCTGCCAGCCTGTTGCTGGACCACTTAGTTGATTCAAACTAGAGTCTTGTTTTCTTATGCAGCTCCTGCTTTGGAGAGAGTGGAAAAGTTAGGCCCCAGCTAAGGCTGGCATGTGTGCGCGCACGCACACACATACACGCACACGCACACACACACACACACACACACACACACACACACACACACACACACACACACACACACACAGCCATGTAGCACAGAACTCTGTCTCTTGACGACTACCTGTTGCTGGCAAATTCAGTCTACCTTTTTCAGCCTGTGTCTCTGTATCTCTTTCTGGTTGCTCCTGCCCCGTTCCTCTCTTTGTAATACCCGGTCTATTCGAGTTCATGTTCCCGGCTTGAAAGGATTAATCGCCATTTATGCTTTATTTTTTTGTTCAATTCGTTTCTGTGGGGTTATTTTTAGGCCTGAAGTGTCTGGTTGCTAAGAGACAGTGAGAGAGAGAGAGAGAGAGAGAGAGAGAGAGAAAGAGAGAGTGAGAGAGAGGCAGTAGAATGGAGGGAGAGTTTGCGTTGTGAAGACCGAATTTCAAACACATTCACGCACTGAGTCAGCACTGACGCACTCTTCCACACATAAATACACACACACACACACACACACACACACACACACACACAGTGTTTTAGGCTGTGGCTTTGTATTATGGACTTGTCTTTCTTGTTCTATGTATCCTTTCACAAGGTCTCAGGGCTGTGTGTACTTTTATACTGCCATTTTTATTTCTTAATTTTAGTTCCTTTTACATCTGAATTACTTTGTTAAAGCCTCAGGCGGTGTACATGTGTTTAATGAATTAGCCTTCGATGCCAAAAATGTGTCTCTAAGTATTTCATTTTTGTGCTATTTGAAGCACTTGTTACTTTTTTGTCCATCATACTGTTCAACAAAGAATAATTTTTGAGTAGATTGAGAAAAGTAAATTTTTGACATGAGTAGAGTCTCATTGTCTATTTATTGAAATGGTTTTGATTCTAGCCAGATTTTTCACTGGATGAAACCATTTGAAATTACCCTGCATGGGCGCGCGCACACACACACACACACAAGCACACACACAAGCACACACACACACACACACACACACACACACACACACACACACACACACACAGGAAACAGATCTGTTGTGGTGTACAACAGTTGCTAACTTCCTGTCCCGCTCTAGTGGCACATTCCAGGAAACCACCTCCCCAAAGTGCTACTAACACACACTTTCAGATCTGTTCCATCCAACAAACGTCTGATTTGATTAAGCCACATCTAATTTAGTCCTTGGTTGTAAAGTTATCTTTGACCCCTTTAGCCTATAAGCACAGTGAGTCGTAAACATTATGCAGAGTATTCATTTATTTATTGGCCTCTTCATAATTACATAAAATGTTCATGGGTTCATTCCTCTCAGGTCTAAATGATTTATATATTAAACAAATCAGTTTTGTGTCTTAAATGTACTATTTTTTCAAGAAATTTTGGTAATTACGATTTTTATGTCTAAATTTATTTTATTTATTTATTTTTTCGCTTGATTAAGGGTCCAAGGACAGAAAATGTCACAGGTGAACTGCAATTTGCGCTTTTGGGTGTTATAGATAAAATTGGATTGATTGATTGATCTTAGGTTTATTTAATCAATCACACAGTCAGAAAGCAAACCTAGGTAGTCAGGCTCCTGCATGTCTTGAATGTATCTAAACCTGAGATTTGAAAAGCTGGAACCAGCAAATGTTTTTTTTTTTCTATTTTTGTTTGAAAAATAACAGTTAAAACTTCAGACTACTCAATTTAAGCTTAGTTTTGTAATCATCTTAAATTGTTGCCCCTTTGTGCTCCTAGAAACGGGAAATTCACACGCACACACAGACACACACACACAGACACACACACACACACACACACACACACACACACACACAGGCGGCAGCGAGTGTAGGCAATATGTTCTTGAACCAGAGGTGAAGTGTCAACTGGCAGCTCTCTGCCAAGCTGTTGGCTGAAGAAGTACATTAACACCAGCCTGTGAGGTGGGGAGACACACTGAAGGGGAATCGAGGCGCCTGTGGCTTGTAACAGGGTTGTGTTAGACCTTAACAGCTTTTCCCTAAAAGTTACTTTGAAGGGAATTATTAGCCCATCATGGGAAAAATACTGTGTCATTTATCATATTTGTGACATATTTTTCAGTTCATATGGTTTGTACGATGCAGTGCCTCTCAAGGCAGGCCCTCGCCCTCCGAAGCCTCAAAACGGTGATGCACTAGCACAAACTGTATTTCTTGGAACGTCTTCTTTGTTTTAAGCAAGCTAACTTTTAAAATTTTAAACATGGATATCAAGTCATCCCAAACCTTAGTAGATGGCACGAAACACAACCCATCATGAATATTACCAGACATAAATCTGTACGCTTGTGTTTTGCTGCATGATTGGGTGAAAAAAGTCCTCTTTAGATTTAGTCAAACTCAAGCTGAGTCATATTTGGATTTTGCTCTTAATTATGAATTTCACACAGCAACTTTCTTACTTCCAAGTTCTTAGTTATAGGTGGTAAGTGGTATAGGTTGTGATCTAGGCGTGTGTGTATAAGAAGAGGGGTTAATGTCTTGGGAGCAGTGTGTCACTTAGGTGAGAGTAAATATACCTAACAGTACCATGAGAGCAAGAGGACTCTTCTCTCACCGACACAATATTATTCTGCTGTTCTTAACACACTCTGGGGAACACATTCACACACAAACACACACACGTACTCCCACCAGGCTTGTTTATGAGTCCAGTTTTTTTAGAAAGAAGTCCAGCTGTCCAGCACACCTGAGGGGGCATCAGGTGCGCTGCCTCTGGGTGTATTGTGTGTTTGAGTGAGGGAAAAAGAGGGTATTTTTGTTCTCAGGGTTGTTTGTTTCTGACTGTCAGTGCTTTACATGCACAGTGGTAATCTAGCTATAGTTATCTCTCAATTAGGCCATTTAATTGGACCACTGCTGTTGTGGTCCTATCAATGGAGAAGAATCAATTTATTCATTGAGGCGTGTCCATAGAATAAGGATAGGTGGTGGTATGTTCCCTCCTAGCTAGTTGCAGTGAGATATTCACCAGGTTCACCTCAACTCCTAAAGCTGAGACAGCGTGACTTTCATGTCCTCATCTCCCCAGAAATGTGTTCAATTTGCAGTTTAATCACCACATCAGGACCAACAGAACATGCAAAGAACACCAGGCCAATCTGAGACTGTTACAAGTGTACACGCACCAGAGTCACTAGTTTCCCAACAGCATCATCAAGGTACATTTGTCCGACTTTGAAAAGTGTGATTTCTGTCGGACGAACATGTTTGCATGCATTTTTTAAAAGTCCATTTATGGTATGACTTGTACAAATTCACCACACGCAGGTTAAATTGCGAGAATAATACATTATCAGTCTGTTTGGTGACACTTTTTTTTTTTTAACTGGTGGGCAGGGCCATGATTTAATGTGATTTGTGCATCTGCCCATTGGTCTCTGGGCTCCTGTGAGAAAAACCTGGCTATGTTTTTGTTTGTGCCTTTTCTTAGATCTCCCAGGTGAAGAAATGCCTGTTGTGTGGACATGTTGTTTCTTACATGGGCTGTGTATTTGGTGTGTTTAGTTGTCCCATGTGGTTTGGTACAAGACCATTGGGTCCTCAGTCATCGTGGCCGGGGGGGGGTTGTGATGAATGAAATGTTTGTACGTGTATTGGGTCAGTTTTATCAGAATCAGAATCAGAAATCCTTTATTAATGTCTTGCGGGAAATTGCTGGATTGCAGTGCTCCATTTCACAGTAAGAAACAATATATGATAAGGAAAATAATTGAGAATCCAGAATATAAGGAGATATCTTCTGTATATATATATACATTTTTACACTGAACAGGATATTTGTATTGCACGATTTAACCGATAAAAGCAACTCTATAGGATGGGCTGCATCTTAGAGGGAGGAGTTAAAGAGTTTGATAGCCACCAGTAGGAATGATTTCCTGTGGCGCTCAGTGGTGCAACATGAGGTATGACTCTCTGGCTGAATGTACTTTTTACCCAATTTTTAACTGTTAATCTTTCTCTTTGCACAATCTTAAGAGATCCTGTTAGTTACAGTGACTTCAGGGCAATTTCATACTTAACAAACATGGTTTCATGTATATTCATGACACTTTGTGGAAAAATAAAATAACCTTTTTGGGTTTGATTTTTGCCAAAGTTAGAATTATGAACTATTCGCTGTAGAACCCCCAAGGTCATCAAGTGATTCGACAGAGAAGCTGCTTTGATACAAGAACACTTTTGGGTTTTAGAGTGTAAATCAGCACATATTCCCCACATTAGTATTGCAAGAATCAAGAATTTTCCACACCTCTGTTAAATAAACTATCCTGAGGAAGTTTTAAATCTTTGTAAAATCATTTTCATACCACCTCACGTTGAAAGAGTGCATTGAAGGTTTGAAATCAACACATAAACTCATGGTATGGGAAGGAAAATTGCTTTTTACTGGGAATCAGTGTGAATTTGGTAATCGTATTTCTAAAAGACCTTGTGGAGAATATCACTTTAAAACTGTCTAAACTACATGTAGACTTAGTTTCTGCTTTCAAGGTGTACCCTGAATCCACACACAACCCAGACACACACTTCAAAGCCTTGCCTCAAATAATGGATATTTGAACCATGTTGTGAGTTAACAAGCCGTTTACACTCCAGCAGGCGGGCACATGAACTAGATGTGAAAGGCTGCAGTAGAGGAGCTTGTTCTGGAAGAGAGGATCCCTATGGACACTTGTGTCTTTTTTCTTTTCTTGCTCCTCCCCTACAATTTCCTGGAAAAGACGTCTGTCTCTTCACTGGAAGATGAGCTATACAGCCGAGACTGAATCTTACATCATGTCCTTCTCAGTCCCAGTTGTGCCCCAGTTGCTTGCTCCTCTTCTTTCTCTGCTGTACTTTCTTCTCCCCATCCATGTCGTGTGTTCTCTCTCGCTCTCTCTGCTTCAATCGTCCACTGTTGAACAATAACCCCAGTGTGTGTAAGTGTGTGTGGTGCTATTTTTGGCCCCTCCAAGGCCACAAAGCTCTTCTCTCTTGCCTGTTCTTTCTCTCTCTCTCTCTCTCTCTCTCTCTCTTCTGCAGCTATATGGCAGAAAATAAACACATATAGAAAATGCAGAATATGGTGACCTCTAGGAATAGTTGAGCAGCCTCTGAGGCAAACATGTTTTGTGTGTGTTGTGTGTTTAACCCCTCCTAGCAGGCAGGTGGGGCACAGGGCATGAACATTCTTGGTTTATCACAACCTCCAGCAAGAACAAGACTTGAGGAGAATTTTGTCTCCATCCAGATGATTAAAAGCATGTGTTTCCAAACTGACAGACTTGTCTCAAACTGTAGACTTTTACAAAACCTCTAGAAAATTGAGATAAGTCTAACACAATTGTGACTCCGGTTGAAGTTATTGTGCTTCTATTTGTGATCCCAAATTGTTTTATCACTGACCTATAAAGATCTTGTCTTTCCAAATTAGGGAGTTTGTCAGATAAACCGTTTTTTATGGGTGCACAGGGTTTTCTGCCTTTTAAAGATGATCTGAAAACCATAAAAACCCCAATGAATTACCTGAAAAAAATTGCACTTATCCCTTATGAATCAAATTCCAGCGAAATCATCTTGCATCTTACTCCTAGTTCTTGGCTGCTGCTATTCAAGTCAGAGTTGCTTCAGCTTGCAAAACCTGTTCGAATATGTTTCTCCGCTGCGAGCTAGAGAGCCCTGTAGCCACAGACTGTACATATCTATATAAATAATTGATGCACGCACCCAACAGTACATGGAGATGTATCACCCTCAACTTAACCTGAATTAAGCTGGGAGACAGAGGTCTGTTAGCACAATAACTCTACACAAGTGTTACTGACATTTGCATCCAAACATGACTGGTATAGCACATTTATGCAGCTTGATGGGAATGCTATTGACCACGATTATATGTAAGAAGTTTTATTTGGTCTTGTTTGATATAAGCAGTTTTAGGTTGTAGGCCAGCAGAGTGCTGGTGCCTCTCTAGAACTCCTCTTCCTGGCTGAGCTGGTTCCTTCAGCTTGAAAGAGCTGTTTCTGGAGACCAATCTGACTCTCAGCTGGCCCTCGTCTTGCTTTGGTGGAAAAGAGTGTTGACATTTCCACTGGTGGCAGCGTTTAACATCTTCAACCACTTATTGGATTGATATGAGCTGCGAAGAGAAATGCAGCTAAGTGAAGCGATACTTTTCATTCTGTCGAATTTTAGTGAGGACAGTTAAATTGATCAGTACACTGAACAAATCGATGACTCCAAATCAAAGACTGATGCTGTCAACTCTCAGCTCTACAAGCTAATATGTCACTATAGATATTCTAATCTTAAAACTAATTGAGTTGACTACATTTTGAGTTCAGTCTCTTTTTCCAGATTATCAATTGCTACTGCCAGTCTCTTTCGGTCTCACTCTCTAGTCTTCCTCTACAACTGACCCACTGAATTCTAATGGACCCGATGGGAAGATTCGAGACACTTAAGTATTCATGTGTATGAGCTGATTACTGTTCTCCTCCACACGCTGAGCCCAACTCCATTTTTCTTTCCCTCCTTTCTCTCTAACTTCTTCAAGACTTTTATTATCCCTCCATCCCATCCCCTCCACCTACTGGGCTCCTGTTTCTTGGTCTCCTCTCTTCCCTGAGCCTAGAGCTTCAGGCAGTTTTACTTATCCAAGCAGCCGGGACAAAGGCAAGGCTGTGTATACTTGTGTATGAATGCGCAATAGGCTAATACTGTCTGACTCTCAAATTTTGATGCTTTTACAGACTCTCTGAGCCAACAGTGACCTCACCCCCCCCCCCCCCCCCACACACACACACACACACAAGCACTGGTTGTTTCCCATATTCACACTAAAGCAGAGCTCGGTTAAAGTAGTTTGATGCCATCTAACTGGCACTGATAGCTGCTCAGAGGCCCTGGCCCTTTACGAAACCCTGAGTCTGCAACTCCACTGTTAGTTTGACACAGGCCTGTCAGTTGATTTGCTGCTGAGTAGGATTCACAGCTCTGGGAATCTCTCCCCCTCATCTCTTTTCTCACTCCACTATTTTGTCTGACTGCCTGTCTGTCTGGCTCTCCCTGCTTCCCATCAGTCCAGCATCCACGTGGTTCTTCATTTCTAAATCAGTGTTCCGGTCAGTCATGTTTTTTTTGAAGCCATGCAGTCGTTGTTTTAGGCAGTCCAGGCAGGTTTATTTATAGAGCACATAGCAAAGTGCTTTACAGGTGAATACTTTTAAAAGTAAGAGCTGCAACTATTATCATTACCACGGAACTAAAAAATTTTCGGCAATTTGCAGTTATTTTCTGCATATGCTCGCGGTCAGGCTGAGCTGAAATTTATAAATATATCTAGTAGTTACTGTGTTTTACTGTCATTTATGGTGCACTTGTGTCTGTCCTCAACTCTGTAAGCTTTCTCAGTGAGGGCAGAGCTGACTTGCCTTGCAAGTCAGTTGGATTCTACACAGGTTTGTTTATGTGATTGGTTGAATATAGCATGTGATAGACAGATTGTTCATCCCATCACATGCTGAGTATTTCTGAAGGTGCCTGGCCTTTTCCAAAGACTTTCTATAAAAGACTTCCCAGATGGTTCTGTGTAATAAACTATCTGGTGTATCAGGTTTGGAGCTGGCGAGTCATCTGTGTGTATGCGCTGTACACTCATCGGACACACTCACAGCCTAATACAACCTTTGTTTTTTTGTGGAACTGAGAAATTGTGATTCACATGCAAATTGAACATTGGGTTTTGCATCCCTAGCAATGAATAACATTGGGTACAGAATTCTAGAAAATGAAATGAAATGAAGATACCATTTATTGTTCCCGAGAGCAGAATGTTGCCTCTTCAGATTCCTTGTTTTATGAGACAAATATTTCAAAACCCACTAATATGTGAAAAGTGAAACTAGCAAGTAATTGTTCATATTTAAAAAGCTGAAGCCTGACAGTTTTGCTTGTTTTCTGTTCAAATGACTAACTTCTTGCATGTTTCAAAGGCAGTTTTGATTTTCTAAAGTTGTGCAGTTAGAAGGCTGAAGATTAGGGATGATAGAAGCGACAATTACAGGTGAAATTCGTGATGAACTCCCAACAAATAGAATAAGAACTCAAGTGTAACTGTGCTGAAATGCAGCTGGGTTATGATGGCAATCTCAAAACACTCCTTCACCACTCAGCAGCATTTCTCCTCATCTTCTCAAGTCCTTTGTCATTTCCTTTCTATTTCACCCTTTTCTCACTTAGTTGCTTTCATCTCCTCATCCCTCCTCTCTCCTCTCGCAGTGTGTGAGAGAGTGGAGGTCATTGTGGGACTGGTGAGGGAAGCACATAGCTGGAATAGCAGCTGTGTTAGAAGTCTGCAAGGGGCCAGCTACCAAGATCACACAGAGGAAAAGAGGCATCCGAACTCCTGCAGGAGAGGAGGAGGGGGAAGGATGGGGGATGGAGGGAAGAAGGAGAGGAGGGGGATAAGCAATCTGACCTGGATGACAACAGACTACCAGACGAGCTATGATCTCATCGCTCCCTTAATCCCCCCTCCTTTCTTCCCTCCATCCACCCACTCTCTCCTCTCCCACTATCCATTGTCTCTCTTTCTCTCTCTTCCCACTCTTGTTTCCCCAATCTCCCTCCCCCGTGTCTTTTTCAATCTTTTCTCTTTTCTCTGCTTGTCCCAGTGCTCACCCCATCTCATTTTGCCTTCTTCTCTTTCACTCCCTCCCTGCCTCCCCCTTCACCCCTCTCCACTTGGTCCCCTTTGCATCACTTTCTGCCACCTGCCCCTCACTTTCCCCAACTCACAATGCATACACACCTCTTGACACACTCTCTCTAGTGTCCCAGGGCAGAGATTAGGCGCACCCCTATCGTCCACACCAGTCACTCCATTATTGATGCCGAGTGTGTGTGTGTGTGTGAGTGTGAGGCTTGCACATGCATGCTGTAATGGCTATCTGGTGTCTCCCCCAGGAGGGATGGGGTTGAGGGAGGAAAAGAGCCAAAGAGAAGGGAGAGTTGAGGTCAAAGAGGTTAAATGTGGTGAGGGGTTAGGTCCTGCTCTTGCCTGCTGCACCTCTCCCTCTCTTCTTCATCTTGACGCACTGATCTGACTGTCGCACCAACAGATTCCAGGAATGTTTCTGTTGGGTATACACGGCTGATGAAAGAGATCGGTGTGTGTGTGATAGTTGATCTAGTGTGAGTCAGGATAGCTCAGCTTGGGTTGGACACTGGGTGAATAGAGGGACAAAGACACCTGTTCTTGCTCACAGCATTCCTCTAAACATAATCCTTACCATCTCTCTCACACACACACTAACACACACATGCATCAAGTAAGTGATGGGAGTTGTTATTGCGTTGTCAGTGCAGAGGACTCATCATCCCGGCTCTTTGATGTAAAGGCTGTGACAGGTAAAGATGGATTTAGAGTTGTACAGTGGGTTTGTACTATAGCCGAGTAACGTTACCTGTGCTGTGGATAAGCGTTTATACTTCTGCAGTGCTCTGGTTGTGTCATGCTACAATTACACCACCGAAACACTGGTTGGCGTTGAGGCTAGTATATACCTCTGTGTTGAGTTTCACTGTGTTTTTTCAACAATGCGAACTGAAATGGTTGAAAAAGACTTCAGACCCGAGGAGGAGATGGAGTGGAAATGAGTTTGTGAAAATGCAAAATGTTATGTTAGAAGGCAGAGCAGTCACAGCTGATACAAAGTGTAGTTACATTTCTAGGGAATTTCATATCAGGCCACATCGTAGGGTATGCGGCGACATATACCTACACCACAGGTTATGGTGTTGATTTGATGCACAACTATAAATCAAGCTTCAAAGATTGAGTTCTACAAAGTACCTGAAACTTCTGTGGTATGTGAACACAACATAATAGAATTCTTGACTGTACTGCTGATGAACCAAATGATGAAAGTGAAGAATGCTGTGGTGCTTGTATACACACACACCAACGCTCCACCAGTCCTCTCAGTATTCGCAAGGGATTCATTTCACTTGGTGACCTGAAATATGATGTGTGTGACCTATGTGGTTCAAGCCAAAGTCAAAGAGATCATATTTGGAGACATTCACAGAGTTACATTAGCACTTGCCCACTGATTTACATGAGTACACACCCGTGACACTCCAGTCAGCTGCTCAGGGGCAGACTGAGCAGTTGTCCACTCGACAGTGGAACCTAAGGGTCAGTGGTTAAGATCCAGTCATTTATTCATCTCAGCCTGATTGGGGGTTTGACCAGCCACTTCTTGACTTGACTTGAGTGTGTTATTGTTGGACAAGCACATTTGGTCCAGCCGGTATATTTATGTTATCCCTCAGTGTATGCTTCTATGTTTGTAGTTCACTCAGGGTTTGATTATGCTACAAATGTTTGTTTGACTGTTTGAAAGATACAGAAGGGGGGAGGATGGCAAGAGAGAGAAAGGAAAATAAAGGTGAATGTTGTCTAATATGCAGGCAAACTGCTGCCTGCTTCAGGTCTGGAAAATCTGAGAGATCACATGAACAGATATGCAGTTGAGGTAGTTTTTACACCAATGGCAATTTCACATGTTGGTTTTAAGAAACCATGTTTTGTTAGAGTATCACAGCTGAGCAGCTTGCACTGCATCACTGGCCTTCCACTATCTACACAATTTTAAATGATAATGAAATCCTGTCTGGAATTTTGAGATGGAAAATGTGTAGGCATATTATACATTGTTAAACTGATATTCAGATATTTTAAATGACTGTTGAGTAGGTGGTTAAACTGAGTCATTCATGGACAAGCTTCTCAAATACACCACTGTGATTGGAGAAAAACATGAAGGGGGGGTTGAGAAATGCCTACGATTAATGAGTAAGAAGACACATAGGAAGATCATTTTCCTTTCAGCAAATTTTTACTCAGGGAGGCTGGAAATTTAAATGTGCCTTCTTCTATCCATTCCCTTCTTTGCATAAGAATCAAATCTGAGTTGAGTATTCTTTTTTTTAATGAAAAAGGTTCCAGCAGCAACACTTGTGTGTGCAGATTCATACACGTCTGGCAGATGTGCCACCAACATTATTTAGTGTTATGCAACAGTGACCAAATGGTAAGAGCAGGTTAGTGCAGCCCAGATTATCAGGGCTATCTATCTCTGCCTCAGGCTGTCATCCAGTAAATCCATCGACAGGCCTGTGCATCCATAATCTGATGATTTGGGCCTGGTTGTTTCACAATTTCCAGTCCAGCCTGTCTCATTTCCTCTGTTGCCATTTGCATGCTGTGCAGTAAATGCATTGCAAGCACTGACTTCATACAGGCCTTATATATATCTTTCTGTGGTAATAAAGCCATGGATGAAGAAAAACAAATGAGCAAGCAAGTGGTTTTTATCATCAATGGGCTGTTAAAGTGATGCTTCCCTCCAAAGGTGTATTTTGCTTGTCAAGTACTCATTAATAGTTGTTTTGAACTCATTAAGGCAATTTTCTCTCCTGCATTACTTCTGTGGGACTCCAGAATGAACAAAGAAACATAAACAACAGAAAAACAGACATGTTTGGATGGGCCACCGTTAGCTGCAAGCACAATATATGTGAATGGATTTTTCAGCATTCTGGAGTCACAAAGAAGTAATGCAGGAGAGAAAATTGCCATAATGAGTTCAAAACACCTATTAATGAGTACTTGAAAAGCAAATTACACCTTCAGGGGGGTGGGGGAGTATTGCTTTAACAGCCCATTGATGATAAAAGCTTATTGGGAGGGGGAAAACAAAACATCTTTGTGGGTTCATGACATGTATTTGTAAGTACTTTAAATGTGAAATACACTTTGATGGGGAAGAATCACTTAAATTCATCTGATTTTGACAGGTGTCCTGTTTCTAATACTCCTTTTAATCTGTGTGTTTCATGTGTTCACCACACACACACACACACACACACACACACACACACACACACACACACACACACACACACACACACACACACACACACACACACACACACACACACACAAAGTTGCAACCTGTACTCATGTATAGTGTTTCTCATAGGGTCTATTGTATTGTATTACCTGATGTTATGCGGGCAGTTTTATTTCTCACTTCTGTTATTCGATATGTTGTGATGCTTGACTTCTACATTATCTGCAGTGTCTGCATCACATACTATAAAAATAAAAGATGATTCTGCCAGTAGATTAGTATGATGATTGTTAGTGTGATGAATTATAGTCAGGGCTAAATCTTGCGCTGCTCAATTGTGTCACATTTTCATGATCACCCAGGCGACAGAATGTTTGTGGGAGATGTTCACAAACATCTTACGAACAGAAACATGAGGCAGATGAAACTCTTAAAAAATTTGTACATTGGGTCCCACACATGCTCATACAGTCATACATCCACGCCCGCTGTCTCGCTCTGTGTCTGTTTCCTTTGAGCAGCGGGTGTCTAGAGATGGAGGGACAGACGAGAGATGACTGGTCATGTTGTTTTTCTTTGGTCATTGGAAAGAGTGACTGCATGAGAGGAAAGAGGTGGAGGAGAGGTGGAAACGTTTTTCATACGCCTCACCGTCCTGTAAGGCCCACTAAAGCCGCAACTCTGTGTGTGTGTGTGTGTGTGTGTGTGCGTGCGTGCGTGCGAGTGTGTGTGTTTCCTGTGAGGAGCTACTGTGGTGAGGTGGTGACCTAACGACAGCTGAGGAATGTGGTTTATACAAAAACCTGCAATGGTCTTCGTTAGATGGAGTTTTTATAGGCCTCTGTGGCTTCAGCAGGTTAAGGCAATTCAGGTTCACTGCCTCTCCCAATATTGTTTAAAATGTTTCCTTTTCTTTTTGCCGAACATATTTTTGCCCTTTTACTGTATCAAATGATCCAATAAAAGAGAAAATGCCCCAGAATGACCCTTAAATTGATTGAGCTGACATGAAAGGGGGGAAATGCATAACAGAAGAGGAAAGGGGATTGAGAAAACAACTATGTGCCATGTGAAATATGAATGAGGACACTCAGCTCTGTGCTTGACTAAGCTGTGCCGTTATGTGATCTATACTTGGCGAGACACTCATAATCCTCTTTTCGCTTATAGATCCACTCACCTGAAACAGCTACAACTGCTGACTCCTAGTTAATCATGCCTTCTTGTCTTTTTCCTTCCTTCAAATAAGTTAACTGTCTGGAGTCAAATCAGTTATTCAGTTTAATTTTAAGGTACATGTACATTGTTGCTCACAGCTATCATTGTAACCCTTCACTCTCTCTGTATTACAGGATTCGCCTTCCCAGAATGGGCTTACAAGCCCGAATCGAGCCCTGGATCCAGACAGATCCAGCTGTGGCACTTCATCCTGGAGCTGTTGAGGAAAGAGGAGTATCATGATGTCATTGCATGGCAGGGGGACTATGGCGAGTTTGTCATCAAGGACCCAGATGAAGTGGCCCGGCTGTGGGGTGCCCGGAAGTGTAAACCCCAAATGAACTACGATAAGCTGAGCAGGGCACTGAGGTAGAATGTCCCAGAGACTTGTGGAATATGCTGCTTTCCTCTGTGTGTCTGTATGTTTTCACAAATACAGGGAAATCCTACATGTTGACCATATATGAAAATTAAAATTCACTAAAGACCTTGCAATCAAATGACATCTACATATTCAGTATCAATACAGAAATAGCCACAGTGCTAATATACAGTACATCCACACTGGTGTGAACAGAGGAATTATACGGTGAGTATCAGCTTTGATGTTAGCAATAATTACACCAAGAAAGATGAAGTTTCTGGAACAATTACTATGTGAGTATCCAAAGTTGTGCAAAGCACACCCTGTGTCAGAGCCCCAAAATGGCTATTAAAGATAAAACAATTAACCAGTGTATGAACCTGAGCACTCTGAATATGAGGATCACATACACCATCTTGTTCCTACCAGTAATTAAGTGTACATATTGAAATGAGAGGCATCTCTCTCCTTGGTGCTGAAAGACGCACCGTACTACAGCTGTTCGCCACAGATGTCCTTCGTGATAGCATCTTGATGAAGTCGGTTTGTTTTATCAAACACAGTTAGGATTTATTGAACCTCAGTGATGAGTCTCTCTGCTGTGTTGAACGCAACGCACTGTACATTTGGAAGGCTTTTGATTGGCTGGTTGATATAAACTGCTCTGAAAGTGATCCTGACATTATTGTTCGGCACTGTTGTTGTCGTTATAGTTGTGGTGGGGATAGTTATTGAGTCACTTTCAAAACAATATGTTCATAGTTATCATAGCACTCAGGAGTGTTTCAAAGCCCATCATGATCAGCTTCTAAAAAAAGCTCACATGAATCACAAGGAAACAGGCCAGATAAGTCAGAGTCTACTTTTGGGATGGAAAATGTCATATTTGGGGGGGGGGGGGGGGGGGGGGCTGACTTGTTGTGGTGATCTAGATAAGCTCCCCTTAATGTATGTAGGTATATCATCTGTGGAGTTTGAGTAAATTGACTGATAGTTCAAGGAGGGAATGTGGCGTGTTACCCAGACTGAAGGAGAAGAGAACTCGCCACTGACTGGGAATAGTGTCAGGTTTGGCAAGGACGTCCGTGGCCCTACTGTCAAACAGGAAGAGTGCCAGACTTTTACATTTCTCTGGACTTACCTGACTGGAAGTGTTTCATTGAGACCTCACATTGTCAAACCCTTGGCTCAGTTTCTCCCAGACATTCCAGTAGTCCTGTTGGTCACTAATAGCACTTCCCCAAGCCCATAACACTGTTTCAAGACTGACCCTGGCCACATGCCTTCACACAGTATTAACCTACACCAGTTTAGCTCCTATTAGGCTCCAAGGAAAGTTACAACACTGACCTGTTTGGCTGTTCACACCTTGAAACTTGGTAGTTGAAGTTATATCCTTGAGTACCAACCAAGCCAAGCCCATTAGTGTGTTACAACAGGGATTTGGCAGTGTTTTGATGGTGGCCTTACTTGCACTCCAGGAACTGATGTTTTATAAAATATGACTCGTACAGTTTCCTGGTCACCTTTTAATGCTGGATGGGTGCATTATCACCGTAAGCAAGGAACTATTAACGTTAACAACATTATGAGGACCAAAAATCAACACTTTTCACACCCTTATTTTGAACAATAATTGAGAAGAATAATAATAAATAAAGAATAATCTGGTTGACCAGAGGGAAAAACAATGGATAGTAAAAATCCAGAGGTGCAGTGGATGCAGTCATCCATGAGTTACTTTTAGCCAACAGCTAAAGGTTAGCATTCAGCCACTTTTTTTTGCTAACTTTGCTGATTGTAGTGCTACATGTTATAATAGGAAAGTTCCTTAAGTGTCAGGAAACTGTGTGTTTTCATATGTGTGTGTTTTTTGTGTTTGGAATACACTTTTGTGTTTGGTATAAAAGAGAAGAGAGATTAGGTGTGATCTGTAATAGCATAGTACACATTTATGTGTTCCGATGAACATGATGTCACATTACTTTCAGGTAGACATTATGCAGTGTACCGTCTTCCCACCGTGACCAGGAACATGGGCGCCATGTGAAAATGCTCTATTGCAAAGGAGATTAATTGCAGAAAATAGATCAAATCTGAGCTACACACCACATGCTTCTGATTTTGTTTTTTGATTCTATAGATAAATATTATCAGAGTGTGATTTGATTATATAAATATCTCGGCTCATTAGTATTACATCATATTGCCATGGCACCAGGTTACAGTAAGTACAGCCTGTCATTGTGTCATCGGCTTTGTTTTTTTTACATCCAAACAGGACCAAGATCAAACTAAGAACCATAAAGAAACCCACATTACTTAATCATTTGTAAGTAGATGAATTGAATTGCTTCCTTTGGGATGGTGGTACTCATATCGGCTCATTTACACTGGTTGAGACTCAAAGAATGTCTGTCACTGATGGGAATGTAGGGGAATTATCATATATGCGATGTACGCACACACACATTCAGAATCCGGATTTAGAATTCCTGAATTGGAAAGACAAAGAATGTGGTTGGGGATCCTCGTGTTCAGGCTGTTTATTTATAGCATAGTCCATCCTCTCGAGCTGTAACAGATTTGAAGCTTAAGCTGCAGTAAGTGCTTATATATAGTGGGTCTTAGTGGCCTCTGATGGACCGGCTTCACAGGCTGATCATCAACTTTTCTACACAGAAGTCTTTCCTAGTGTCTGTCTGGCACTCCCTGCCTCTTCTGGTCAAGTTGTTCCCCACTGGGTCGATAAATTGAGCTAAGCCACTTTTGGCTAAAACTGAGAAGGAGACAGTCACCCAAGTCCATGTTTTCACCTGATTTGACTCTAGATCTGTTGTAGGGATGCATGATATTGGATCCCCCCCCCCCCCCCCAACATGTTACTTACTCCGATACTTTTATACGACTGATTTACAGCAGTTTTATATAATATACACGTTTTGTACAAACTGAAAAATGCATGCACACATTGGAAATTTGAAAAAGGGATGTTTTTTATTTTTCAGAAAGTAGAAAACATCTTAAATCATGCATTTGCTGCAGTGTTTCCTCATCATAAATAACAGAGGATGAGCAAAGAAGAAGATACTTGAGCAAAGGATATCAGCCATTGGACTGATACCCATCCCATGCCATCCATCCATTTTCTATTCCGCTTATCTGTTAAGGGTCGCGGGGGACTATCCAAGCTGACACTGGGTGAGAGGCGGGGTTCACCCTGAACATGTCACAGGCCGTCATAGGGCCATCAGGAGCAGTTAGGGGTTCAGTATCTTGCTCAAGGACACTCCAAGATGGTCACCTGGGGAAGTGAGGATTGAACCAGCAACCCTTTGGTTGTTAGAAGGTCACTCTACCACTGAGCCATGCCCCCCCCCCCCCCCCGTGAACCAGTACCAATATATTTAACACTGACTGATAGATCCCAATGCCTTACTGATACTATTGTGTAACCCTAAAAGAGTCACTTCAAATGAAGCCTCTCAAAATAGAGAGCAAGAGAAATGTGTCAGGAGGACTGTTGGCACCAAAGATGAATAAAGTTATGAAAAAGGCACTCCAACATACATGTAGAGTCCCCATATGGTGCCAGCTGTTGGAGTGCAGGCCAACTTTAGTCCTCTAATGGTGAAAACCAAGAGGCCGCTAATAATGGAGACCACAATCAGCATGTGGCAATTAGCATCCACACACAGTCACACATACTTGAAAAGCCACGTCTGTTTTGAAGTGTGCCTTTTGTCACCCAGCCAGCCTTTGTGATTATAAATTGTACCTCGATGATCTTATTCCTTCCTGCCTGCCATGCACATGGTGGAAATTCCCTTTATCAGGGTTGCTGTATTGTGCGTGGACCTGTGCGTATGTGTTGCCTTTCCGTTGAGGGGACACAGCCTCAGTCTATGCGTCATCTTGATCTCCCGCTCCCACGGCCGCTGCGAAATTCCCACTCCTGTTGAGAGGATTACACTCACACTGTGTAAGTGTGTGTGTCTGTACACAAGTGTGCGTGCACATGTGTGCAAGTGGACATGACAACGATGAAAGGTTTAGTCTTGTCATTCAATTTATTAATGAATAAGTGTGTTGCTCTGTCACATGATGGTGAATTTAATGCATAAAATAAAATAATGCCATGTCCTATTGTAGAGGATTTCAACCCATGGACACATTTTTGGATCAAATTTTGAATGAAAGCATGCAGCAGCAGTGTTTCCACCACCATGACATGACCATGAATAAAAGGGTTAAACCCCCCCTCCTTATTCAACTGATCTACAAAGGAAAGTGAAGGAAATGAAGCTCGTTTCTAATAAGTCATTGCAAACTGCAGACTTAATGAGTGTAATCATGCTAAGAGGTCCCAGCTCCTTGAGGCCCTCCAGCCCCTCCTATTCTACGGTCAGCAGCCCACATTGGTTCCAACATGGTGGTCAGAGGTCAGGGGGACCACCATGCACAGCTGGCAAAGATTAACAAACTAACATGTGCAGATCCACATACACAAATGCACCATTGTACAAAGACTCTAACCCAAGCGTGCTTGCCTGCACATGTGTGGGCCGTTTTCCAAAATGTATTTAGCGGTGATGGACCACCACAACTGGAAAATTGCCATCACAGGTTTCATGGGATTACTGGCCATGGTGTTGGACGTAATTTTTTCAGTAGCGCTTCTCTTTCTGTCTGCCTCCTTCTGTCAGAAAGAATTTGCAGAAAAGCTGATGAAGCTGATTTCTGCCAAATGTGGGCTTAGTATGAGCCAAGGAAGAAGCCATTCAATTTTTGGTAGATTAGTCATAGCACCACCTTTTGGCAACAGAAAACATCATGCTCTCTTTACACTGTGTTGTTATCCTCCCGGAAGGTTGACCAGATCAACATCAGATTTGGAAAGATATGGTTTGAGGACTTGGTTACACTGAACAATGTTAAGACGATGATGATGGCGTCGTAATTGGTTCCTCTTTTGTTCTTCCAAGGAAACTCCTGAAATACAAAAGCCCATTTAAACTGCAACACAACCTAAAACTTGCTTTGTGTGCATTTTCAAGTTTCCCCTGTGACCACATCCACTAAACAGGCTGCAGGAAATACTGTTGCAAATGCACACAGTGTTACTTACCTTGCTGGCTGGGCCTGTTTGTAGGTCAAAAGGCCTCTCGCCATCACAGCTCATTGTGTGGAAACACCCAGGGTCAGAAAGAAAGTGCACTGTACCACTGTAGGACTTTGTGTTTCTATTGTCTCTATCTGCAGCATGGATGTGGTCACCATATATTAGTGATGTGTGTACGTTATTGTCCTGGACTGAATGAGGCCTTTATTTTCCATGAGGGTGGACTGCACACGAGCTGTACATACAAACACACATACACACCAGACTGTGCTCGAGTGCATATTATCACCCTCAGAGCATGTGATCAGCCTAATCGGACCCTGACTAGATCCTGCTCTACACACACACACACACACACACACACACACACACACACACACACACACACACACACACACACACACACACACACACACACAGAGCATGTGACACCATACCTAATCATACCCCCAGCCCGCATCCTGACACAAACAAATTATATTTCCTTTTCAGACAGTAAACACTCATCAAATCTGGCTCACACACAAAGTACTGTCATGTGTTCGACTTGTACATGCATAGACACACAAACACACACACACACACACACACACACACACACACACACACACACACCTGAGTGTGAGCAGCTGGTGTGTGTGTAGTAGTGGATCTGGCTGGGATATGTGTGTAACAGCCAATGCTGACGAAAGAGGCAGAAAATAAACATGGGGCTCACAGGGAGTATTGTAATCCCAACTTCCTGTCACAGTCAGCGCCTATTTACAGCCCAACAATGGGCAAGGCACAGCCTGCGCACGCACACACACCAGTGTGTTAGTTCAATTCATTTTTAGTGTTGACATTTGTGTTTGTATGTGGAGTGATACTGAAATAGATTGGTGAGCTCATACAGAGATCATATTATGGGCTGAGAGAAACTTGGCTGTGGCTACAACACTTCTATCTGAAATAAAAGAGAACAAATTATGCTCAGCCACCTTTTCCCATTTTAAAAGACTTTGTTTCTCTGTGTGCTTTGATCCCAACATTTTGGACTGCAGCAGGTCTATGTAATCACAGCCTTAATCCACGGCCTAGAATCACACACATGACATGATAGAAAGCTTCCCCTCTGTTCCCCCGAAGGCTTTGCCTAAATCCATACTTGCATTGATTGTTCAGTCTACTCTTTTGGTTAAACAGGGAGCAGGATAAAGCTGCATTTCCCGGATGATGTGCTCTCAGGGTGTGTGGGGGCACACGTGGATTCATTATGTCTGAATGAGATGGTAGTATACTGTAGAGTCAGGATATGGGAGGTGTGTGGACTTGAGAGTAAGGAGAGTGTGGTGGGCAGCTAAACACAGGCACTCAAAGAATCTCTTTCTTCTCTTTTGAAGTGAGTTCAAATGCTCTTCAAAGAGTGTCTGCCTGTATGACGGCGCGTGGGGGGGGGGGGCATCCAGAAAGACCATGTGCTCTAAACACAGCCTTGACTCGTGGATATAGGATTACGCAAAGTTGTTGTCTGTTTCCAACTATGCATTTCAGCATTATGTGCATTAGCCGTATGCACACAAAATGTGAGTTGGCTACACTCCCTGCTAACCAACTGTCATGATCCAGGGTCCAACAGATGTCAGCACACTGATCATATTTACCTTTGGGATTATGCCAATTACACTCTCAACTGACAGGTTATCTGTACACTTAGCTAAAAATAATGTAGTACAATACACCACCTTGCAATAAATCCTTCCTTCATGAAGTTTTAACAGAAACTGTTTTGGAAAAGTGTTGATTCAGCCAGCCCTAATTATGAGAGATGTTGGTGTTTACACGATTTTTCCATCTCATCAAAGAGATGCTGTATCACTGTGTAGACCCTGAGAACAGAGCACTAAGCACAGCCATCCCTATTACTTTAGAAGGACACAGCAAGGCCAGAAGAGGGGACTGAATGGAGACGGGTAGAAGGAGCTGATAAAAAATTAACTTGGAGATGGTGAAGGGATCAATATCTGCGGAGTCTGTCATAATTTTAAAATTTGTGATTTTTTTTTAGGTCAAACCATGAGCTAGCAGTTTCAACACGAGTTCCCTCGACCAAAAACCAATGGGTTTTTACGATGGAGTTGTGAGAAATCAAAAATAACACCGCTTTTTAGGTTTCTCAAGCGTAAATGTAGTTATTAGCAGCTCAAAGCTGTCAGGAGATATGTTGTAGATGAATGACTTAAATGACACCACAACTTGCTTTGCGCGTCCTCTTTTTTTTTCTCGGCACGTTGACCTTTGTAGTCTCATTAGCCACTTGCGAGCGACCTCCCTTTTTTCACTAATCTTACTTCAGACAGTTAAAATTCCCACTAATTTTGTTATGAGGGAAACAGATGTTCAACAATGCTAACCTACTTCCAGGTTTTAAGGACTGATTCCTGCACCTCGCAGTAAGTGGTTGCAATTATGCCCTTTCAAATATGGAAGAATTTTTTACATATATTGAATTTTGTTCCTTTCCTGCCTTCAGAAGGCCTTGTATTTATAGTGGACCCTCGTCAGGGCTCTAACACAGCCTGTCGACTTTTCTGTCATCAGCTAATTCGATCACAGTCCTGTTGTGGTTTTAATTCTGCTTGACTTCCTGCCTGTTTCTGACCATTCGCCTCACTCCACACTGCTTCTCTCCCCTTCTTCCTGGCCCCTGCAAGTGTCTCCCCCTGAGCAGAAATTACATGCTGCTTTGTGCCTGGCGTAAACAATGTTTTCAACAGTGCAAGCCTCTCCTTTCTCTCTCTCTCTCTCTCTCTCTCTCTCTCTCTCTCTCTCTCTCTCTCTCTCTCTCTCTTTCCAACCGCCTCAGGGGACGAGTGGAGAGCAAAGGGAGAGGAGAGTTGGGATAAAGATGGGGAGCTGTATTGATGAGAGGGAAAAAGAGGGAAAGGTATTAGTGGAATAAAAGGAGGAGATGAGGGGGAGGGTTGAGGAGAACAAGTGAAAAAGAGCAGCAATCTGTTCCCAGAGCAAAAAACGGCCCAACAACTCAGTATAATAAGCGTAATGAGAGGGGGTGAAGGGTGACATCTCCCCTCCACCAGACAGACACACACACACACACACACACACAGCCTGGATCACAACCATTGACTGTAATGATAGTCAGTGGGCACTGATTCACTCAACATTGTCAGAATAGAGAATCTGAGATTAGCACCCAGCTTCAGTGGTTCAAGTTTATGTTCAATGTTATATCTTATTATCTCAATGAAATACCGAATCAAACGTGTGACTGGCTGTCTTGGTGGGTAAAAACAAGCCTGGCTGTGAGTTTGTTTTTTTTTCATCCAGCAGCAGGCAGCCACCTTGGCAGGTGAGTCAAAACGTTAATTTCGGACACTGCCTACATACCCTGCAGCCCCTGTCTTTGCCAGCACACTCCACTCAACTTGTGCCAGCAGACACATGTTGGAGGAAGGGAAAACAGAGCCTCGTGTTATAAAAGCAGGTAGGCATGCAGACATGATGAGCACAGAGCAGGGAGGTTAAACCTTGTGTTTAACAGCCTGGGGTTGGTTTGAATGGGTAGTCGGCAGTTTTGGTGAAATGCGATCTTCTTTTGTACCTGACTAATATATGTTTTTTGGTCCCTTTTTCTCTCTTTATCGCTCTTTCCTTTGCTACGTCTCCCTGAGTGTGCGATGGTTGGCAGCCAGGGATCTAGAGGTTACATAAAGTGGATGTGGATCTGGGGAAGAAAGCAAAGAGATGTTACATAAAGAGCTGTAGCTGGACAAAGGTTAATAAAAATGGAGCCTTGTACTGTAGGCAGGAACCATGGGAGAAGGAAGGCCTGGAAAAAAAAAACAGAATGGCCGTTACATAAACAGATAAAGATGGGGTGAATTATTAGTGGCTTTGCTTTGGTGTTACATAAAGAGATGGGTCCATCCAGCAAAATGAGACAGAATGTGTGTGACACGAAATCGAGCCTCCAAAGACCTAAAAAGACACCTCATAACTTAACACTAAAAACCAGAAGTCACACCACCTGTCAAGCATGCATGCTCACACACCCTCTGCCCTCAGGCCTGAAATAGCTCAACATGACATACATTGACCTCTGATCCCTTAATTGTTTGTTTGTCCCTTTGCCCAGGGTCTGTCCACTGCTTCTAATCTATCTGTTTTCTCTCCTTCTCATCTCCTTTCTTCTCCCCCACCTCACCCTTTCTGGGTCTGCTGAGTGTCATTTAACACTCTGTAATACTGGTCATTAGGAAGGTGACATGAAAGATTTGTGCTAATTAAAGTGTGTGTTTGAGTGCCAGGGTGTCATTGCCTTGATGACTCCATAAGAAACATGTTATATATATGTTATAGTATACATTTTAACTAGATAGCATCAGTGTTACTACATGTAGGTTCTGTCTTATCTTTTGTTTGTTCCTCCTTAGATACTACTACAACAAGAGGATCCTCCATAAGACCAAAGGCAAGAGGTTCACGTATAAGTTCAACTTCAACAAGCTGGTTTTGGTCAACTACCCATTCATTGACATGGGTTCCACTGGTAAGCTGGATTGTCCAGAGCAGAGCAGTGTGTGTGTGTGTGTGTGTGTGTGGGTGGGTGGGTGGGTGGGTGGGTGGGTGGGTGGGTGTGTGTGTGTATGTTTCCTAATCCCACAATAGGGTAGCATGATTACATGGGTTTATACAGGAAAACAATATATATTGTTTCTCAGTATTCTTCCCTCTTCCCTCTCTCTCCCTCCCTTGACTCGATGTCTCTAGGAAGCGGTGTTCCTCAGAGCGCCCCACCTGTCCCCACTGGTGCAGGCACCCATTTTCGCTTTCCTCCTTCCACACCTTCCGAAGTCCTTTCTCCAAACGAGGACCTGCGTAGTCCGGGCATGTACAGCTCTGTGGCCCGGAGAGTGGCCCGTGGCTCAGTCAGCGACTGCAGCGACGGCACTTCAGTCAATTCTGAGATTGAGGATGGCAACACAGGAGGAGGAGAGGAGAGGGGAGAGAGGGGTGTGAGTGGAGGTGGACCTGGTGGTGGAGGAGGAGGTGGCTACCGGAGCATAATCCATCCCCGTCTTTCTCACGAATCTCTGTTCCGCATCTATGGAGGACCAGGCAACCACACTGGCCACCCAGGCTCCCGTGGCCCCGCTGGGCACCGTATTCACCCAGAGCCCCTCTCCCCCTTCCCTGTGTCTCCTCTACCTGGGCCAGGAGGTGCTGGCCTTCTAGCCCCTCCTCTGTCCCCAGCACTCAGCATGACCCCCACATCTCATCTCCCCTACACACCCTCACCCACCCTGTCACCTATGCTGGGCTCCCACTTCTCCTTCAACCCAGAGGACATGAAGCGATACCTGCAGGCTCATACTCAGTCGGTGTACAACTATGGCCTCAGCCCCAGAGCCTTCCTCCAGTACCCCAACATCGTCATCCCTCAGCCCCACCGGCCTGCAGCAGACAAGGCTGGTCTGACCGGAGAAAGAGGAACCGCTGAGAGAGCCGAAAGAGCAGCAGTAGGAGAAAGGGGAGGAGAGCGCCACCACCACCCTCCTCTCTCTCATGCCACCCACCATCACCCACATCCACCTCACTCTGCCCACCCTCACCCCCATTCCCATCCAATGCACCACCCACTTCACCTGGGTGAGGAGCCCCCACACATGTCCCCCTTTAAATTTAAGCTGCAGCCGCCGCCGCTGGGCAAGAAGCAGAGGGATGGTCAGGGTAAACCCAGGCAGAGCTCCCTTTCCTCAGGCTCAGGATCCGGGTCCATGTCATCTACGTCTGGTCTTGGCTCCTCGCTGTCATTTGGCAGTGACCTGAGTTCAGCCAGCGGCTCAGGCCTCATCTCTGCCTCCTCCTCAACACAGTCCCTCAACAGTGCAGGACTTCCCAAGATAAAGGTGAGATACCCTGACCCAGGTATCCCCACCTACTCTGTTAAAGGTTACACCACAAATTTGGTTTTGGTGAAGCTCCATTTTGAGTAATTGTTTCATTAAAATTATGTTTTCCAATCTGATTTCCTGTCTTCATGTTTTTGTCCGTCCAGGTGGAGCCAATCTCTGATATTGAGTCAGAGGAAGAGGTGGAGGTAACTGACATAAGTGATGAGGACCCAGATGAGAGGGATGAAGAGTTTGAGCTCTTCGCCTCTCGCCACTCCAGAGCCCATGACCACCACCACCACCTCTCCAATGGCTTAGCCGCACCCCCACACCATCCAGATGAGGACCTGGATGAGGATGTTTTCAAAGCCCCTGCTCCACCTCCACCTGGCCTGATGCCCTTCTTCACCTCACAGCACGCTTACTCTAATGTCCATCGTACGCTGCCCACCCTCAAAACCGAGCCCACTGACCCAGGGGACAGGAACACCCCCCCACCACAAATGGGCTCAACAGGGGTTCCCCAGACCAAGTGCATCCCTCTTAAACTGCGCTTTAAGAGGCGCTGGAGTGAAGACCAGCGCATGGAGGCCTCACAAGAGGAGTCAGATGATAAGAAAGTTCGGCCGCAGGAGGCGAGGGAAAGAGAGAGACAAAGTAATGGACGAATGGAGATGGAAGAGGATGGGACGGGCAGCGGAGAAGGGGACAGCCCTCCCCCGTTGGCGTATGAGGGCTCTTTAGCTACACCGTTGGCCTCACATCGCAGGGTGAGCGCTGAGCTGCATCGTGCCACTGCACAACTGTCTCTGGAGAACAAAGACTGCTGATGAGAGACACGGTCCAAACACTACTGTTCCAGTAGCCCTGGAGGTGGCACAAGAGTATGTAAATGGTTCCTCTGTAATCCCTCTCACACTGACAAATGCGATTCCTGAAGCCTCAGTTGAGCACATACATGCATAGAAGCAACACCTGGAAGACAGCCTGCTCTGTGATATCCCCCACCAATCCACTATCTGGATCAGGGCTCCTCTGGGGCTCATCATTTGGGAGGAGGGAGTCTCTCAGATTCAGCCATCCCAGGCACAATGACTGTAACAGGGCTGCATTCAGAGGGAGGCTCCCTCATGGAACACGTTCACCTCCTAACTGGCTAGTGAAGCTCTGGGTGTCCTGCCTCAGTAGCACAGCTCCTGCCTCTTTCCCCCATCAGTCGGATCAGCAGTCAGTCACTTTCCTCAGGGGACCCATACTCCCTTACAACCCAGCAAACCTGGTGTGCACAATCTCCTATAAGACCACACACACACACACACACACACACACACACACACACACACACACACATATATACATACATATACATGTGTGTGTGTGTATGTATTTATATATATGAGGGACTTCGATAAGTGCCTGTATCTAAACCCACAGCCCCAAAGAAGACAAAAGTGTGATAGAGGAGTAATCATTCTTTTGATCATGAAGCCGTTGTCAAGTTAGTCATGGGGATGAAAAGGACAGTGGGTCTCCGAGACTGGAGAGTGGGGCTGTTGGGTCCTGACTGAGTGACTTAACCTCTCTTAAACCTGGCCCACTCCACTCAGGGATGCCTATTGCTGTATGATTATTGGATTCACACACAAACACACACTCACACACACATTGAAAAAGAAGAGCCAGCTGTGAATGGGACTCAGAGTGTAAACATTGGTCACGGACACTAAACAGTGTTTATCACAGCATAAGATCATATACACATTGACTTTGACTCTGGCACACAGTTCTCTCAGAGCTTTTGTATAACCTTCTGTCTCTCTCTCCTATCCTGTCCCTCTTTCTCTTGTGGACCACTTGTAGAGTCCACTCACTGACATAATTTTAACCCCATGATGTTTGAAAAGAAGTGAGGTGAAAGATGCTCATTGTGGAGGAAGGGGGACCACAAGGGGAAGGCAACAGGGAGAGGAAGTGTTTGACAGTAACTGCTGACTAGCCTCACAACACCTTAACACGGTGTACATAGTTCCCCGGTGGCAGCACAGAATCCTAGTTCACCAGCTTAAGCTGCTTTAACAATCATATAGTGTTAAACAAAACCAGCAAATGTCACAAAAAGACACACTCACACAGGCACACACACTCACACAGGCACACACACACACACATGCACACACACACTCACTCACACACACACACACACACACACAACACTGCCTTTAGCTCTTTGTCATGCACCATCTCTCTCTCTCCACATGGACCTCCGGTTCTCTCCTGTTAGTGGCGTCATCCCCGGGTCCAGAGACTGCCGTGTCTGTGTTCCAGTCTGAGAGAGCAGAGATCACTTGAGACCTCACACATGCACACGCATGCACACACCACAGACACACACACACACACACACACACACACACACACACACACACACACACACTGCCTCTCTATGCCTTGTTTTTATAGCATGTACAAAACTGAGCTCTAATAACACACATACAGACTATATCTTTATATATTCTATATGAAATGATTAAAACAAGCGAGATTTTAAAGAACCATAGCATTTTAAAGATTGATTCAGGAGTTGTTGTTTTTTTTACAGACTAATTTGAGTGTTGGATACGAGATAGAGGGTGGGTCTGGGTTTGTACATTTGTTTCCTCAGACCCAGAGGAAAGGAAAACAACAGGACTGGACCAGACTGCTAATGAGTCAGATGTGTGCTTCACTGTGCTGACCACTTCATTTGCAGTAGCTTGCCCTTTTAGCACACAGCACTCTGCTCTTTCCTGTCTGTAGAGTCTGGCTCAGCTTGGCAGGGGTTCTCCAACCTGTGCTGTCCTGGCCCCAGGTCATCTCTCCGTGTGTGTGTGTGTGTGTGGGGGGGGGGGGGGGGACTGAACTCAGAGTTAGCTCATGGATTATTAGTCAAGTAGTAATCCTGTCTTTTCTCCTAGGCCAGTTAGCATAATGCTTCAGAGTTCATAGCAGGTCTGGGTTGAGGCAAAGGAGAGAGAAGAGGTTAAAGGGGTTAATCATTACTGTAACATAGCCTGGAAAACTCTGACATGTGAGAACCTGTTCTGAAACACCCTCTCCTCAATCTATGCACTCTCTCTCTCTCTCTCAGACACACACACACACACACACACATGAAACAATGTTTTCACATCCTGGAGCTTTCTGTCTCTGCGGTCAGTCATCTGATTGGTCGACCCAGCCGTGGTCCGACCAGTGGCCTGTCCCTGCTTGGCCAGCGACAGACAAGACAGATCTATACCAAATCGTGAGATGGACAGCCTCCAGGCGGTCTGTGTAGCTGAGCTGATCGAATTTCCTCATCGGACCCCATGTTGTCTGGACTGGAACATGTCACATCATGCATATACACACACACACACACATACACCCCCCCTAAGTCCTATGTCTGTATTTGAACTGACAGCTGCCTTATTATGACTTTTCATATCTCAGCAACACATGAGGCATCAGTCTATATGCTCCACACTCTATCTTTTCTGTTTCATTTTTTCTCCACTTTGGTTTTTTTTCCCCCGAGCGTCGTCTGGCGCCCCGCTGTGATCAGACTGATGATGTCGCAGTGTTTCAGGCCTCCTCACTCAACAACGGTAGACAAACAGCACAAAGATTACACGTCTCAAAAAAGTTTCTTAGTTTATTTTTCTGATTTCACTATTGCTATTGATTGTTGTTGTTGTTATTGTTCTCAACGGGTTTTACCCCTTCATCTGGCATTATTATTATTATATTATTATAATTATTATTATTATTCCATGGCTCTGTTAGCTTTTTATGTTGTGTACATCTCTTTGGAAAATGTGGACCCCCCCACCACCCAAAACTCCATTCCCTCTATCATGCCGTTTCCCTGTCTTTAGTTTTTACAGATGTAATATAACTAAAATGTGTAATATTAATTTTCAGACAGGTGACGTGAGCAGGAATTGTAGGGGCAGAGGATCTTAACTTCGGGTCAAGTGAGGGAGTGATTTTATCTTTTTATGTCATGTAATTTTTATTTTATAATGTCTTTTTTTCTCTCTCTAGCTCTTGTATATTTTTTCCTTTTTTGAGGGGGGGGGGGCGGGAGATTGTATCATTTTAAAAGAAGAAAAAAAGATGTGTATTGTTTTACTGTGTAAAGGTCTATCTTCTCCCTCTTTCAGTCTCTTTCGGCCTCGTCTCCCCCGAGCAGTTACGTAACACTCAGATGGAGAGATGAGACTTAATACCATGATGTAACATTGAATTTCACCACCTTTTTTTGTGGGTTGTTTTTTTTTTTTTTTCCAAACTTGTAATTAAGCTGTAATCAGGGTTAATTAAAACCGGTCAAAAGCCAATATGAATATCATTGTGTTTGTTTATGTCTGCTGTTCTTTGTCACATCCATATGCAACATCAGCACACAGTCAGACCGTCATGTTTAATTACCTGGCAATTTGTAAACAAACAGATTAACCCTTTGACTTCTTCTCTAGTCACATAATCATATGAGGCCTTTTGATGTTTCGGTGTTTGCTTCAAGAAATCAAAATGATACCAGCAGGAATAATCTGCAGAAGTGTTTCCTCGAGGGAAATCTGCTGTATACACTGGTAAATTCATTATTCCCATATAACCGCTTGTTATAAGCAGACTTTTGGGATATCTTTATCATTTTATCCATCTTTAAAATGGTGTAAGAGTTCATTTAGTATCCAGGCTTTCATAATGCCTGAGCGGGTGAAATTAACACTCACACACACACACACTTGCCGTGATGCTTAGGTCGTTGAGGTTATACGATTATCAGTTAAATTGGAGCACTTTGTCTGTTGGGGTGCTGCCCACTCACCCACATAACACCCATGAGAGACTCACCTATTTACCTTTCAGCGTGACGTCAGCGGCTCCTCGGTGCTCTTACAAGTGCAGTGAGAGGAAGAGGAGGAGGAAGAGCTGCTGGATGGTTTTAGTAGGTGTGTAGAGTTTTACCAGACTTGGACAACTTAAATGTCATCATCCAAAACAAGAAGCAATCATCTTAGCAGCGTTAAGGTTTATTATACAAAAAAGTAATATTCATTTTAAAGTTTACAGATTCTTTGACTCATGGTTTTGTGATTTATAAAACATAATAAAAATAAATATAATAAATTATACTTGCTAGCATTTAGGAATGGAAAGGTTTCGTTATCAAATATTGAAAAGAAGAGATTTATATCTTGAGGTTCATATCCTCGCAATCAAATTTGAGAAAAATATCACTTATAAATCTTTACGTGAACAATGTGCCTCATTCATGAAATGTTCTTATGCACGATTTTTTTCTTACACGTTACAAGACCGACAACTACTGTGTGACATGTTTGCAAGCCTTTGTGGTTACAACAGGAAACACAAGAGATGTCAGGAGCGAGGGGCTGCGTAATAATTATCAGGCTTTGCTTTCTGCCTGAAAGACGAAATTCAGGTCTTAAAAAGTCTGGTGTTGATGTAAAAATTGGTTCTCAAGAACACTTTATGAATGAGGCTCAAAAATTCCACGAAACAAATAAATAAGAGTGTAACTGGCCTGAATACTTCCCCCTGAATCAACACCAAGTTTAGAGTCACGTGCCAACAGACCCATCACAGCCCCTCTCCTGAGCCACATTTGTAACTGAGAAGTTCACACAACCCAGTTTGTTCTTTTTTCACTGTAATACTCCCTCCTGTCCTCAGCTGCTGTGAGGTGATTCCTCCCTAAGGTGGCTGCAGTGTAAGAAGAGATGGGAGATCCCATTCAAAAATGCTATCTATAGATTCACTGAAGCAAAAGGCCTCCAACAGTCCAAACAGTCAAATAAGTAAGGGGCAGCGTGTCCCTCCTAAGCAGCGCAGGACTAAAATAAGAACATACACACTTCACAAATACTGATAAATACTTGAGACAGTTTTTTTGTGTGTGGGCATGAGGACTGTGAGTTATAAATCTGAGAGGTCGTGAGATGATGAATTGCACAAGACAGAGAACCAAAATTGCACTGTTGCTATTTAAATCTTTTTCTTCTGACTTTTCTCTGCTATTTGTTCGTTTCTTGTGATATACTGGAGGATTTCAAGCATCTAACGTTCGATCTCTTATAATGAAATAAGCTTATTCTGAGGAGACAATCACTGAAGTGCTGTCACAAGACTTGAGACCTGGGAAGGTCATCAGCCACAAGGGTTGAAGAGCCACTGTGCTCCGAACATGTTTCTGTGCAACTATCCCTAATAGAGCCTGGTTTGGTGAAGGTCCCTGCGTGTCTGTCTGTCTGTCTGTCTGTCTGTCTGTCTGCTACCATTTTACATTTGTCTGCGGTGGGAACAGGTTTAATTGGTGTTCACTGCCAGGTCAAATGACCCTGCAGCAGACACAAGTCATTTACTGTCAACCGTGTATGACAAGCACTCGAGTCTCCACTATTAGCAATGTACCATAAAGCCAATGAAATGTTTTTTTTTCTCCGGCAATAATTTCTCTGACTGTTTATCATCTTGGCCACAACTTAATCTCGACTGTATTCAACAAGCCATCAACATTGTTTGGTAAGCTGGATACACCAGCTTCTTTTTGCTTAGCTAGTCTGTGCGTCGATATGTGCGGCGTTAAGAGTGTGTAAGAATTAGTGGATGGGGCCCGAGATGATGTGTTTTCATGGGGCCTGAAATCTCTCGGTGCACCCATGCATACAGGTGCTGTGCTCACAGTCAAAGAGAGAGAACAACCACAGGAACCACTGCACTCTCTCACTGGTGCCACATACCGTCTCCTCCTCCTCCACTCACGCCATCTGCTCCACCTGCTTTCACAGAAACATTTGCAGAGCTTCACATATCGGCACAACTTCTGCACACAATTTAGAGAATTAAGCTTTCATGAAGGCACGTGCGCACACACACACACACACACACACACACAATTGTTGCATCCCATGTGAGAGTTTCGGCACGGTGATATACATGCTAGTAAGTTCACCACATCCTCCGCCATACAGAGAAAAGCTGCACCACACAGGAGGCACAGTGATGGCACTTTGTCTCTCCAAGTGCAGACAGATGAGCAACCACACTGATGTGGTTTGTTTGAAATTCTGGAGCTTGTATTTCCTTTATCACCTTCCCTACTGTCAATCACTCTCTTCTCAACCTATTTCAGCCCAGAAAGTACTGTAAATGTGAATTTTTGTTCAGGGAACTGAAACGTCTCTGATGTGTAAAAGTGAAATACAACTTAAAGCAAGAGGCTCACCTTTGCATTTTTCACCTAAACAAAAATAGTGCTGTGATTTCCGTTTTAGTTGTTTCACTTTGAATGTCTCCCCCTGTTGTCGAAATACTGCATTGCACACTGAACAGCCTGTCATGTATTTATTTTTTTAAATAACTAATAAAATGAGCTCATTTGATAGAATTCCTTTGATAGTTGTATCGACACTTTTGTCATTTAATGAAGGCAGAGGATTTTGCATCTGAAACACTGATTCTGCCTCTCCTACTCTCGCAAGGATGAGCTCAAGGCGTCCATAAGAGTGCCTTGTTTTCATGGGTTTTTTTTTTCGTACATTGCAGCAAACATCCAGCAGACGAACATCTGGCAGCACATAACAGCATACATGTGTACACCTTTGATTAAAAAAAGTCTTCCAAAATGAAATTATACAGGAACCTCAAGTTAAATATTGAATGCAAAAGTTGAATCTCTTAAGTGAAGGAATGTGTGGACTTTTCCTTCATCAGGTGTAATAAACCAGCAGGAATCTGTGCGTACAAGGACGCCCGTCCATGAGAGAGTCCCGTCCACGGCTCCTGGACATGACGTGGACCGCCAGGAGCAGCTGAGTGGTGTAAAGTTACTGTGAACAAGTATGCAGCGAGCACAAGGGTCCACTGTTCTCACTACTGCAACTTGTGCCGCCTTTCTGCACCATCTCTGCTAGACTTTAATTAAACTGTGACATGATCTCTACACCAGCCATTTATCTGGGTCACACAGCCAAACGCAGCAGCGACTGAAACAATGCGTCTGTTTATACATTTACACATTTCATTAGAGGAAACTTTGCACTACTCAAACTTGTTTTATCTCTGGGTTTATTACAGCGTGCTGCAGCAGGATCATCCCCATGAATCTTTAACGTTGCAGAGTCTGAGGGGCTACAGGAGGAGACTTGTCCTGATACTTGAGGCCCTCCAGTCCTTCAACATCACCATCCGTCCCAAAAGCCCGGGTTAAAGAGTGCATGTTCGTCACTTGACATGAAGATGAAGACAGTGGCCTGAAATTGTCACTCTGCTAGAAATATTGTAAAACTGAGAGGAAGACAGTTGTGAAGCTGTGTTTAACTCATGATGTCTGAACATTTGTCCAAATAAAAAGTCCTACCACACAGTCATTTATGCTAATGTGCCACATGCTGACCAAGTAGAAGGAGTTGTGTACTGTTTTCTATCATTTGTTCAGGGTTTAAGGGGGCATAGTCAGGCTATTGGGGCAGGGTGAGAGGTGAGGGTGCTGGTCAGGGGTTATACACATTCCTGGTGTGACTCACCCCTCCCTAGTTGTAGCTTATCCACCACATACATACTTACATATGGGAAAAAAAAGTTATGATTATGAAAAGTCAAAATGAAGAGAAAAAATGTCAAGATTATGATAACACGTCAAAATTATGAGATCAAAAAGAACAAATAATGAGATGAAGAGCAAAGTGATGAGATACAAAGTCATAATTATGGGATTAAAAAGTCATATTTCTGAGTTCAAAGTCATCCCTTTGAGATGAAAAGTTATTATTTTGCAACAAAAGGTCCAAATTGTGAGATACAGAGTCGAAATTATGAAATAAAGTCAGAGTTATGAGACACAAAACCAAAATTACAAAATAAAAGTCATTACAAGTTCTTCGTTGTCATGTTACCGCTCTTTCCACAAAGCCTCTCACCATGGAGCCAGTCTGGGTTGAGCCTGGGTCAAAGCCTTGGAGGAGCTTTTTAAAAAGCTTTTAAAAGCATACGCACACAAACGCACGCACGCACGCGCGCACACACACACACACACACACACACACACACACACACGCTGCACATCAGATTCAGGATACAACCTGAGATCCTCCTCCTGGTCGGCGAGACCTTGAATAGTCTTGCCCCAAATGACATGAATGAACTGGTAAGACCTGGACTCGACCCCTCAGGTGGCAGCGCGCTGGTTGCACCTCCCACAAGACTCACATCACAAGGGGGCTGTGTGTTAGCTGTCCTGGGCCCTGGGCAGTGGAACACTCTGACAGCTGAAGACTTCTCTGTTCTATGGTTTGATCTGTGATACCATCAACTCATCGATGTTTTTACGGAACTCCTCTTCGGCTATACGGTATATTTCTTTATATATTCATATATATTCCACTGAACTTACTTCCCTGGTTGTTTCAGTCCCAGCTCAATTGACACCGTCTTCCAGGTGGTTCCCTCTGTCAAACGTTCCTCTGGCTCAACTCTGCTCTGCTGTCTTTACCTGAGGCCTGTTTGACAGCGGAGCCCAGCGGGAGACGAGGGTCTCTGGTGTTTGACTGACAGACCAGTGATGAGTGCACAGAGAGAGGGTGAAAGGTGATGGTCAAAGGTCAGGCTCCCATGGAGTGCGGAAGAGAAGAGCCGGGGAAACTGAGAGGGGGGACTTGCTAACGAGATGGGGCGGTCAGTGGGGTCGCCTGCACAGAAAAGAGATGAAAATCACATTCGAAATGATACAAAAAGATCCTCCTGGAGGGGTGATGGGGCGACCGTAACAGCAGCTAGTTATCAGAAACAATCAAGACTGAACAACACAGATGACAAAGAGAAGTTACAAATATCTGTAAATACTTTAAAGTCAGTACAAATGTAAGAACTCTAAACTCTGCAATGCACCAGTTTGGGCCAAATTCAATGACATTGAGCATCCAACATTCATATACCATGTAAAATAATCAGCAAAAGGCTCCTCAACAAAAATTAAAACAACAAAATCCTCTCCAGCCAATGTTGGAACATGGCTATTAGCATTGATGCTAATATTCCAAGCATGAGCTAATTGGACTGCCAGGCCCCTACCTTGGTGATACGTGTTCAGTGGCGGTGGTTTTATCATGAACCCAAGATCACCAAATGTGATTTAGTTGTAATTTGCAATGTTGAGCAGCAGTACCCGATTTCCACTCTCCAACTCCACATGTTTGCCTCTGCATCAGAGTATTTTCAGTTAACTACAAGCTGCAAGAGATGCATCCCAGATGTTGGCCACTTTTCCCTGCTGAGATTATTTCTTTGGTGGCCAAGGTTTCTGACGACCCCCCCCCCCCACACACACACACACACACACACACACACAGATGCTCAATACTTCAAGAGTCAAGTACTTATTTATTGAGTACTTCTTACACATAGTCATCTGACTTATAGATAGTTCTACTATACATTCAAAACATTAGAAGAAATCCAAGTTCTGACTTGTTTTGGGAATCTTTTATGTCCTGTTGTAGTTCTCAACAATAACCACTAGATGTCAGCCTGCATCAACATTTAACCAGCATCCAGCCTCACCGGTCCCTCTGTCTGTGTGAGTCTCCACAAGCTAGCACACGTCGCAGGTAAATACACGACTCTTCTCAGCCAATCAAAGCGTTCGTGTTTTTTTTTTACCGGTACACAACTCATACCCATCAGAGCTCACCAACTCACACCGACAGGGGTCGCTGCTCCCCGACATCCTGTGTATCCCGGAGAGGGTCCGCTCCTCTACTACAGAGAACATGCTATTATGTAATCTTTACTATTATGGCACGACATTTTCCTGAGGTTGTGTGTGCGTGTGTGTGTGATTTTTTTTCATGTTTCTGTGAAAAGGTTAACCGTCCAAAAACAAAACAAAACAAACAAACAAACAAAAAAGCACGTGCGGGATGCCAATCTGACACACGTGCTATCATCTCAAACATGTTGTAGTTGGTACTCAACACACCGGTCCGCCTCCATCACTCCCTGCAATTTACAAACACGGGGTTAGCCGAGTTTACGACAGACCACGCCCCCTCTGTCCAGCTGGTGGCAACACTCGTGATGACATCATCGTCGCCCCCGTTCATTGGCTCGGAGACGTCGCACACCTGCCCAATCGCCTGCCGGTGAGGTGACGTCACTGGGAAGCGGTCCCGTTCACTTTCACAGAAGTGGGCGGGGTGCAGCGGACACCTACGTCAGAGCCCGTGTGGTGATTGGCCGTGAGGGGAGAAAGTGAGCGTCTGTTGCTGAGAGAAAAAGGAGAGGGAGAGTAGTTTGCAAAGAGGCACCGATTGTGCACTACGGAGAAGCTCGGAAGATAAGTTGCAGCACATTCATGTTTCCCCAAGTCCTTCCTATGAGTTTGCCCTCATTTTTAGTCTAAAATAATGCACTTATAATATTCCCTCGGTGTGGATGCTGAGTCACAGTGCAGAAAATAACCGCAACGTGGTGCTTTAATCCTGCTGCACCAGCTTCTCTCAGGACAGATGCATTGTCACCGTCTGCTCCAGGATGGCACTTGTGCTGTCAATTATGGTAAACGTACTCTTGTTCGTAGAGGAGGGGGCATGTGTGCCTTTTTATTGGCTCTCGTGTATTTTGTCCCTCCCCATAGCCCTCCCTCGTGCTGTTCCTATGGTTCCCAAAGCTCTTATTGGATACTGTAAAGTTTGGGACAGGGCACCGGTCTGGCTCAGCATCCCCGCCACTATTGGCTGTACCTCCCTGTCAGTCAAGTGGACTTTGACAGTCCGTCACGCCCACTTATCTAAGGTTCCGTTGCTAATTGGCTACTGTACCTGTCAGCAGCCTCTGATTGGCCAGTTCACCCAGCTGTTAGTGGTTCATTCACCATTTTGTGACTGTAGTGGAAAAGAAGCCCGATAGTTTTGTGTATCCTTGTTGGAGTTTCTGTGGGAGAAAGACATGTTTTGCGGCGGAAAAGTAAAGTGCGAGTAGGGACCGAAGAGTCGTCAACGCCGACAGCCACGGGACGTTACCGGGAGTTTTACAAGCCACCTCATCACCAAAATAAAACCATAAATCTTTCTCCGGCGAAGGAGGGAAGCACTTGTTTTTTGGGTGAGTTCAAACTAAAGTTGGTGAAGCTCAATTGACATACGTTAAAAATTTTTAAAATGATAATAATAATGATGATTCAGGAGCAGCGCACGAGCTTAACGTTCGGGCGGGTGGTCTATCTGCTACTGTCCGAAGAAATGGAGTGACACCGCTCGCGAGCCGAGGAAAGAGCCGATAGAAAAGGGGAGGGGTGGGGTGTAACAGCCTAAAAACTTTCTCAAATGTTTACCACAGTCCCGCTGCAAACAGAGAAACGTTTTAGCTTCCGTCGACTATTGTTAAAACCTTGTGACTGATGTTCAGTACTTTTCCGTGACCTGAGTTTTCCAGTTTTGCGTAGAGCAGCGCTAGCGTAGTAAAACAATCGACCTATTTGCAGCACTGCAGCCCAAATGTTTACCAATGGCCACGCTGTTATTTGCTGTTATTAAATTGACACTGGTGTTTGGGGGGGGGGGGGGCGAAACACCAATAAAACGCATATGATTCAATTTCATTGTAAGTGGTTTGTTATTATGTGGGCACTATCCTGCCCCCGTCGCGTACTACGACGATTACAACCACCGCCACCACTACACTACTAACGGCTGCTTACTAGAACGAAACATGACAGCTTTCTGCCTCTTAATTTTTTTAAGTTTTTTTAATGGGCAACCTTACTGGTTCCATCAAAGAAGCTGTTTTGGAGTGTGCGTATTACCGTGGTTGTAGTTGGCATTCCAAACATCGTTGTACGAGGAGGAATTCGGCTTGTAGGGATAATAAAACGTCACTTGCCACTTGAAACCGGTCGCTTGTGTTTGTTATCGAGCATCGTATCCACACACACACACACACACACACATACACACACACACAGAGCAGACTGCCTGACTGCCTCGAGTCATAATACACATTTGACATTGTGCAGCTCCTCTCGTAGTACTCCCGGAGATCAGCGCAATGGAACGGGAACACATTCGGCTCTTCCCCCGACACTTTCCTGCACTGCAACCCTACAATCACTGTCGAGGCACCCTTGACATCTGACTGGGCAGTTTTAAACAGTTTGGCCCTCTTTTTCATAGGTGCATTTTTCATAATCAAAATGCAATAGTGTTGTTTTTTTTTAATTATTATTATTTTATTGGGTTGTTTGTCCTCATCTGTCCTGCAGCTTAACGTGCATGCATTTTCTCATATCTTCATGATTGCACTTGTGTGCACAGAAGACATCTTTACATGGCTTGTAGAGTAGTTGGCCATTGATGTGGCATTGGCAGTTCTGCCATTTGGCCCCACACAGGAACCGCCACCAATGATCTATGCTACAGCCTCCTGATCAATATGGGCTAGAACGCACAAATTCAGGCCTCAATGGTAGCTTTTTTTTATTGATATAACATGCAATAATAAGACAGGCCAGCTAAATAGCTGTCATACCACGTCACAATTCTTCATAACAACCACACACACACACTATACACTTCACAGCTCGCCCTCTTGCTATGCCTAAAATACCATAACAACATGTTTTCTTTTACTTGTGTCATGTTGCCTATACAGGCACGTCCCACTCACTCATGGGAACATGAACCAAATGTGTGTGTGTGTGTGTGTGTGTGTGTGTGTGTGTGTGTGTGTGTGTGTGTGCGTGTGTGTGTGTAAAACATATGTTCGTTTTTTGCCTTTCCATGTGTGAGTGTGGTCTCTGGTGACCCACTTAAGGGTAAATTTGCCTTGCCATGATTCCATGAATATACGAGGGCCAAGGTGGGCTTCAGCCGTCCTCCTCTGTTGTACCAGTGCACACCATTCTCTACCCCCGTGCCCGCCGCTGCAGCTGTGCACCCATACAGATACCCATAAAATGCTTTTAGGAGAGGAACGAGCTGCAGTGTGCCTGCCTGGTAACTACGTATACGCTCACACTGGCATGCCATGCAAATGCAGAGCCGAACAATGTGGATATGTCAGCTGTATACGGTTATGTACCTTGTGTACAATAAGTATCCTGATTGCCCCCTCGTCTCCCACACACACACACACACACACACACACACACACACACACACACACATCCTGTGCCATGTTGTGCTGGGGCACAGGCTATATTCTGTATGACCGATTAAATAAACTGTCATCTAGGTTGAGTGTAATTACAGCCATATAGTCCAATAAATACACATTAAACAAAAGCTGGCTCCTGTAGTGTTGACTTAGAGAGGAGATTTTTTTTATGTTATGAATGACCCGTATGTGGGTTTGCATCATGCTGCGTTTGCATACATGCTCCCAACCTGCAAAGGCATTATTTGCATGAAGATTTATATCTCAAAATTTTAAATACACTCGTGTATTTATTAATACTTTTATTTTTTTTAAGTACGAGTTTAAGCTGTTTTTGTGTGTGTTTATACATACAATGAATGTGTTAGACACTAAAGCAGTCCAAGGGAGATTTTCACTGTGTGCATGACTGCACTGTAAATTCCAAAGAGAACGTTAAATGTGTGTGTGTAAAGTTAGATGTTGCTATTCGGGGGGGGGGGGGGGGGGGTGGTACATTGAATGGCCCTGTGCACTGGCTGAAACAACATCTTTTTGCCATTTAGAGATGAGTCCAGTTGAATGTCATGAAGACAACAGACGACGATTACCCATCTATTCAGTATAAAGCATCAGTGGAGACCTGGAAATAACCTGCTCTCATGCTGGAAGGTGTAGACTTCTCAAATTACTTCAATTATGACCAAGCTCCCCTCTGCCTCGTCTGTGTTCAGCCCGTAGGATGATCGGCATTTTACTACTGTTTTCTTTATATTTTCTATCAGACTTAGTGATGAACAACTTGAGCTACTTGTCTGAAAATAACTCGGAAGGCATTCAGGTCTGGTCTTGGCATTTCAGACTGTAATTTACTAATGATAAAATGTGTACCCCTTTTTTTTAAGTGTGAGGGATGGTTTTTTTAGGGCACAGTATGTGCAATTCTTGTGATCTGTGGACGAATTGGCACCATGTTGAATGATGAAATATAGTCCTCTCTAAACAACAACACCATTTGTTTGAATGTAAAAAAATATATATATAAATGACTTGTGCATAAAATAAATGTATCCAATGATTTTAATATATCTCATCAACTTTTGTATTTATGGCTGGAATTTCAAGTAACATCTTTTTGGACCAGATTGATGCTTGTCCAAATACGTGTTGCCATGAGGAGAGACCCACAATGACACATATTTTAAGAGTTAAAAGTTCAAACAAGAAAAAGATTATATGATTTTTGAGTGATTTATCAATTGTTTTAGTCTGGTGAGGAGACACTGTCTACGAACCAGCACAGAATACTTAGATAGGTCAGCTTCTGAAACGAGAACTCCTCCGTCAATACAGAATGTGAACACACACACATGCCTGCTGTCGGCTTATCAGCCAAAGCCTAGAGTATTTTGGGAGGCCATCAGCATTTTTCTAAGCTAAGATCAGATCCCAGCGAGTGATTTGATCAGCTGGTCAGTCAGCCAAGTGGCCCGGACTCCTTCCTGTCTTTTCCAGAGCACTACAGTACCACTCCAGGACCAACCATCCCCATCTGGGCCGAGCAGCTACCCATATGTAGGAGCACTTGGCCCGGGACTTAAAAGGCAACCTTTTCTGCAGTAAAAAAATGTCCTTCTTTTTTCACCTCCTTTGTCTAGGATGAAAGATTTAGAGATGGGTTTTTTTTTTTAATCTTTTCTAATTAGATCACAAACACTGCTCTGCATGAAAGTTTTCGCTTGTGTTTATTCTTGGTCATGTGATCACCAGCATTGTTTTGTCTGTAAGTCTGTCTAGTTGCAGAGGAGCTGCAGCAACAAAAGAAAATTAATCACCAAGTATTTTGATAATCATTGCATTGTTTCAGTCTTCGTTTTTCATGACAGAAAATGGGTTTTGGGCTGTTAGAGGGTTAGGGTTAGGGTTAGTTGCGATGAACATTTTTCAAGTTTTTTTCACATCACTTGTGTGTATATGCAGCAAAAATAGTACAGTAACTAGGAATAATCTGGGAATGTGTATAGTCTAATTTGATGTGCTCACATGGACTTTAATAATATAGTATTTTTAAAAACCTTTTTACATAGTCAATAGCCAGATTTCTCTTGAAGTACATGATTTAAAATTTACATTTCTGGTTATTTTCAAAACATCCGATCTGGCCTCACTTAAAGTGTTCTGAACTGTCATTATGAGGGATAATAAATTCATTCTCTAAAATATGTTAGATATTTCTGTCCTTCAAAATTGTGCATATGAGCATGAGGCAACATAAAGCTTCTATACAGGAAGCCACCACTCTTGGACTTAGACTAGGAAGCTTCTCTCCAAAAAATGTGTTTTACTGGTGCCGCCTGCCAGCCTCACTCTTAAACTACATCTGCTTTCTTCTTCTTGGTTTCCAGCAGCACGTCTGCACGCGCGCATTTTTTTTTAAAAGAAAACATGCACTGAATGTGACTGAAGCCTGGAAAAAAAAAAAAAACTGTGTTTATTGGATTTTTCATAATCTGATGAAGACCTTTACCCAAGGTGGAATATCGGCCTTTGCTGTTTACATGACCACACTCATTTTATTTATCAATTCATTCTGAAAATTATTAGAAGATTAATTAATCATGAAAATAATCCTAAATGCCAGCCCCAGTTAGAAAGAAAGTTCAAAATGCAGTAGATGTATTTGGTGGAATTATAGTTTAAATTGAAGAACAACTGATTCGATTTTGGAATTGATTCGGATCAGATCTTGATCTGATGCCATCATATGACCTTGATGGAGGTATACGCTCTCCAAGTGCCCTCTAGTCCTTTCTCATAAACTACATTAACTTCAGTGCATCAAAAATACACCCAATATATTAATGTGACACTACACACATGCAATGCTTTTGCTCACAACTCTTTCACTATTAGTATTTGTTCTCAACTAATTTATCATAGAAGAGATTGACGGGAATGTTTTTCAGTATCGTGCATTGAAGACTTGAAAAGAGAACCCCTTTTACACCAACTGGTGTGTGTATCTGTGTGTATCTGTGTGTGTGTGTGTGTGTGTGTGTGCGTGTGTGTGTGTGCGTGTGTGTGCGTGTGTGTGTGTGTGTGTGTGTGTGTGTGTGTGTGTGTGTGTGTGTGTGCAGAGATCAGTGATAAGAGTATAAATGACTCAGGTTGTTTATTAGTCATTCAGGATGCTTCTCTGTACAGAAGGAAGTGAAAATGATTTGTGTTTGGCTTGCATTTTTTTATACCAATTAAATAGTTAACAACAAGGTCACCTCATGCATGTGTGAAACTCGTGCATGAGGTGAGAGAGTGAAAGTGTATCTACCCTGTAATCTTGTATCAGTGAGGATGCCTGATGCTGTGCCAGCCTTTTCATTTCTCTCATTTTGGTAGAATCTAACCTTGGGAGATTATTATTTTTGTGTGTGAGCGTGTGTGTGTTTGGCGCGTATGTGTGTGAGATTATGGTGAGACTGACAAAAGACGACTAGAGAGACTGAGACATGGAGACATAGTGCTGCTGGAAATTCCCGATGACTACACAACAAACGCCTGTTTGAACAAAAAGCCAAACAGCTGCATGCTCCAACTTCGTCTCTGCTTCTCTCACACTCATGTTGTAATATGATATCATCCTTGGCCGATGCCAGCCCCATCACCCTCTCATGTGATGATGTCACATAACATCCTATGATGTCAAACAGCATTACATAATATGACGTGTGGTAGAGGCCAGTTGTAGAAGTACTAATAACTTTGGTTTTATGATAAGGGGTGATGATGTTATGGTGACAAGTGATTTGATGACGTATGATGTCAAATGTTTGAAATCATGTGACCCACTGCCACAATGTCATATGATGGCATGATGTCTGACATCATGCGTGACATCGTATGATGACAAGTGTTGTCGAATTGAATTGAATTCGATTGATGACCTGGTGTTATGTGATAATGTCATCTGTGATATGTAATGATGGCATTTAACATCATGTTATGATATGGGATGATGATTGCGTAGTGTCATTAGATGTCATGCTAACATTTTATCATATGATTTCATAGTGGAGAGCATTTGACAGTGTTTCAATCCCAAGTTGAACACACTGCAGCTATGCGTCTATGCTGCATACCACAAGAACGCTTCTCAGCTTCATGTTGAAGTAGCTTGAGGGAGTTGTGAGATCGGGTGACTTGTAGTATGAGATTTAAGTGTGTTAGTGAGTGTATGTGTGTGTGTGTGTGTGTGTGTGTGTGTGTGTGTGTGTGTGTGTGTGTGTGTGTGTGTGTGTGTGAATGAGAGAGTGCATTCGTCTCTTAATACATTTGAAATTCAAGAGATGACAGCTAATTGAAAAGCAAATGTTTGGACGCTAAGAGATACATGCTGTGACCTTGGATGCTTATAGTTCTCTCGATGATATCTAATGTTGGAATGAAGCTTATATGTACCAAATGTTTTAATCCAATTTCATAGTCGTACACACACGTGCATATTAGTGGATTAGAGGGCCATGGAGGATGCATGAACTCCTACACCATATTTTGAGCCATGTAGTTCACTTCCAGGAACAATGTAATTTTTAATTCGCAGTTTTTTTAATGATATCACCTGACCACCTGTCTTTGTGTCTCCTTTATCTTTTCCAGCCCGCAATACAGAGAAGACAGAGACAGAAAAAGAAGAGAACAGAAAATAAAAGAAGTGCCTTAGAAGAGGAAGAGTACTACACAATCTGCTGCACTTTGTAAACAGTGAAGAAGAAATGAGGCCGCTGAAGAAACACAGAGGACGTTCTCCTTTGTTAACCAGGGGCCAAAGGGGGAGAAGGCGAGGGGGCTCTCAGCCTCCCCAAGAGAAAGATACCAAAAGAATCAAGAGGGAGACACTTGCCAAAATGTCACAACACACACCCAGTACTCTTCCCATAAACAAGCATACCCCCCCTGCAGCACCCAAGTCTAATGACGACTCAGTCACAAACAGCAATACCTCCAAAAGGGACGAGTCTGCTGGGCTGAGAAAACCTGTTGAGTCAGCTGAGAAGGATGGACATGAGGCAGAAGAAATAACAGAAAAGGAGAAGACAGTGGGCAGAAATGGAGCTGTGTCCACTAATACTGTAGCATCTCCTCCCTCTGCCCCTGCTCCTCTTACCACCAATCACAGCCCCAGCTCAGGCTCAGTCTCCAGTAGGAAAACAGCCACATTTAAGGCTCGTGTACCCAAAAAGAAATATACATATGAGCACTTTGCCAGCACTGCAAGTCCTCTGTCTACCATTCCTACCTCTAACCCTGCACCTACAGAAAACAGTTACTGCGATATCAACAGCAAAATTAGTGTGACTACAACCAATAATAACTTCAATAATAATAATAATATGAGTTATAACATTGATAAAGATGTTAATATTAACATCAAGTGTAGTACTAACAGCAACTCAAAAAGTAACATTAACAGCATGACAAATAACAGTATCAATAGCAGTAATAGTAGAAGTAATAATTGCTCAGGTAATCAGCCATCATTGAATAGTAAAGCTACAGAAGCAAATAATTTTCTCTCCATGGACAATAGGGCTCTGAAGTCTGCGAACTCCCAGGAAAAAGAGTCCCAAGCAGTGCAAAAAGAGTCAGATGGGGCCCCTAACTCACGTTCTTCATCCACTGATACAGCAAGTGAGCACTCAGCTGATATGGATGTGATGGAAACAACTGGCCCAACCATTCATCAAAAGAGCCCTCACATCCCAGTTCCTCAACATAACTCACACCCTAAAGATGTCAGTCTAACAGAGGGTCTAGCTGAAGCTCTGGCAAAAGGCATGAAAAACCAGAGAGTTCTGGTTCGCCAGACAAAGAGGACCATGGAGGGAGTTGTTGGGACCACAGGGGAAGGAGGGTTAAAGGAGAGAGACCCATGTACCCTGTCTTGTGTTTTTAGACCTGGTGTGGTACGGCGGGTCACTGGAGGTACTGTAGAAGTCCAGCGTCAAGGAGAGGGGACTCTTGTTAAATATCCTTTCGATGGTGGAACCATGATGACATCATCATCAGGGACTGTGGAGTTAATTTTGGATGCCCCACCCCCTGGTATGGCACCTGTAGCTGTCAGTACCCGAGTGTGTGTGCCTTTTGGTGGAGAAGAGGGGGGTCCTTTGATGTATAGAGAGGGGGTTGTCTCTCAGGTGGACCCTCACCCTGGTGTCTCATTCCCTTACCAGGTACTCCTGAGTGAAGACAGAGAGACTGCGGACAGTGGAGTGGTGGGGCAGGGGGGAGACAAAAGGAAAACTCAATCTGTGTGGGTTTCCCGACAGAGCCTGAGACTACTCACCCCTCCCTGGGATGTCCCACAATTAGATGGAGGGAGGGCAAGGGAGAGAGATCGGGAGAGGGAAAGAGAAGAAAGACAGTGGAGGGAGGAGATGGAGGTTGAAAGGGAAGTGTGCCAGTTGAGTATTGGAATGGGGGTACTGGGAGGGGGAGCAAGGTTGAACCGAGGTTTTTCTCATCAAGAGGTTGCAGCAGGCCATCCATATGGGAACGCACACCCACCCTCCCATTCCTCCACTGTTACTTCCACTGTAGCGACAAGCACAGTCCCTGGCTGCAGAGACAACGGCTCTGACAGAGAGAGACAGAAGCAGCCCAGCACCCCAGAGGAAGATGTTGAGGTATCTCATTTTAACATGGGCCTGTCTATAGAACCCAAGCCAAACATTGGAACCTCACAGCACAGAAATATAATTTCAAAGTCGAGTGGCTATCCTCCCTCTTCCCCCCACCTCTCTTTGGTAAGGGGTTTGGGCCCCCCACACTTCTCTACCCTAGCTAGTCCCCAGCCAACCCCATCCCCTGCCTTACTGGGGTCTGATATGAATAACACCCCACCAAACCTACCTCCAACCAAGACTACTCCCACCCAGACCCCTACTCCTACTTCTGGTGGGGGGTCCTCCTCTACCTCTTCTCGCTCCAGGACTCCGCTCTCACTGGCTCAGCAAAAGTATAAAAAAGGAGATGTTGTGTGCACTCCAAATGGTATCCGTAAGAAGTTTAATGGTAAGCAGTGGAGGAGGTTGTGCTCCAGGGAGGGCTGTATGAAGGAGTCTCAGCGTCGGGGATACTGCTCGAGACACTTGTCCATGAGGACCAAAGAGATGGAGGCAGCAGGGGGAGAGAAGGGAGGAGGAGGCAGCAGCTCAGGGACCGTCACTCCTTCTGACCTGCGAGGCAGAGCAAGCAGTGAGTTTGAATGGGACGACACATCGAGAGAGAGCAGCGAGACAAGTAGCAGAGGAGACTCCAGACCCCGCTTAGTCCTCCCTCATGACCTGTCAGCACGCTTTGACTTTGATGAGTGCGAGGCAGCCACCATGCTTGTGTCATTAGGGAGCTCCCGCTCTGGTACCCCGTCCTTTTCCCCTATCTCTAACCAGTCACCTTTCTCCCCTGCCCCCTCTCCCTCCCCCTCCCCACTGTTTGGCTTCAGGCCAGCCAACTTCTCCCCGATCACAGCCTCCCCAGTTCTTCAACATCGGAGGCACAGGCAACCCAGTGGGACGGGGGGAGGCGGGGGAGGGGGCAGTAAAGTAGCAACCCTAGCTGGAGGAGGAGAAAGGGAGCGACACACTTCAGGCATCCAGCCCTCGTTCCACAGCAACCTGACGTTTACAGTCCCAATGAGCCCCAGTAAACGAAAACCAGACGCACCTCCTCCACCACCCCTCCCTTCACACCACCACGATTACACACCCAAGACTGAGCTCGAGCAAGGGGAACTCGGCAACTCTTTCAGGGTGTTGTCCCCACAGACACCAGCTTCACATTCCTGCACACACACACCCACATTCTCACGGCCAAGAGGAGTGACCACCACCTCCTCAAGTAGACCCCCCTCCTCTATGGCTGTCTCCCCCCCTCCTCTTCTGGTGTCTCCAACACCACCTTCTCCTCTCACCCCTGATGGAGGGCCTCGTCGTGTGGTCCCTGTATCCCAACAGAACTTGAGGGACTCCCCTGTCATTGTGAGGAATCCCGAAGTACCACTGGCAAAATTCACAGAGTGTCCCTTGGGAACAGGGGGGGAAAATGAGGGAGGGATTGAACACCCTCCATCTAAAGACACTGGCATAACCACTTTCAACACTCAGACAGTTTCTGGCCTCCAGGTTCCTGTGCCCATTAATGCTGCTGCAGCTCCAGTACCCAACGGCACCATCCTTTTGCGGAGCCCAGGCCAAACTTTGGTGTTTGTGTCTCCTACAGCCTCTTCCCTTCCCTCTTCTGATACCCCTGCCGCTACCCTGCAGGCCCTCTCAGTTACTGAGAGCACAACAGTAACAGCACCCGATCCAAGCTGCACGGACAGCTCTGGCAACCGAGATGAGAACAGGGGGACAGGGTTTGAGGGTGAGGTCCAGCAGCCAGTTCCCTGTCATCCCTCCCCCACTGCACTGCTGCCCCTGATCCTGCCAGTGGAAAGTCTTCACCCTGTTCCTCGAAAGGACATCATCATGGGACGTCCTGGCACAGGTGAGAATTGCTGCATACTTGGTTCATGTGAGGTGAATGTTTTTTTCAGGATGTGGAGAAAAAAAATGGAGGCTATGAATTAATTAGATGTACGATGTGAGTGGGCTTGAGTTAGACAACAAGCAATATGTGGATAATCCGCACTCAGCCACAAAAAGGAATGAACATAACAAAACTCTTAAAAGGAAATGTCTCATCAATCTTAAAAAAATATGTCATATATTAGAATAACTATTGTGTTGAACATGTTTTTATTGCAGTATATATTTCAAAATGAGGAATGATAAGACAAAGTGGGCTTTCCATATGTTGAAATATCACTGTCCTCAAACGTTACTTGTGTATGACATAAGACATAATGCTGCAGGTTAGTTTATAAAAAATTACAAAAGAAGCCAAGATTTTCTTCGGTTCAATTCTTCTTGAAACCCCATGGTTGTACCCTAAAAAAACGTCAAGAAAATTAGCGTTCTGAGGATGCTGTTTACTGACATTGCACCTACAGGTAAACAAATATTTTTCAGTGTTACAGCAGTGATTCATTGAGTGAGACTAGTGAGAGATAGTGCAGCCGCGTCTTGAGAGGAGAGACGAGAAACATTGTCTTCTTTAATTCGAGCTGAGATGAAGTGGTGCTGTAAGTGGCGTAAGTATTAAAATAATGAGCAGACCAAACAAACTGTATTTAAATGTTTGTAGCTTTATGATTGCCTCTTTTTATTCCACACACACACACACACACACACACACACACACACACACACACACACACACACACACACACACACAGATCACATTTGCAATGAAGATAGAAGATGGCATTGTAAACTAAAAATAATTTGTGAGAAATTTTTAGTAATTTAAGGAATGTAATAACAGTAAACCATAAATATGATGGGTTGTATTAATCGATTTATGGATTGGTGAACAATCAAGCAACCAGCAGACCTTAGAGGGCTTCAGAAAAAAAGCACTAAGCTTTTGTGACGAGTTTTCCTTGAGTAACTTGAAGAAGAGATGAGAGAATATCTACAATCTCATAAAAGGTTGAACACATCATGACCTGTGTGTGTTGATGCTCAGTGGAAGAAGCTCCTGTTAGCCAACATGCTGTTGTCCCATATGGCTCCCTGTTGTCGTCTGTCCACCATCCTCATGTCTGCTCGTAACATGAAACTGATACTAAAGCTAGTCACATGGACCGTGTCAGTGCTGGAACAGGCACCTGAGCGTCACCACAGCTGATCATAAAACATTTACCTCTCTAAATGTCCTAATTTGTTCTAATTGGGGTGGAAATACTTCATGCATGAAGATTTTGCTTGGTTTATCTGGTAATTTTTTTCTTTTTTAATATCAGTTATTAGACATTAGAGCCATATGCTATGATTTTTGAAATAAATTGCAACTAAATAATTTTAAAATGCAATTAGAAATGCTTCATACTGTGTATTGATACATTAAATATTTATGTGGATTAAAATCACAAAGAGTTTGTAGAGAATATGCGTGCATGAGCCTGTGTGTTTTTGTCTTCTCTGTAGGGGTTAGACCATCCGTTGTTCAGGATTAACTTCAACCTTATTGGAGAATGTTTCTCATATGTTAAGACAAGAAAAAGTGGAGGAAATTGCAACCTGAAGAAATTAGAGGGAATAGGAATACATGTTGTGAGGGGCTAAATCAGTGCTACACATTAAATTGATTTAATACATTTTAAGGACGAAAGCAAAAGTACTTACGGATGATGTGGGCTTGATTTAGTGTATGTAGGCCAGATATGGACTTACCATCCTCCCTCAGTTTTATTTTTTTAATTTTTTCTTTTGGAGACAGGGAGAAAAAAGGGGGTTTTAGATCAGAAGGAGCATTGGGATGCCTTGGAGAGGATGACAGCACGGCTGAATAAAAACAAAGAAGCTGAAAAAGTCTGACCAGCATGCTTATTTTAAATGTGTGTATGTGTGTGTCTTACTCACAGCAAACTATTTCTGCTTTGTCTTGCTATGTGTGTGTTCCTTTTTGTTTTGTTTTTTTTATAAGTGACTCATACAACGACATAGTGAAACAAGTTGTGGGCTGAATTCTTGGCCAGTTAGACAGAGGTGGGTTGATTCTAAATGTGTGTGTGTGTGTGTGTGTGTGTGTGTGTGTGTGTGTGTGTGTGTGTGTAGGATACGTTAACTTTCTTTGCATTGTGTGGGTTTATGTTGAAGATGTATTTTTAAGTTCCTAAGAGGGAATAGGTTCTAATGGTTAGTGTGTGTGTGTTTGTGTGTGTGTGTGTGTGTGTGTGTGCGCGCGCGCATGTGTGTGTATGTGTGAGTGTGTGTGCATGTGTGTGTCTGTGTGTGTATATCTGTGTGTGTTTCTATATGAGTAAGTGTACTGGAGAACATTATTCATCATCAAGTGAAAATAAGTGCCTTCTTCTGAGATCCAATATATATGGACATAATGTATAGTATCAGTGTTTATAACTCACTTGAACAGGGCCTTTTTGCCCTCACTGCGAATGTACCTAGCACCATATGCAGACACTCACAAGTGTGAGAGAGAAGTGGACAGGAAAGGCAGCATTGTCATTTTGAGTGTATGATCCCCTTTTTATGTAGCTGAAAGAACACTGAATGAATGAAGAGCATCTCTTTGTGTTCGTGCATGCATGCTCGCCAATGTGCATGTGCACTCATTTTGAAGATCTTTGAGTGAGGAGGATCACACGTGGGTGTTTTCTGCCGAGTTAGAAAGGGTGTGTGAGCTTTTGCATACGGTCGAAGGAGAGTGTGAAACATGAAGGAAAGTATGAAACTCTGTGTGTGTGTGTGTGTGTGTGTGTGTGTGTGTGTGTGTGTGTGTGTGTACGCACATGCAGAATCACGTGTGGTATGTTTCTGATTTGCAAGTTTGCTTAGGTGTTGGTATCCTTTTAGCTTATGAAATATGAGCAAACTAACAGTAAACTGCTAATTTCTAATAATGTTGGAGATGTTCAGCCACTTTTTTCAAGTTCAGTTTAACATTTTTGTGTTAGAATACAAGAACATCTAAATCCACAAAAATAATATTCATTTTCACATGTCCCTGAAAATTACTAAAATTAAAAATGAAAACATATTTTTTCTCAGAAGCAAGCTATAGTGGTTATATTACATTTTTTTTCTGTAAGAAACACTGAGTACATTGCCTCTTTACTTGCTTACTGTATATTCATGCCAGAAATGTACACACATTAGGTGTGTGAGAACTGTTCATGTGAGGTGAAAACATTATACTGTAAATCAATACTTCCTCCTAAACTCAGTTTATTGAAATTCTCCTTCATAATTTCAGTGGGATTGACAAAATTCTCTGCCCAATTAGCCTATAATATATATTTTTCAACCTACAAGGAAGCAATTAGATGAGTTAAATGTGATTACATTCTGTGTTCAGGTTGGAACTTTCAATCCATCTGAAGTGAATGAAATTACTGTGAAAAATCAAGCAGTGAATTTGGGCCGATATTTCATCAAACCGTAGTTCTAACACTTTGTGGACAATTCAATGCAAATTTAGTGTGCAAGACAACAAGGTCAGGATATGTAAGAAGAAGAAGGGAATGAGGTGCGTTTAATTCCATCCAGTTCTACATTAGATAGTCGATAGTTCTTCTCTGGTCTATTAATAGTATGATGTGATAGTCTTTTTCTTAAGTCTCAAAAAATTGCATCAGTTCCGTGTCAGTTAAGCTCCTCAAATGTCATGCAGTTTAAGGACAAAACTGTGTGTTTTCAATGTGTATGTGTTTTCCCACCCAAGATGCATTAATGAGTCGGTAGATGTAAATGTCGTCTTAAGTGTCCTCCTCACCCCCCAGAAAAACAGAACAGGCAGAAAACAGTAAGCGACAAGGTGAAGGATGAGCCCATTTTTTTATGGTGTCACATGTGTGTTGCATGCAGTGTGTGTGTGTGTGTGTGTGTGTGTGTGAGTGTGGGTGTGCGCTCGTGTGTGTGTGTGTCTGTATGTGTGTGTGTGTGTGTGTGTGTGTGTGTACAAGACAGAGTAACCAAGCGTCAATCATTGGGTACCGGATATGATGTATGAGCGCCAAATGTCTGTTGCCATGGCAACAAAGCAAACATCACACTAATGTAGCCTGTACATAAAACAGAATATTCACAAATAGAAATTGAAGACCCTCTCTACATATGTGTGTGTGTGTGTGTGTGTGTGTGTGTGTGTGTGTGTGTGTGTGTGTGTGTGTGTGTGTGTGTGTGTGGGTGGGTGTGTTAGGGTATGCATGCATGTGTGTGTGTCTCTGTGAGTGTGTGATTGTTTGCGTTTGCATACATATGACTTGTTATTGTCACTCCACGGTGTGAGAGGTGGAACTTCAACATACTCACATGTGTTTACAGAACATTTCATTAATCAGTGTTGCCTCCTTTTTAATTACCCCTTTTGTTCTTTCTTTTTTTCTTTTATTAAAGTCTTCTTAAAACAAACGCATTCTGGATCGAGAGGATGGCTACCTCTTTATTAGTGACAGAAGGGTTCCAGGGTTCAACCACAGTTCCACACTTATATTTGCCAATATTATTCCACACTTAGTATGCATTCCTTTTCTTGTATTTTGAAAATTGAAATGTATATTATACATATTTGTTCATAACGCATTTCACTTTTTTCTGCATCTGCTGTCTGTGGAGCCTTCCGAGTGGCCATTGGTCACAGCACTCTCAGAAGTCCTAATTTAATATGGGAGCACAAGCCTACGCTCTATAATGACACCGCTCGCCACTGATTATTATTAGTCAGAATGCTTTAAAGAACATTTTTTCAGTGCACATTCTGCATCAAATAGTCTTTTTTTTCACTGTTTCAAATACGTTGATCTTCCACTGAAATTTAAGAGACAGGAAAGTTGGAACATCTCCGTGGTATATTTTAATGGGTGCATGATGTTTTTGTCCTTGTCACTCATGCACTTACAAATGCACACATAGTTTGTGCAACAGCGAGTAAACATGTCACACTCCATTGCGTACACACGGATACACTTTTTTGCAGCATTATTTTGCGCTGCGATGTCGTTTTCTTCGCTTTCGCTGCCTCTTCATTCTTCCTCCAACCCATTTTGTTTTTTTTGTTTCTCTAAAGAAATTAAGATACATTTGTTTTAACCCTTTATGTCATCGCACTGCAGTGTCTTTGCCTCCCCTCCTCTCCACTTTTCTCTCCTCATCCTGGTCTACCCGGATACGGATACCCGGGAATAACATCCCCACTCCCTCCCGCCCCTGCTTTACGTAATGCTTAAAGCCCTGCATATCCTCCCTGGCCATGGCAACAACCACATCTGGATCACACAGCCATCTAGACTGGCACTGAAGCACACATGAAGCCCTCAAGACTCACCACAAAAATCATTTGCAACAATAATCCTAATAATCCACTGCGTAAAACACTTTTGGTAGGTGTTTGAAATGTAAGGGTGCTGTTATTTTCCTTATAGTCTGAAAAGGCTCCAAGACTTTGACACATATAAAGTTAGAACACAATTCCTACTTTTTTACATCAGCTGCAGGGTCTGTGTCAAACTTTTTTTTTTAACCGTACTTCTTGGTGACTGCGGTATTTTCCCTACATCCCAAAATTTTGGAAAGAGTTTACATTTCTGCTTAGGAATTTCTTTTCTTTCCTTCATCCCACTCTCCTCCTCTTCCTCCCCTCCCCTTGCATCTCTTGCTCCGCACTCGTCTTTGCACTGGTTTTAGTGCTGCCCTTCTATTAGCCATTTTTCTGTGGGCTAGTAGTGCCCCCAAATGGCCACATTCAAACATTACAGGTTCCTTCGCAAACTGGATGGAAGGATTAGGGACTTCGAACACTGCGTTGAAGTTTGTGTGTTATAGATAAAATGAATCTGTGTTAATATATTGATTCACTGTAGATGTCTGTCATTTCATTCCACTCTGTCGACTGATGAGAGAATTTCTGGGTCCTTGAATGCTTTCAAAGTGATAAACACTAAGAGGCAGTCCAATGAAGCTGTACCTATGGATGTCAGCAACTCAAAAAAAACTGTTGACATCTAATTTGATGCAATCACTTGTGATGGTCAGTGGCAGATTGTTGACCATCAGCGACATGGGGGCCTGTGCCCAACATAGCTGTTGCCATGGTAACTGCAAAGAACTGGTGCTTCGAGTTATAATTGGATGGAGCAAATGGTGGGTTGTGGGAGGGAGAGACACAGGAGCACAGGGGTGGAAGATGAATTAAGGGATGTGAGAGATGGGTCGGAAGAGTGAGTGAAGGTGACGCTCTGACTGCAGAGCGCCAACGTAGGTAAAGAGTGGGAGAAGGGAAAGTTTCTTGTGTGAGGTCACATGGTGTTTGACAGGAGTAATTGTGGGGTAGAAACATGCATATATACACAAGCAGGATGTCTGTAAGAGGAGACAGCCAATGAAAGCTCCTGAACACCTACACAGATTTTGTGCTGACAGCACAGCGGCAGCGAGTTAAGCTCTGCTGAGGGGGAACTTCTATTTTTCTCTCCGTCTCTCTTACCCTTGCCTGTATTCACCACTCATCTCCATTATATATATATCTTCGGACTACAGTTCTTTAGTTTCCCACCATTATCTTACCATCCCTACACTTTCTTGGTGCCACCATACAGTCAAAAGATTGCATGTTTGGGTTTGTTTTTTGCTCCAGTTTATATTAAAATAGCTTTGGAAGGGACAAGGATGTGATAGTTCTACAAAAAAAAATTGTGTTTTTTCTTTTTTTTTTATGAGTCAGTCCTGAATACTTGTGTATTCAAAGATTGGACTGAGTTCACCTTTACTGCCGTACAAGGTATAGACACCTTGAAGGGCATTATCACACTTAGACGATGGTCACTTGCCAAAGAAGGAAAAAAGACCATGACTTTATATCTTAATGCCCTTTGAAATAAAAAGCTAAACATTTCATAAGCCATAACTCTGGCTCCAGGATAATACCTTGAAGTTTGACTATTACCAGGAAAAGTCTTTTCAACCACATAAGATTCCTGCACAATGAAAACATTGTTCACTGACCATAGACATGACCTAACAAAGTGAGATAAACCTATTTCATTATGAAAACAAGATTGAAAATCAGTTTGACAATAAGTCAACCAACATGTTTATCTAGTTTACCAGATGTCTTTGTCCCCAAATCAATGTCAAGATTTCAAATTGTAGTCTATGTGTACTGTCCACCGCCACCTGAAATAGAGATGGGATGTGAGACGATCTGGTAAGAAGAAACTTCTCTGTAAATTCAGGGGGGCAGTGAGTTAGTTTGTTACAGTTGCTATCCTGTGATGTTGTTGAGATGCTGGAGCACTGACGAACGGCACGTGTTTACAAGATATTTAGAACTCAGAGTTTGACAGCAACCATTTAGTAGATCTCCATCTATCAGGAATTAATGAACATCTAGTAGCCAATCAGATTCAAGTATTCAGCCGTACCATAGAAAAGAGGCATGTAATGTTTACTCAGGATGAAAAACTGAACCCAATCAATACATGTCACAAAAATAACTTCACATATGAGAATTTCAGTTTTCATTCCACAGAAAACAAAAGTTATACTAGGTTGTTTGTATTTACTGCATGTGCTACACACACTGCTTGCTCATCAGCGCCGTCATGGCTGAGAAAGCTCAGAAAAGAACAGTCACAAGCAGAAAAGCAACCATCAATGATAGCAAAACAAGGCAGCCATTCTGTTTCATCGTCATCTGCTGAGGATATTTTTAATCACTTTAATGTACAAAACAAACGGAAAGCATGATCCCGACAGACACCGAACTGTGGACTTGCTGGACTGTTGCACCCCTAATGTTACCCAGGGTTGTAACCATTGAGCAGCAACTGTAATCCTTCATCTTCAACCTTGCTGCCCTCTTTCACCCATTTTCCTCTCGCTTCTGAAGCCAAGGTGTCCTAGCCCCTCCCCTTAACTGACTGAATTAACTGGAGGATTTTTTGAGAGCTCAATGCAGTTGATAAGCCCTCTCTTTCTCTCTGTGGTTCTCTAATGTCTGTCAGTTAAGCACTTCCTGTAATGCACCAGAAAGTCACCTCTTCACTTACAGCACATGACGCAAGAGGCTGATGGCTTGAGAAGATAAATGTCCTTGATGGTTGAATAATCTAAAGGTGTTTAGGCACTTTGCAAATATGGAACTTTTTGTTTGGAATGGTTTCCAACCAAGCTTTTTTGTAGTTCCTTTAATATTGTTTTTATCTTACAACCCAGGCCTGAGAGGGTTAACTTCTTTTACTACTAAGGACACTCTGCCAGTTGGCTCTCACAACCTCATTGGTTAGTTCTCAGGCTGGAGATGAGCTGACTGGCTGCTCGTTGTAATTAATTCCCTCCTAGTATTGTATTTGCTGGGTGGATTGATGAGCTAAGCTCAGCCTGACTCATGCAGCATGCTGAGACACCATAACAAACATCCTGGTTCCTTTCCTTATTTCTGTGTTATACCTAAACCATCTAGCTATCATTCCCGTTGTCTGTCCTTCTCTGGCTGCCCCATACCCTTCCACCCTTTTAAGAGAAGTTCTGTTTTCATAAGTTGTTTTCTCTCCACCAACCCACCCCCTTCCCGCACCTCTCCCTCCCAACCTCTCCTGCTGAAAATGACTCCCAGTCTATTTTTACCCTCTGGTCCTCTCCACTCACAGGCCGATCCACCCATTTTCCCTCTCTTTCAAAACCACCCCTACTCCCGTTTCCAATTCTCTTCTTCTCATTCTCTCTCTCTCCCTCTCTCTCTCGCTTTTTCTTTCTTTCTCTGTCTCCCTCCCCCTGTGTGTTGCATCAGAACATTTTGAATTCTGTCTGGAGGAGGCACATTTGCATGATGGGGAGGAAAAAATGTTCAGGGATTTGAAAAGGCTTTTCATAGTGGAAAAATTACATCACTTGGCTCCCTGTAGTCTAAGCTGTGTTTCTAAAAGCAACAGTTCTGCATCAACAGATAAATTGTTTGTAATAATATGTGATTTGTGATATGGTGAGTATTTATGTTTGCAGGATGAATGATGAATATACCTTGCTACAGATGTAATGGTTGCGGATATGCATTGTCATCTTGACCTCAGAGCCCTCATGGACATCCATCCCCAGAGCAGTTTGAGACACACTGTGGCAAGGAGACAGTAGAAAGCTCACTAGCGCCTCCCTACATCGGATGGTCTTCATGAATACGAGCTGGAGTAAAGGGGCGGGATTTTGTCCAACATTTGAACAGCTATTGGTTGGCCTACATCTGAGTATCGGCGTTTGATTGGTTCTTTTACACATCAGCCAAGGTTTACTAGGAATCCCACACCAATGATACGACCATGGGGTGGGCTAACTGAAAGAAGCATACAAATACATACACTGGAGGACATTATTTGATCGCTAGTCAGTCTTTCCATGTGTATAGAATAAAGATATATTGTGTTTTTTATTCATAAGCAAAGCAAACTCCAGATTCATTCTGTTTACTGGGTGATAATGGCTAAAGACTGTGAAGCCGGGCAAATTTGCATATGACTGGCATTCCAGCGCACACTCCGACCAATCAAGATCAGCCGCGGGCTAATGACAGGTGGCTGCTTTGGCCAATAGCTGGATAGAATCCGGAGAGGGAGGCGGGACCAGGCTGGGCGAGGTTGACAGGACGAGAAGGGGAGGGCGATGAGTACAGGGGGGCAAGCAGCCTAGTTTACAACAAGAGGAAGAGGGAGGGAAAGAGAAAGAAAGGGCCGAGGCTTACGAGAGAGAGAACAAGACACAAATAAGGGAGTTAACTCGGGTAGGCAAGGGTGAAGGTGCGCCTGAAGGACTTTTCTGGACCAAAACATCAAGTATCAACCGAAGTGGACGATGCGCGCGCCGATGTCGTCCGCACGAAGTGGCTAGCTAACCTGCTGTAGACGGACGGTCTTCAGTAACCGCTGCTACCTAGCCCACTGTATCGCTTCCCCGAGCGGGTTCGGGTCCTGTATTCTGGCATCTTCACCCAACCTCTCGGTTACTGCCTTAAAAGCTTGATCACGGAGGAGGAGAAAGACAACACCAACAGCGTTTCATCCCAATTTTCTCTCTCTCTCTCTCTCTCTCTCTCTCTCTCTCTCTCTCTCTCTCTCTCTCTCTCTCTCACTCTCTCTCGGCTGTCTGGATTCAGGAGTGCTGGCTCTATTGCCGTGTTGTAGTCTCATCAGTTGTTGGCTAACGTCAGGTTCGTGGCCAGATTGGCCAGGTGGGGAGGAAATTTGCAAAGAGATCGGCTAAACGCTAGCTAGCAACACAGCTTTGTTGATAATCAGAGATGGATTTTAAGCGTTGGGTGATGGATGATTGCAGCATAGTCAACGACATCTGTTTTTGCGTTGTAAACAGGGATGAACCCAAGCTGGTTGTTCTTCGTTTCTAAGTGGGTTAGTATCTTGACAGGTGTTAATTAGATCGCAAGGCAGGTGCGATTTTAGGACTAGACATAGTAAAAACAGGTTATTTCTTGGTATAATGCACTTGTCCGACTGCCTTCTCTGGATGATTTTGGCAGCCAGTGCGTGTGAATACGCCTTTGTAGTTGAGACATGAGAACAATTGCGTTTCTCTTGCCTCTGTCTGTGCAGCGGGTGCACGACCAGGGGCGTTCCCGAGAGGTTGGTCCAATTTGGAGCGGTGCACTTCAGGCTCCGATGGTGGTAGGAGGCTGTGAAATTAACGAGTCTGTGTTTATCATATGAAGCGATTGGGAGAGTCGGGTGTTAGCAGTGCAGAGTTGAGGAGTAATAAAATTACCACACTGCTCTCCCGAGTTAGACGATTTCCAGTAGCTTTCGTCGCCCCACTTTGCATGTTGTAGTGTTTAACCCTGATCAACACTGTGGCCTCTTACACCAACATCTTTGCTGCGTGGAACTGTTAGTGCTTCGTTACCCCAGCGAACCCACCTGTCCAGCGCAGAGAAAGCTTTGACATGGACCTGAAAGACTGCGCAGTTTCCGGGTGGATGTTTTAATCCAGGCCGTGGATGGATTTAAGGCCTTGTTAACCCCTTCATGGCTGAACTGCTGTAGTAATGTAAACAAACAGCGAGAGAGGGCATCGGGGGTAATTAGACCAAAGGGAAGTGGAGCCTTTCCGTCAACCATAATCATCTTTTCAGTTGGTCGTCTGTGCAATTATGCATTCTCTCAATAATAAATAAATTTCGTATATTACTGAGATCGTTTGTGGTACATTTTGTCCACTGATGTCTGATTTCTCGGTTATTAGGCTGCGGCAGCGATACGAGGAAATAGACTGAACTTGACATTTTATTTATACTCGTTGGAATTAAAAGTAATACCTCTATATGTCCTCACAATGCCGGGGGATTATGCAGTAATTATTGTGAATGATGATTTGTAGTGATGAAACTGACATCATCTGTTGGCTTCCCAACAATATCAGCTGGAGATTTGGGATTTAACATGTTTCCTTACCTGGATCTCTGTCTCTCGTAAAGGAGAGATTTTAAACGGACATATTACTATTTTTCTTTTTTGGGAGCAACTTCAAGGATTCAACGGTTCAACCATGTTCTCATCAGAGAATCCTCAGTATCTCCGCCAAGGATTAAGCATGTTTGGTCAGTCCATGTTACTTATTCCTTTGACTGAGATTATAGTTGTTATCCAGTAATATGGAATGCTTGTATAGTTTTGATGTAGAGTAATGACAATCTTCATAATAAAGGAACAGCATTTTGTATGCTGATTTTTGAAGGGGAAGTATCCCCATAATGTTGAAATATTTTGTTTGCAGACAATATAAATTATAAAATCACTTGTTCCTCTCTGATGGTTCGGTGTGTTCCAGCTCTTGTTCTTCATCCTCTCTGTTATTAAGAACAGGGAGTTCTTTCGTAGTGATTTAACCAGTTATGTGGTTGAGGAGTGCTGTGATGATAGTGCTGACATTGTCAATCTCTGACCTGCAAGTGGAGTGCTGCAAATGTTCTATTCTTCTAGAGGTTTAACTAGGTTCAGTCAGTATTTTAGATGTAAAACTGACTTTGATTAGAAAAATGAAAAACAAGAGGAACCACTACCACAGCCATAACCTACGGTCTGGACATGGTTTGAGTGTGTTTGTGTATATATATATATATATATATATATATACTTATTGTTCCATCTGTCTGAAATGATTCCAAAAGATGTGTGATTACACTCACACCAATTTTAAGTTCTGATTAGAGAGGGTTTTCCCGAGGTGCTTGATTCCCCAAATAAGGAAGTAGCATCTTGGTAATGGGAATATAAGAAGGCCTGGTTTGTTCAAATCTGATTTTTGAGCCGGAAAGAACATTATGGGCGGGAAATGTTTTTGGACATAAAGCTTAAATGGTTATTCTCTTTCCTCTGCAGTGTGGACCAATGTTGAGCCTCGGTCTGTTCCAGTCTTTCCCTGGCATTCATTGGTCCCTTTCCTCGCCCCCACCCAATCAGATGCTTCCTCTCAGTCAGGAGAAGGCCAGCACCCAGTCAACCACCCCCACACAGCCAGTCTTAAGACAGGTACGAGGTACATTTATGACTGTAAAAAAATGACACCAACACTTGTTCCTTTCTCTGTTCATGTGTTATTCTATAAACTGTCTTGATCTTTTTTGTTTAGTTTGCCCTGAATAAGTATGCATCTCTTTTCCTCAGAGTGTCAGGGGGTGGCAGCCCTGCCTTCCGAGCCTGCAGAGGCACCTCCCACTGTAGAAAGAGGCCCACCATCCCGGCCTCCCCCCTCATCTGAGGAGCCAGAGAAAGAGAAAGGAGATGCAGAGAGGGAGAGGCCTGACAGTGAGACAGAGAGTGATGTAGATGACCCGTAAGTGCAGATTTTTTGTTTCATCATGGTTTTCAGTTAAAAGCTTTGAGCGTGTATGGGCATTTTTAAGATGTATGTTAATGTGTTATTAGTGTCCATGTAAAAATGTGGTTATGTATTTGTCCAAGTAAGCCTTTGCTGCAATTTTATGTGTGATTGTGCCCACACATACTGTAAGTCAGTGTGATATTTTCTCTATCCTTGTGCTAATTTGGGAATAAGAGCTCAATGCCAGAACAAAGCAGATGGGAACAAAGCATTCCATCTCTAGGCTCTATCAGTATATGAAAGACAGTCGGCAGTCTGACAGCCATTCAGATCAATGAACTATCTGCTCAATCTGCTGATGTATCTCATGGGAGAGGAACTACTTGTTCTCGTCTTCACCTGGTAGCTTTCAGGTGAATGATGTTCAATACTAATCAGTTTTATTAGTCAACACGAAAGCAGGAAAGAGAACCAGTATTTATATTTGACCCTGTGTGTGTGTCTGTGTCTGTGTCTGTGTCTGTGTGTGTGTATTGTTCTGTGGCAAGATGCTCTGTCTAATAAAGATTTTAAACAGGGGAATGTTTTGTCTCCTTTAGCTTTCTCCCTGGAGTTGTACCAGAGCAGCCTCTATCTACATCACCAGTAAAACGGCGTACTCAGTCCCTGAGTGCACTGCCCAAAGATGGAGACAAGAGCAGCCCTGGAAAGGTCTTTTCACTGCCCCCGAATGAACATCCAAATTCTCCATGTGTCATCTGCTAATCTCTCTAACCTAATATGTTTCTGTCTTGTTTAGAGGGAGAAGGACCACATCCGGCGACCAATGAATGCATTTATGATTTTCAGTAAGCGCCATCGAGCCTTGGTGCATCAGCGTCACCCAAACCAGGACAACAGGACAGTTAGCAAGATTCTTGGGGAATGGTGGTATGCCCTGGGACCTAAAGAGAAACAAAAGTACCATGATTTGGCATTCCAGGTACTTGGATACACTCTTAAGACCAAAAAACAAATCAGTTGTGTGTGTGTGTGTGTGTGTGTGTGTGTGTGTGTGTATATATAAAATATGCATGTACGTGTGTTGTGTCAGTCTTCTTTTACATGAAATCACCTCTTATCACTCTTCTCAGGTAAAAGAGGCCCACTTTAAAGCCCACCCAGACTGGAAGTGGTGCAACAAAGACAGGAAGAAGTCCAGCTCTGAAGGCCGTGGAGTCCCTGGAGGCAAAGATATAAGAGAGAGGAGCATGTCTGAGTCTACAGGTTGGTCCATCTGAACTTTCACAAGTTCACAAATATGTTTCAGTGTCATCTGCCAATCTAGTTTCCTTATCATTTCCAGCCCTTTTAACAACCCTCCATTTCCCTCTAACAGAGCCCCATTCTGTGGAGATGAAGGGCGTCGGTCCAGGTCTAGTGGGCGTGTCTGAGAGGAGTACAGGAGAGGGTAATGCCAGCCAGCTCACTCGTCCCCGAGCCTTCTCTCAAAGTGCCATGCACAGCCTCGAGCGGAGTGACAGGGGTAACACGCAGGCCCTGGCAGAATTGGCACAGGTAAGAGTGCTTTGCACAAGAGTTATATGCAACTGGCAACAAATGCAACAAACATCTCTGCTGGAGATATAAACAGTGCCCTGTAGCTGTGGGGAGGGAGTGAGCAACTGCACAAGCAACAAGGAGTTTTTCTCTTGGAAGGATTGAAAAAAAAATGGAGTCACCAAATAATAATTAATTTTGGTTGATTTAGTGGATGAAAATTTTTTTATGCTTTTAGACTAAGACAGGATGAAGACGGGCTGAAAATACTGTATATGTGTTGAGATTTCTTTGATGAGATGTGATGAGAAAAAAAAAATGTAAGTTATGAATTGTAGGACATGTAAAAGGGAAAAAAAGGATTGTTTTGTCCCCTCATCTGTGCACACTGTCTGTCAAACTTGAAAGAATGTATCCTGGTCTTTGATCAATGTGCCATGCACACAACATATGCACACTCTCCTCCCAGGTGTTGCCACCTCAGCCTCACAGGCAACATGTGAAAAGATGGTTTACCACTTTTGTCCACTAAACCTAAACCTAAGTAAATGCATACAGTACCTTTATTTGTAACATTTTAATCGGCCTATTTGCCCGATCTTGTTTATATTTATTACAGGCAGCACAAACGAGTATGTCGCTTAGAACTTGCACGGATGAAACGCGTTTACTTGCTGCTGTGGATCATGTGGATGAACACTTCTGAGACTGACATTTTATATACTACAGGAATTACAGTCTTGTTTGGGATAATCTCTGGTGATAGCAGAGAGAACAATAGAGAGAGAGAGAGAGAGATCGGTTAATGGTTTAGAGACATTAGCTCCTTAATAAGAGAGTGAGAGGTGCAGCCGATGATACTTCTGTGTTTATTAGTCTGATATGAAAATCAGGAGAGACATCAAAGCAGTGTTTGTTCCTAACAAAGCAAACCAGTCACCAAAGATGTCTGATGAAGCAGCAATGATATCTCTCATTATAATAATATAATGATAATACACCACTGTTCCCGCACTCAGCAATGGTATTTTCGCGTAAACAAAGGACATCAGCTGATGGCATGGCCCTTCAATGTTGCCCAGGACACATGTAGGATGCGTTGTGTGCACACACTTGCAATCTGATCGCTTAGGACTGATCTAAATACCAGGTGTGTACAGGGACAGCAAACATAGCAGCAGTGCAATGGTGGGAGAGTCAAGGGTATCCAGCTAAGGTAAACAATCTTGATTTCACTTGAGTTTGTGTTAAGAGATGAAGAGAGCAATGACAGATTGAAAGGGCAATGGTGCTTTACAAAAGTAATCACGTGATATCGTCTTCTTGATTCAAATTTTCAGTGTATAAGCCTAGTTGAAGAGAAAACATTATTTTTACTCAAAACTTACAAAAATGTAATGATTTTGGACAACTGAACCTGGACTAAAATTAATTTAGTCCTTTGTTGACAAAAACTAGACTGAAACTAGGAAAAAAAAGAGTCAAATATGCCTACAAGTATTATGCGTTGTCTTCGTAAGACTAAATTTAAAACAGCTGCCTAAATTAACACTGGGTGGACCCCATAATTTTGTAATAAATGAAAGATGTCTTGACATCAAATGTTGCACCATTTCTTAAGCAAACCATCCCCCACTGCTAGTCAGTCAAGCCGTCCCCTGCACTGGACAGAGACTCCTTGCTGTATCATTGTGAACGCAAGTAGAAAAAACACGAAGCAAAAACAACAGGGTCTTCGCCCCGAAGTTCCTTCAGGCTCAGGCCCTAATTAAAAGGTACAGATCAGTTAGAACAAGGTCAGATTGTCCTCTTGGTGATTGCAGGTGCTATAACTGATAAAAAAATTCAAATAAAAAACAAAAATAGATCTCTTAAGTTGTCAAATTTGTGTGAAATCCTATGTAAACATATTATCTTGTTTCAAAAGTGTTTCTGATGAATTCTCTTTCTTGATGAATTCAGATGTGTGGAGATGGAGGTGGTCAGTTTTCAAGCCATGCCCCACCATTGTCTCAGTCCCAGCGGGGGGTCAGTGAGGACATGACCAGTGACGAGGAACGTATGGTCATCTGTGAAGAGGAGGGAGACGATGATGTCATCGGTAAGAAACGAGCATACTTTTTTAAATGAGACACAAGTAATAATTTGAGTATTATTCTGTCTTCACTGCTTGGTCCTCTTTACAATGATGCTGGATTGTGTCATGACCATTTGACTGTGACCATGTCAAGTGTAGCTGTAGTGTATTTTTCTTTTCCAGAGGACCCTTATCCTAGCAGCTCCATCGACCTCAAGTGTAAGGAGCGGGTGACTGACAGCGACAGTGAGAAAGGTTCTGGAGATGAAAGTGATCAGAAGGTGACTTGTTGCTCCTCTGTTATTCACTGACTTTAACATAAAAAAGAAAACTACACAAATGTTTCACTCTTATTATATCAATGTTTTTTTTTTCAAATAATTTGCCTGTCTGTCCTCCCTTTTCAGAGAATTTTTGCTCCAGTCATCTGCTCCTCTTCATCATCATCATCTTCCTCCCATCCTACCCCACATGGCAGGAGTGTTTCACTGTCTTCTTACCCTACCAGCAAGCGTTATGATGAGGGACGAACAGGAGGGGCTGTGTTTTCAGACCACAGGAGGAAGGGAGGGGGAGAGGGAGATGGTAAGGACACTTTTGCGGGTGAGGGAGGAGGAGGAGGAGGAGTGCAAACTTTCTCCCTCTCGTCTGGCCAGTCGGTTATTTCCACTTCTCCAGCCGGAGGGCCTCCATCCTCATCTGTGGGTTCAATGGGCGCAAACCCACTCCTGGGCGCAGTGAGAGTAGCCTCCACTGTGTTGACCAATGTAATGCGGCCTGTCATCAGCACGCCACTCCCCATCGCCAGCAAACCCAGAGATGGAGGAACATCATCCAGCCCACACCTGCCAGAAAGGAAGTCCTTGACTTCCCAGCAGCAGCCACAACTTCTGCTTGGTTCAGGATCAGGAAGCGCAGCCACTGGTGGTGGGTACTATTCTTCGTCATCAACTAATCCTGTTGGTGCAGGGGTAGGCCCAAGCGGAGTTGTGACTAATTTGGTGTTAGGTGGGGCTCTCTCTGCCCAACCTGCTGTACAGCTCATCACCCCTTCTCCTCAGCCTCAGCCCTCCCAGCAGCAGGCCCTCTCCTCCACCACTGTTTCAGCACCGCATAGCCAAACGAATGGGCCCCTGCCTCTGCCCCTGCTTCAGCCCCAGTTCCTTCCTTCTTCTTCTGTAACACCCCCTGGGGGCAAGGCCATCACACAAGTTCAGTACATACTGCCAACCCTACCTGCCAACACCAACCCTAAGAGCCCACCTCAGCAGCTAAGCCAGCCAACCAGTATCTTCAACCTGCCCACAGCTCCTCCCACACACGTGTCCTTGGCCAATGGAAAGCAGCATGGTTCAAATTCACTGACGGGATATACGTCCAGCTCAACAGTAGGAGTGGTTAGCCCAGGAACTAGAGGTGAGAGCCTGCTGCGTGCTAGGATACATATCTAACTGTCAGTGGTGACTTTCAGTGAAATAAAATTCTCCATCTGCCTCCCTCAGTGCAAACACAGTCCCCAGTGCTCCAGGGTAAAATGATTGTTCCCATGGCAACAGTACGGACTGCGCCAGCCCCTGCTCAGCAGTTTCCCATTGTTGCTCCACCTCTTCCTGTCCAGAATGGTGCTCAGACAGGAAGCAAGGTTAGTGAGCAAAACATTAGAGATACTGAGATAGAGTACTTGGCTCACAACTTGCAGTCTTCATTTATTTGCATTTGTCCTACATCTCTCATTCATGGCCTCCTCCTTCCATTGTTCTCTAGATCATCCAGATAGCTCCCATGCCTGTGGTCCAGTCCCAGCTGCCACAGGGCGGAGCGGTCCATCCTGCCAGCCCCTTCCCTGTAACAGTGGCCACAGCTGCTGTTGTGGCACCAGGATCAGCCCCCTCGCAGGCTGTACTGCTGCCGCCAGCACCCACCAGGTATGAAACTACACATCAGCTGCAATGAGATAATGAATATGAATGCTCTTTCTTTTGGGGCTTTTTTTTCTTAAGTGGGGAACAATCAAATAAGTAACAGAATGATGGTTTAACATTCATGTTTATGGTCATTGGCCCTCATTAAACATTTTTGTTATTCAATCCAGTGATGAAAATGTCAGTATGGGATTATTGAAGCCATCTTGTGTTGTAGATGATCAGTAATCACATGGGATGGATAAATGTCACTCAGTGGCAAGAAAGGTATTTTTCATCCATGAGACAGCAAGTATGAGTGATCTTCTTCCTTTATAATATTTTCCAAATTATCACTGCTTTCATGTCTCACAGACAAAAGGGAATTAAGTTGCCTTCAAGCATGGACATGGCAACTCTTCCTGTAGCAGCCATGTTTGACCAGAGGCCACATGGAGTGTTCTTTAATGGGGATCAATGATTGGAAGCTCAAAGCCATTACTTGAACACGTAGATGAACGCTGGTGCAGATCAGATGTCTAAAAGGGTCTATAAACAAATTACGCACGAATAAAGCTTGTCTTGGCTCTGTCAAACAGGCACTCATTTATGAACATATGCCAGCCTCACTCAGCCTTCCACAGGCTGCCGTTGATGGTCCCATAATTGTCAGTTTCTCTTTAAAAATTAGCTTTGGTTACATTGGCTGGATATGTTCTGTATTAAATAAATGCAACTGATGGCTCCCATTAATACGTTTATACAGTATAATCCTTAGAAAAACAATTGGCTAAGGTTCATATGTTCCAGAATAAATATGTTGACAGTCAAATAGCCCAACTTTGAGCTTCATTATTGCTTTACTGTTTTTGAGGCAGCCAAGAATATACTACCCCTGGAGCTAAAATATGGGAGAAGACAGGCACACATGGGGCCAGCTGTGATTCAGAATCTCTCAGAAACTAGTAAACATCACCAAAGATAAATGAACCATATGAACATTGGGTTAGCATTCAAAGAGAGAGTATATTTATTCCAAAAATGGAAAGCAATCAAAAGGGATATTTACTGGACAATTTCGTACACTGGAAGGCTTATTCAAGTAGAATAGCAGTTTAAACAAGCCACTTTCATTTAGAGTGGTTTATGAAGCTCCATAAATGCACTCTACTGATCAGGGTTAACCTTGACTTCCCAGCAAAATAAATGTTGACTTTTATTTATTTATACTGCAATGAGCGAGGGAACGCCAGTTCTATTCTGAAACTTGATTGACTTAATAGGACAAATTACACCATTCATCTGGAAGTACTGTTCCTGATGGCGGGATGTCCAGTTTTCTATAGTGTAGTGAATAGACAATGTGAACAACAAAAAGTACAGCAGGGGTGCAGCTGTGGCAGAACAGCTCTATTCTGGATCTGTTAGTCATGCTGCTGGTGGCCCAAGCTGCCTCTGCCTTCCACCCCCACACTACCTCTCAACTCTCAACACACACAAACACACACAGCACTAGTCATCCAGCTCTGCTCGCTGTGATGTACACTCACCCTCTGACCCTCACTGCAGCAGTTCTCTTTTTGTCTTCCTAGGTCCCTCTGATCATGCTTCTGTTCCCTTCCTTCCTGTTTTGTCTCATTATTGTACCTCAACATTTTCTCTTACCGCCACTACAACTTTATTGACATTTTTCATAATATGTTTACATCATCCTTTTTTAACTCTCAGTGTTAATTTTCCTACATTTCACTCATTTTTATTCTTTTCTAATTTCCTCTCTGGTTCTTCTACATCACATTCAGGATCACCTATGTCCAGTCCACTCCAGGGGTCCCATCCTCTCTGCCTCTGGTCTCCACGACAACAGGCTCTTCTCCCACCCACCAAGCTCTGCCAGTGCCTGGATCTGCATATGTTCCATCTCCCTTAGCAACCCTTGGGTTCACAACCATCACACCTCCTGGACAAACCCTGGTTCAGCCACTGATCGCAGGTTAGGGCTTTGGAGAGATGGGTTTCGTAGCCTCTGGGTTTCTGAGCTCCAATACCCGCATATGTCACTTCCACATTTTGTCTTTTGATGGAAGAAATATACTAAACATCTGCTTTGACAACTTTTTTTTTTTTGCGTTATCTGTGTATTTCATCTTGCAACACTGAGAGTTTTCAACAAAGGGACAATAGCTTGATTTGTATATGTCATATTTGGTCTCAAGGATTCCATTCTGACAGTTGAAGAAAGTCTCAATTATTCCATTTTTTCATATTAATGATCAATAGAAAATAGATATGGGTATTTATTCACATGTAAAGTTTATGGCTTATTGGTGGAAGTGTCCAGAAGATGACAAAAGTATTTGGCCCTCATGTCTCCACCCAGGTCAGCCACCTCTGCTAGCCACAGCTCAGTCTCCACAGCCCTCCGCCTCAACCCCTGCCTCAGGCACCGGGGGCCAGATAGTCACTGCTATCTATCCTTCTTCATCTAACGTCACCATGGCAACAGGGGTCGTCTCTATGACCACAGTGCCCCCCAGCGTGGTCTACTCTGTCTCCAGCCCTTCCAGTGCTTCCACCCTCATCATGCCCAAACACACAGCCACCCCAGGCACAATTACACACCCACATCCAGACAGACAGGCAGACAGAAACCTGCCTCTGGACAGACCTGCAGATCGAATAACTGACAGGCAGGCTGAGAGGCAAACAGACCTGCTGATGCATTCAGACAGACAGTTGGACAGGCAGGTGCAGATGTCCAGCAGCAGCTCAGTGGCACCTCCCAGTGGTACAACTGTTTCTGGAAGGCCCTGCAGTCCTCCTCTTCAGATCCAGCAACCTGGTATGGCTGCAGTTATTATTTGTATGTTTTGATTTATAGATTCACATTACAGGGGAAAAACAATTATATAGTGCTGTACTCCAGCACGCAGGGTTTTGCAGTAATGTTACTAGACTCTGCCACCTCAGTTACAGTGCTGATGGTGCTTGCCAAGTTTTAGAGACTGTTATTTGAACGAACCTGGTCCATCTGCATGTTGATAAATGGCTAAGCATTTTTGGTCTGGTCTTCATTTGACATTCATTTGTTACTATATAGTTCTGAAAATTCAACATGTCTAGTTTTTCAACACAACATTTATCTGCAGCTAAAAATCCAAACAACTGCTCCCCAGTTTTAAAAAGTTAGATTTAAGCATGGCTGTAATTTTACCTCTATCTTTCTGTCTTACAGCTAGCACACCAGGCACACCGAAACTCACCCAGCTTCCAGTCAGAACCCCTCAGAAAGTGAAGGCAACTGTGGCAAACATCCCTGTGGGCAGCTATGAAGGAGGAGGTCGAGGGAAGGAGAAGGAAAGGGAGAGGGAGCAAGAACGGGAAAAGGAGAGGGAGAGAGAGCGAGAGGCTGCTGCAAACAGTCATTTCTCCTTTGATCCTGAACCTTTGGGGCAGATGGAGTCTCCATCAACACACTTTGCTGAGGAGTCGCCTTCCTCTGACAAACCCCTAGAAGGCTCCAGCTCAGCAGATTCCTCTGATACACGCAACCGAGAAAGCACAATCACCAAAGAGGCGAGAGAACGTCTTTGCTAACACTATATATCCAGTTACAGTTTAGCATTTTACAGTCTTTTGTAAACTTACTATTTTGTATTTGATGTGCAGGTTGGATGGAAGGAATCCCTCCCCTCCTCTCCTTTACCCCCTCCATTAGCCACAGAACCCACCTTGCCACCCCCACAGACCGATAAAGATGGTCCTACACCTAAAAAGGTCAAAGCCCGTCCACCGCCGCTGAAGAAGACCTTTGACTCTGTGGACAAGTGAGTTAACCCCTTTGTGACTCATTCAGGATTTTGTTCAGGACTGTGTATATATATACTGTGTGTTGTGTTTGCGTGTGTTGGTCTGGCAGGGTCCTGTCAGAGGTATATTTCGAGGAGCGCTTCGCTGAGTTGCCAGAGTTTCGACCAGAGGAGGTCCTGCCATCCCCCACCCTCCAGAGTCTTGCCACTTCACCCCGTGCCATTCTGGGCAGCTACCGCCGCAAGAGAAAGAACTCAACAGGTCTCATTCAGAAGAGCATTCCCTGACGAAATACTTTAATGGATGCGCAATGTGTTTTTTGCCTTTTAATGATTTTAGATTCTGAATTTTGTCAAAGATAATTTTGAACCAGAATCAAAGATGTAGCCTGATTTTAATGTTACATATAATCTCACTTTGTGATTTGTGTTCTAAATTTTGATTCCCTTGTGTTTGTGCCAGATCTGGACTCAGCCACTGATGATCAAGTTTCTCCAAAGAGAAAAAGTCGGCGGCGCTCAAGCTGCAGTTCAGAGCCAAATACACCTAAAAGTGCTGCCAAGTGTGAGGGAGACATCTTCACCTTCGACAGAGCAGGTAACACTCACAGCTAAGGGCAGGTATACCGGGGCAGCAGATGTCAGTTTATAGCAGAGGGGTTAGAGGAGGGAGTCTCTGATTATCCAGATATCTTGTGTTTTGATATGTGTCTGCCATAAATAGCCTCTTTGATGGGACATAGCATATACTCCCTACATTCAAACTCTCATTTTAATAATCACTCCCTCAACCTTGTTGCAGTTAAACTCCAATTATTCCAATACAGTGAAATTTTTGTGTGGCACCAGGGATGTAGATCAGTTGGTGGCTCAGAGGCTCCCTGGTGTATACATCATTGACCTGGTTTTATGTAGACCACACCAGTGATGAAATATAGAGGGACACCTAATAGATGTTAGTCAAACCAGCTGACTACCAGATGTGAACATGAAAATCATCTGGACTCGTTGGTGAAGACAAAGTAAGACATATTTGAAAGGATGGGATTGTCTTGGAAAAACGTTTTTTCAAAGATGATAAGGTATAAAATGGGGGGGGGGGGGGGGGGTATTTCCCAGAAGGCTTAGCCCCTTCACCTCTGCCCTTCCCCAGGCACAGATGGAGAAGACATCCTGGCAGAACTGGAGTTTGATAAAGTGCCGTACTCCTCCCTGCGACGAACACTGGACCAGAGGAGAGCTTTGGTCATGCAGCTGTTCCAGGAGCAGGGCTTCTTTCCCTCTGGTTAGACACAATAACACACCCATTCCCACACTTTCAGAGTGAGTTTCCACTTGCAAACATACGTTTATATTTATATTTTTTGTTTGTTTGTTTGTTTGTTATATTGGTTTCAGCTCAGGCCACTGCAGCCTTCCAGACAAGATATTCCGATATATTTCCCACAAAGGTGTGTCTGCAGCTCAAGATCAGGGAGGTCCGGCAAAAGATCATGCAGACAGCTGCCCCTTCTGATGCCTCTGGTTTTGGCATCTCTGACTCCGCCGGATCCCTGCCTGGACCTTCTGGTTCCCAGACAGGAGAAGGACCTGGGAGAGGAGGTGGGGATCTGCAGGATGAGGACGTGGAGCATGGGACAGAGGCTAGCCCAGAGGATCCTTGTGATTCACAAGACTCGTCCAGATGAGGAAGTCTGACTCCATGTCTGACTGAGGAAGTTCAACTGACCAATCAGTGACTGCTGAAGTCACTTCTTTCCAATCCCAACACGCTTTCACATTTGTTTAGCTGCACTCTTGACACATCAGGTCCTGATTTGTTTCCATCAGCAGCAGCCAACCTTGGAGAGTGAGAGACGTTAGGATGCAGTCCTGGGACTCTTTTTGTAATGTGATTCCATAAAAGGACACATGGAAAAACAGTGGCACAAGGACTACCACATAACCACCTCGACACACATTAATGCACCATGCAAACTCTGTGGTATCAGCCTTGGAGGAAGACTATGTGTGAAGATTCTCACTCAGCACTTACACATTATATTACACAACAAAGTTCCCATTGATGCCAGTGAACGAGGGACCATTGTTTACAGCTGCACTCATTTGTCTCAAAGAAAGGGTTCTTGGACATAGAGATCTGCATAATCGATTCTGAGACAGTGACAAGTTTGCAGTTTTAAAAAGAGGAAGTTTTATGTTTTGAACTTTGTTTTAAATTGGGTTACAGGAGGGAAAGCAGTAGATTGCTGCTTAAAGAATAACCTGTAAGTAGATGTATCTGTTGTAAGCTTGTGTTTGGCTTCTGCTGATATTAGGGGGCTGGGCCCTCAACAGCTGGAGACTGTTGGGTTTGATGGAGAACCCAGACTACAGACCCGGAGAGATGTTTCACTGGTTCTTTTTCTCCATTTTTACTGCTCAAACGTAGACCTTCAGGAGAGGTCGACTAAGAGTGACTGAAAAGTTGTCTGAAATCTAAGTGGACGTCTGGCAATGCCATCATTCCTGCAATTACCTGTCGGGCCAAGTCCTCCCTTCTCATGACTGAACCCTGCGCATGCCAGTGAGTAGGAACCGAGCATTCCTGTGCCTCTCATCCATTAGCCGTGAAGGAAGGAGGTGGGTCGGAGTCTGTGGGCACATCCTGGCTTTTAGTTGTGGAGGTAGGCTGATAAGGCCTTAAACCTCTTTTGCCAAGTGGTTTTATTAACTTTTTTTGATATTTGAATTTAACATTGTCTTATTCAGTTTGTTGTTTTACTATTCCTATGATTATTACTCCATATATCATTGCAATGGACCCTGGTCAGTTCTGTTCTCATTGCTGGCAGATGTTTTCTTCATTTGTAAAAGTTAAAAGTAATTTTGGAGGCAGGTGGCAGATGCTGCTTTACACCTGTACAGTCCCTCCACTTGAGTCTTCCCTCGACTGTCCTCTCACCTCAGCAAGGACCTGTTGTGCAGTTACTTTTAAAGAGGAAGATATGGACCTTTACATCCTTTCAACTGCAGTGTTTTAGACAACCCTGTATGCCTCTCTGTTCTTTACTAAGTTTGATTCTATAGCCTCAATGCTTGTACATCTCCTTCTTCCACCTCTTTCCTTCCCTCCTTCCTCCCTTTGTCACTTTATTGCTCTCTCCAGACCTCCTTAGTCAGGCGGAGAGAAAACTGGGGGAAGTGAGGGTAAGGTGATGACTCAAAGAGAGCTGGTTGGATAATGCTGGTTGTGTCTTTGTGCAAGACTTGGTTGTTTTGTAAATAATTATTGTAGAGTCTGCAGACTCATTATATTATTAAGGAAAATATGTCATTGAACATACGTTGACTTTTAAGGAGCCAATTACTGAAGGCAAAAAACATGAAATTGAAAAAACAATAAATATGGCTATTAATGTTTTTTTGTGTTTTACTTATTGTTTTGCTGTTCCAGTATGCAAGAGACAGATTTATATAAATAATTTAAGTTTGTATCTGTATCTTTCAGTATGCAAATAAAATAGGTGTTCAATTAAAGTGATTTTATTCCTGGCAACATGAAAAATTGGTTTTCCTTATGCAGAAGCACAGAAAATGAAGGCAAAATAATCCTAGCTATTCATGAAAGCCACATTTGCACCAACAATTAAGTCATGTGATAAGAGCCATGGATGATGGTTGAGACTGATGACCTTCAAAAAACATTTAATGATTTCATCTAATTACAACTTTGCTCCAAACAGCATGATGAGACAAACATTTATTTCAAATGATAAAACTGACACTCTGAATGTCATCTGAGGCACAACAATGGTCCCTTTTCATGATGAAAGCCATAACCTTGATACTTAATTATCCATTTCAATACATCATAGATCTGTCAAGAACAAACTGACATCAGTTTGTTTTTTTGTCTGTTAGACTGCATTTTGTTGGTTCCAGTCAATTTTCTTTGATCTCATACTCTGAAGGTCAGTCATCAATTTTAAGAACAGTGTTTGACTCAAGAGTTAAATCTTTTTGTTCTGATTGTTGTCAGCCCTCAAATGAGCTGCAGTCCATCCACGGCGACTGTGTCCATGGCAAGGCCGTTCTCTAAAGCTGTATGAAAAATCTCCAAGGCCTGCTCCAGAGGCAGGGCCCCTCCCTCACTGGTCTCAATGATGGCTATGGTCTCCCCAAACTCGTTGCACATGATCGTAGGAGTGCCCTGTGCCTAGGATGACAAAGAGCATTCAGGCTTAGAATGCGAACACAGACCAATGTATTGCTGTATCTCACAGTAAAGTCAATCTACCACCTCTAATTATATATTTATATCAATCTAGACAGAACAAGCTTAGGTAATGGTATGTTAAATGGCTCATAGGAGCTTTGTGAAATCGGTGGTTTCAACTGGCAATTGTGAATTTTACTCATGAGGAGACTTGGGAGTCCAATCTGACCTGCTGGACATCTGAGGCTTGAATGTGGACGAGTTGAGGCTGCCTGTTAGCTAGTTCGACGGCAGAAGCCTCCACTACTGCCCTAGTAGAACTGGTTGCCATGGCAGCAGCCTCTTCATCCAGCCTTTGCTGCCTGGCATGGGTCTTTTTGTGGTTCCTTAGGTTGGAGAACGTCTTGAAGGCTTTGCCACACTGAGGACACACGTGTGGCCGTTCCCCTGTGTGTGTCCGCCGATGTTCAGCAAGGTGCATACTCTGAATAAAACCTTTTCCACACACTTCACAGCAAAATGGCCGCTCACCAGAATGTGTGCGTAGGTGCTCTCGTAGGTGTGTGTTTTGACGGAAACGCTTGCCGCACACTTGGCAGGGGAAGGGGCGTTCACCAGTGTGGACCCTCTGGTGAAGTGCTACTCCAGAGGAAGAAACGAATAGTTTGCCACAAACAGGACATTGGTGGGCCTTGGGCCGCTTTGCTGAGGTGCCCCGAGGTCGCCCAGGGCCCACGGCGAAGTGGCTCAGTCTGTGAAGTCGCAGGTTGGCCGGAGAATTGAGCTTCTTCCTGCAAATGTTGCAGTCTAGGCCTCCTCGCACCAGACCAGTGGAATCAGATGGTCTGATCTCTGTTGTGCTCGAGGTGGAGGGCTCTGCAGTCATATCTTTGCTCAGCTCTGTCTGGTTCCGGGTGCTGCTACCTGTTCCTATTTCTGTGCCTGCTTGTGCCAGGGTGGGATGCTGCTCTAGACAGTGGCTGTCTCGTTGCCTCCTGGTCAGGAAGCCAGCCTCACAGTGGGGACATGGGAAAGGGGCGGGAGATCCTGGGTGTTGGGTGTAGCGATGTGCAGCAAGCTTGTTGGGCCAGCGAAAGGTGGCAGGGCAGTCAGGGCAGCACAGGGTTGCAGTGTTGGAGTGCAGCAAGCTGTGCTGACGGAGGTTGGAAGACTGGGAGAAGGAGCGGTGGCAGACATCACAGCGATATGGGCGCAGACCAGAGTGGATGAGGTTATGCCGCATTAGATTAGCTAGAGACGAGAAAGTTTTACCACAGTCTGAACACTGGAATGGTCGCTCACCAGTGTGTGTACGGATGTGGTTACGCACATGAATCTGCTTCTTAAAAGACTTGCCACAGATGCCACACATAAAGCTACGCTCTGTCACATGGGACTTGCGTCGATGGTGGACTAGCTGCAGCTGGGAGGGAAAAGTCTTTGAACATGAACGACAAGAAAACGATTCTTTGTCCGATGATGTGGATGCAGCAGTTCCTACTGAGCCAGATGAGTTAGGGGTGGCTTCTGTGCCGGTGTCATCCAAGACAACAGGTTTTTGGTTTTTGGCAGCACCATCCACCATTTGGGTGACAACCTGTTCTTCAGGTGAGCCAGACACCTCCACTTTGTTACCTCCTTCCTTCTCACCTTCTTCCATTTGGCTCTGGGAACTGTATAGTGGATCTTCTTCCAATTTTTCCATCTCTTCCTCTGTGAGAGGGGCCATCAGGTTCATCTGTTCCTCATGATTGTAAGAATGATTCTTCTCTCTTGCTCTTTGCAGGATGGCGAGTGCAGAGAGGGACGCTCTTCTTGGAGCTGAGACCTAGAGTAGACAACAGACATTTCAGATTAAACCAAGAGACTTAGTTAAGGCTTAGAGGTGTGTTAATGTTACTACCATGGAGGCAGGGGTTGATGTGCCAAATGGATCAGGATTGAGGTGGGTTCGCCGGTGATAGAGGTACTTTGTCATGTTGGTGAAGGTTTTGTTGCAGAACTGACATTTGTGAAGGGGGTCTGCAGTGTGGGACTTCCTGTGGGACAAAAGAGTGAAAAGATGAAACATACTGAGACAGAATCAAATGCTCCTGCCAGTCCGTAACTGTGTGGCAACCTTACACTTTTTACCTGTGCATGATGAGAGTCATCTCAGTGGTGAAGCCGTGGCCACAGTCCACACACAGGTACCTGGCAACACCTGAGTGAGTGCGCATGTGCGTTTGCAGTGATGTTGCCTTCTTAAAGATCTTGCCACACTCTGGGCATTCATGAGTTCCCTGCTCATGCACGCGCTTGTGAGCAGTCAGCCGGTTGATTGAGGTGAAGGTGCGGCTGCATAGCGTACACTGCTGGGGCTTGGCCCAAACTGCTGCCTTCTTTTCTACTACTCTAATCTTGATGTTGTCTATCTTTTCTGCACTTTCTTCTCTCCCTCGAACCTCTTCAAAGCCACTCATGACCCCTGCCTCGCCACTCTCTTTGTCCTGACCAAGGAAGTGCTCCCCCTGGTGCTGGAGAAAGTCCTCTGGGGACTGGAAGAGAAGGGAGCATTCGGAGCATTCGTAAGGGTGGATGACCACCATCTCTGTTGGCTGCGGCTGGGGGTCCTCCTGGACATTTGGTGCCAACCTTAACTCTAGCCTCTGGACCCCATTCGCCACGACACCTTGCTTTCCTTGAGAGGCTTGCCCTACAGCAGGCAAAAGTGGGGGCAGCTTGGAGCGACGCTGACTGGGATTGCTGGGGTTATCGGCCAGGGCTTGAGCTGTAAGAATTTGAAGATGCATAGTGGCAGAGCCAGGGGCTGGTGTCACTGGCGGCAGTAGAGAGGAGTGGGAGCTGACTGAGTGACGTTTCTTCTGCTGCTGCTGCTGCTGCTGCTGGGCAAGTACCTGGAGGAGATACAACCAAATTAGACCATGAAACGTCCCAACACGTCACCTCCTCTCGGAATCTATGCCTCTGCTGTGGTGATTAAATCCACGTACCTGTGCAAGAATCTCCCCAGCCTGCTGCTCACTCAGGACGTAGTTCTGCATACTGCTAAGAGGAGTGATGGTGCCATCGGGTTGTAGCACATACTCCTGAAAGCAAAACAAAACAGAACATGCTCGTTACCTGTAGAATTGATATGATGATGGGGGTGTAGAGCCGCTGTTCGAGTGACTCATCTGTGAGGAGATATCCTGTGCTGAATTGAGAGTGAAAGATATGTTGTGCAACTTATTTGTTTGTTTGTTTTTTTCTATGACTGATATTTAGAGATCGGGGCAGCCAATAACTAGTTTATGATGTCGATCATTTTGGCTGATCATCTTTCTTTTTGCATTTGAGTAACTACACTATAATAGATGAAATGATTCACAAAATTGCTTACCTCACACTGCCAGGTCTCAGGTGAGTCAAACACTTATGTATTTTGAATTAAAAAAAAAAATGTAACTATATAAAATCTCCAGAGGTGATCAAAATTAGCATGAATGAGTAAAAAAAAAAAAAAAAAATCTAAAACTAAACTGTTCGTGGACATTAAAACTATTCATCAGCGGGATTGTGAATATGTTTAAAACATACAAACATTAACAAATCAACATTGTTAGTGGCGACCAGTGACTCAAACTTGATACTTAGTGTGGGATTGCCAACACAGAGTGAGTCTTACTGTGCAAGAATGCTGTAAAATTGGGCTGCCAGCAGATGTGCCTGCATGTTAATCAGCCTCATGGGCTGAATGTCCGTATTTCATCCCTGATACTTGAGGGTAGAAGCTCTAGCAGCAGGTCCATTTCTGCTGGCACTCATCTCCAGACATGGTTCATCATTTCCATTCTTGTAAAAACATGACTAAATTACAATTAAAATATCATAATCCAGAAATTTCCCGCAGCATTTAATTCTGGATTTTGAAAAAAAAACAAAACAAAAAAACCCTTATCATTTCATGTTCAATAACATGCTCTTGGTTGATATACAACAAATTCAGGGAGCAACTTATTTGAAATCTAAATTAGTGTGTTTTGTGTAAATAATCTCCAGGAAGCCAAAATATGGCCGGCATCAAATGTGTTGATTTAGCAGCAAGAGATTGTTGAGGGACTGCAGTCAGTCACAAATGAAGGTCTGATGCTCGGTCCCTTACTGTCGTCTCTGTGTTGCTGTGCGTGCTGCTCCTGCTGTGGGTCCGCCGGTGCTCCAGCCAGGTCTCAGGTGAGTCAAACAGGGCCAGACAATCCAGACACTGGTACTGGACCGGTCCAGGCGCCTGAGCTTCGGCCCCAGTATCTGCAGTCTCAAGAATCTCGCACATCTCTGAGGAACGATCATACAGGTCTCTTTGTTTTGTTATGACTAATACATATACAACAAAGTACTAAAACTGATCTATCTAGGTTTCCAAATTTTAGAGTAAAGAAAATACTTTAGAATACGAATACTAATAAAATTATTTAGAATATCCAATGAACCTCATCCCCTCTTGCATGTTTTTGGACTGTGGGAGGAAGCTGGAGTACCAGAGAGAACCCACACAGGCACAGGGAGAACATGCAGACTCCACACAGAAAGATCCTGTGATGGAGCCGGGGCTCGAACCTGGAACCTTCTTGCTGTGAGGCGACAGTGCTGACCACTGCACCACCGTGCTGCCCTCCTTTGATATCACCATCAACCACTAAAACCAAGTATGTTTGGAGCCCCAAAAATTCTAGTTTATCAGACCTAATATAAACATAAGGAGCTAACTGAGTCCAGCAGTCCACAATGACCTTCCCAGCAGGCACGGGATGTTTATCCAAAATGTGGTCTTCGTTACAATAGAACACCTTTCAAAACTATTGAGTCTCAGACTTTTGTTTTCCACAGATTATTTTACAGTGTTCCATAGTTTGGTGATCTGCTGCTAACTCTATGCTTTTACTTGTTTTTATTCTACTATGTTTTAATTGTTTTGCTGTTATTTTAATTGTTATACGGCGACCTTGAGTGCCTTGAAAGGCGCCTTATAAATAAAATGCATTATTATTGTTATTATTATAATCCAATATAAAATCTCGTAAGTTTTTGGTCTGGGGAAGAACCCACAGCAAATGTCAAAATGCTAGTGTCATGGATGACATTTTTGTTGGCCAGCCATGACGCTAGCATGATGATGATCAAAAGTGATCATCAGTATAGTGAAGCAGTATAGAAAATCGATGGATGAAGATCTTGATGTGATGGTGTTATTACATTACGTTTTCTTATCAAACACCAGTTATCATCTTGCAAAGTCAACCCAATTTCTTATAATTCCACAAAACACACACACAAACACACACACAAAAAAACACACACAAACACAGTGAAATCCCTGACCTTGCTGCTCCACCTCCATCCCAGCTTCCCTCATGTGCATTTCCTGGTGCTGCAGCAGTTCTTCAGAGTCAAGGAGGATGGCCCCACATTCCAGGCACTGGTACTGCTGGGTCTGCTCCATGTCTGAGACACCCTGGATGGCCATGGCCTCAGCTTCTCCTTCTAGTCCAGTGTGAATCTGCTGATGGACCAGCACATCCTCCAAGGTATTGAAGAGCTGCTGGCACTCGCTGCACATGTACTGGTGTTCCACATACACACCTTCCGCCTCTTCCTGATGTTCAGCCATGTTACCACTATATGTGTGTGAGTGTGTGCGTGTGTTGTAAGTGTATCATAAAAGTTCTATCTTTACCATGAGAGGTTGATGGCGTCGAGGAGGGAAATGTAAAATGGTACCTGTAGCAAACAGGAAAATAAATAAATAAGACAATGTAAAACCGAACTATTTGCCAAACATCTGTATCATACTGGGTTTGCGGAAGCAGGGTAATAACACGCTCATCGCCATCACCTTCATTTCTCTCTGCAACAAACACACCAACGGAGCATAAAACGGCAAGTGGTAACGTTAACAAAGCCTTTAGCTAAAAGGTGGCCCTCTGTAATTAGCAACGCTACGGACGCCTCCTGTCTGATTTAGACCTCAGGCGTGCTTCATGTCTTTTTGTTTACAGTGTGATGGCGTATGGAGAGCTGTTGGCGGCGCTCCCCGCTATATTGCAGACCAGTTTCTCGGCACCGCGATTTCCTGACGGCAGCTCCCGGTTCATCGGGCGGTCCGTCAGGCGGCGCTACCCACTTTTCCCCGAAGCTCTCCGGCTAAGACGGCGGGCCCTTCTTTTCCTTACCTCTCATTTACTCTCGTTGGACGATCCTGTTTGAAGACGTCCCGTTTTTATTAGCGCATCCGTAAATTCTTTTGAAAGTCCGCTCTCACTGTCTTCCACATGGAAATCGAGAAACTGAAAGTGGTGTACAAAAAAAATGCATTTCAAAGCGTGTAGTGAAACGTTAGCCCGCCGCTTGTCTCCATTTTTGTGATAGGAAGCTCCGCCCAATGCGGTAGTCTTCAACATTTCAAAATTAGTGATTGGACAGCCTGATTATCAATCATAAATACTGCAACACTGATGGGCATTGTAGTTTTTGTTGACTGTGATTTTTTTTTTCCTCAGAGTATTTTTGACAAGCTCTTGTTTTGTTATTCTGCTCTATTTATTTGCCAATAATGTTTCTTTTATTGAAGGCCTTACTATTTCAGAAATGTTGACGCCTCATTACAGGTAGTTACTGAGCTGACTGTCATCATTAATCTTACTTCTATCAGCTGAGCATTACCCCGTAACATTACCCATCTTGAAAGATCTTGGATATGAGGCATTGAAATAGCACCTTTGCGTAAATGTGTCTTGAAAAAAAAATGCACCCTTCAATCGTAGCTCACTAGGAACTCTGATTCCCAGTAACCCTTGAGAGTTTTACGTCGTTGTGCGTCAACTCCTAGTTCCCCCCCCCCCCCCCCCCCCTACCATCACCGTTCTACAGAGGAAGAAAGGGGGAGACGGGCAACCTGTATAGAACGCTGTAAGTGTAGTTTTTATTTCTATGGAAATTTTAAATACCCACATGTAGCTGAAGGCTGTATTTGGCTGGCTTTTTATAACGCTCACTCTTAACCCCGGCTTTAGTTCACACAAATATGAGCGGCAGCGGGCGGCCCAGGACCAGCTCATTCGCTGAGCCTCCCGGAGCTCCCGGATCCGCTGCAGCCGGTGCCGGATCAGCAGTAGCCGGCGGAAGCTCGACAGGAAAAGCTGGGGCCTCACAAGCCAGTGGAGGCAGTTCGACGAGCTTTGGGAATTTGAAACTGCCCCGTAAGTGTTGCTTTATATTTCAATAATAAGTCAAGGCGACTGTTATTATGGTGGCTTGCTTTGTGTATTATTTTGAGAAATGTGTTGGCATTTGTATAACGAATGTCGGTCATTGTCACGGAGCTAATCTTAGCTAGCAAGCTGTTAGCCAATTTAAATTAGCTGGCCAGCTAACGTTAGCTGTGTTTTCCATTGAAGAACCACTGCGATCAAGGGCTTTTAACGAAGAGTTAACTTTATCCTTAGCTTCTGATGGCAAGCCCGAAATTAAGGCATTTGCATTTCGACGGAAAATAACGCTTGTCAGGTAACTTCCCAACCTTTATTATTGGCTCGTTAGCTGTAACAGTTACCTAAGTACATTTAGCGTTAGCTGTGCTTTAATAGATTCGTCATAAATAACAGAAATGGAAGCTAGGTAGCTTGCCAACGTATGGAAATGGTATATTTAGACTTGGTTTATAGGCGTCGTCCTATTCTAATCTGATCTTGCAGGTTTTTTTTTTTTTTGCCAGGCAAGGCCATCGTTGCCTTTAATGTTAATGACGCTGTGTGATAGCCTATACACGGTTGCTAATCATATCCAGTGGTGAACACCCAAACTGGTGCCTTCCAAACAACGTTTACGTGTCTTTCTCTAAATGACCGTTATTAAACTTCACCTGTTACACGTCATTCAACATTTGGTGTACGTTTACTGAACTGATCGCGTATAGAAATCTATCCCAGGTCATATTTTAAATTAGGTAGCTGGGTACTGTGAAAATGGCTCTGCTCACACGTATGGGGCATGTTTCACAGCAGTGGCTCCATGCATCCCTGGAGGAGAAGGGTGGCAATGAATTAAATGCCTGCACACCCTCAAAAGTCATGATCATGTTCTTCACATTGACTTTTACATTGCCTTCACCATCTGTGCACGTCTTCCTTTGCAACACAATAGAAAGTGCCTTTGGTTGGTTACGTTATGATGACAAGACCTTGTAGAATGGTCTGGGGTCACGTAGTTACGTAGTGGTGGCATTTGGCTGGAGACCTGTGGGTTTAGTCAGAGGTGTGAAGAAGGACAAACTGGAGGAGACCCGAAGTCAGAAAATAGCATTTCAGCACCTGTTTGAAATCGCATACGGAAAGTAGGAAGGAGAAACTGTAGTTATCTTGGCTGATGGAAAATCACACTGAATTTCCCAAATAAGTAGAGCAGGTAGAATAACCGCTAAAGATAACTCAGCCTTCTGCATGGAATGGATTAATTTATTTTTAATGCGAGTTGATGGTGTAAATTCTAGAATGTCTCACTTAAGGCCATCAGGATCTGCTGCAGGTTGTGAAAGTTAGTTCTTGTCCCTGCAGAAATGCTGTAAGGGAGTATGTCAATGCTAAATCTGACCGCATTGAAAAGGCATCTCTTCTTCTCCACTTTTTTGTTCAGATTATCCTGGTTGTTTTAACACCCCAAAAAATAAGCTCTTGAGAGTGTATACATCTGAGATTGCAGGTCTCATTTATTTAATGTGCATGGGGAAACCTCAGCTTTTCCAAAAGCATGGTGTTTGCCTTCTGTTGAGTGCTATGTAGGAGTCATTTAAAGAATTTTTTTTTGTCTCTACTCTCTCTGCAATTTGTCCTTATGAATGCCAGTACTGTCATTCATACAACAAAATGTTGTCTTTAATTTGTATTTAGTGTTGAACAAAAAAGTTCAGGCAGTCTTGTTGCTGAATATGTCGGTTTAGTCTGTGAATCATGCAGACATCAGCAAAAACACGAAGGCTCTCCACTGTGGGGTCAGTATGTGTATTCTGAATTTGTTCTTTGAGCAAGGCAACAAAAATGGACCCATGTGTATTGTCTCTTCAAGCTGTCATCAGAGTCCGACACTGAATCTACATTAATACAATAGTAGCAGTGGGTGGCATACTGTCTGGTTAATACACATATGTATTTGTTGTCAGACAATTTGGCGACATGCAAGTTATTTTATCAGTGGCGTCACTGAAAGAAACAGTTGTTCTTGTGTAGCAGCCACTTTCGAGGCACTATGAAAATCATCAGTCTAAGATTCTGTTAAATTTATGATTCTAGCTCACAATCATTTCAAATGGTTTTTATGCTTGTGGTGAATAATGTAGTATTCTAGTAAACAAAAAAAAAGTGCATTAAACCTCTCCAAAACATTGTCTTTTACATTCTTAGGAGTAAAAGAAGTAGTAAAAGTCTTTGCAATTAAAAAGTTCATATTTTGATTTTGGCCTAAATCAATCCGGTCTTAACATTTATTTGAATCTGAAAATTTAGAGCAATGACCACATTTAATTTCTATCTAATAAAAGACTGAAAACAAAGGCCTGTTTGTTCATGCTCTAATTTGCACAGTATTATACATGAGAGAACATGATTTACTTTTTATCTGTTAATCATAATACATTCAAAGCTGACCTAGTTATTTAGAAAGATTAATATATACTCAATTGCCCATTTATCAAGAACAACCTAAAGCAATATAATACAATTTGCTTGCAGTAACTGCTCCCTACGTGACTTCAAGATTAAAATGTTCAGTTTTATTGAATCTATTTGAGAAAGGTGTTGACTTATTGAAATTGCTTGTAAGGCTGTAATTTGTGATGCTTTTGAACTGCACTGCATCAACCATGGAATTATTGTTGGTCTCTTGTAATATTGCATTGGTGCTATCTGGGTGTGATTAATACGTTTATACACCTCTACTTGTAGTTACTGCCTCTAAAAGTATTAGATACCTCCTCCTGACATGTTCTCGTCTTCAAAACAAACAGTTTTCTCTGATTTGAATAATAATGACTTCTACCACAGAAGGTATATTTTTTGGTGGTCTGTCAGCAGGATTACACAAAACCTACGTAGCTGATTTTCTTTTTCCCCTTTTCCCCCAAAATAGGAGGAGTGTAATTGGCTAAGGAAGAACTTATTAAAATTGGGGGCAGATTTGTCATAGCACCCCCTAGTGGCAACAGAAAATCCCATGAAGTTTGTTTTTTGTTCATTTCACACTTTAATTTCACACTTTAATGTAGTCCTATTGGGTTGGCCACATTTACCTAACAAAAAATCATCATGGACACCTCAACCTGAAAGTGAGTTTTTGTTGAATTGTGTTGCTGAGGTCAGGAAGCTGCCACTCCTTTGACATGTACCATAAAACTATAGTTACTGGACTCCTTTTGGTCTGATCTTTTCCAAACTTCACGTGTCTAATGACAGTTCCAGCCTAAAAACCTCAACAAGCTGAATTGAAGTCAGAGTCATAATGGACAAAGAAAGTCATATTTGAGCCACAGTGCATGTGTCTGTATGCTCCTTCATGTAGAACATAATCATTTCCTTTTGCTCTCATCTACACTCTCTGAAGTGCGCAGGGGTGCCAGGACCCACTTGCAGCTTTAATTAGATCCCCAGCATTAAAATGCCAGTGGTAAAAAAATTTGCCACCGAGGTTTACATGCCCCTTCTACTCATATCTTTTTCATTCCCCCTTTTCATAAATCCAAAATGTATATTCTAAAAGTCAGTTCAACTATTACCTTCAGGTGCATACACATGGCACCTCATGCACTCCTTAGAAGCAGCACATTAAATTAGAAAGCGATGGGATGCACCCACACTGGTCTAATGGTACTGACTCCATATCGAAGTATAATTTTGATTCTCAGGTCTTTGTTATGTCTCTTCAGTTGCATGACTCCAACTCAGTATGTCATGCCACAGCGGTCTCCAACCTTAAGTTACCCTGCATATGAATCAGGGGTGGGGCAAAATATTGATGCTGCAGTATATTGTGATTCTTTCCCTTGTCCTACATTACTAACACATAGGTGCCAAATATCTATGTTTTTACCAAACATCTATACTGAGTATTATAAAAGGAATTTAAGTTAGTTGGTTTACTGATTTAATTGTTTTTCTGATCTTTATTTTTATGAACAATTTGATAAAGCCGTTATAGATGTAGTGGTACATTACATGGCGTCTTCTTACGTCTTCTAACATGGAAGAGGAAAACTTGCACAGATCCAGGGCACCAATACCTGTGCAGTAGGTTCTCTCCACCAATAATATTTGGCAAAGTGCCTTTATAATTCAATTGGCCAAAAAAGGCAAATAAAATATTTCTGTTACTATGCAGCTGTTGATATCAAGCAAGTCAAATTAAAAGTTGACTCGAATATTGTACTTAAGCTGCAAGATAATTGCTTTTAAGTGTGGGTGTGTTGGTTACACAGCTCATCCATTTTCTCTTACTCATCACGCTTGCGTTGATGTATCAGCAACCAAAACTACTCACTGACAACTCGGCACATTGCTCATCTTAGCATTCATTATTCAAGGGACTATCATGCTACAGCTATTCCATAATTAATGCTCTCCCCTAGGACGTAACTTGTTTAAAAAGAGTGAAAATGATGCTGAAATGAAATGCAAAACAGCAGTGTATCGTGGGCTTGAATACAGGAATGTGCAGGAACCATGCAGTGACTGAACTCAAAGCTGAATATTTCCTGCTGACCTGAGGGCAGAGATCAAATCTAAATTCTAGGCCAATCATGTGGATATGCTGTTGGCTGCTGTTTCCTGCTAACCACATATTTTTGGTGGAAGATTTCAATAATACAATGGTCAGTTGTTATTAAGAATGTAGAGATTGTCACCTTATCATCTCACACGAATATATATATATATATATATATATATATATATATATATATATATATATATATATATATATATATATATATATATATATATATATATATATATATATATATGATAGTTGAATGTTACTTTAGTCAGTTAATAAAGCTACATTTCTATCTTTTGATTTCATCCGCCCATAAGAAAGGCCAGAATGTTTCATTTTCTAACTCCATTTTGAGATGCAGGGATCAGGAGGGGTCCTGTTGAGACAGGCGAAGTGAACAAGCCCAGGAAATGGTAGCACTTCTGGGTGTGCTACTGTCCATGCAATTTTATCACAGGCTCTGACAAGCCTTTTGGCAAAGGGCCTTTTCTCTGCTCTTCTTCCCCTTCCAGTGTCATTGCTTCTGGTGCTGATTTGTCAAATTATTCTTGACCCAACACGTGGACAGGCATCAAAGCACAGAGCTTTTACTTGACCCTTACTAGAACTGTCAGTTACTGTTAGATCTTCAGCATCTCACTTTTCTACAATGTCAAACATTAGCCTGACAATGACACTGTTTGACTAGTCTAAAACATACACCTTGTACTCTTCCTGCCTGGAAAGTCTTCACTGATACAGTGCTGGAGCTCTCACTTGTCTCATTTCACTATGAATAATCTGATCTGGGATTATATCAACTCATCCTTAGGGAATATGTACTGCGTACGTGTATTATTGGAATAGGGACACTGAGGTGATTGAGATTACTGCTGGAGCTGTGATTGAGCCTGTGATACCCTGTTAAGACACAATAGTAGAAGTTTCCATCCCAATTTAACACACATTTTAACTGAGTTTCCACAAAGTTGGCGTCCCCATCCACTCCTGTTATTGGAAATATTAGGAGTTGTCTCAGCAAAATGACCAAAACCCCTCTCATCCCCTCATACAGAGCCATATATGCAGGTTCATTTCCTCATTCATTCATTCATTATTATCAAAGCTCATATCCAGGTGCATTATTAAGCAGGAGTTTACTGCCAGTATTCTGATTGGAGTTGATTGGACTCATCTATTCTAAAGTTGCTGGGTTTATGCACCTTAGTCCTTCATTGGAACTTTTTTCTTTTTGCCATCACCTTCAAATATTAGACAGCATCAAGTCACACTCAGCTCAGAATGTAATCTCTGCATATCCTTCTTGCAATTGGAAGTTATTTCTGTCATATAATATCAGTTAGATGTTCAGTATGGCTGAACTTACAATGACAAAGTGTTTCTGTCTTCTTGTAAGGCTGTTGAAGCTTTTTCAAAAATGCATAAAACTAGTCGCTGCTAACATTATGCAACTCTGGCGAGTACATTGTCATAAAAGCGATAGTTCAGTTACATTGATGTGGGGTTGGATGACACACTTACGCCAAGTCAGTAGATAGTGGTGAGCTTGTTCTCTGTCCCACGCACACATACAGCCAGGATAATACAGCGCACTGTAGATACGGCTGCACTTAGAAATATGGACAGGTGAGACTGACTGGGCAAAAGTGTCTCATACAACCCCTTATCAAAATAACTGAACATTCACTCTAATGTGTATAACAAACTGTATAAAATACAAATAATTGATTCAATTATTTAATTTGTAACTAAATACAGTTCCAGCACAACCACATCAGATCTTTTATTTAAGGGGTTTAACTGACTTTTAGGGTGAAGTACTGTGGGAAGCATCAGCTCATTACCCAGCCTTGGAGTGTGTCTGGGGAGCCACCACATAGGTCACAACCATTTAGAGAAAGAGAGAGTGCTTGTTGATGTTTTGTTGGAAACTGGTTTAAAGGGGGGTTAAGTCACAGAGTTTCTCATGTGTAAAGATCTCTTAATCCATGAAACACTCATTGATTTTAAATGCAGTTTCTGCATTGTTTTGTATTTTTTAAATAGGTAGCTTCATATGTGTGAAGCCGCCGCAATCCTTATCAGGCACTACTCATCATTTCAGGATCTCTCTGATGATGATGATGATGATGATGATGATGATGATGGTGATGTGTATTTCTACTCTCATTAACAGGAGACAGTGGCAAAGTGACAACAGTGGTAGCCACACCTGGCCAAGGCCCTGATCGCCCGCAGGAAGTGTCCTACACAGACATAAAGGTTATAGGAAATGGCTCCTTTGGAGTGGTCTATCAAGCTCGCCTCATTGACAGCCAGGAGATGGTGGCAATTAAGAAAGTTCTCCAAGACAAGAGGTTTAAGGTATGTGTTGCTGTTTTCATAGGAGCACACACAAATCACTATTTTTGTCTCAGCTGTTCTCTTTCACTGTAAGGAGACTGATGTTTTTGAGTGCATCAATTAAAGTCCTGTGCAAATATGTGCCATCTTTATTTCAAGATTCACCACCTGCATTTCTGACCCTTACACTTTTCTTCATTATAGAATAGGGAGCTGCAAATTATGAGGAAATTGGACCACTGCAACATTGTGAGGCTACGTTATTTCTTCTACTCCAGTGGTGAGAAGGTTTGTATGCACTAATGTGATCTTTATTATGGTGTAGCAATCACAGTCACCACACCCAGCCATTTAACAGTGTATGCATCACAGCTGATTCATGGACATGTTTTCGACAAGTACAACTTTGTCTCTGTGTTAGCTTCAACGTAAACCCTGGTAATTTTCCTTCTAAAAGTGATGTATGAGTTACATTTGTCAAATCTGACAAATAATTTTAAAGCGAAGTCACAAATTGAGGCAGAAAAACTTGGACTGTCTTGAATTGTGATACAGTGAGTAGTCCGTTTATCTTTTCATCCCTTACTTCATCGAGGGAAAAGAATATTTACTCCTTTTTAATCTTTGATCAGCACACTTAATGATACACTAAGTCTGGAAAAGAACTTTCATATTACAGTGTGCTCACAGGTGTGGAATTGAGAGATAATGACATTTGAACTTGAAATATTTTAGAGGGAATGAAATACAAACTGCAAACATGAATATCATCCCTTGTAATTGCCCCTGTTACTACACCATATATTTATACTCCTATTTAAATTTAGTTATTCAGCAAAGTTAATTAGTTGTGTTTACACTAATTATGATAGATGTAAGTTTAATGCTGTGTGAATGAGCTGCATGTATCATCATTACTGTCCAAGTTGTTAAGTCATAGTCACACAAGGTGCAAGGCAAAAGTGTTTAATTTTGCTCTTTTATTCCTAAAAGCCATTTAAAATAATACAGATAATCACTGCATGCAGCTAAAATCACATATTTTTCATATGCAGTTATTTCATTGACCAACCAACCTTTTCATTAGCTTATTTAGTATGTGGTGCTGTGCCCACGTTGTTAAACTCTCCTTGTGAACCTTTTGTAATAACATTAACTGCTTCTTTGTACGGTGTTAAATGTCATATTCCAGCCTGGACTTAACATCCCTCTCTCCTTTTGTTCCTCCTTCTCAGAAAGATGAGGTGTATTTGAATCTGGTGTTGGACTATGTCCCTGAGACAGTGTACAGGGTGGCTCGGCACTTCAACAAGGCCAAGACCACCATCCCCATCATCTATGTGAAGGTTGGTAGATGTGTGCAGACACACACAAACTCAAGCTGTTTCAGGTAACGATGCTACCCGAAGTTATGCTCCCATTTCTTTTGGAAGGGGACAGTATGACGCAGACAGACAAACGAATGGACTTGAGCCGATCATTTCTTTGCCGCATTCATCGGATTTTCACACACTGATATCTCAGCTGTGAAACGGCATTTTTCTTATGAAGCATTTTATGATAACCACAATATGTGTGCTGCTTTACAAGCTGAAGAGTTGTTGGCAAACATCTATGCTCCTGGTTCCTATAGTTTGAAGTATCTCATTGTAAATATATGATTGTAATATTGAAGATCATCTTTCATTTCTACTGTTAAACTTTTTCTCTGAGATGTTGTGAAATATGCTATACTTAAAAGACTTCATCTCTTAAATTGAAATTTGAGCATCATTAGTTACCGGATAATCTGTACTGGAAACTCAAAAGAAAGTTTGTTTCAGTAATTGCCTGTGGATGTAATGAACCACCAGGTATTTTCCTGTTTGTTTGTTTGCCACAGACGGCTCACTGTTTAGGGATTATGAAAGCAGAAGTGGAAAGATAGTGCCCTGGGAATTGCAGTACACTAGGTTCCCTGTTTAAAAGGGTGCTCATTGTAGAGTGTTTGTGATTTTATTGTGTGTATAGCAGCAGAAAGGACATAATATAACTGTCTCATGGCCCATTTCCCTTCCTCGGCCTGCTGTTCCCCTGTGGCTTAGAGATCCATACTGATCTCTCTGTCTTGTCATCCCTTCTTCCTCCAGCAACATGGTCCCATCAAAGCATGTTTGTGGTATTGTAACTCCCTCCTCGACCTCTGGATATCTACTCCTTTTCTCTCTCGCTCTCTGCCCCCCCCCCCCCCCCCCCCACCACCACCACCACCACCACCATCATCTCTCATCCGTCCATCATCTGTAATCATTTTGTAATCTGCAGCTGGCCTGCTGTCTCTGTATCATGTGGGTAATGATGATGATAACGGTGATGATGATGGCAATTTGTTGTTTTAGGATTCTTTCAGTCTACAGTCCACATGCAGTCTGTATCTGACACCATGTAAATACAGTTTGAAAAACATCATATATGAAGGAATTCTTCCTCAGTCATTATCTTTAGCCCCCCACCCTCACCCCCACCTCCACTCCCCCAGATTTGTTTTGCCTGATCTATTGAACCCAGTACTGCTTTTGACTCAGATTTAGTTCAGGTCAGATATATAGATCGCTCCAGACAAAGTGGTAAACACTGGAGAATGTATGCGGTATATGATGTGTACACAGTTCAAAAGCCATGTGCGTAAGTGATAATACTGTGATTTGATAGATGAAATTATATGAAGTTTATACCAAAATATCCCTCATTTGTTTCTTGGTACTTATAATTTATGCATTATGCATCTGTCCCTTCCTCAGGTGTACATGTACCAGCTGTTCCGTAGTCTGGCTTATATCCATTCCCAGGGCGTATGTCACAGAGACATCAAGCCCCAGAACCTCCTGGTGGACCCAGAGACCGCCATCCTCAAACTCTGTGACTTTGGCAGGTAATAATTATAAGCTGGCTCCACACATTTTTATGTCTTTCCATCCACCATTTTTTCCATTGCGGTGACCTGTGTCTCACTTTACATCCACGTTTAATTTGTTGTCTGCTTGCCTTTGTAGCAGACATGCCTCAAGTGCGATTTTCTTGCCAGATACTGTTTAGCTGTTCTGTAAGCTTGGCCTATTGATTTATTTATTTTTTGTTTGTTTTAATCTTTTTAAGAAGTATGGAGCAATTTACAGCATAAACATGTTTCTAAGCTACAAGTTGTTTAATTATTTCTAAAACAAATCTCATGAGGTATTGCTTCAGGTTTGAGGACAAAGAATGTAAATAAACATGCTAGCTTATGTGTGACTGCGATACTACTGCCTGTACCGCTGCATGCATGGTGTGTCCTCTCATCCCTGCCTGTGTATGTAAATTAGTGGAATCACAGAATCTAATCATCAGAATTTTTGGCTGGTCTTTGGACATGGATTTTTTTTCCTTTTCTGTCCGTCTCATTTCACAATTCAATGAAAAAGACATTTTGACTGTCACACTCCCCTGAACTGTCCTCTTTTTCCCCTTCGCTGCCTTCTAGTGCAAAGCAGCTAGTTCGAGGGGAACCGAATGTGTCATATATCTGCTCACGGTACTACCGTGCCCCAGAGCTCATCTTTGGTGCTACCGACTACACGTCCAACATTGACATCTGGTCGGCCGGCTGTGTGCTGGCCGAGCTGCTGCTGGGTCAGCCCATCTTCCCTGGGGACAGTGGTGTGGACCAGCTAGTAGAGATCATCAAGGTACAATAAGGGTGCTACAAACAGGGAGGAAGACCAAATAGTATCGATATGTAGAGACTTAGGAGGCAGAGTGAGACATTGTGGAATTGAAACTATTTTTGGTATTTTTACCATAGGGTTGGATGTCTACAACCTTGATATGTAGAGAATAAAAATGCTGTTCAGTTGTGATCAATTTCCATTTCCAAAGGTTCCTCATTTTACTTCATCAGTAATGCATGTGTACTGAAGTTTATAAAAGAAAAATTTGTGTTATAATTAAGGGTGTACTTCTCTCCAACATTAGACAAACCAATTCGCATCTCGATACATGGGGTAAGATACAATTTAGGAACGGTACATTTTAAAATTGAACCATTCGGTCCGGTTATTAAAGTATTAATCTTTATGTGAGTCATCTTACCTTTGCTCTCGCCGAGTTGTGGGTGAGTTTTGGCTGGAAGAAGTCTTGTGTGTCTGTGTCTTTGTGTTGCCCTGTCATTGTGCAAGCTGTACTTGCCTTCTCATCGCCTGTTTCCCTGTGCTGTCTTACCACGAGAGTGTGGAGATTTGTCGTACTACCGGAGTACTTTAGTGCAGTTTTACTCTTTGCCTATGGCAGTGCTTTTATCCAGTTCCAAACCAAATTTCTTCCACACTTTAGATCTTAAACTTGCCGGTACATTGTAAACAGTATCCGAGTCCACAATTTTCAACTTACCCTCACAAACTTACACACTACCTGACACATCTGCAACAAGTCTTGCGACAGTTTTGTGGGTGGGAGCGGGAGAGAGTCAGAGGGAGATGCAGTTTTCAGGTATCAGCAACTTTAAACCAATTTATAACTTATCATCGGGCCATTGGCCGGTTCGAGCTACATTGAGACCAATTCACGAGTCCGTGAACCGATGCACTCGCATCTTTTAAATCAAAACCGATTTTCTGAGTCAAATCGGTTATTTGTTGCATCCCTAGTTATAATCAGTGCTGACCACCACTTCATTGCCTTTTACTCTTCATCATACATCTTTAAATTTGATAATTAATGTTCACGAATATTAACATTTTTCACTTTTTTGTCAGGTTCTGGGGACACCAACAAGGGAGCAGATCAGAGAGATGAACCCTAACTACACAGAGTTCAAATTCCCACAGATCAAAGCACACCCTTGGACAAAGGTACTTAAAGCAGCATAGTTCGTAGCAGTAACACTTTGTAGATGATACTGGCTTCATATGTGTATTTTAGCATGGAGATACATTCCATCTTCACAAAATCCTCTCAAGTCTCTAAACAAATCACCAGGTAGTATTCTGAGCACTACCATGAAGGTAGATATAGCAAGACTGTGCTGTGTTCTCATCCAGGTGATACTTCTCTAAGAGAAACAGGTTATCCCAGAAAAACAGACTGTTCTATTTCTGAAGCACACCTGGTGGTTGGATCAGCTCAAGGCTGAATTACATTCACGATTTAAACAAAAAGGAAGTGTGAATTGTAAAAAAAAAAAACTTGGAGAACAGATTCATCAGTTTAGTTTAAGTGTATCAAAATGCACTTCCATCCACTTAAAAACAAATGCGCTGTCTGCTCTCTCGTCGACATACACATTGGAAACATAGAGTATAGGTTGAAATTCCTTCTCCATGACACTTGATATTATTTTCTGTTTCCCTCTCTCTGAATAGGTGTTTAAGCCTCGTACCCCACCAGAGGCCATTGCACTTTGCTCTCGACTGCTGGAATACACGCCGGTGACCAGGCTGTCTCCTTTGGAAGCATGTGCACACGCCTTCTTCGATGAGCTGCGCCAACCCAACACCCGCCTGCCCAGTGGACGAGAACTGCCGCTCCTCTTCAACTTCAGTCCCGTTGGTTAGTTTGCCCATCTGTCAGTCTTTTTTTGCCAATATGGATTTCTTTTGTTGCCATTATGGATTTCTTTTATTTGACCTTGAATGACTTCATTTAGCGGTTCAATCTAGGTCAGCCTGAAATGGTTCTAATGTTGGAATTTGTCCCTCAGGCCTACAAATTTGTACCTCTAATTAAACATTTGTTTGCTTGTTTTCTCAGAGCTGTCGATCCAGCCCCAGTTGAACTCAACACTCATTCCTCCTCACGCTCGTGCACAGACATCGCCTGCCTCACATGGTATGTATGGTCACAGAAACTGACTTGCACCTTATACTGAACTTGATATGTCTAGATATTATTATCATTGCAGGTTAATTTTATGAATTATTTTATTATTTTGAGGGCTTTTCTGTCCTTACAGCCAAAGTAATTATCCACAATCACTCAGTAATCCAGTAATATTTGTTGTTTCTCATTATTTCATCCTGCCCGTCTTAAAAAGTAGTGTATAATCTCCATGAGGTTTCCCTGGCCTACGTGACCCCATATTTGAACTAAGAATAACCCAAGTCTGAGCTCTAGCCCTGATCCATTTATGTAGATAAAGATTTGTTTTCACACTGTTATGAATCGACTAAAACAAAATTGAAGAGCTATTAAAGTCACTTTATTAATCAAGTAATAAAAAGCAGTGAATGGTTCATGGACTTTTTTGTTGTCGTCGTTGACAATACAATCTCTTTCTCCCCCTGCAGAGGGCAGTGTGTCAGACAGTACCGCCCAGCCCAGCTCAGCACCTGGATCCATCAACAACAGCACCTGAGCATCCATCCCTCTGTCATCCTTTATTTTCGTCTCCCCCCACTTTCCTTTTCTCTCCTCTGCTCTTCTTCCTCTCACCATTCCTCCTGGCTCCAAACCCTTAAAATAGGAAGAAAAAAAAGAAAAAAAACTATACACACCCACAGAAATACTCAGCATTGCTATGTTCCCTGAATGTTAACCATTTTTCCAACAGTAAGCAGTTTCTGTGCCTGCGAGTTTCAGGAAGATGTGGGTTGTTGTGGACATTGAAATATCCATGCTTGGGCTGAATATAAGCTGCATAACTAAGTCAGGCTGGCCCTTGTCTGGCCTTTTAGAATCAAGCAACTTGACACTGGTTATGTGGGATGTTTGGGAGAATAGGAGAGGGGGAGTACATGCTATGTGCATTTCCTGTATTATTATCTGCAATTGACTTTTAATCCCTTATTTTATGTTGCTTTTATTTACATTTGCTGATTTTATGTGTGGCTGTGGTGCCATGCAATGGACTCCAGATTGGCTTTGGAGTTGAGAATGAGAAGGTTCTCTTGTTCGGCCCGGCTAATAATGACAATCATCTTATGAAGGTTCAAAATGTTACTTTATTACTGGGAGGTAGTGTTTGATAAACCACATTGATGTGGGTCAAAGTGTTGAATGTTCATCCAGCCCAATTTATTCAAAGAACACCCAAGCTTATAAACAGACAATTTTGGCTGATTTTGTCATCGTCATTTTAGAAAAGAGGTGGTTTTAAATTTTATCACAGAGGAGGAAACCACAGCCTGCCTTTAATGTTTCTTTTCAAATACTGGCTCCTTAACTGCCTTTTATGTAAATTGAAGGGAGTTTATGTGAGCAGCGTGTTTCAGTTTCATCAGTATAAGCTCATGGTTTCCTCAAGCTGGAAACCAAGCATTTCATAATTAATAAAAAGGAGGTATTGCACATCTCTAAAGAGAGAAGATGGGAAGCTGTTAAGATGATTAAGGCGGAGAGAGCTGTTGGTTTGGGGCTCCATTTGCATCCAGTACAGAAGCCTAAATGTCTCAAATGTTCTCGTTACTTAGCACTGTAAGGTGGAGACCCACTTCATCAATTATGTCACTTCTGTGGTGTTAAGTTTCATATCACTTTGATTATGTTGTGTCTTCATTGCAGAAACTGTTGGCTTTCACTGCTCAGCTGTCGTCTTCGTTGTCGTTTCAGCCAGTAGACGCTGTTGTTGTTTGTGGGGGGAAAGTGTGCATCAGGTGGCTGAATTGCTTGAATCTGTTTTGTCAGGTTTGTGAGAGTGAATCTTTCGAACCCTCTTCGCTTCCTCCCCAAACAGCCTTCCTCTCACATCATGTTCTTCCTGTCCCATAATGATTGTAGGAACTGATCTTGAATGATTTACACAGCCTAACAGTCCGATGTCGGCATGGATTACTTGTCTTTGATCCATCACGCAAATGTGCATGTTGAGCCCGAGTTGACCACACTATATCACTTCCACTATTATCAGTAATAATCTGACCAGAGACGATGCTCAAACCCCTGAAACCTGTCAGCTATTGGAGCCTCCCCTCCCATTCCTTTCTGTCCTCACACCTCTGCCTTTTTGCTTCCCTTTCTTCCTCTTTTTTCACTGCTAAACTGTAAATATCAAGTACCTTTTATTTTATTTTGTTATTTTTGTTATTATTGTTATTATATTGTTGTTCTTGTAATATTTTTTTTTTCTCTAGTAGACCGGCACAGCAGCGGCCGGACTGTTTTATCCTCAGTCGCAGTCTGTAAATACGATTTCATTTCGGTCCCTGGTTCAGGAGGGGAAAACAGAACAAAATGTTTCATTTTTATTCTCTCTCCCTCCATTTCTCTCTTCAGGACTTTCCCCTTTCCCCCATAAATGTTGTCATAACTGTTTTATTTATTGTATTGTGTTGGGGGGGGAGTCTTTAATTTTCCACTGGGGTGGTTTTGGGGTGAATAGTTTTTGTTTTAAATTTCCAAATTAATGAAGTGCAGCAATGTCATCTGCGTTCACATCCAATATACTGTACTTTGATCCAGGTGTGTGTGTGCGCCCGTGTATGTGTGTGTCCGATCAACGGTCCTGTATGTATGTGAGTGCACATGCTAGCCAACAGATGGAAGTGAGGGTTTCCATTTAACTTCAATGTGAAGGGAATGTTACAAGCCTCTGGATCTACAGCTTTGTTGTGCTGGGAGGAGCACAGATGTGGGGTGTGTGTGTGTGTGTGTCTGGAGGAAATGGGGGGAAAATGAATCCTCTGTGTATCATCTCCTTTGTCCAACCATGTGTTTCTACTGTGTTGTATGACTATAACAGGGTTTGAACTGTTAGTAGTTTATAGTTTCTTGAGCACAGCTGCAGGGAGTGTGTGTGTGTGTGTGTGTGTGTGTGTGTGTGTGTGTGTGTGTGAGAGAGAGAGTGAGTGAGTGTGTGTTGGAGAACAATATGGACATCACTCTCTGTACTCCTGACTTTTCTCCTAAATGAAGAGCTGACTAAATGTGCTATTTTAATGTTTATTTTTCATCTCCCGATCTGTCACGCTTGGTTTTTCATTTGCTCCAACCCTCCTCCTTTATCACCCTCATGTGAGGGTGAGATGTCATTGACGGGAACAGTTCGGTTGGAGAAAGGAGATGACGAAGAGAGGGGGATGGAGGGAGAGAGACAGTTTTTGTTTGTTGGTATAAATAATTAAACTCATAAATAAAGTGATGAAACTGTTTCTGTCTGGCAATCATGATTTAATCGGACCTGAATAACTGAGCTGTGTTTCCATGATCATAGTGTGAGTACAAGTCACAGTGACAGCACAACAGCATCTCGATAACAGCGGCGACCTCTCGCACAGTAAAGAGGCATCGGCATTTTCAAGAGAATTTAATTGTCCTGATTAGAAATACAAAAATATGATTACTTTCATTATGCGATTAAAACATTATACGTTCATTCTCATGCAAGCATTCAGCACTTCAGGAAGTAAAGTACAAAGTGTGTTTGGAAAGACAATGCAAACAAGAAGACGCTGAGATCTTCTATTCTCCAGTGGGACGACATCTCTGGCTTTATATCAATAAAATGCTTCTGATTAGTGGGTATAATTCTCTGTTATCAGAACCAAAATATATTTATTTATTTAGGCTACCGAAAAAAATAAGAATATGCTGTTTAACACCGTGTACCACAGGAGTTTAGCTGCTCCTTTATGCACCCGGGCTCTCCTTGCCCATTAATGACATGTTATGAAACATGCTAATGAAGTCAAGATTGATGTAAAGCAGATGACGGCAAGTTTGGGCATGGAGCCATTTTGTTATGTCACTCCTGGTGAGACTTCCTCCAGAAGATGGAGCACAAATGACTGATGCATCCTGTGCTTGGTTCTTCCTGCTGGCAACTCGGCAGCATGCAATCTGTTTTCAGTGATACATCTCCAGGAGGTGCAGCCTTGTGAGGGCGGTGACCCTGAATGTTTGTTTTGACATATTGAAAAAGTGCCATCTTGCTCCGGTAGCGGTTTTGATGTTTGTAGTAATCCTACAATAAATGGAGTCTGCAGTACATTTTAATCATATCAGGAATGGCTCAAAGAAGCCTCATTGCACTCTCCAGCAGAGGTAGGTGGACCAGTGAACTCTGGGAGAGAACGATTATATCAGAGCAGTTGTTATAGGATCCGAGTTGCTGCAAATGTCAGTGGAAATACACTTGACCTTGACTGATGAAATCTTTGACTTCCACAGTATAATTCTATCAAATATGTGAAGAGATGGGAAGCTTCTGGGCTAGTTCATGGACAATTAGCCTTCAGCATTCATACTGCTGAACATTTTGGATGGACCAACCCGGCGAACCTCTCCCACACTGTCTCAGGGTGTCTCAGATTGTTCACTCAGACCAGAATATGCTGTAAAACGAGCAGGTTTTAATGAAGTCTCATGGAGTCCAGAAACGTTCTTCTTTTGTCTTTCTCCATGCTAAGTAGAAAATATTTATAGGCTCTGGCAGAACCTCTGCTGCCTTGTGCATGACTAAGATTTCCTTTTTTCCTTTCTGCCTGCTCCTCAGCTTCAACTCTGCTAAACTGATGTGTTGCCCTTGTACTGACAGGCCGAGTCCTTGGTTCCTATTCATAAACATGAACTACGAAGATTCATGCAGAATGACCTCTGTTTAGAAAAACTTAATGAACTTGTCGGGGTCAAAAACTTTTTTGGAGGTAAATGTCAGTGTACATGCAGAAGAAATCACAAAAAATAGGTTTGTAAAACGTTGGTTACTTGAATGATTTAATCTGTTCTTGTATTTTCTCTACTCATCCAAATATTCTGTTTTGTTTGGAGTAAATTACCATTATAATATGAATATAATGGTTTTTCACTCCCTTTAGATGTTCTGCTGTTGTGATTAATCCACTTAATGAATGGTTTAAGAATTTAATCACTGCATTCATGATGGTTGAACACAGTAAGACAAAAAAAAAACCTTCATAAAACTGCATAATTACAAAGCTAACTCCTGTCTTCACTGTTTTAGTTGAGTTTGTAAGCATGGCATTCACAAATTAGCATAGACTCTAGAGTGGCCTTTCTATGGATTTGATCATAAACCAAATCATCGGAAGAATTACAAGTTTGATCTGATAATTGTGCTTCATGGGAAGTCTATTTATCAGTCAATAGTTCATTGGGTGACCATGAATGTCTTCAAAAAGGGAAATCCATCCAATATTTGTTCATATTTGTACTTGTAAAAATCCGATATGCTGTGCTAGAGAGAAAATCATCCGACTGAGACATGAATGACAGATCAACATTCGCGCCTCAGCGTCTCAAGTAAACAGAGACAAAAAGGGAAATGCTATCTTGTCACATGATCTCTGATGTACATATTTGAATTATTCTCCTCCAAATACTGTCTCAAAATACATTTCACTCGACATATTTAAAACAAAGAGAATAAAGAAGCCAATGATATCACATGATAAATAGTGAATGAAATATGATATATGTGTGGTATGAAGAACATTAGGCTACTTTGCACCTCAGCATTGAAGCCACTTGGAGTGCAAGATTCTTCAAGAGACATCTAAACCCCCTGCTACTGCAGATGTTCAAAAGCTCAGCTAAAAAATGGGCTCAATGATGAGGTTGTTCACTTAACTAGTAATTATTAAGTAATTACCTCCCAAGCACACATGCGGCTGCAGCTTCGATCAAGAGGAGAGATGTCAAGAAAAACAACACAACAAAAATGACTGAAGATGAGAGACACAGAAGAGGAAGGCAGAGGTTGAAGAGCAATCCATGCAGCCAGCCAGGTCAACCCCCACCCTGCTGCTCTGCAGCCTCTGAACCATAATATCGAATGAAAAACATGTCTGTTAAAGCCCCATCAATGCGGTATAATATTTCAAGGTTGAATAATGTTATCCTGCGATGTGCCAAGCAGATTTCACAGCTTCTGCGGCCTGTCTGGCTGGACGCCAGCTCTTTAATACCATTTGGAGTCAGGTTAAGTGGTCTGGAGGAGCTGCTCATCCTCCCAATCAGCCAATGGGGCATACAGGGGCACTGTGCGATTCTGGGAAATGAGTGGAGTGAACCAGTCTGTACTCCTGCCGACCTCAGTAAATATAATACTTAATGCAGCAGAATGGAGATATACCACAGAGCTTGATGCATAAATTTGATAAGTGTTAGGATATCTGGCATTGTTTCGCTAAAAGTATGTGGATAATGAAGAGCGGCTGAAGTCACATGAAGCGGTTATTGTTGTCACTTTGAAATAGGGGAAGCAAGTCAGCAAGTAATACTGGAACGACTCAAGCAAGAAACTGTGGATTCAGCACCTGATGAACAATAAATGAATTGAAGGGCTGTTCCACTGAAATGGTGCCATTTCAGTCCTGAGGACATTACATGCACAAATATGCATGAAATAATTTGTATAATGCATTACACTATCAAGCAGAGTGAATTACACTTTGCCCTAATTACAATTAGAAGATACCTAATGTAAAAGCTTACAATAAACTAGAAGACCAAAAAAAAAAAGACTTCATGGATGTCACCGCTCTCTACCGTTGCGCTTCACCATGAAAAATAATAAGTACAATCCTAAAAACAGGATTTAGCATTACTTGAGTCTGCTGAAGATGCCAGCGTTTGTTCCCTCATGCTATTTACTGTATGTTTTTATCAAATTCTGTGTATGACTGAGTGTGTAAAACTCCATGCTCAGATCCGTTACTCAATTATCATGATTTCTGAGGCAAATTTTAGGGGACCATTTGAAGATATGAAGCTTTCTCTTCTAGTAACATTGATCATGTGGCAAGATTTCATGTGTTTGCTAATGTTTTGTTATTCAAATATGAAAAAGTCTCTTTTAAAAAAAATCTTTGATGTAAAGCTCATTTGGATGGAAGCATTTGACACTGACTGGTACTGATCTTTCTTTCCATAGGGAGCCGTTGGGTTTAAAGAGTCTTCAGAATTTGTGTGCAGGTCCACTGCGTGACCCCGTTTGAGATGACATCTCTTATCTATCCAGATCTGCAGTACAACATTATGCTCATTGTGACGTAGACATTCGTTTGCATTGTGCCGAGTGAATTCACACACATCTAAATGATTTTAATTCCATCTGTTAATGTCACAGTTTTTGTATTGTATGATAAAATTTGAAACTGGCCCATAAATAATATTTATTTAATTTGAGATTTGTGGACATGGGATATCATTTGAAGAATCTTACGTAAACACATAAACTAATTTTTTTGTCTGGGTTTTTTTGTGATTTTCTTTTTGGTACACATTGTTGAACAAGGTGACTAACCATGTAAACTACAAGGGTTGATAAGGCATTTTTCGTTTAAGGTCAACTTTAAAGTTCCCTTAAAAGCTTTCCCCTAAACTACTAAACTTAATTCAGTCTCAGGCTTCGGCCATATGAAGGAATTTCTTTGTCTTTGTCGCATATTATCTCTGTGTTTTAAAGTTTAAATTGTACCTCATCTGTCCATGTTTCATAGCTTCAAATAGTTAAATGGATTTGTGCTTGATGTGGAAGTGAAAAATGAGAAAGTGTGTTAAATGTATAGTTATATTCGGAATAAGAGATCGAAAAGCCCGCTGTGTAAACATGAACACATTTTAAAAAAACATTTAAGAAGGGACTCTCAGCAGTGTCTCTGAATTAAGGGAGACTTCCCCGTCCAGCTCTTAATTCAATACTATTTAATGCCAGTATTCACTTTTATAGACAAAATTCAGTTGTTTGATATTTTTTGTATGATTAGGCTGCTACAACGACGTGACATCACATTTGGATTATTAAATGGTGCTTAATATAACTCTGCCAGTGGCCCCCTTCCAGCAAGAACGACCCTTTGGCGCGCTTTTGGACTACAAACTACATCTAGTGTGTGTCGCGGAATACTATTGGTCGATGTAGTCCCTTGCACAGCCAATCAGATTGATCCTTCTAACATGAAGAAGGAACTGAAGTTGTCCTGTTTCCTCGAGGGGCAACGTCTATTTGCGGTGAGTAACGTTGAAATAAGTGACTATTTTTATGGAAACGACATATTCAGCGTTTTATTTTCACTTGTGTACTCATACATGAATACGTGTATGGAGGATTTCAGCGGGGGGAGACAGCAAATCTTAACTTTTAGACGGTCGCCGCCATTATACCACCGAAGAAGCGTATCCCGCCCTCCGTCTTCGGTATTTTCTTCTTCTTCTCCTTGCTACCAAAAAGTAAGCAGTAAGCACCACTGGTCCAAGTGGCAAAAGGACTTTATTTGCTCGCGAATTCGACTTGTACGTCCGCTTTCGAAGAATGGTCTAGAAATTGTTGTATTAGCTTGTGAGCTAGCGAGGGATTTAGCTGCCTATCCTGTTGGGGACAGGTTAGCCATATTGCTAGAAAGATGGCCATCGTTGAGCGTTAGCTGCACAGTTCTGGTCAAATATAATACGGCTATGGCTAGCTAAGTGCTAGCTGTTAGCTTTGGGTTAAGAGCAGTTTCGAGTAACCCGGGTCAGAGCCTTATGTGAAAGGTCGTCTACAAATGGATGCCACATACGTAATTATGTGTATCTTAAATGAAAGGTGTTTTTCAGATCTTCATATGTTGTATCATTAAACGGCCAGTGTGAACGTGAGTGTCCGGTGGTCCTTTATAATGCAAGTCATTGTTTACATGGCATTAACAAAACTGGCCCATTGATAAAACAACGAATGGAAATGCTTCTGCGGCTAATGTGGTGAGGTAGATTCAAACTACTCCCGATCCTTTAAAAGCCAGACTGATGACATGAAATAAACCACTGTACTGTGCCTGACCAGTTATCCAAGAAGGCCAATAACACACAACTCTAATTAAGGCAGCATCCTCATCCTCATCCTCATCCTAACAGGTTGAAGTGGAGACTGTGATATGCGGTCTATATTTCTGTTAAATTACCCTAATAAACTTGCACCAAAATGAATCGCACTTATGACTTGATCATTTTGGATGCACATCAATTTTACTATTATCCTGTTAATTTAAAAATGTTTAGGCCAGTAACTATTCAAAATGTAATTATCTGTATAAAACCTGCGTTTTTTTTATACTCCTGTACATACTGAAAACACTTGCTGACATTGCACAGTGGAAAAAGTAATTTCCATCACAATTCCAAGTCTCATTTTTGTTAAGCAAGATACAGTAAATAAAACATTCTTATCTTCTCTTTTTTTTTTTTTTTTTGCATGTGAATGTGTGAGCTGTAGCTTACTAATGTTGACTCTAGTAAGTTCTGTTTTAAGAGCAACTCTCTGCCACTGCTTAGGTAACAGATGGACAGTTTGTACCTGATTATAACATGTGCCTCAGGCCACATTGTGTTTCACTTCCCTGTTCTATATGTGAATAACCATGTACATTTTTACCATCTGCCAAGTCCAAATACATGTTTTTACCTGGTAGCAGGCAGTATTACTGATGGTAATAACAGTATGAGTGATATAACTTGATGTGTTTGACACATTGCGAATCTTAACCTTAACATAAACTTTTTTCAAAGTTCTGTGTGATTTTAACATTAAAACTAGTTTCGTGTGACAAATCCCGTTACACTTGTGTTTGACATCATTGCATATAATAGCTGTGCACACATTTGTTCGAGGGTATGTTTTTCAAATACATCATTATAACCTTCGATAAATTCATTTGATGCCATATTGCTTGAAGATGGTGGATGGATGAGGTTTTAATAACCGCTTTCTACTGAAGTTGGTGTCTGGGATGAGAAAAGTGTTCAGTATTTTTACAAAACAATGGGAGTGGCATTACGGGGGGGGGGGGGGACAAACAAAAGCTGTTTAATCATATTACAGTAACACCTTGTGCATATTGAGATGTTATCTTATTCCTTACTTTACGTAAATGAAGAAATAGTCTAGCACTACGACTTTGGAAACAATAAACATCCTGTTGGCCACTGTCTGGTTCCATAGTGGTCAAAATGAATCACACTAAATGTACTATTATTTAACATGTTCAAAAGATAAACCCACGAGGAGACCGCCAGAGAAAAACTGGGTCTGTTTAAAACATTATTTTTGTAGTTTTGCAAAGCATTAGCGCCCCCTGCTGAGACCAAGTGGTAGAATACAAATCTGTTAGAGCAGTACTCTGCTAATTCTCTTATCTTAAAAGGACCTAAAGAGAAAAAAACTGATGGCGCTATTAGGCAATGCAACTATTACAACCAAGCAAAGTAATAAATCGGCTTTGTGTGCACCCGTACAAGCAAGCCTGAGACAAAGCAGTCTGGAGATGTGATTTAAGGAAACACTATTGTGCTGGCTTTGTGGGCTTCATAGACATGGAAAACATACCTAAAAATTGCACCTTTTTTTTTCTTCAACAGAATGAATGATGCCTTATCTCTGCTATATCATTTCCTTTCATGAAACCATAGTAAATGGATTGTTGTGATTTTTGGAGTAGACTTCTAGTCCTGAAGTTAAACTTCTGCTCAACTTCACTGAAATGAGGCCTTATGGGTATCCAGAAATGAGCGTAGGTTATAGATTGTGTTTTGGTTGTAGTTGAATTCAGGATCCGCATGAGCAAGGACCCACCTCCAGTGGGTCCAATTAAATCACAAATGCACTAAACATCAAGTTGGCTTCTGAAATGGCAGGGCGAGAGAGAGAGAGAGAGAGAGAGAGAGTGAGAGACTTGGCAAGGCCTTTACCTGCACAGTAATGTGCATGGTCAAAATAACAATTAGTCCAGGCTCAGCACATGGTGAGTCATCTTGGCAACCCCAGAAGTTTCCTCTCAGCATTGTTGCCTTGAGAATATTTGCAAGCACTTCCTCACACCAGGAGAAGGCAATGTTCACAGCTAATGCACCAGTGGGAGGACATTTGCATACCGTTTATGATTTGATGTGTAATTACGTTAAAATATTCAAAGCATGTAAGAGTTTTGTGAAGTTTTGCTACTATATGTAAATCTGTTGTGCATTCTGGGGATTGCATTCTGCATTGCTCAGAGGTAGAGTGGCCCTCCAGCAACCAAAAGGTCGCTGGTTTGATCCTCACTTCCCCCCAGTGACCATGTCTAAGTATCCTTGAGCAAGATACTGAACCCTCAATTGCACCTGATGGCCCTAGAACAGACTGGTGACCTGTCCAGGGTGAACCCTGCCTCTCACCCAATGTCAGCTATGATAGGCTCAAGGCCCCCCCCCCCCGACCCTTAACAGATCAGCAGTATAGAAAATGGATGGATGGATGTTTTGCATTCTTATGAAATGTTTTACTGCTCACTCCTTAGCAACCATGGAGACTTCGTCAGTATACATGTGCTTCCCCTGCTACAAGGAGTTCAACACTCTTGAAGAGGTCCTCAAGCACCAGTTGACATGCACAGCCGAGGAGGAGCAGCCAGTCGTGTCTGGGACCACCCCAGTCACTGTGCCAGTGGTACACACACAGGTAAACGATTCCCTTTTTTAATGATGTGATTATGATTGGATAGTTTTATGGCTTAAATCTAGATGGAAAATACAACAGGATAATATTGATGATGGGACTGTGGCCTGAAATGACCAACTGTGTGATGGCATTAAGTTTCAGAATCAGATCTGGAGCATGACATTGAAGTGCCAAGTATAATGTAAGTTATATAGTGAATTGACAATGCTCTGCTACTCATCGCAGTAACCGTGACCTAGATTAGAGCACTTAACATTGAGTTGTTTGTAATGATTAAAAGCATGTGTCTTCACCTCCAACTTATTTTTACACCTTTTTTTTCTCAAGTGCTGTTGCTGCTAGGTCCCTCTAGCATGTCTGCATTTCTTCATTGTCAAGTCTAACTGATTAGAAATCCGACTGTGATTGACACCCTGACAGACACGGTATCATCTCACCAGGGCTGGGCAATTTATAGCTGAAAAAGGAATTGTGATCAGACATTTCATTTCAGTTAAATTTTTAATTTTCTTTGAAGTTCAGACAGTTCAGGAGGAGAGGGGTTCAACTTACCTGCTTTAATTTGAATTTATCTACCAAAACTGGTGATTTCAGTAAAAAAGAAAAACAATTTTCTTGCTTGTTTTCTCCTTGTCATAGAGTCAGTGATAGACGTTCAAATAAATTATACATACCATGCTGCTGGTTGATCTGTGTTTAGTTTTCACTGGATCACAGTAGATGAAAACTGTTGCAGTGTAGAACAGGTGGAATGATGTGTGAGAAGGTCACAGAACAGATTGAGGACCAGGATGCTGCAGTTACATAGCATCTGCAGAGGCCAAGTGAATCACAGTGAATCAGAGTGCTCCTCATGCTCCAGTAACAATGTCTCCAGATAGATTCAGTTGTATTTCTATTGTTCAGCTCATAGTCAATTTGAGAGGGCTGTGAATTTTTCACCATTATTCTCCCTGCTTGGAATATGATAATTTGGGGTGCATTTCACCAAATGTTGAGCCCTTTTAATTCAGAGTGCTATGAAGATGCTAACTGAATTGTGCTGTCTGAAAGTAGTTTAATGGAGTGTATTATTCCACTTAATGTTGACGTATTGGTGCAGCAAGCACCTTTCTTTTGCCTTTCCAAGCTTCAGAAAGCGTCAGGGTTAAAAGCAGTCATCTGCCCTCATTTTGCAGTAGGGCTTTGCTGCGTGTTCTTGAGTTCACAGACTTCCATACTTCCAGTCTTCAACACTTTTCTTTAAAGCACAATGATGTTCATGACAGATTGCCCCTTGTGTCGCCAGTGGGAAGACAAGCATGAGAAATGCATCAGTCAGTGCAACCCTCTCTGTGATCCAATTGCTCTCTGGCCTTCTCATTGATGAATCAGCTGGAGAAACACTATAAAACCTGGTCATACTGGCCTTTTTGCCCGCTGCTTTGCCTGCCTTGTGGCTCATTACAGAGCCACTTAATTAGTGAGATGATCATAGTTTATTCGTAAAGATTGTTGATATGTAGCAAAATTTGTATCTTACTTGCATTTGTGGGACTGTCATTGTGTGAGAGGGGGGTGTCAGTGCTCTTGCTGCAGAACTTTTATGGGGGTCATGTCTTGAGAATTTAGTTTAGATCATTTTGATCAGCAAGCAGGGTCAACAGCAGGACATGGTTACATCCTGTGCTATTCCTTTAAGAAGTCCATTGCGTGTATAACACAACCTTTATTTCAAAAAGTATGAATTTAGGCCTGGTGAGGATATAGTTTGGCCCAGCCAGCCACCATGTTTGATACCTCCTGTACCAAGTGAAGTATGCATGTGCAAAACAACTGAGCACAGTAATTGCTGCCATGCTCTTGTCGTACCAGTACTTCATCCCTCAGAAGCAATTATATTGACATTTTAAATAACACTCTGATGTATACCATCCTGTCTGTGCTTTAAATTGTAATGTGATATAAAGTTTAGACCACACTGGCCAGCCCTAAATTGAAGTTGTCTCAAACTTGATTTAATCATCTAAACTGATGGAGGGAGCAAATGCAATATCCAGGGGAGAGCCATATCAATCCTGATGGGTCTTAAGGCTGTTATCAGCGGCTGATGCCTTATCTTGGCTCCCAGAGGATCCTTGGCTTTAAACCCATGGGGCCCCTAATTGATCTCAGTACCCCAACACTGACTGATCATCTCTCACGTCATGAATAATTAAATGGAATGGAACAACTGGAAATTCAATGAACTTGAAACCACTTCTGTACTTTGAGTCTTTCGGAGTTAAATTTTCTTTTTACACCAAAATGAACTATTTCTTTTTCCTTCCGTGTCTCCACAGCAACAGGTGTCAACAGGTGTAGTCCCTCAGATTCAAGTCCATGTGGGAAACTCCTCTGTGCAACCTGTTAAAAGTGCTCACAAGCAGGCTGAAGTCAGTACAGAGCCATCAGCAGACCAGCCCAGAATCCTCTACCAGTGTGGGGACTGTGATGAGCTTTTCAAGACCCTGGACCTCTGGCAGCATCACCGTAAAGAAGGAGCATGCCGGCAATTTGTTTCTGGGAACAAGTCAAACCCTGATTCTCAACTTGAGCCGGAGACCTCTTCAGCTCAAAGTGAAACTTCAGTTTTAAACCCGGATGAGTCGTCTCTCACAGAGAGTGATGCAAGTAAAATCCTTAAGCCTGAACCTGTTGAGAAGCCTATAGTAGAGGAAGAGATGGGGCAGATTGCCCAGACCTCTGCAGTCCAGAGAGCCAACTCCCCTGTTATTGAGGTTGTTGCTTCAGCCTCTAATCCAGAAGATTCATCTCCAAAGAGGAGAGGGGCTAACAAAAAGCCTAAGCCTGAGCCAGTGCTCCTGTGCGTGGACTGCGGCTCATGCTTTGGTCTTGTGTCTGAACTTGTGGCCCACCGCAAGACCCACGGCTTTGAGGAAGCCTTGCACCGTTGCTCTGTGTGTGGTGAGAGCTTTCTAAACACCACTCTCTTTCTGTACCACCGAAAGCAACATCGACAGAAAGGTGAAGAAAATGTAGTAGTGGTGCCTGAAACTGCAAGAGAGGAAGTTTCTATTCAGAGCAATGGGCCTGAGCAGGATGTGGATTCTTCCACTGTCAATGTCACGTCCTCCTTTCCACAGCCTGAGTTGTTCATATGCATCCAGTGCGGGGAGAGCTTTGATGATGAGGCAGGGCTGGTCACACATCGCAGGGTGATACATGACCTGCATGAGCCGCTGCACAGTTGTTCCCATTGTGGTGAGAGTTTCATGAACACAACCCAGTATCTGTACCATCGCCGGCAACACCGCCTCATGTCAGGTGAAACAGGTAGCGAAATTGAAATCACCACAACAGCTCAAGATACCTCTCAGAGCTCCAAATGTCTGCTTTCCTCACCTACCACCGCTAATGACTCAGGTTCACCTCCTTCTAAAAGAAATAGACCCTCTATCAGGATCCTGAGCGGTGGTAATGCACTTAAAGGTAAGTTGACACAATTGTTCTAAAAACAATTTAGGAGAAAAATAAGATACTTGATAATGATTTGTTTTTTTCTTTTTCTTTATTTTCAGGAAACAAGAGTTCAGGCTCTAAGGATGAATCAGAGGGGAGCACTGCAGCAGACTCAGACACCACAAACCTTCCACCACCTGCCAAGCTGCTGCAGGACTGGGCCCGTACACCTCTACCCCATGTTTGTCCCTACTGTGGCAAAACGTTCACACGCCGCGTCTTTCTGCGTACCCATGTCTATAGCCACACTGGAGAAAAGCTCTTTACATGCAAGGTGCAAAAATTTAATAGTCTAAGGGATGAATTGCTTTTGTGTAGATGTTGTGCAGCTGACACTGTTTTCTTTAAAGCCAGATACAATTGCACTTCAAATTTCATTATATCTGACAGATGGTGAAAATAGTTTTAAAAATGATAAGAGAAATTTGGTCACGACTTTTAAAAAAAACAAAAAAAAAAATCTTTATTGTAAGAATTATGAAACACAACAAGTGTAGATGTGTCCATACGGAGCAAAAGAGGTCAGTCAATGGTTTGGTAGATTTTTGGGCAACATGTTTGCATATCATCATCAAAGCATCAAATGAGGGTACATGTTTTGAAAAAAAACTGTGTTCCGTTCCTCCAGAAATTTGTAGAATCTATGCCAGTATACCTGATGTGTAGATAGCCAGCTTTAGCAGGATAGCTAGCAAGCCAGTACTTCTGTCAAGAAAACAAAGTCTAGTCGTTGTCTTCAGTCCTGATGCTGTGGTGTAATCATATAGAACCTTTTTGAGACTGTAGTTATTAACACAGCTGTAATTTAAATTTCTGTTGTTTTTCAAGGTGTGTACAAAGTCCTTCACTAACTCCCAGAGCCTGCTGCGCCACAGCATGAGCCACACCGGTAACAGGCCCTTCAGCTGTGATGTCTGTGGTAAAAACTTCTCCCAGGCTGCCACCCTGAAGAGACATCAGCTGATCCACACATCGACACATTCTCGGCGAAAGCGTGGACGCAAACCGGTACTTTTTCAACCTTTTCAAATATGATGGATTCGTTCTCAAATTAAGCTCTTTTTTTGATATAAGATTAAAAAAATAGAACGACATTAAGTCTATTTTTTGCCACACTTGAAATGTTATAAATGGAATGTGGTAGCCTTATTTTGAAATACATTCAGGTTTTTTGTTTGTTTGTTTGTTATTGTTGTAAAGAATGGCATATCTGGTAGAGAAACTGCTGTGGCATCATTTTTATTGTCCTTGACTGTGTCCCCCAATGCAGGTGTGCACTCTGGACAACGAGGGAGCTGCTCATCTCTTCTCTTGTCCCCACTGCCCCTCACGCTTCAACACAGAAGAGCAGCTTAACCATCACAAGTACCAATGCTTTGATAGAAATAATTATCTGTCCTCCTTTATTCACAGGAATGTTGGTGTAAGCAGCACATTTGCCAAACAACCAGTAATACTGTATTTCTTCATAGCCCAGACTGTCCTTTTCCCCTGTTAAATACATTAGAATTACTGTTAATAGCGCTGCTCTGGATGGGATTTAGATAAACTAGTCAGGAGCTGTAGTAGCTGAGCCGTGTCCCTTTACTGAGCCAGACATTTAAGCTGTGTCATGAACAGACTGACTAAAATGTCTTGGTGTCCTTGTGCCTCAACCACGTATGATTGACAGACAGCGGTAAAGTAAATTAAGAAGATACTGATAGCAGTCAAGGACCGGGAGTAAGAGCCAGGTCTGGTTCTACCTGGATGAACAAAGGGGAGAGGATTTACAGCATGTCTGTCTACATTTTGTGGTTTTTGCCTGCAGCACAGTAGACGTGTGAACTTTCAACTTCCATTTAAATTGTTTTCATGCCTATACTGATAGAATCGTGTAGAGATTGATAGTGTAGAAATCCCTTTGACACCAGCAGGACAGTGTGACTGAAGTAGTTTTGAATACATTTGAAAGCCGGCACAAATTCATTGTCACTGTTTTGTTTTTTAAAAGCCAAAGTGATGCAAAACTGTGAGCAGTGTATAAGGAAAAGGCCAGCTAGCTTTTATTCGTCCACATAGTTGCAATAAATATGGCGATGGAAGAAATAACTCATTAACTGATGCGTGATGGATGCAATTCATTACACCAATCAAGACAACTTAGATGTGTGACAAATGAAAAAAGTTTGAGAGCATTCGAAATTTTGCTTTTTGAGGCAGATGAAAAGAATGACTTTAAGATGAAGAAAATTAGATGGAAATCTTCAGAGAGCCTCTCTCTAAAGGATCTGTTGAGATACTTGTCTCCTCTCTCACTCTCTTGTCTCCCTCTTGTCAGACTAATTAGGAAGCAGACAACATAATTTAGTTGTGATCTTAATGAAGCACAGAAATATTCTCTTGCTCTCATTACTTTTCTGGTGCCTCTTTACTGCCTCTTATTTTGTGATTAAAGCTGTCCACCAGTGGATGATGCTATATGGTCTGGGTTAAAATCAACATGTCAGGTGCTGGGACTGCTATCCTGGAACAACTAGATTTGGTTCCTGTCCCCTCTGGATAGAATGCAAGATGAATTTTCAGTGTGCCTTAAAAGGAACATGAGGATCCCCTTCGAAAGTACCTTTGCCAATAAAGAGCAGCAAGACATGTGAATGGGCTGTTGTATACTGCTATTAAGTTAAGATAAGGATGCAATATAATATCTATTCATTGCACAGTACAGTATACAGTACATTACTCCTGCTCATGAAAGAACATCTGGATGGAAGGAGAGGTGTCCCTGATTGAAATTCTAACCCTCTGATCTTCCTCGGGGTCAGCTGTCCCTGAAATATTGATTTTTATTTCTTCTTCTTTTCTTTTTTTTTTTTTGATTGTCTCTTTTACAAGGAACAGAAGCAGCCTGGCCTTCTACACTAGATGGCCCATGAGAGGTGGTTGTACATCGTCTCTAGAATTGTACTTCAGTGATACCTTCCCATTATTTTTTTGATCGTTACATTTCTTAAACTTACACATCAGCAGTTTGAGCTCTGATTGTAAGATGCTGTCAAAAGAACCACTATTTTACTTTGTTATATATCCTTTGAGTGCAGGTCTGAAGCAGCATTAGGTGAACACACTTTTCTCCTTCCCTTAGGCTATATCCAGCACGTTATGCAATGGATAAATATAGTCTTTCATGTTCCAACTCTTACTCCTCCCAGTTTACTGCTGTTCTTTCATCTCCATCCATTATACACTCAGCTAATACCTACTTATTTAACATGAAGCACAGCTAAGCACATACTTGCCGATACATACGCTGCAAGTGTGACACTGGGTGCCCTATTTTTATTTGGGTTTTATGTCTCTTTGAATTGGGAAATTTCAAGTTTTTGTATAAAGACTTATGTATGATTTATCACCTGGAATATTGAGACGCTATGGGTTTTTTTTTGGTCTTTTTATCCTTCTGAAATGTATCTCTGTTTCTAGCAGAGGCAATACTGCACACATTGTTGCATCATCTTCCCTTGTTGTGTGTTTAATGTGTGTTTTTTCTGTGCGCTTAAACAGACTGCTCCACACCAGCCACCCGTTCCCTTGCACAGAATGTGGCGAAGCTTTCAGTCGCAGGAAAGACTTTGACCTGCACTCGCTCACTCATCAAGGTCAGAGTTCAGGGGTCATCCCTGCAGATATGGTTCTTACCTGTTCTTGTTTGCTTAGCAGGAATGACCTGACACTTGCATGATCAGTAAAGTGTCTTATCTTTCATAGACTGTTTTTTTTTAATATATAATTTATGCACATAGCCTACATCTTTGGCTTGTCATGTGTCATTCATCTGTGTTTCTCTTCAACTGTCTGGATTCAGAAGGACTGAATTTGTGATGAGTCTAACAAACAAGCTAGTGTCTCATCTTCAACACTCCAAATCAATAGGGGGCAGCATATTACCAGAAAGTTTGGTTGTCTACCCCTTTTCTGAGGGTAACAAGGAAGTACTTCTTAAGCGTGAGGTGATGGTGAAACTGTCAATCTACAAGTTGATGCACATTTCAATACTTAAACTTTGGTTGGTGACGGAGAGAATGAGATCGCTGTGGTCGAAATCTTTTTTTTGTTGTTGCTGAGCTTAACTACTGCTCTCTTGTATTGCTAAAGTATACAGTTGGTTAACTCCATGAGCTTAGACTCAGCACTTTGGTACAACAAAAACAGGAGTTGGAGTAGTGCACCTCCTTCGTGCTACAGTGGGTCACTCTTCCCTCTTGTGGAATAAAGTGGTATTGTAAGATAAGGCACGTCTGTATTAGCTTTTCAGGCTAAAACGATCCCCTACAGATCATCCCTCTGAACACAAGATCAATTAAATTGAACATATCAAGAAATAATGACCATCCTCTCCACTTCATTGAAATGAAATACAATTAGTTATGATGTTCTTATCAATTCAGCATGCAGCGAATTACCATTGATTAATGCAGAGCCAGCGATAAACACCCCCATCTGCTTGCCTCGGTGACCTATCTTGTTTATTTACAAATATGCATCCATGTTATGTGTGCATTGTTCCTCCGATGCATTAGGTCAATGACTTTTCATTGATTAGTGTCCTATGTGGAATGGAGGAGGAAGGTGGAGGTAAATGAATTGGGTCAACACGCCAACACTTTATCTTAATCACGGGGGCGGGGGCCCTCATTAGTTAATCTTGAAGAGTCCACATGCAGCAGAGGTCAGAGGGATGTGGCTCCTCTGAGAGAGATGATTGGAGAGATTGATCCATTGATCAGTCCATGGCCATAGGGCGAGATTGTCCTTATTAAAGGTTTAATTAGGTAGTCTCAAAGGGGAGCAGAGTGGCTCGTCCCTACTGGGATAAACATTACAGATGGTTAGCAAATTACAAGATGTTGGCATGACGACCTATGGTCATGCTGATGAACCGTCAGAGTCAGCCATTTCCCTGCCAGATCTGACGAGCGACCCAGTGAGAAGATGGCTTGCTTTGCCAAAATACACAGAGGGTGGCAACTGACCTGAGCACAGTCGTTTAGCTAATTAATTGATTGGATCATCATTAGAAAGTCTGGAGTACAAATCCCAGTATTGTTTGTTGGATTTTAAAGCGGAATATTTTCCTGGTTTTTGCTTCCCAAAGGTGAGAGGAGGGTTTTTGTTTTTTTTTGTTTTTTTCAGTCATGTGATATTTTGCACTTTTGGTCTTTTTGAACAGAATAGAACCTTTGACAATGTCGTACTGCACACGTCACTGAAATTGAAACATTTAACAGACCTGGCTACTAATAAGTTGTAGTGAAAATGATTATTGCAGCCATGGTCAGAAACTGACTTTTTGACTTGCTAGCCAAGGTGACTGTGATGAGAAACAAAGTGGACATATTTAGGAAGTAATGAATTGCCTTTTGTCACAAAACATTTGTTTCAATATTCAACAAAATCTAAGTCAAATGATTATTACTTGTATAAATCTACTGATAGTTTGGACTTGATGGTTGTTAATTTTGGATTGTGGTTGTTTGACAGTTTGGAGACTTACTGAGAAATAACTTACACATAATGATGACAAATAGTGAAAAATGCCTTCTAAAAGTTCCCTGAGGTCTTATTCAAGTAATAAACCAAGAGTCAAAAACCCAATTTGTAGCCAGCCGGATGTGCCCCCCCCCCCCGTACCAAATCTAATCATCATTGTTTGATTTGAGTGATCTAATGTCTCGGATTTAAGATCTCTTAACCTCACTGTTTTTTGGATCATTTTTATGTAAAGTAAGCTGAATCCAGTGATCACTGTGACCTGTAATTAAAAAAAAAAAAATAATAATAATACCAGTACAGCAATGATTTTTACCCCTCATATGAAGGTTTTTAAAATTATTTTTTACATATTTAGAGTGGCCAGTCTCTGGAAGTTTTTTTTTTTTTTTTTAAACCGTTTTTGTTAAACAGTTGAAGCCTTGTTGGTACAATTAGAAATCTAACTGTGAACATCCAGAGGCACATCTGGCCTCTACTCAGTCTGCTTAATGAGGTCAGTGTCTAACCCAACACGGGTCCTGTGAATCATTCGTGTGTCCCTTTGACCCACATTGTGAGCATTGACCACCTGTTTCTTCTCATGTTTTTGACATTGAAAACTGGCTGCAGCTGAGTGTTTGGAGTCCATCACCACCTGTCACTGCCTGATCGTTAACACATCTGCCAGCTCACCAACAAGCTCATATCAGCCATTAGATATTGGCATGGCAGAGAATGACCACCTGTCTTACACTTGACACTTTTCCATTCCAGACAAGCAGCCAGTTGTCTGTCCTCACTGCTCATCCCAGTTTGTGAACCAGTCAGTGCTGGATATCCACCTGCAGCGTTGCCCTACCTCGGAGGAGGACAGGAATACTGGTCGTGGGCGGGGCCAGGGCAGAGGACGGTGTACTGGACAGGTTAGACACACAGAACATTACTAGAAGAATATTTTTCCTCATAGATTTTGCTACTTTTTTAGTTAGACCATTTATCATATTCATATTATAGCTGACAGTTGAGAATAGCAGGAAATGGGGGGAATGAATGAGGGGGATGGCATATAACAAAGGTCTCAAGCTTGATTTAAACTGTGACGTTGTGTTTACGTCACTGTAAGACCTTGAAAATGACAACAACCTTTTCTCTTTTCATTAATTGCCTCTTGTGCTCTTCTCCCTCCAGCTCAGTTTCTGGCATTTCTCATGTCTCCTTTCTTTCTACCTTTAACCCCTTTTCAGATTGAGTGTGACCTATGCGGCCATCGTTGCATGACCCAGGAAGGCCTTGACCTCCACCGGTTGTCCCATACAGGCCAAACTCCTCTCAAATGCCCAGTGAGACCTTGCCGTCGCCGATTTACTTCCAACAAAGCCCTGGAGGAGCACGTACTGGCCCATTTCCAAGGAAAGTTCAACAAATCCAGAAACCGACCCCGCTTCCGATGTCCGATTTGCCACAAGGACTTTGCCTACAACTCCACCTTCAACGTTCACATGAGGACACATACTGATGAGAGGCCCTTTGAGGTAAGAAGGGTTTGTTAGCGTGGCTCTGCATATACAAAACCTGAATTCTTTCTCTCCCTTCAAATCACATTATGTCCCTTATTATACACGGCTGTCAAGCCCCTTAACACTTGTATTTCATACTGAAATCCACTACTGACTCTCCCCCTGTGGTCACCCCGTTCATAGCAGCGGCCATCTCTGCAGTTCGGGACCGTGGCCATTTGTGCAGTGTATGTCCTGCGGGTGTTTCCTCCCTCCCTGTGTACCTGTGATTAATTGCAGTGCTGAGTTAGGGCCTGTCAGCTCCCCTCTCTGCCTGTTACTATTCTGGGACTCTCTCCCTCTGCTGCTCCTGTGACAAACCACGACATCAACTATAGACCCACCCAAGCCCATCACAGCACGCCAGACTGCAGAAATTGATTTAATGTTTGTAGCTTTTACATACATACATTTCTATATATCAGGCATGCTAAAGATTGAGGTTGAAGAAGCGCTGGTCCTCCAACACAGAGGTGGTCATGGAGCTGAATTTTCATTGAAATCAAATACACTCTGTACATTTCTTAAAGAAAGCCAAGAATATGATTCACCCCCATCATGATGCGAAAAGGAATCAGCAAACAATATTACATATAACATTTTGAAAAACATGTAGTTTTGATGGAGTCAGAATGACTCCTAATGGTATGGTGACCTTGCAGCAACGTTGAATTCTTACTGTTGATATGTTGGAAATATGAACGTTATCAGCTCGTCGTCCTCTCTGCTCCTCTCACGCTTCAGCCAGAAATGCTGCGACTACAAAGTATGTAGAAGTGCAGATCATATTAAGTGTAGCTGAGTTAATTCTCTAGCACTTCCCTGAACATAACTGTCCACTACCCTTCATGACTACATGGCAGGAAGCAGTCTTGCCTCACAGAGAGGACAGGGTCTTGAGTCACACCCTGCCCCTCTTTTTGGAGGTTCGGTTTCCTCCCAGATCACATACTTTTTTTTTAATTTGAGGGTGCTGGTAAGAAGAACTGGTGGTTGGTCCCTGGCTGCTGCACTGCTGGCTGCTGCTCGGTAGTGGAGGGTCAAATGCAGAGGACACACACATTTTGAAAGCGATACAGTGACCTTCTTCCTCTATTTCACCAGTGCACCACATGTGGGAAACGCTTCCGCCAGCTGCCCCATCTGCAGGACCATGAGCGCATCCACAGCGGCCTGCGGCCTTTCTGCTGCTGGATTTGCGGCAAGAGTTTCAGTGTAGCTGCACGTCTCACTGAGCACGCCCGCACCCACAGTGGTGAGAAGCCATACCCGTGTCCTCACTGCCCAGCAGCCTTCCGCTCTCGTTCCAACCTGGATAAACACATCCGGCTACATGGAGACCTGCCTCCTGAAAGCGCTGAGGAGGCTGCACATGCAGCTGAGGCTGCGCAGGTTCAGAAGGTACTGGAAGGGGCCAAGGTGCTGTCTTCCCTAGCCAGCTCAGGCGAGGTTGAAACCGGTTCTGTGCAGACCATCTATGTACTGCAGGGGGGTGACGGAGGTACCGAGACTGTCATGATCCCTACTGATGAGCTCAGTGGCTTAGAGGGAGCCTCACAGGTTGTCATTCTGCCTTCTACTGTTCTGGGAGCTCAAGGCATTACTGTTCCTACTATCACTATGGATGGCAATGAAATCACCATGATGGAGGCGACCCAGTCTCCACAGCATGCAAGCATTGAGTTCATCGTGGAGGAGACTATATGAGGGCAGATGGAGAAATCTTTTATGTAAGATACAGCTGAGATGGTAAAAACTGATATTAGTTCATGATGTAGACAAATGACTGGAGTGAAGTGTTGTGATTCAACGTAGAGATGGGATATCAGAATCTGGTGTTGAAACTAACATTATTCACAGATCAGACACTGGAGTTTTGATGCCATTCTGGGTACAGATCCAGATTCCAATCAGTAGCTTGAGCTGGACCAAGAAATGGCTGTAAGGTGACGTGAGCTATGTCAGAGATCCATTCACACAGTTCAGATATATTCCTCCGGAACACTGAGCACAACACAAATATCTGAAATTTACCAAATTTTTTTGCTCTTTAATAAAAAGTGTGGTTTATTTCAGTCTCATGATGTAACCTTAACATAATGGCAACAAAATAATAAGAAAATGCTCTGGTATTGGAATGTATCGGCAGATGTGAATAGGTAGGAATTGACATTATGGGAGCTGGATCACAATTAGACAAAATGTGGATCATTGCACCTTTCGAAGGTTACACTTTTTTTTCCCCGTGTGTGTGTGTGTATGTGTGTGTGTGTGTACTTAATAGATTTGTTAACCAGCTTAAACAAAAAAATTCCAGCTTGTGCAGTTTAAAAAATTTCCTTGAGCAGAAAATTGATGTAATAAGATGGTAACAGTGACCCTATTAGATGAGAACATCTGTACAAGTCTTTCAAACAGACTGAAGAATGTTGCAAAATTGGCCTCAATTGTACAGAGACTTGTATTTACAGCCCCTATTTATTAGTGGGGTGGTCCATAAAATGTCCTCTGCTTTCTTTTTAATAAAACACTTCAGCTTTCACAATGGTGAACGTCCATCATTTGATGAGTGGGATGACAGGAGGGCACTGCCCCCATCCCATCTGCTAGAATGGCCTTTTATAGGTCCTGCTGTAAATTGCCACTTCTACCTTTTGACAAACAATATGAGGTCTTCTGGAGAGAAATACAGCGACTCGCGCAGCAGCTATCAGCGTACATCTTTTTAAAATCACTTTCTGTCACACGGGCACCATCCGGGCCAAGGAAACTAGAATCTGGCTGATGGATCAACACTAATGTGCCAATAATTTGTTGGGCATTATGTTATTGATTGGTTTTGAGTTGTAATTGAATACAATGATAACAGTGATGCAACAATATTAATGGGGATTTAGGTGAAGAACAGTATTGTGCAGTGGCAACGGGTGTAATGAAATTATCCTGCACTTGCTGCATAGTTATCAAAAATAATGATCCTATTTGTGTCTATGGAAAGAGGCATAATAAAAGATTTGCCCGCGCTGCAGTAGCCCATTATAGGTTCCTAAAGTGCAGTTTATGGCTGTCTCCCATCCAGTGATTGCTGACAGGAGGTTTGAAACCACGCACACATACAGAGACACTCTGTCTTAGTTTGTTTCATGTCACGGAGGTGGAAATGCTGATGATTGTGAAGGGAACTAAAATGGGGAAATGTCTGCAGAGTGAGAAACATATCTGGAAGTTGAGGGCTCCTGAGGAGCAAAATGAAACCACTGCCAGTGATTCAGCTGCTCTTTACTGCTTTTCTGAGAGTCAACAGGCTGTCAGTTGATAAATACAGATTTATTTTCCTTCCAAGCATATCTCCAGAGCTGATAAGTTCGCTGGAGTGCGGTCCGTCATACCTGCTGCGAAACATTGAAGCTGATACATGTCTGTGTATTTGCTGTATGGTAACAAAAAAAACAAAACAGCGACCCTGTAGGGGGATCGTGGGACTCGTAAGCTGGAGGGACAAAGCCTGACTGCACAGTAGGCCTGAGTACTACAGTGATAACAGTATATAACCAAGATAGATAATGATATATCAAATATTGTTTGCTAATTACAGACAAGTAATCAAATGCTGTGATGACAAATATGCCAAGATGGATTGTGTGAACAAACCCTAGCGCGCTCGCTCTCCAGCTCATCAACAGCCGATCACACCCCTCGGTAATGGAGAAGCAGCACAAGCAGACAATCATTGATTAGCTGTGTGATTCAGTTGTACCATGCGACACCCCAGCAAAAACTGTGGAGTGAGAAAACGGGTGCGGTGTTTATTGATTGAAAAGGAAAAAAAGGACAGGTCAGCTCACAAGTATTGGAATTGTTTTTTAACTGTGACATAAATAAATTAAAGCTTTACTCTCCTGATGTTTATAGAAAATAGGTCACTAAAAATGACCATTAATGCCTGAAATGAAACATTTGATCCTGATACATTTTTCTGCTGTCTGGCCTCAGGGCTGGAAAAACAGTAGGGCTGTGTTCATTCATGAGCTCAGATTCAGTCTCATCAGGGTTTTTGTTCTTTTTATTTGCACTGAGGTAGCGACGAGAAGAGATGAACAACAGCAGATGTACGAAGTCCTGAAAACACGTGACTTGTAAACTCACGCCACATCTGTGGTGCATTATTTCATGTTCCGTAATGACAGACAGAATACTGATGTTCACAGATGAGGGATCTTCTGTTTACGTCTGCAAAAGCAAATATGTCTCGGCTATAATCAATCATCAGTGCGACTGAGACGAGCGGACATATCCTTATAGAGAAGGGTGAGATAAAATCCCTTCAGCAAAGAAAATACACCAAATTCGACTGTGATCATCACATATTTAGCTGGCAGCTGAGAACAGTTATAGTAAAATGAAAGCCAGAACCTTCTCTTGTACATAGACCTGTAGCCTCGGCTTGTCCCTGCTAAATAATCATATTTGACTTCCGTACATTCTTGTCACGCAGCAGTGTGATTTACATATACAGCTAAGTTGTCATGAACGCTCATCTGACAGGGATCATAAAATACTGCTGTGGGCTCCAACAATACAAAGGACAAATGATGCAGCGGTGCCACACGTCATATTTAATTGACATCTCTTTAAAATGACGCTCCAAAGCACGCATGTCTCATTTCGTTAAATGCCTGCTGCCTCAACTCCCCTCATCTTCCTCGCCTCCTCCGCTGGCATGTCAGGCGGGAGGGATGAAGACAGGAGAGGAGGAGAGGATGCGCAAAATGAGAAATGAGAAGAAGGGGGAAGTATTTGGAGGCGCTCGTAAGATCACCTCGCCCACGACTCAACAAAATGGTTTTGGTTTTTTTGGGGTTTTTTTTGGTAAAAATCTTTTTTTTTAATTGAATTTTACATCACAAATACAATGCAAAACTGAAGTCAGTCAAATTAATGGCACATTGACTTGAATTACACAGCTACATTTGCTGAAGTTCCAGGAGGGGGCGGAGTCTCTGATTCACCCAGATACAACAGTGGTAAGTCCATTTCCTGTTCAACTCTATTGATTCATTGAAACAATTTCTGTATGTTTCCTTTAATAACAATTAGGAAAACATACGCAGTGCACACATTATTTTAGTATCTTTTATGCCTGCTGTGTTTGAATTAAAAGTGCATGTTCCGACCGTAGATTTAGGATATTGAATATAAAACCTGAAGGCAAATGCATCCAGACTGCGTACAGGAATGTAACCTTTATCACGTCCTCCCAAAGTAATAGACAACAGTCAACCTGCAATGTGTAATAATAAAAATGCATTTCAATGCATGGACAGCAGATGCTTGATGTATAATAAATTCAAAGAGAATAAATGCAGACTGATGAAACTGTCTGGTCATTTTTCATCAACTCAATTGAAGTGTGAAAGCATGACCTCTATTTTATGTCTGTGTAATTTTACCCTCAAAAAAACGGAGAAATAGCGGACGTTTTACTATTACGCTAATGTACTATGAACCCATTTAAATTGAAAATGCTGTCCAGGACCTTTTGATTTTATACAACAAGCCTCTTGTTCCCATGAATCGTCCCCCCATTATTTCACTGAGCGAAACACTTTGATTAAACCAGTATGGGCAGTTTATAATTGCACCCCCTTGATGAAATGACACACACTGACACACTGTTGAGTAAATGATTTATAAAGATGCAGGTACACAGCTGAGATGAATATAAACTACATGCTAGCAGAATTTTGCCATTAAAATATTCATGGAGACATACAGGAAGATGGCAGTCAAAAATGTTTTCACATCAAAATGAACCAAATAAAATGGACAGTTGTCCAGAGACAAGGCCCAAAATAACTACACCACAGGACTGTCCTTCATCACTGAGAAGAAATGAGAAACACACACACACACACACACACACACACGCAGGCGCGTGCGCTCACACACGCAGTGGCTGCTCTCACCCTGGGCATTCCTCTTTTTTTTTTTTTTATCATAAACACTAAAAATACCTAAGTGACCCTGAGGAGAGATTGTGCACATTCTGCTCTCACAGCAGAAAACTTGCTGACATCACATCGTCCCGTGCAGGTGGAGGACACCAGGAGCTGTTTTAGGCACTCTTACCTCCAGCCTGGAGGTCAGCTGGAGGCTACCAAGTGAATGCATGTGTCATAGGAAAGTTTAACCCTAAACTGCATCTTAGCACCCCTAAAGAAATCATTTTTCAGGCACGACTGTGAGAAGTCCAACAGAGTTTTCTAATCCCAATAAATTCAGCATATGTGAAGGATAGAGACGTGTTGGAAATTCACCTGACTGAAGCTCTCATGTCCGAGTGCAAGTGAATGCAACAAAAGCTGACGCTCGCCGTAACTGTCTAGGTTCTATTCTTCACCAGTTAGCCACAACTGTTTAAGGTTTTTTTTTGTCTGCACTGATTTACATCTTTATATTAGACACGCACAATCATTTCCAGTAAACGTTTTAATCACTTCTCATTTTTTGTTGCAATTGCAGCCATTTAGACACATTTTTGACTGACCCTATCAACTCTATAGCCAATGTCTCATTCCACAATAAACAGGAAAAAGCTATTTCAAATGGGTGATTAAATATCATCATGCATTATGCCTATATTTTAAAACCTTTCTCTTTTAATGTTCAACTAGTTTGAAAATGGCTCCTAATCTTGTTTTGTAGAAAATTTTCAATTGCTATTTTAATCTGTGAAATATTTTTGGTATGCGTCTCCACTGAAATACTCCAGTAAGGTTTATGGTCGGCACCAATCAAATAACATGCAGCTGGATGCTGAGAAAAATCACATTAAGTACTGTATTATGTGGTGTGTGGTTCTAATAAAAGGACCGCAGTGATGCTGTAATAATCTGTCTGATACACTACAAATGCATCCTGGAGGTACATTTTAGTACATAATTGGAAAAGAAATACAGGCCTGCAATAAACTTTTACACAGTGACTATAAAGCCGCTAACCACTGAGTCTTCAGAGGAATATTAAAGTCTTGATTTGCTGATGGCATTTTATTGACATCTTCGGAAGTTTGAGATGTTGGGTGAAGCTTTGTTTCCAAGGTAACATGAATGTACAAAATGGGCTTGCTGACATAGATTAGCATAATAATTAAAAAAAAAAAATGGACGTAAAATTAAACCATGGCACCATTTTCTTCAGATATAATTTCAATATTACTCTGTTATCTTCAAAGTGGCACATGCAACGTGTCTACAAGCGCTGAGTGAGCAGTTTGAATGTCTGAGATGTAGCTGAGAGGAAGCTGATCTGATGATATCATAATTGTAGGCCATAGCTGTCAAAGAAATAAAGGACATTGCAACACATGAAGGAGTCACTGTAAATATCAAGCTTTATCATAACGTGGCAATTTACGTTTCATTACATAGAGTTGTAATGCCGCAGGAGAAGGAATAAATCATGTAAATGTCAAAGTGCTGCGTTTGCAACAGTTAGCAATATGTCTGTGTGTTTCATTAACTCTTATGCATCCAAGGATGTCCTGCACGATCACAAAAAAACATGCATCACCATAACCTCCACCGAGGAAGTGAAGTTTGCTGTGGCTTTTGTTCGTCTTTCAGCAGGAATACACAAAAACTATGTTGCAGATTCTCACCAAACTTGGAGGAGCGCTAGAGAACCAGCTGAGGAAGAATCCATTACAACTTGAGGCAGATTAGTCATAGCGCCACCTGGTGGCAGAGGGACATTTTATTTTTAACATTGATGTCATCCTCCCAGCCAGATCTATCTCAAATATGACCAAAAACACCCAAAGAATTTGGTAATGTGTTCACTGCAATGATGGTGAGTCTCTGTTTTTAATTAAATAAATTACCCGGCGCCACGGTAACTGGACTCCTTGTTGTCAGGCGTTTGCTGAGAGTTCTGTGTGGAGGACATCTAAATTCAGGTCACAGTCTGTTCAAAAGTTGAATAAATATGCATATAAAACCGTTTGTATTAAAAGGCAAATATATTGCACCGTCTAATTACTATCTAAAATCTAATGCCACCTAGCAGACACGGGAAGAGATACAGTATTTACATCTCTTTGCACACAGTGGTCTGCTCCTCCATTTAAAAAAAAATAAAAATAAAAATTCAAGTATCATCAGGTTTCACTTCCTTCTCACTCTAAAGAGCAGCCACCCAACCTGATGTACGCAGGGGTGCAGATTTAATTCAGGCTTGAACCATGCAAGCGTCAGGGGCCAAAAGTTTGCTGTGGTCTTTTCTCACTGTGCCTTCTCGCTTCACAATTCTAAGCATAAAGCCGTGAGATTGAAGATTAAGACTGGGAAGTCATTCCTGCATTATTTTGAAGTTGTAGTAGTATTTCATGGACTTCGAGTGCTAAATATAAGCAACATTTATTGAGTTCTCAGGGACATCATAGTACAGTATTTTGAACAAACATCCAGAGTCTCTCATGGAAAACATCCGAATGTGTGTCTCTGATTAAGTGAGCACATGCATGCAAACGTCATCAATCTGCCACAGCTGAATTCCTAACTCTATTATCATAGAGCGGTTATTAATGTGTGATTGACCTATTTAACTAATGGTAAACATTTATCATTTCTATGCTTTGTTGTCCCATTACATACATTTATGACTACTCCTCCACCTTCTGTCCTCTTATTTCCCTCATCACTCCCTTTTCTGTCTCCCCCTCTCTTCCCCCTGCGACATAGTCGCTGTCTCTCTCTGCTGAGGTGGCTGTACCTGCTGTGACTTTGACAAAGTAGTCTCCATGTGTGTGTGTGTGTGTGTGTGTGTGTGTGTGTGTGTGTGTGTGTGTGTGTGTGGACTCAAGGGTGTATGTATGGCTGGTGCTGCTTTGATTTTAGTTAGTAGATGTGTTTGTTTAATGTGTGCATTGAACACATGGGTCAGTGTGCGTGCGTGTGCGTGTGCGTGTGCGTGTGTGTGTGTGTGTGTGTGTGTGTGTGTGTGTGCATACTGCAGCATACTAGCAGCTTATGTCATACTACCCTCCACTGTTTTGTCCTCACTTTTTTCATCCCCTGCTCTCGTGTTCACCTTGTTTCTCCCAATGTGTTCCTCTTGTACCGCTCCCCCCCACCCTGCTCCTCCCCCCTGCTCCTCCCCCCTGCTCCTCCCCCCTGCCTCGCCTTGGCTTGTCTCCTCCCTCATGTTTCCTCCTTCCTCTCTCTCTCCCTCTCTCTCTCATTGATAGTGAAGCATATGTGACTAGAATACTGAGGAGCTAATCATTATTCCACGAGTAGAGCAGAGCGCTCTGGCTGAATGTCAATCCCCCCCACCACCACTCTGTCTTTCTTACCCCCCCCCCCCCCCCCCCACATCCCTTCCAACCAACAGTTAACATGGAAGCCACATTTTTACTTTGAAAAGTAAAGAACCACAAATTCTCACTGATAAATAACAAATACTGTTTTTTAACAAGGAGTGCATAATGAGGTGTGTGTGTGTGTGCGTGCGTGTGTGTGCGTGCGCGTGCATGTGTGTGAGTGTATGTGATGCGTAGTTGTTATGTAAAAGTGCTCCACATCAATTTGTCAAGAGCAAAGAGGTGTGGGATGGAGATGAGAGATAGATAGACAGCTGTTGAATGCATATTTAGGGAGAGGAGGGAGACAGCAGACTTTCAACGGACACAATTAGGCCTGATATTATATTCAAGTGCCTTGTTATATTCTCCAATAATGAACATAAAACGCCCAAGTTACTAGTATCATGACACGAGATTAGAAGGATTTAGAGCAGATTTAGTGTTGTACGTTTGAGATGAAAACCAAGTGAGGGGTAAATTAAACCAGTGGTAAATACACACGCACACACACAGACACCCACCCACACACACACACACAGACAAACACATGCACAGACACACACACAAACAGACACACGGCACTGCAGGGTGTATGTCAGTGTGTGTGATGGAATGGGAGAGACAGCACATGGAGACTCCTCCTGACTTCCTGAAAACTGCAGCTGTGGGTCACAGCCAGGGGTAACGCTGTATACATACCCGGCCCTGACACACACACACACACACACACACACACACACACACACACACACACACACACACACACACACTGAGGGAGAGGTTACCATCTTTGTGGGGACATGTCATTGTCATTCATTCATTCATCATGCATTCCATTGTCCCTAACCCCAAGCTTTACCATCACAGATAAATCCCTAACTTCAACTGAAACCTAATTCCAACCCTAAAAACAATGCTTGGATTTTAAAGTCACGCTGAAAAGAAGGTGCCTTTTTAACCCTTTTCGCTGAGGTGTGTGGACGCATCGTTCACCTCTTCAACAACAAAAACTGCAACAAAATCAAATTCTCCTTTTTATGTTTACATAAGATCGTATCATCTTCATAAACACTGCCATCCCATCAGTGTACACCATCAGGACCTTATCTATGTTACTGACAGGAGGGCGTATCTTACTTGGCTCCAATTAAATCCCCCCAGTGTTATTTCCTGCCTTTCCAGTATGTCAAGCTACAGCAGTTGTAGTATGGATGTAGAAAGAGAATTGAAGGATTTATTCAGCCCTACAAAATCTGCAAACGCAGCTGGCTGAATCCTTGTTAACTTGAATGGTGATAAAAGGATTTAATTCTTTTGGCTCACCAATTTTAATGCACCAAATGGATCGTATGATGATACTTAAATGAGTCATTTCAAGATAAAAAGATAAAAGACTTACCATTTTAGAGCCTCTTCTTTTACAATGTAAATCTATAGGAATATGACTGATATTCGCCATACTCGTGATGGACGCCATACTTGTAAATATAGTCTTTGGCCACTATGGATATCGTACTTCGATGGGGGGCGGGCGCTCTTCTGGTATGAAATTCCCTTTATACATCCATGACGTGGAGCTTAGATCATGAAACAGCCCTTTAGAGTTAAGTTGTGGGGGTCCACCATTTGGCCTTGCAGCAGGTTGACACTCACAACTGTTGTCTCCCAGTTTCCCAGCCTCACAAACATAGTTAAACAAGCCCTTACATGTGCACACACACACACACACACACACACACACACACACACACACACACACACACACACACACACACACACACACACACACATCACCTAATTAAATAATTTTGCCTTTGCAAGTTGCAGAAACAGTCATATCCAAACGTCCTCACGGACACAGAAGAAATGCCATGGCCGCAGGGAACCTGTGGTGTGACACGGCTGCACTCTAATGGGCTCAAGCATGAGTGAGTAATAGGTGCCCCAGCATTGTCTGCCCACTGGACTAAAACATCTTGAGATGCGCATTATTTTGAGATGCAAAGTGAATAGGTGAAAATATGATGAAACAGTGTGTGAGTACACGTGTGTGTTTGGGGGCAACTCACCATTGTCACATTCCATATTTGCTTCCCTGTTTGATGTGAGGACAGTTTAGTGGACGTCTGAGAGTTGATTCATCCAAATGTTTAAATTTGAAACTGGCGTCTTGTAAACTAACAGCTCTTTTAAAACTCCTTTAAGCGTGATTTACAAACATCACTGTGAGGCAACTCGGCGATGTCACAAGCAATTAAAGAGCCACCTCATGAACAGAGTGACAAAATCAATAATTCAACACACTGTGGTGGGTGTAACAGCCTTGGAGGACATGAAAGAAAAAAAAAAAAGATCCATAATGAAAAGACATGCTTGGTCCAACTGGTGCATCAGAGAGCATTATAAGACCAACATCCTCGTCTTGTTAGGCGGCTGAGACAGCATATAGCGTGATAGAAGTTGGGTTTGTGACATCATAGAGTGTAAGCTGCCTCTCTGGGGGACTGCTGTCTGCTTGCAGCGGGCTCATGCTGTTGTGGAGTTGTTGCTTTATATGAGTGAACATTATAAATAGTGAGGAGGATGTCAGCTCCATTCAAGGAAGTCCCACACAAAGTGTCATAGAGCTCTGGTGAGAGGAGCAATGATTTTCAGTAATAAGTGGAGCACGTGTGTGTGTGTGTGTGTGTGTGTGTGTGTGTGTGTGTGTGTGCCTGAGAACATGTTTGATCTCAGGACATGCTCTGATAGGATTTATATTTGTGTGCGTTCACTACTTCCCCCGCTTGTGTTTGTGCATATCGGTGACATTTTGTCAATACGTGCCTTTGAATGATCCAAATTTTGTGTCCATCTGATTCTGTCTTGATATGTGTGTGTTGGTGTGTGCTGTGTGTCACTGAGTGTGTGAGGCAAGTGGCATGGTGATGATAGCGTTTATCACCCTGAGCATGTAGCCATGTCAAACTCTGTCAGGCTAGTTTACCCTGGCTGAGGATGAAACATCCCTGTATTTCTCTCTCTCTCTATCTCTGTGTGTGTGTCTTTTTTTCAGATGGTGTGTGTTTTTTTTTCATGACCAGTTTTTTTTTTTTTTGCTTTTCCTCTTATTTCAAATGCTTATCACACAGACTGACAGAAGAGAGAGAGGGTGGGGGGTGAGTTGATATTCATCTTTGAGAAAAATACCTTAGAGGGAGGGAGAGAGAGAGAGAGAGTGGGTGTTGGGAAGAAGGAGGGGAGAGAGTGGGAGGGTGCAGAGAGAGAGAGAGAGAGAGAGAGAGAGAGAGAGAGCTGATTAGATTGGAGAAAGCCAAGGAGGTATACTATTGAGCAAGGGGAGAGACGGAGAGGAGTGAGGCAGAGAGAGAGAGGGGAGGGTGACTAAGTGAATGCAGTTTGCCATTGCATGTCGCTGAATCACAGCGAAGTCCACTGGCAGGCGGATGGACTGGACCTGAATCAACAAATGGATAAACTGAATGTACTCTGCATATGAGGAGAGAACAAGGGAGGACGAGGAGTCTGCCTTCATAGCCTTTTATCTCTGCATCAGATGCTGCTGAGAGGAATCCACAGGGAGGGAAAGGAAAATAACGGACAACTCATTTCTCTCTAACACCCTTGGAGGAGCTGTGAGCCAAAAAAGAGTCGGCTGTGGGACTCAGCGGGATTGAATATATGCTCAGTAAGTATTTGTACAGGCTGCAAATGCCAGTGTTTGTGTAGATTAATGCCTCTGGCTTGTGCTGATGCCTTCATCATGAAGACAGAGAAAAGAGAGGGAATTAGAGAGGAATGCAAATACAGTTGTGCTGCAATGTCTCTTCTATTGTTTGCAGCTTGAACTAAAAATTAAACAACTACCCCAGACTTCACATTTGTGTCTTTTCCTCCTCAGTGCTGGTGTGTGTATGTGAGTGTGTCTCAGCTGATAATAGCAGCCCCATTGGTATTCAGCGGAGGGAGCTCCAGGATCTCGCTGCGCCTTTCCCCAGGATGGGATCACAGAGCAGGGATTGTGCTAGCCTGTGGAGAACCCGCTAAAATGGGTGAGTGTCCGTCCATCTCTCCCTCCTTCTTCCCTCTCTCCCTCTTCTCTCATTTTCTTTCCCCCCTCCTGCCTCCTTTACTTCAGTCTGCAGTTATGTTCTGAGCATTTTCTCCTCTGATGGGTTTTCCCTCGGTGTCCTCGTGTCTCTGCTCGTACCTCACTCGCTCAGCCTGTCCAACCTTCATCTTCATCACCCTCCTCCTCATCCAGGTTTAAACAGACCTTTCTGGTTCAGTAGAACTGGATGAAATTTGAATGGCTCATTTCAATTGTTGCTTCCCCCCCACTGCCCCTATCTCCCCCGCCTCCTTGGCACTGTCACCCCTCCTGCCTCCTCCTCTCCTCCATCCTTCTCCATCTCTCACTCTTTCCTTTTCTCTTGCCCTCTTCTTGCTCTTCTCTTCATTCTGTTTGAATTCAGACACATTGGAGATGTCAGAGTCTCTTTCCTGACACAGGCAGTGAGTGTGTGTGTGTGTGTGTGCGTGCGTGCGTGCGCATGTGTGTGCCTGTGCACACTTGTGTGTGTGTGAGAAAGGATTTCTTTGTCAATCATTGTATTTCATGCACTTGTGAGACAATGCAGAGAGGGCAGAGGTGTGTGTTCAGCCTCAGAGTGTGTGACTGGTTGAACAGAGGGTTATGAGGTATAGATCAATGTGTGTATTTGCTGCAGGCATGACAGTTGTGACACAAGTACATACAGACACAGACAGACAGACACACACACACACACACACCTCATTATGCACTCCTTGCTGCTATACCTTCTGTGCACCACTTCACACCCACACACATGTATTCACACCTGTGACACAGTAACATGCTAATGGCGATACACTGAACACCAGCTAAGCAGTGAACCAATACACACCGATGCTCTCCTTCTAAATGCTCCTATGAGGATATGGGTGTCACTGGCGGGTCACATCTGTCCACATGCACAGCAGTATTGATCGGCGCTGATACACTGAACATCCGCTAATGTTTCATTTTAAATGGACCATTGCTTCGCTCGACTCTGGGAAAAGGCAAGAGTCACTGAACCTACTTGAGGATTTCATTTAGCTCTGTATAAGAGACAATATTATCACTGTGAGGCAACTTGAAAAGGAATTAATATTTTTCTGACTTCACTCTGAATGAAAACAGCATTCATCAGTTGGATCTGAGCTTTTATTGGAATCTATTACTTTTATACATTCAACAGGTGCAAACTGTTGCGTAGTAACAGAGAGAAAGCAACCTGTGGGGAAGCTAAGATTTGACTTCCTGATGCTGTTTTTAGATTAAAGTGTTCTAGCTGACGAAAGGCTAATTGAATAAAAACAACACTTTCTAGGCAACCAAATCCGTCTGTGCACCGGCCAGCGTTAGTTTCACCATCTGTCATCTGCAAGCAGGTTCAATGTCTTATGGTTTATTTTTAAATTTCAGAACAAATCTGCTTAACGAATCACTTCAGAGGTTGTATTATTTGAGTTGTATTTTTTTACTAAAACTTCAGCTTTATTACAGCAACTTTTAATGCTAAAATATCAAACTGAATCAAGCCATGACCCTTGTGAAGTGTCCTGTAGTGAAGAGCAAGCTGGTGAGTACAAGACAGTACTGCAGTATAGACGTGTATATCACATGAAATCATTTAGTTGGTATAATATTAACAAAACAAAATAAAAATGCTCATCACAGTATCTCAGAGCCACAAGTGATTTGTTGGTTTATTTCTTTTGTCCACCCAACAGATCAAAACTTACTAAAAGAAAAAAGAAAAAAAGCAACAATAAATTCTTGATTTGTTATTCTTGAAACAACAAATGACATTTTTGCTTGAAGAAATATTGACAATTTCTTTTATATTGATTGACAAATTGATCATCTGTTGCATATCTAGTATATGTGGTATATTGCAGTGCTTTTGACCAGAAAGGACAGAAGTAAAGACTAGTTTAGTATAGTAGTATAGAAGAGTACAACGAGTGACTAGTAGCCCCTCCTGTTAATTTGAGCCAAAGGGAAGCCTGTCTATACTAGAGCCGGTATTAATTTGAACTGGCGTGTAATAAGCTTATATTAATTAATTTATTCAGTTTAATCCTAAAACAAATTAGAATTAACTTTGGAAACTTAATTGATTGTGCATCACTTGAGTGACAATAACGTTACTGTAAGACAGTTCCATTTTACAAAGTTAGAAAACTGGCTTACCATTTATCCATGTTTCAACTAGGGTGCCAAATCCAAAATGCCTCCTGCCATTATTTCCCAGATGGTTCAGTGTACATGGCTCAAAATTTTTCTCCTTTTTTTTTCATTAGCAAAGAGGAAAACATTAATTTGAAGGCATCAGGGAATAGAGTGTTGCAGTCACACCCCGGTGCTGGAGTTCTGTCTAGAAATTCTGTCTAGAGAATCTTGACTTTCAAATCCTCATGAATCAAGTTTGAGTCTATATAGTCTAGTGAAGTGTAAGCTATGTGTCTGCAGTCCTTCACCTGCCTCAGGCTCATTCACCCCTCAGAGGTCTTCGTTATTCTTCTTTTTGGATGCGAGGGCCTCGAGATGGACAGCTAACTTGAAATTGAAGAAAAATATAGGAGGAATGATCGGATGAAACCGTAGAGGTGTAAATATAAAAGTGGATAGAGGGAACTGAGGAGAGATGTGACAGGGTGGAGTGTTTGAAGATGAGCTTGTTGTAAGAGAGTGAAAGGATCAAATCATTGAGAGAGTGGACAGGAGGATGGAGCAAACAAGCAGCAAAGTCAGAGAGGAAGAGTGACAAGGACAGAATAGACAGCAGTCCGACAGACTTGGGGGGGGGGGGGTGCGACAGGGAGGAGAATGACGTACGTGATAAGGCAGAGTGACACAAATGTCACCATGCTAACCTTTCATGCACTCTCTCTCTTCTTTACTTTGCCTCTCATCAAGATCTGAAGTCCTGGTAACTCAATGGACAGCAACATACACCCGCCAGCGACGATCTCTCTGCACCTAACCACCCTCTCCAGCCATCACCTGGAAGCATCCCAGTGAGGCCTGAACCTGCAGAGCTGAAGGTGGACTGGGAGACCAGACGTCGTGAAGAGAAGCTGTGGCTGACGAAGCTTAGAGGAGTGCATTTACAATAAACCAATCAGCCTGTTGATCATACCATTTAGCCTGTCAAGCTATATCAGAACTGAAATAGGCTGCAGTGATGCTTGAGCAATGGCATGAAGCTTTTGGACATGTCCGGATTTATCAACCGGATATCCTATCGAGATTACGACATTTTTGTGCACACCTCAAGGCAGCTCCACTCTTCCAGATTGGCTTGTGGGCAAAAGCGAATAATTGAAAATCCCCCCTTGAGACGCTCTCTGTACTGATTCGTTGCGGTGGGAGGAGGGCTTATTTTTACAAGGAACAATTTTGAAAAATCTCTCTCCCACATTTTTTCTATCCCTTTTTCTTTTTGCACCATATTCTCACACATTGCGGAGAAATACATTATGAAGCAGCACCATTCTCCTTCATCCTCCCTCAGTGACGGAGAGAGAGGAGGGACAGACTGTCCAGAATAGATAACGAGCAAGGAGACTGGCACTGAGGTGGAGAGAGAGAGGGTGAAAAAAAAACAGCAGAAAAGAGGGGAACAGGTAGAGAAGGAAGAGGGCAAAGAATAAGAAAAGGAAGAAGGGTAGACAAGAAAAGAGATTTAACAAGGCTTGTTCAAATCCTCTGGGAGACTTCAAGTCTCTTTCTAATTTGTCTGTGCTGTGTTGGAGGCTAGTTAGCGCAATGGGCCAGGGAGGGGGTCAGGATTTATGCCAGAGGGGGTACTAGAACAGGAGAGTAGGGTTATGTCCCCTCCTGAACCTGCCTGGTCTGGATCTTAGCGTTTGGGAGGACGACAGATTGGAAGATGGCTTGGTAGACAGGGACCTATAGTGAATGACAGACTGGTTCTGAGGCTGGGAAGACAGACAGATAGAAAGACAGACTGTCACCAAGACAAGTGCATAGCCCGTTCCAAGCGTCAGGCACAGAGCCAAGCACACAGTAGACTGTGTGTGATTCATTGTCATTCTATGCAGTGTGAGGAGGAAAAGTGAAAGAAAGCATAGACGGAAAGAAAGGAAGAGGAGCTTCTGGAGAAGCATCCAATTCAGTCAGTACTGTGACCAGTCTATGCACTAATAGAACAGGTGGGGAGGGAGGGAGCTGCTACTAGAGGGGGAATACAGGTTGAGGAGAGAGAGGGGGAAGATAGAGAAACAGAGGGAGAGAGCAGGTGTCTGGAATCCTCCCTGTCATCTGCTTGTCATTTACTCTTTTATGTTCTTTCATCATCTGGCGAGGTGATTGGTTTTAGGATGCCGGTGTTCCTCTACTAGAGGTGGACAGGCAAGAAGCAGGAAAAAAAAAGGAAAACGTGGCGCCCTATTTTGACTGACTTCTTTTCACTCCCTCCGTCAAGACGGGATCAACCCCTCATCCTCTTTGAACACAGAATTGAACCTCTCATCTCATTTTTCATGCCTTGTTCTAAAAGGATTATACGCTCCATCAGAATATAAACAGTGGAATCCTCTAGATTTCATCTATATATCCTCCTCCCCCGATGACACAGTGTGAACCCCTCTGACTCCCCCTGAGGCAGACCCCCACTCTCTGCCCCCCTGCTCCCCTCCTTGACTGAAGAGCTCAAACCCTGGGATGTCAATGCTTGCGTCGATTCAATACCACTACTACGAGATGTCACAGAGCTTCTGATACAGTCTGATTCATTCTGTAAGTACCACTCTCTCTCTCTCTCTCTCTCATGCTCTGTCTTTTTTTCACTGTATTCACATGTTCAAAGCATGTCATTATGTTCAGCTCATGTATGCTGAAATATAAAACGTGCCTGTCTTTCTGCAGTGTTGGTTTTATGGTATCTTCACAGTGGATTTGCTTTCCTGTGCTTCCTCTGCTCCAGGCAATTTTTGTGTGTGTGTGTGTGTGTGTGTTCATGTGTGTGTGTGTGCGCGCGTGCGCGCGTGCGTGCGCGCAGACATGTGTGCGAGCATGCGTGTGTGTGCGTGTGTGCCTGCCAAAGAAGGAGATTTTGATCTTACAGCCAAGCTTACAACAGCATCAGGATAGTGTCAGAGAGAGGCGAAGGAGGGGCCTTTCTGTCTGTGTGTGTGTGTGTGTTTGTGCACGCCTACATATTGGTCCTGAGGTTAATTTGAACTAATTAGTGGTGAGTATTTTTGCTTCTCAGAGCAGTTTTTTGGTTCTTTGTCAGTGTACTTGCATTCATTAGGGCGAGATGGAAAGGGGATGGGGGGCTGAAACTGAAAAGGGTGAACCAGCTAATGAGAATGACTGATTCCCTGACTGGTTCTTTGTTGCCTCCATTTCAACTCTAATGCCCTGAGCATTACACCCTGGCTGCATATTATTTCAGCCTCCTTTCATCTCCGTATGTGTTGCTTCGAATGAAATCCTATACTAAGACCCAGCCTCTGCAATGTCCTGCATATTACTTAGCTCATCCATCTCCACAGACACATCCACATCTTTATACACTGGCACAGACGCCAGGCCCTGCACCGGGAGATGCTCAATCAAGATAGTCCCTTCAAACAGACCAATGAACTGTGAATAACGCCATTACACAAACTCCCGGCTCAGAGCATTACACAGACCACAAGATCAGGAGGGTGGGAAAAAAAGGGATGGCTAAAAAGCGCGAGAGAGAGCGAGAGAGAGAGAGAGAGAGAGAGAGAGGGAGAGAGAGAGGGAGAATGAGAAACATTCTGTAGAAAGAAGAACAAGAGCAGAGGGGAATATACGAGGAGGCACAGGAAATGTGTGACAGAAAGCAACAATGAGGAGGACACATGGAGGAGGGAGGGTGAGAATCAGAGAGGGGAAAGGGAGCAAGTGAGTCCAGAGGGGCCACAAAGCAAGAAAAGACCTTTGCTCCATGGAAGTAGTCTGATAGGCTTAGCAAGGCCCTGCTTTGTTCACGCTGTTGGTCAGCCCCTCCGAATTAAGATTACTAAATAATACGATTACTGCAGCTGCACACTGATAACACACTGCTGCTATCCCCTTTGTCAGTGTCAGAGACCCCTGAGAAGAGAGGAGGAGTGGCGTATGATGGCATCAAAGGCATGACTGTGCTGATTACATTAGACTGTCACCACAGCTTCTGTTTCTTCTGCTTCTTCCGCTCAACATGGCTTCTCTGTTTGGAGATGAATGGAAAGAGCTGGTGTCACTTCCCTTTAGACAAGTAGCCAAAGAGTAACTTTGTGTGTGTTTTGCTCCTCCATTGATGGCCGTTCAATAATGACTCATAATCCTGAGATCCTGGGATCTCTTTAAAAAAAAACAACCCTGTTTGATGAAAACACAATCTGCACTGTGTGAATGTGCGTGCTGCTGTAATTTCAGCCTGTTTTGAAAGGGTGGAGGTCAGAAATCTCAACAGGGGTTGCGAGATCATATCGGGGGTCACCAAATAGATGAAAAAAGGTGAAAACAAAATAAACAGGAACTCTGTTTTTACTTTCTACCGCCTGTAACTGACATAATTTGTCTTGGCACGGATTTAAGTGAGTCAAACTGTGCTGGCACTTGAAAACTATGAAAACTAGTATGATAAAAACTTTCCTAAACTAAGGCTTATTAAAGACTATATGACTATACTCTAAAAAAAATTAACAGGCCCAGATACCTTTTTAGTGACAGAACGTATTTCTATGTTCTGTTGGACATCAACAGCGATAGTGCAGCGATTTAAACAAATTAAAAAATTAAAGCCATCTATTTATCTTTTTTGTGTGCACAAAAAAGATAAGAAAAAAAAGGATATGCAGGGAGTGCCAAGCTGATTGGAGGTCATGGCTAAAAAATATTAATGTCACTCCTTAAAAAATAACATCAAGCTAAAAAAAGTTTGTTTTTAAAAAAAAAAACTCAAAACCAAATAGTGAATCTTGGCGAAAACCTCTCACTGATACAGTAATCAAAGTATCAAATGAGTGCTTCGGCACTTACTGAAGAATGGCCCAAGGAGGTTCATGTTTGTGTGACTGCAGGTTTGTATACATAAAACTGGGCCCCTATGGTGAGAAGTCTCCCCCTTATCTCAGTGGTTTACACCGCATCTACTGCGTGGGCTATTTGTTTCATGTTTCCACGCTTGACAGCTTTGACACAGATTCCTGCCAAGTTGACCTTGCAGTTTAAAGTGTAATAAAAGCTGAATTCCCAAGCCATGTTGCACATTGATGCATGTTCTTCTTGCAGCTGATAAATGGTCTTCCACGCCTCTGGAGTGGAGAAAAACAAGCAAGCAACAGAAACTGCTGTCTAGTCGTGTTCAGCGGAAGTAAAGCACAACCATCTGAAACCCACTGCTCCCAGAGTGGTCAGATAATATCAGAGTTGGGCAGCACTACTTTGAGATATGAAGTGTCTCTACTCCCCCGTCAGCATGAACCACCATTTGCCCACAGAGCTAAATATGAACTTGAAGCAGGAAACGGAAAATGCACATTAAGCATGTGATGGCATAGTATGAAATAAGTCACAACAACGCAGAAGAGAATTATGAAACACGGGCTTAAAACAGCCCTAAACCACTGGGAGCCAGCAACCCTTCATTTCAGTTCTTGTTTCTGAGCAAGTAGTCATCTAGTGGAGTGTATTTCCTTCACTGACATCAAATGAACTTTGACCCTCAGGCAAACCCAGCTGGAACCCAGTCGCAGAATAACTGCATGACTCATCCTGTAGAACCTGTACAGCTTCAGTCAGAAAGCATCAATGTTTGGAAAACACACACTCGGCACAACCAGTGCAGACATGCAGAAACAGAAAGACAATATGGAGATGATGTCCTAAATGATCAGTTAAATTTCTGTGTCATTCAGTTTTTTAAAATCTTTTTAAGTGCTCTTCACCGCACCACTATTGGAACAGCAAACTTTTCATTGGCCTCTAAATTGAAGCAGAAATCCGTGTGATTCATAATCTTTCGTGTTGAGTTTGCAGAGCTGCAATTGCTTCTATTCACACCAGTCAGGTCCTTTTAGATCCCATCATCCCTCAGGGTTAGATTTTCTAATCAATAGCTCAGATTTTCATTTCCGCCTTTGATTGTGCTATACAGCATCAGATAAGTCTATCTACTTGCATTATTGTTTAGACACATTTTCATTGTGTTTTCTGCATGAATCATTTTACACTTGTGTGGTAGGAACAGCTGTTCTTTCTTCAAAGGTGGTTGGCAGATGTTTTCTTAAACTCTGCTGTCATGAAAGCAAGAGATGCAGTCCGGACAGACTGTTCAACAGCAAATCAATCATTTTCTTACCCCCATGATACTTCTTGTACGGTGGCAAACCTCTGGAGTGTCTCAAAAGCAAGCTGGGCTAAATTGGGATATGAGTTCTCATCTACTACTGAGGAGCTCTTCAGTCCCCCCCCCCCCCCCCTTTGCCGCCGCCGTTGCCACCACCACCCCCCTTCAATCCTTTGCAGCTTGACCACCAGCGCGAGGCACTGCAGCCTGCACTAAAGCTTTGCTCCTCATTGCCTAATGGAGCACAAAAAACGACCCTGTTTGCTTAGTTGTTTGTCCACTCCTGCTTGCTTCAGGCTAGCAGGCCTCGGGGAAAAAGACTGAGTGAGTGTATGAGTGTGTGAGAGCAGGGTGACAAGAAGTGGACATTAGGACACACACGCCCTTTCCATAATGTGCTCCCGGCTGAGCTGTTTGGCTGGCCATAAAGTGAATGCTGCTAATGGCCTCTCAGTTAATGGAGTCATTAAGATTGAATTGTAAGGAGATAAAAGCAATGTGCATAATGTGTGTGAACCAGATGGAAGTGTGATCGTTTGTGTTTGGATACTGTTACTGTAACCACTTTATGTATTTCTACTTATTTAGTGATACTCCCTGGACATCAGTAAAGGGCATTAGCATTAGTAGAAAAGGTCAGTTTCTATCTGTGTGACCGTAGCAGGGTCTGAGGCTCAGGTGATCAGTCCTGACCCGGCTGGCCCCGATCAGCCAGCTGGTGCAACCCCACAGCTTTAATGCTTCACCACTCACTTGCCGCTGCCTCGTGTGAGTGACAGAGGCTGATAAACTTCATTTGAGGTCATTTAAGGACCAGTTCCAGAGAGAATATGTCAAGGCAGGCAAAAGGCATTCTGGGTAGCATTGCGTGTTGTTTTCATGGTGGCATGACTACTCAAGTCTGTGTCAATTTCTTGATTCTTACCAGAGGGTTTGCTTATGTCACTGTGCTCATCGTGTTTTAGGCTTCAGCTGCAGTTGGTGCAGCTCGCTTCATTCACTTGTTTTAATGCCTTTATTGTACCACAGGGAACGTTCGTTTGCAGGCAGGGTTAACATCGAATCAGCGCTAACATTAAAACAGAATATACAACTCTTCCTAATTAGGGGTCAATAGCTAGATTAGCTGCTCGCTGCAAATCCTCCAACTGATTTACAGACTTTGGCAAATACTAACTTTATTGCAAATTGCAGAAGTGTTTTACTTCACCATTTCCAAAAAAAACGTACTGACAAATCTCAGCCGTGTCATGGGTAATAACTATATTTATCTGTCAAACATGTCAGACCAGGTATCAGGAGATCAGAAAATACATTTCAGAGTGAGCGAGTGCACCTTTTAATCTAATCACTTATTAAGAAGGCAAAGCCTGTAGCTGGAAAATTGAGTCTCAGCAGGGGATGTCACCCCGCAATCACTTATCAAACCTGTCTGCAGACCCCTGGGGAGGTCATGCTGCAAAGTAAGAAAAAGCTGTTTGATTTCACTGTTAGAGACAGGATAGAGGGGGCACATTACAGGAGTGACTGTTGAGGTTCTGTTATCTTTGTTGACATTACAGTATAAACAGTCGGAAATGTGTTTAGCGCTGCCTACTGGACTTATCTTTGTATCTGTTTAGGGAGCCTCTCTGTAAAGATGTTTGGAACAAGTATATTTACTCATTTTGATAGTGATTTATTGGGGTTTTTTTTTGTATTCTTTTCATTTTCTGCCCAGGGACTCTGCTGCTCACCCACTATGAAGTTATTACACTTCCACATGTTAAAAGAAAAATCTGGTCAAAGGTCACTCGGGTGCGATGCTGCTTTGATACTGTGAATCTGTTTTACAGTGACAAGTCTCACTGCAGCTCCTGATGAATGGCATTTCACCTGTAACAAGAGCACGGGCTTGTGATTCCTTCTATGAGAAGTTCCACACAATCCGTTCTCAAAGCAGTTCCTAGCAAACAGTATCAACCATCTCTGTTTACATACATAGAGAAAGATTTTCTAGTTTGTAAATAGCAAAGAATGAAAAGATTCCTTCTCAATTTTTCAGTGAGACACAAAATGTATTAATAGTCTCTATTCACAAGTATAAATGCATGTAAACACATTAGGACGCATTCAACTGAGAGAAAACATATTACAAGGTTGGTGCTTGTGGACCACAGGGAATAGCAGACAGAGAGAGGTTGATCCAAGCACTTAAATAAAGTCAAAGAAAGGAAGAACATGTTTAAAAGCCTGTATCAAGACAAGGCAAAAAAACAACCAAACAAACAACAACTGTAATAATATGGTCATATCCAAGGGAACTCAAATTTCCAGTAACAAGGAATTATTTATACAATTCCTGATCAAAAGTCATAGTTTGACTTGTGGACGCTTTGCAATCTGTACAAGTGCCACACCTTCTACTGTCAGATGCTTGGTTAGAATGAGGAACAACAACAAAAAGTTTTAGAGAAGAAAAAAATAGAAGAAACCTTCGGAAGAGTCCTAGAGGAGGAATCTTCTCCACCGGAATGGACAGACGCGCTGCAAGAAAAGAGCAAATCAACGATGCCACTATATGCACAACATGTGATGGGCAAAGACTCTGCCACATATAAAATATATGACATTGAGCATCTTCAATATGCAGCAAAATGAATTCCTCTCCACCAAGGAGACCAAATATATGCAAAACCCCTCAGGTTCCTCATCTGTGATCCAAGTGGCCCAATAAAAACCATGTAAATTCATATATAAATATTAGAAAACACTCTAAGAAGACAAAACATCCAGTACATACAGAAGAAATGGTGAACAGTGTACGAATGATGCACACTAGAATAAAAAGCTGAATTGGATAGAATTCTTTAAACTGGAGTCATTCATTAGTTTTGGAGTCTTGGAAGGTAGAGAAAACTGTGAAATATCCCCCCAAAACAACTTTATCTCCTAAGCATATCTTTAATCAAATCACATACGTTTATGCTGCTCAACATGATGTCCTTTGATAGCTAATATTCTTTCACAACCGTTCACTGATCCTCCCCTGCAACTGTCTGGAGGCTCGCCTTTAAAACCTCTGATTTAAAGCATCTAGTCAGTAGATCCAGAATCTCTCCCTTTGATCCAGTTTATGGACATGACCACCACCTCCTTATCAAACATTTCATATCATCTCTATACAAGAAAGCATCCCTGATCATCTGGCCATTGAGTAACTTTTATTATCAATCCAATGGCATTAAGTTCCAGAATGCTCTCAAGTAATTAGAGTTTGTTCTGATGGAAAAGACCCGCACAGATACAGGTTAAATGGTGAATTACATAGTAATTCAATGACATTTTAATGTGGAATTCATTGTCGTGATGAGAGGTACATGTCTTGGCTGGTGTCTCCTTCTTTTCAGGAGGAACACATCGAAGGACACCTTTGTCCCTGAGCATCTGTAACATCTCCGTTACTAATATCCCCAAATTTGCTTTGATAAAGATGTGTCCAGGTTCACAAGTGTGTCCCAAAAGTGGATCATCTCACCTGTATTTATGTATGGCTGGAGGCTCCCACCTTATATCACGACTGACAGGTTTTTATTGCAGTAGTGATATTGACAATAAAAAATACAAGACACCTGCATCAATGTTTATGTCGTTGTAGATTGGTGATAAAAATCTCCCACCTAGAGAATTCAATCCCATATATAAATATCAACATTGGCATTAAGTCAAGTTTATTTGGGAAATTATAATCTGTTTAGATGTTAGGACACACATGCCTTTCATTTAAAATCCTTAAATATTGAATTCACTTGAAGAGACACTTCTTTATTGTCTTTTCAGTGAGTCCCCTCGACAGCCCACTTATTTTTACATTAAATGGAAGTGATGCCAGAACGTATTCTGAGGCCAGATGTCATTGCTGCTCGCCTGTTTTGCCCCGTCTCTCTTGTTTTTTCCACAATAGTGGTATTTTGGGACCGTGAGTCAAAAGCCTGTAATCATCCACCAATCACAAGTATTAACATGCAAGTCAGTTCCAGCTCAGCTGCCTGAGTCCAAATGGTGACGCAGCAGTTGATTATGGGCTTGTGCCTGATTTAAACAGAACATTTAGTTGACTGAATGCAACATAATGGTCTAAACAGACTCATGCCATGGCAGCTAATTTGAAAACATGAACCAGTTTTGATTAATCAACTAATATGTGTTTTAAATTTCTGATGCTGGTCTGCTCAAGAAAAAAAATGGCAGCATATTTTCAGCTCAATTGTTGGCAGTCATTAAAGCCCCCTGCTTCTGCCCCCTGCTGCAACCCCATATGCAGACATGCTATGACAGAGAATCCTACCAGCATCATTGCATTTTTAGGTATAACTTTCAGATCAAAGGCAAAAATGTCAAGACTGGATAGGTTACAAACAGAAGCAGGCGAAAACAACCTTTGTTTAAGTTGAAGTCAGAGGTTCACGATAGCAGCTGTGAGCAAAGAAGGAAATCGAGATAACGTTGTTAAGTGAGAAAGTCTGCGCTGGGAGGAAGTCGGGGTGGTGGATGAGTCAACAGAAAAACAGACCCCCGCTGCAGGAGACTGCTACTTGTTTCCTGTACTGTGAGCCAAGACTGTGTTTTCATAAACATGATTTTCCCATAAATTTAACAAAAGTGCTTATTTCAACTCACACCACAATCTTTCCTCAACCTAATGTTTTGTGGTGAAACCCAAACTGACCTTTATCATCGGTATTAACTCATCATAAAAACAGCAGTGATTTGAAACACAGCTACTTCAGAAGCAGCAGTTTCTCTCAGCAAGGAAGAGCGCAAGGCAAACATGCTGAAAATGTCAGAACAAAGACGGGCTGGAGGACTAGTTGAGTTGAGTACAATAGAACGTGCAAGATGTGCACTTAAGGAAGTTGTTGCCCTTTTTCTGTGTCTTCAAAAATGCAATTTCCAAGAAATGGTAAATGTAGCCAAGGTTGTCATGGACATTAAACATCATCAGGCTGACGGATGAATTGCAGGTTGTGGTGAAGTCTGCAATGATCATCCCAAACTAATGTAAAAATCACATCAGCTTTTGGTCCCGGAAGCCCAAGCCAACTCTAACTTCTGGGTTGGCCTACAAAGTTACGTCACCGCTGCTATCCTCTATGAAACCGAATCAGTTTTTTTGTACGAGGGTGCAAACATGTTTATTTCTGCTGCATAGTTGACCATTCTAACATGGGAACTGTAGTATATGGGCATTGACTCACATTTGGAGCATTCATCAAGTAGCCACTTGAAGAACTGCAGTTTTATTTAACTTTAGTGTTGCTTTTGCTTTTTAGCTGCAGAGGTTGCTGATTGTTTAATGCCTCTTGAGATCCATTCTGTTGCTCAGGAATCAGACTGAACCTAATTGTATCTGAAACTGTGACTTTTTAGTTTCGCCATGTCAAAAACATATTTGCCAAGTTAAGATTACCTGCTCTGTGGGTGTATCAACTGCATTTGGGGAAAAAAGACAAGTGTTGAATGCATTACGTCGCCTGAGTGTGTAGTGATAATAAATATGCTTGCATATACATTATGAATGCTGTGTAAGTGTTCTTGCGTCTGTGTCAAGGGGAGTGATCTGTCAACGCTTTACTGTACTGTCTGAGTGTGCGTTTGATTCCTTTGAATTCCATGTAATTTCCACTATAACTCATCATAGGGGAGGCTTTTTCATCTGTGCATTCTGCCGATGTCATGGTTTATGCTGGTGTATGGTAGATCCCTGTATATGTGTATTTCACACAGGTTGAACTATGTATTGCTACCTCTCAGCAGACTGCTCATGAGGCAGCCTTTGATCCAAAGTAAAGCAGACTGAGAGCGCACACACTCCACTGATCCTCACTACCGATCCCAGCCTATTAGCACCTGCAGTCAGGCTCCGCTCTGTTGTTTGCAGGTCAGTGGTAGGAAATAATTTAAGGAAGTCAGCAGGAGAACTGGGAGCACAGCATATTGCTTGTCTTACCTAAAAGCTGCAGCATTCATGCTGTTAAGCATGGGGTATTAGTAGGCAAATTGGGGATTAGGACTAGATTGTAGGTATTAAAAACCAGGTGCTATATTGACTTTTACTCCACTTTATTGTGTTTAAACCAACAGTAACTGATTTACTGGCCAGTTACAACCAGTAGAAATGAACTATAAACACTGTCATTTATTTACTATTAAGGTGGAATGACACACAGTTACATGTTTAAACACAGAGCGTATACAAAGCAACATTAAGATGAATTTGGGTTATTGAGCCACCCGTTGAAGTCCAATACGTCCTCTCAATCCTGCTCTGGTTTGGTCTCCAGGGGGTAATATTTGTCTCTGAAGCAGCTAAGTGCTCCATTGTGGTTGCAAATGTAAAATGAGATTAATTTTTGTGAAGATCTGATTTGAAGATTATTATTTGGGCAATTGGTCGGATGTTTAACTGATCTGATTAATGATTCATCATTCATAATGGCTGTTTTTTTTCACAGAGCTGCTGGTATGCAGGTGTATTTTTGTACTTTGTCAGGGAAGAAGCTGTCTGCTGCATCAGTTTAAAAAGGGAACTGCAGAATCGGGTAAAGATCATGAAGTTTTACGCGGCCCTTTTTTACATTTGTCATTTCATCCATTGCTAATATGACAATTTGATGATAGCACAAACCTGAATGTACCCCTCTTGGGTATCAGCTGATGCATGTAAACAATAATGAATCAAAGAAAATAACCAGCACATCAAGGTACTGTGGTGGCCGGAGGTGGCCGTCCTGTAATTGGAGGGCAACTGGTTCCATCCCATCTCCTCCAGAAATAGATAGTAAACTTGTAATTGCTCTTGATGAGCTGATGGGCACCTTGCATGACAGCCCCCACCATCAGCGTGTGAGAGTGCGTGTCTGCACATTGGCTTGAGGTAACAAAGTGCCTTAGTCCTGTTATGGTATTAATAAAGAGAACACATTCACAAATTTAGAATATGACAGAGTTACATTAAATTCAAAAGGAGTGAATAAAACATTTCAGTCATAGTTTCCTGGTATTCAACATTCGCCCACAGAGCTAGTCTGAGGAAGTCGTGTGTGTCCATCCATCAACCCTGGAGTTTGCTGGAAGGTTTTTATTGATCACAGCTTTAGTTGCAAGGTTAAGACTGATCTGAATAATACATCAGAAAATAATGCAGCCATTTTAAAATGAAACCCAAAAATGTACTGATAAAGTGTATTTTGCCATTAAGTTCTCACAATAGACAACTTGAGCTCACAAAGATGTTTTTGCATGACTTTGTGGGCAGTTACGCCTTTTTATCCCCCCCTGCAGCTGTTGTTAGCCATCAGTCACTGTTAGCATCAAGCTAAATATATGTTGCTGGCTCCCTCTGCATTCTTGAGTCATGAAGAAGTTATACAGGAGGGGAGAACATCTTGGTGGGCTCAAGACACCTTGGTGTGTGTACATAAATGGCAAAATTCACTTTTTAGATGTAGTATTGCTTCAAGACTGACAACACCATCAGACTTTAGCCCACGCTGAAAACCATCACTTGAAGCTCACACAATCTCACCTCCTGATGTCACACTTTTCTGCTTTCACCATCTCATCCCAGTGGAACCTATTGATTGGCTTGCAGTTGGCCAGTGGCTCTGGCTGGTGATGTCCTGGCTAGGATAATAACAACAACCTCTCATAAAGGGGTAACCTGCCTTATCGCTCGGTGGATTTACATACGGGGGCAGTCATCGTGCCCAGGCTATCTGTGACTGATGGTGTGTGTCTGCGCCGTACTTGTAGCCTTTGTTTTCATTTGGCAATCAGGCCTGTCAGGCCCCGCTGCTGCAGCGATCAATGCGCCGTTTGGAAGATTGCAATGTGTTTGATTGTCTTCGTGTTTGTGCAGTTCAACTAGATGTATTTCTGTGGGCCATCGTCCTCACACCCACTGAATCCATCTCACTGGGTGTTGCTGTGAAGAAAATCCAGGGCTCCTCTCTCAGGAGCCCCCACTATTACAATTACACCCTGATATACTCTCCCACAGAGGCTTAGATATTAAAATAATGTTGTACAATATTGTATTTTAAAAGAAAACATAAATTCAGAAATATGGTAATAAAGTACTTGTGTACAACTGCATTCTCCAAGGCTCTTCCAGTGAGGGGATGTGAGAGGGAGAGCGGGTGGATGTGGGGGAGAGGAGATAGGAAGCGATAGCTCAGCAGAAAGTTGTAAAGTCCTTTGGTGACTAGCTAATCTGCCAGGCTTAGGGCAGCTAGTTTTCTCTGTGCTCCCATGGAGGAAGAGGGAAGCTTTGGCGGGGCTCACCATTCAAGCCGCCAGGGCAACAGCCACATGGGGAAACCCAAACACATCGATTAGCCGTCAGGGGGTGGCATACGGATAGCGAAAGATGGACTAACTCTCTTCCAATCCTCTCCTCTGACCACCTCCGCCAGCTAGACCAGTGTTTTCTCACTGGAATCTATGAGTATGGTGGAGAGGAGATTGGGGATGAAAGCAAAACAGTCAGGAATGAGGAGGAGGACAAATGAGGAAAGTGTGGTGCGCGAGAACAATCGACAAACAGAAAGACAGGAATCAAACAAGCAGGCGAGCCCAGAACAGTCATGTTTTGTTTCACTCAGATCACAAGCCAAAAACTGGAAGTGTGCAACTGTGTGTGTCTGCTTGTGTGTGTGTCATGAGTGTGTGAGCGCGGCAGCTGCTGTGTTGCCGTGTTTATGTGTGTGTGACTACAGCTTTACGGTAAATAAAGCTCTAGTCCTGGCAGGGAGACAGGTGCGGCAGGCTGGGCCAAAGGAAAGCTACAGTAAGTCAGGACGAGATAGAAAGAGAGAGAGGAAGAAGGAGCGACTCTCTTGAAAGAGCCAAGCGGACAGTCTTTTGAAGTGGCCCACATTGGCATATCATGAATAAACATGAGGCTGAAGGTGTTTGCCTCATTAGAGATCAAGAGGCCATGTTGATTTACTGCACCAAAAATCCCTGCAAGTTCATCCAGTAGTATTTATTATCTTAGCCCTCATGTTCATCTAATCATGCATGTACTGATGTGAAAGAATGGAAGCACTAATTAAACTGAAGTGCGCCACGTAGACATTAAAATATCTAAGAACATCCACTTTGCTGTATGATCTATTCATGGCTGAGTTCCTCCAAAATATCTCCCAATCATGTTGTCATGCATACTAATTTTTCACATTTATCAAAACAAAAAAAAAAACCCTACCTGATTTCAGGTATTCACTGTAATTTCATTTTTTCCAGTTTCCCAATTTTCATCTGCTATAAACAAAGTTATGTTAATGTCTGTTACTGCTGATAATGATGCCACAAATTGCACAATTTTCTCGGCACCTCAATGACAAATCATAACTCATTTTCATCTCATGACACCTCCAGGCACTTGGAATATTAACCCAGTCTTCCCCGCCTCAAGGCTGAGAATATGAACCAACACCTTATAAGCTCATGCAACCATTCCTATATGTGGCAGTGGTGTGATTAGAAACGCTGCCTGGTGAAGTGCTAATACACTCGCTTGTGTTTGATAGCCTCCAGCGCGGCAAGCTGCTGGTTGTGAATAACCCTCTGCATAACTAACAGTAGTTTTCAGGGTCGTTCCATCAGTGTTTTAGGGCTGTGCACTTTACTAACTGACAGCACAGGGTTCATCTGAAAGCATTAGAGGAATCAGTAAGAGCCCTTAAGTCGTTTCGAGGCGGATTGGGGTGGAGATTAAGCAACGTTGGTTAAAGGAAGACGGGAGGGGAAATGCTTTTTTGGGTCTTACAGGCATCTGACACCTCCTTCATAATAGTCAGCTAATCCTTTTTTATACGGCGTGTGTCTGTCTGTCTTCCTTTCCAAACACATTGGCAACATCTAAACCTACAGACATGCAAGCAAGCACAAATTTACACACACACACACACACACACACACACACACACACACACACACACACACACACACACATACATGCATACACATCTCAAAGGCATTCATAAACACTCATCTTAGTTGGGTAAACTGATGAATGGAGAGAACTGTTAGTAATTCATTGAAATATCTCATCATGTGACTTGATATCAAATATTGTGCATCCATGAAGAAGAACCTGGCCCTGAATTATGAGTTGCAGCTTGCTAAGGTGCTAAAGGAATCAGTGCTGCTATTTCTGGCAGAAGCTTCTTATACCCCAAATTGACTCATTATAATTAATAATGACAGATGTCCCTTCATGTTTGTTTTGCACGATTGAAACAGTTTCCAATTTCTGTCTATGCAAACACTAAGTACTCCTTGAACTCATTAAAAATAAATTGATATGTGACATTTGATATCCATTGCTGAATCTCTTTAATGACACTGATGTGGCAGACTCAGTTTAGGAAGTTAGGCTACAGGAGAGGAAGAAGTCATTTTGTCCCTCTCATCATTATCTTCCTCATCACACACTCTGATTGCACAGACCAATTAAAATGGATCAATCTTCCATTCGGTTTGTGCCACCGGATTGTTGTGTCATTTACAGAGCATTATGGCTGCCCGTGCTCACTCCTTGTTTTTTGTTCCATTCTCTCAGGGGCTGTCGAAAGTAATAAGTGTGTTTCTTGATGTGCGATAATGCGGTCCTCTCTGTTCCTTTTGGGTCTGTATTGAAATCTCGATCCTGTCCCTCCGCAGTGGCTATCTCCCTCTGTATCTGAAGGACTGATGATATCTCCCTCCCCTGTGAATTTTCTCCTCTCCAGCTGAATTAACAATTCTTCCACTAATGCTCTTTTTCTCAACTTCTAATATTTCCTCTCTGGTTTCCCGATCTTTCTCTCTTATCTCTCGTTCACCGCTACATTTTCATTTCGCTGTCCTCTCCCTCTTCCTTTTGCCTCTCTGTGACGTTCTTATTTGTTCACCTCAAACACTCTAGTCTGTCTCCCTGTGGTCTGTATTCTAAAGTCATTTGCATGTCTCTGGCCAGGGAGCATCAGAGTGTAACCTGTTAAATTGGAATGTTATGGCGAGGCAACACACATGCACGAGGAACTGTTGAGTTAATGGACAATTTACCTCACCTCATTGTTATGGCCTTTACATTCATTAAGCCCCCTCTCCTCCACATCGCCTTCTCTATCTCCCTCTCCTTCTCTACAATCTTTCTATCCCTGCTTGTCATCATCATGAAAGCCTAGCGGCATTGTTGTTCCTCTTCTTCTTCATTGTGTCCTGCCTACTCTATGTTTTCTGTGGCCTTTGGTTTTACTCTTTACCCCCCTCCTGGCTTCAGCAGTCCAGCCTGATTCCTCCAGCGGGGCCAGAGTAAATGGTAAAATAATGGTAACAGCCAGCCATAAATCAACCCAATTGAAAAACATCACCATTAGACTCTCTTTCCCTCCCTCATCTGCTCTTTTCTGTGCCCTTCACCTTTGTTCCAGGAGGGAAATGCAGGGAGGGAGAGCTAACTATTAGTAGGTGTTGTGAGGGAAAACAGAGGCTTCCAGAGAAGGTGAAGGATAATGAAAAATATATACGAGTGTGTGTGTGTGTATTCATTTCTTCCTTCACGAGTGTTCGGTTTCGCTGTGTGAAATCTTGTCTTTAAGCTGGTGTATGGCGATGCCATGTGCAGTGTCCTGACCCGAAGCTTAGAGGAGGAGGCTCATGAGGAGGAAGAATGTCCTTGTGTCAGCACATCCGCAATCTGTTTGTATGTGTGTGCGTGTGTGTGTGTGTGTGTCTCACAGGCTTAAGGGAGGGGAAAGAAAAATGCATTTCAGTGAGACAGCTCGAAAATGGCAAAAAGAAAGGAGTGATGGTGAGAGATAGGCACAGGCGGAGTGGATGATGGTATGAGGAAATTTGCAACAATGGGTGGTGAGTGAAGCGAGGCGTTAAATGTGAGATGACACAGACATACATACTGTAGACACACAATCTAATTCAGACAAATGTGTAGATACACACACACACATCTGTGTACGCACACATTTAGTTACAGCAGCTGATTGCAGGCAGCAATGTGTTGTTCAGGCTTTATTGGACAAATAAAGGCAGACGCCAAGCAGGGGCCTGTCTGGGTTTGGTTGCTGTGGTGATGCTTGCAGTGGTTGCAGTACTCAGTATTCAATAAACGTAGCTCTACTACAATGCAAAAATACTCAACAAAGTCCTGCAATTTCAGTTTTGGTTCACCCAAATTACATATTTTCCTCCCTGATGGTATCACTTTGTCGCAAAGATTGCTGCCTCGACCCCAATACAATAGAGGAGAGTGGATTTTTGCTTGTGGTGCAAACACCAATAGAATATTACTTTTGAGAAATTCAGCATCATAATGTTCTTCCAGAAATGTCCACAGACTTCAATAGAGGATTTCAGACCAGACAGTTCTATTAAAGGAGGAAGTATCCACCCTGGATGCTCCCTGAAAACGAAGAACTTGCAAGGGCTTTTTTCTGTTCGCTCTCACACCAACGCTGAAGAGTCATCGGTTAGCATACTGTTGTCATTTCATTGTTTGATAAAACGATGTGTGACATTTTCAAAGGACAATGCAGACAACAGTTGTGTACACAGTTTGTCAGTCCATGGGCTAAATTATCATTCTTTCAATCTCAGCTTCGCCTGAACTTTTCTAAAACTATAATATGGTAAAAAACAAACAGACAAAAAAAAACCCACGTAAATCTCCCAATCGGGATACTTTGTTTTCCCTCTATTGGCCAACATGCACGCTGCCATCGACAGTGTGGAGCATTCTTGGAAGACATGTTTGATGTGTTCCTGTTGATGATGCAGCTCAAGGATGCAGGAGGTGATGACCACACCCTACCATGTCTTTGGCTCTGTGGGTCGACGCCACTCAGCCCCAAACCCATATGAAGCTGCTTAGCCTCACGACTACAGATGTACATCTATGCAGTAGCTTCAATAACGACTCAGAGATCTCTATATATATGCAGCTGTTCATATATTTTCTGTGATTAACTTTTTTCATCTATGCACCACTATGCAGCCCTTCAGGCATATAAATAAAACAAACCACAAAGAACTGTGTTAAAAAACAAGCAGAAAGTGTGTAAATATGATAAAGATGAATACCTGTGTACCAGAGTCAATACAAGGCAGCTGCATAAAGTTATGAGTGTTTTTTCCCCTTTGATGGAAGCCATTAAAATAGATAAATCAAAACAATGCATATCCATGATCATGTAGTAAGAAATGATCAATATACAGGCAATGAAGCGAGTAATGTCTGTGGAAAAATAGAGTCAATGTAAACAGCAGGAAATCTGGTATCCTGTTTAAAGTGGAAAACTTCATGCAACACCAACAGTGCCGGTGTAGCAGGTAAAAAGATCCGCTCCACTGAAGTGATGCGGATGCGCTGTGTATGTATTTGAGAAACAAAATGTGCCAGCATGGACCTGAATGTGTCCTTAATTATTTCATGTGTGCAGGATAAATGGAGATATGAAAATAAATGCAAGGATATTATCGCTAAAGTTCCACCTACCTTAGACCTCATTATATTTGTAGATTATACAGCACAAATTTCATGTGACTAAGTAGATGTCAGGTTGGCTGCTGCTCTCAGCACAGGAGAACTGGAGGAATGAACCAAAAATAATAACCTCTTTATTTATTTTTAAAGCTGGCTATCAAAAGCATAGTGAAGAGTACAGGTGTAGCCTAAATGTTAATAAAGGTGCATATATGTGCACTTTAAATATAATAAAACTAACAGTCCATTTGTTCTTTTACCTAATTTGACTAATTTGTTCATTTAGTCGAACTGCTCAATTTTAATACATCAATAAATGTCCATTTGCATAATTTTACAATTTTATTTTGGCAGTTTGGGGAAGCAGGAAGTAGCTGCTTCAAGATGGAAGCACTGAGCCCTGAACGACTCACCTTTGGTAGTTCATGCATACTTTGGAGTGACACAACAATCATTATTATGTGTTTGAACTTGGTGGTTGGTTCATATATAAGACCAGTCACATAATTCATGATTCCTATTCTGCTCAGAAACACTGACCCCAAAACTGTTCTTAAAAAAGTACTTCCAAGAACTATGATCATTTTTTGTCCTGGCACTGTGTGCACCAACAAGACGGTTAGTTCTATTAGTCTGGCATTTCTTAGAATGATGAGTAAGTGCCTCTTTTCAGAACTGCTTTTATGAACTGCTCTCATTAAAATGTATATTTCTACAAAGATTTAAACACAGTCTATCTGTATGGATAAATTTAGAGTTTTTGAGAACAAGAACAAAAGCTTTTTTTTCAGAATTTCAGTAAGGAATCTTTAACTGTATATGCATAATTGTCATCAGCAAATACAAAAAGGAGAAGTAGGGCACAATCTTCTATTAAGTCATCAAGTATTTATGCATTGCGCCAAAAACTCCAGCTTTTGGGTGAAACACACATAATATGACACATCTTGACAGACACACCCACAAATTCATGCAGACTCACAGCTCAAAGGCCACGCTGCATGAGGTGCTGCTGACGGGCGTCGTGTTAATATGCCAGTTGTGCTGGAGGAGTGGGTTGTTACCAGCTGGATGACTTAGAGAAGGATAGGCCAGAGAGGAGAGGGAGGGTGCTGTGTGTGTGTGTGTGTGTGTGTGTGTGTGTCTGTGTGTGTGCGCAACCTATAGTTATTTATTTGTATACAATGATGTCTGTTCCTGCAGATTGACAGAACACAAAAATCATTTTCCTTCTGAAGTATTTTATGTAATTACAGAATTATTTTTTCCCCACTTTTCTATTGTGGGGATATGAACATCTCTTAAAGAATGAAACCAGTATTGAAATATGTGATATCTAAAGAATTTGGAGAGTAATTAATCATTGTCTAACAGATCAAAGTGTGTGTTCATCTTCTTCTTCTTCTTTAATGTTAGAACCAAACAACCACACAAGTAGGTAAACCCATCTAACCTGCACTATTTGTACTTTGATCCGATACTAAGTAATACCAAGGCTACAAAACAAACATGCTCAAAGCCTCTCCATCAGTACTTACTGAACTCTGAATGATACGCTTGTAAAACACAACAGCAATCAATCAGTGTACATTTAATTATGCTCCTTTTCAGGGGTCGGTTTTAATATTTGTGGGACAAAATCATTCCCTGTAACATTAACAGCTACATTAATTTTTTTCTCTTCTTCAGCCTCAAATAAACATTTAATTCGTACAAATAAAATGACTGGTTGAAGAAAAGGCTTGAAATTGATAATTTTATGTGCAGATCGATTCTCAAAGAAAAGTATGTATCAGTTTTATAGATATTTTGGGATCGATCCGCTCATCCTGGCTCAAAACAGATAAGGTGTTGTTGTGAAGTAACAAGTTAGTTATAATTAGTTTATGATCTGGCACCAGTGCTTTTCTCAGGATATTGTAGATAATGTTAAATATTTTGTGACAGAAACCCTCTATTTTAGTGCACAAACTGTGTATGAAATGTTTTTCCCGGAACTGGCAGAGTTTCCAGAAACACACCAGGCAACTTTTTATTTCCTTGAGAATAAATTCTGATACAAACATTCCATCATGATATCTTGTGAAGGGCTTTTTACAGAGAGTAAAACTTAAGTAAAGGCCAAGGCCAAATTAACTTTATCACAGAAATCCTCATCATTTGTACTGCCTGTACCAAAGATAATAGGACTTTTCCACTTCACCCAAATTGCACATTTGATATCATCTGTGAATCTTTCATATGTGTGAAGAGTTTTGTCAGCTGTGATGCATCAAACAGTGTCTTGCTGAGAAAATCTTCGTCATTCTGGGTGTGATTTCTAAGCATCCATAACACAGTATTGTATGATTGTTATCTGGAGAACTTTTGATATTGATCGGAGTCATTTCCCACTTGCCACTCCCATCTTTGCTCTGATTTATTTCTCTTGAAATAAATAAACAGAGGTATGGAGGAAAGGCCTTGCTATGTAAATGGAACGATAGTGGTTGATGACAGGAAGATGAAGGAACGAGGGAGTTAAGGCGGAGAGATACTCCTGATGAGGGAGAGGAGAGAAGGAGGCTGATGATAGAATGGAGATTGCGGGGGGTGTGTGTTGTGAAGGAGGAGGGAAAAGGATGGAGCGATTACGGGATGTATTTTTTTCCTCCATCTTGAAGGAGTGTGGTCTTCACTGGCCCCCTGCGGCACTGTCCTCCCAATCTCCATCCCTTAATCAAGAAGAAGAACAAAGATATGCATGTTATTAAAAATCAGGCCTGTCAAAGGGAGCAAGGGAGAGAAATAAATAAATAATGGGATAGTAGAGTACAAATATAGTGATATCCTCCAGGCATGTTCTATCTATCGCTCCTTTTCCCTCAAACATGAAAGAATTCTTCTTTCACCTCTTTCTTTGCTGTTGATTTTCATTGTCTGCCTTCCCCACGTCTCCACGTCCTACCTCATTTTGTAGCGCCGGCTGTCCATCTCTTTCATTCTCTCTCACTCATTGCTATGCTTCTCTTCTGTGACTGGCTCTGTCTAACCGTCTTATTAGCTTTGTTCTCGTTCCCTGTCGCTCACCTGTTTTTTTTTTCTTATGCTCTGCTAACGCTCCATCCTCTATCACACTCTTATTTAGAGTGATGTCAAGCTAATCACTCTTCCACTGTTTCTCTCTGCCTCTTCCTCCCTCGGTCACTCTGTGGTGTGAATGATGGATAGTGTATTAGGTGATGTGTGTGTGTGTGTGTGTGTGTGTGTGTGTGTGTGTGTGTGTGTGTGTGTGTGTGTGTGATTATGATGTTGAGTGACGGGTGAAAGGTGAAGCATGGGGCGCGGCTGCAGACGGAGGCATCAGTGTGTCATCTTTTATCACCAGGATGTGTTACCTCGGTGTATGTCCAGTGTTTACAGGTCAGGAGAATTCCAGGGCTGCAGTCAGAAATCACACACTCACTGAGGACTCTTTAATCCACAAGTCACATGTTAAGATTGAGTTTGACTTTTGAAGATTCTCACAGTGGGAAAAAAATGACAGAAATTAAAATTCCCTAAAAACACTGTGCAGGCTCAATATCAGCATGCAGACTGAGAAACACTCAATTTTTAAGTCTGCACTCTATGTAGCCAATTCACAATGGAAATGAGGGAGTTGCTCCCATATTGCATCATATCCTGTTAGCACAAAATGATAAAGTACATTGATTTTTCTATCTTAACTGCAAACAGAATATACTATGACGAGTGTCTAGTACTGTATACAAATGATATCCAGGGCTGTCGCATTTTCCAAAAAATGTTGTAAAACGTTAGTTTGAATTTGAAATTAAAAGTGATCGCCCGAATAAAACTGAAGTAAATGAGGCTGCGGTGCAGTTTATTATCCCCACATGTCCAGCAGATTCAAATCATTATCAGTTCATTAAATGGCTTTTATTAGTAGTAGAGCCCAGCTGATAGTGGCTGTGCCGATATTGGTATTTGAGGGTAAAAATATCTTTTTATATCACGTGTATTCGGTGACATAATGTGAGCTGCATTTTCATATCATTTCATCTAATTTCAGTATATAATATTCAGGTCTAGCCTTGTTTTGTATGTCGAAACCTACCCAGACCGCAACCGTAGGGTTTGATTCTACAAATAAAGTACTTCCAGTGTGCATGATTGTCTGGTGAAACAAGTCTGGCAAACCTTCTCCAAGAGGTTCCAAGTCTTGCCTAAAGATCTTGTGATATATATTCCTTTCTAGTAAGGTTTCAAACAGATGAAGATGATGGTAAAACTAAACATACTGCGTGTTTTATGCTGGAACGATACGTTCCAAATATACGTGGATTTAATTCACCTAATAGTTCCACCCACATTTGTACAATGACCATGTTGAGTTCAAAAGCTTTGCATTACCTTGATGAAGTTAATGATGATCTGAAGAAACTATGTCATGTCCCCTCACAGGGGGCTGTTGCCTCAGGGCTGCATTATTCTTTCTGTTCATGTTCAGGTAATCGTGTTGACCCCTGGATATTCTATAATGTTCAGCCCTCAGCGTCTGTCACTTTCTCTTTATAACTTTCACTTTCTTTCTCTCTCGCTCTCTCTCTCTCTCTGACACACACACACACACACACACACAAATCATTTATTCCCATATATAAATCTACCAATGCTGCTTTTGTCAGGTTTTCTAGCAGCATTCTTGATTTTCTTTCTATGAAAAATTGTGTAGGATAAGAAATAAGAAGGATTCAGGAAAAACAAGTCGGATTTCTTGGGTCCCTCCAAATTTCAACCACCTACAGACCCAGGTGCAGAACATGATTGGTTTTCTAATAAGTAAGCTGGCGTGAGATACATGGAGGATGTGGGACCACCTGGGCGGGTGTGTGCACAAACGTGCTTCATGGAATGTTTAACAGCTGTGTGTGAGTGTGTGTGTGTGCGTGTGTGTGTGTGTGTGTGTGTGTGTGTGTGTGTTTGTGTGGGTGTAGCACATTCGCCCTTGGTGGTGCTCATTAGGCCATTATGAGGATGATGTGGGCTCATTACCCATTGAAGATTCACAAAAGCCACCATCCGATAATGATGAGGAAGGCAACAAAGAATGTTTATGATCTGCCCTCTTGTACCGTCAGTTGTACTATATTGAGATCAAACAACCTTAACTAACTAACACTGAACCGTGAGGATTAGGGGGGGTTTTGTTCCTCTGTCAGAAAGCCTCATCCGCACTCACATATATTTTTATCTCTTGGGCTATTTACAACAACCTTCCCCCTTATTTCCAAGTGCATTGCAGGTGATCCAATGAGGTTCCAATTATGTTATTTTCCAGAACAGGGACTTATAGGCCAATTTAAGGCAGTCAGACCTTTGCGCATCTTCAGACTGCAGGAATTATCCGAGTAGGACCTCTATCAGGGCTGCTTTCAGGGGAGGAATAAGTACATACTCAGGGTTAGGAAACTCTGAGTGGATTTAATAAAGGGACTCAATTTCTATCACACTTTTCTACCTTCATGTCTCTTGGGCAGCTTTCCAATGATGCCTCTCACTGATGGTGAAGGCTGACAAAATTCTCATCCGGAGCAATTAGGAGTTCAGTAACTTGCATAAAGACACCTCAAAACACTCTCCAAAAGAAGGAAGTGAAGCGACACCGCTTTGAGAACAACTCTTTTATTGGACATTTTTGACAAATAAACAAGTAAGTAAATAATAATTCAACAAGAACAGATATCCTGTATCTAACCCCCCCCCCCCCCCCCCAGCCCTTCCCAGTGTCCCACGATTCTTCTATGGTGCATTCCCCACACCACCAGAGTGAAAAATTTCATGATATTGATCCTTGCACTGCAAATCATATAGATGTGTCAACTGTGTCCTGGTGCTAAGAATTTTGGGACAGCAGCCATCTTTGGACAAAGACCACTCAGCAGCAAATTGCAGTCTCTCCCATTCAAGCCCAACAATGAGTAATCACCAAAGACCCTAACCCATCATTTTCCAATGAAACTTTCGATTTTCATCCCCAGAAACCCCCCTTTGAAGAAAATGCCAGGCAGGGTCTTCGCTTCATCACAAGCGGATGCAATTATTTTGTGTGACAAACTAGCACATAAAAACCTGCATTTAGTCATCAGCAGAAGGAACAGATGGTTTGTTGTGTTCCATTTTGTTGTGTGCCATTTTGTTGTGTGCCATTTTGTTGTTCTTCTTCTTGTTCTTCCTCTTCTTTTGCTTGTTCTATGTTGTTGTTATGGTGAGCTCAGAATTTAGGTCATAATCAAAGCTGTTGCAGGATTATTACGTCGACCGGTGAGCCTGAAGTGCAATGAAAACAGAACGGACACTGGCTTTCTGTTCAAAGTTCTGCAGCAGATAATCATGTTATGTGCAAGTATGGATAGTAACAGTCAGGAACCGTGTGAAGTTTAAGCACGAAGATGAAAAACATAAATGAAAGATTGACAGAGGTTAGCGCACCAGCAGCTGGCCTTATCATAACTTTAGATTTTTTTTTTTTTAATTTAGTGGCAGAAAAAATAATCAACCATCCTTTCATTGATGGGTCGTATGAAGCAGTTGCTGAGAGATGATAAGAAAGACGGTGAAGGACAAGCAACTGTTGTTCCTGAAAGAAACTCAACCACACAATTTAGAGCCACTTGTAGAAGCACTAATTTAGAAGAGGAGGTGAAGTATTGCTCAATTCAAAAGAAGTGAGGATTTCAATTGATGTGAGTTTCTTAAACTACTGCACTCAGTTGTGGTTTTCAATTCCTCACAGACTCCAAGCTGTTGCAGAAATATGACATTTTGGACTTAAGTAGTGGCAGTAAAAAATTAGTACTAGTTGATGTGCATGTCAATGAGCCTACATCCAGCGTGTACAATTAAAAATACTGTAAGGGCTGTCCTAACAGTCAACCACTTTCTCCACATGTTCAACGACAGAGCAAAAGCACAGAGCTCTTTTCAGTTTCCTGTAGTCCTTCGATAACATGCAGAACCTTGCTGTAATCTCAGTACCAGATTACTTTACAAGACCTTGGGCCATCAGCTGGTTCCCAGCCGAGTACAATTACTACCATTACTAATTTCAAACTGGTGCAAGTGACATTTTCATGCCAGGTGCTCCCGTCCTTCAACTAGTAAATGAAGCTGCGGTCCACCTAAGTATGTCAAAGAGACTGAGTCTGGTGCTGATGTGTAAAATTTATAATTGACATCACAAACACAGATATAAAAACATATTGTAACTGTACAACTGATGTGCTACACACTAAATACACAGTTAAACATAACTACAAAAGGTACTAACATTACAAATACTATCCATCCATCCATTTTCCATCCTGTAAAGGGTCGCGGGGGGGCTGGAGCCTATCCCAGCAGCCTTCAGGCGTGAAGTGGGGTTCACCCTGGACAACCATTCACACTCACAGTCACACCTACGGTCAATCTAGAGTATCAATCAGCCTCGTCCCCTCTTGATGTCTTTGGACTGTGGGAGGAAGCTGGAATACCAGAGAGAATCCACACAGGAACAGGGAGAACATGGAGACTCACACAGAAAGACCCCGTGCTCGAGCTCAAATCCAGAACCTTCTTGCTATGAGGAGACAGTGCTAACCACTGCACCACTGTGCCACCCTACAAATACTATGTCCATGGCAGATCCAATACAAAAAGAAATAATTTCAGTGTCAATTCAAATGAAAATTTCATATTTGAGTGAGCTATCACTACTTAGTAGAGGGGTTGATTATTCTGTTTCGTTTTGTAAGTGTCTGAGCTGTGTTTATTTTGTATCAGGTTTGCCAGCCCTTTGGAAGTCCTCGGAATAGTGACCAATCACAGGGGACTGGGCGTGGCAGGGGACACGGAGGAGGGCCGATGGGAGTGGTAGATTGCACAGACCGTTTGTGCGGGATAAAGAAAATATTAGGAAGAGAGACAGCAAGAGGCACAGAAGCCCTGAAGATCTATAAAGCTCTCTCTCCAGTCAGTCATGTCTAACTGCTCTATATGAATCCAAAATCAATTACTAAGACCCGAATATGAGTATAATAGCTCCCCTTTAATTAAATAAAAGCTAAACAGACATGAGATGCTACACTGCACACTTCACATTTCCCATCTCTATGTTCACTCTACGTTGTTTGTGTCGAAGCTCTGAGATTCCTGTGGTTTGCTGATCTTCCATCATAGCGTTCCCCATCAGTGAGTTGGCATTTTGCCACAGGGCTGGTCATGCTAATAAAGATCCTTTGAACTGAACCGATTGACTTGAGACATGCAGAGGAAAAAGGGGAGGAGATGAAAGAAAAGAGAAAGTGAAATGGAATTATGAACAAGGAAGGAAAGAACGAAACAGACAATGGAAGGTTTTGTTATCATATTTCCTAAGACCTGTCCAGGTATGAATCCATGAATTTTGCAATTCTTTTCTGTCACCCATGCTAACATTCATAATTAAAGGCTAGGCAGGCTGGATCTGTCCACCAGATAAGGGCAGATGAGGAGCTCAGATAATGCTAGTTTCAACCTTCATTTGATTTTTAAGGTCGTACTCAAGGGGCATTTGACATTTTGACATCTGACATTTAAAAGAAGTGGGAAGAAGACTTGAGTTTGGCATTTTATGAGTTTTTCAGAGGGGGACAGTACTTTAAAGTTAAATGTGAGGAGAGAGAGGAGTGAAACACTCAGGGCTGATTTGAACTGATTTCTCGCTCCTCTGTCAGAACTAAAGCATCACCGGACATCATGTTATTCCCACCTCCAGTCATTCTACACCACTAACTGTACTTCAAATGTCAACCAAAGTCGTCACTTTTCCTGCCCTGATGTTATATATTGCTCAGTGTTATCTGAATGAAACATTTATTGTATTGATTCTGACAGATCAATGGCTCAAGTTCAAATGGAACCTAGTTTCATATTAGCAAAAAGACTGTCACAGAATCCACACTGAATGTCAATCAAACGGTCAATTATGGAACAACTAGAAATCCACAGGCAGGATAAAAAAACACACTATGTACTTAGTTACTGTACCACTGATGAAGCAATGTGACATCTTGTGCGTGGGCCTGCGGCAGCTTCAGGCTTGCAGAGGCTGTCTAGTCCCTCTAATGAAGATGGAGAGAGAGGTCAGAGATGATAGCCAATCTAAAAGAGGACCTTGATATGACTTTAACACTGTCATATTGTGTCACTGTGTGTGTGTGTGTGTGTGTGTGTGTGTGTGTGTGTAATATGTATGTGTGCTTGGAGGTGATGTCCTCCCACCTTCCTGCTGCTATGTTATGACTAGCGTACTCGCTGCGAGCTCGCTGTCAGCGGAAGGTGTCGTCCACACAGTTCCGCCATCAGCACACTGCTGGCTGCTTTTGGGACACTGACAGAAACAAAACACACCTTTACTAACACTCAAATGTTTAATTGTGCACACGCACACAAACACACACAGTTACATCTTGAAAATCATAATATAATTTCTTTTTTTTTTGTTTGCCTAAAGCAACTCCTTATGAGGTTTTGTCTCCATTTTTTTGTGTTTTCTGAAAAACTTGAAAAAAATGACTTAGGCTATTATTCTAAGAATGTGATAATATACTCTTTGGCATTCTTTAAGCGTCATCAAACATAAGGCACACACACACACGTACTTATATCTTTGTGAGAACTTTCATTGATGTAATACATTCCCGAGCCCCTCACCCTAAACCTAACCATCTCAACTGACTGCCGGACCCTTAACTTGACCCTAAACCTAACCAGAACCTCATTCTAACCTCGACCCCAAAAACCAAGTCTTGACCTTCAAACGGCCCTTTGAAGATGTGAGGAGCTGCTAAAATGTCCTCACTTTCCAAAAATGTCCTCACTCTTGGTTTAATACGTATTCTAGTCCTCAATATGTAGCAAGGACAAGAACACACACACACACACACGCACGCACGCACACACGCACGCACGCACGCACACACACACACACACACACGCACACCCACCTGTCAGTTCTCCTTTCAGCTCTCCCAGTGGCCACCTATAAATGTCCATGACGTGCAAACTCATAATAAAACACTGACAGAGACTGTAAGTACACGTCGACTCACCTGACATCTGCCTCCCTGCTTCAACATCAGACTCTTTAGTCTGGAAGCTACATTCAGCTGAAGGTGACAGGAGCTCACATACCCTCACACTGACTACACTTACACTGGCGGTAATAATCCCACTATTGAGCTTATTTGAAATATGATAAGGGCGGCGCAGTGGTTAGCGCTGTCGCCTCACAGCAAGAAGGTTCCGGGTTTGAGCGCCGGTTTGGGCACGGGATCTTTCTGTGTGGAGTCTGCATGTTCTCCCTGTTCCTGTGTGGGTTCTCTCTGGTACTCCAGCCTCCTCCCACAGTCCAAAGACATCAAGAGGGGACGAGGCTGATTGATACTCTAAATTGACCGTAGGTGTGACTGTGAGTGTGAATGGTTGTCTGTCTCTATGTGTTGGCCCTGTGATGGACTAGTGACCTGTCCAGGGTGAACTCCGCCTCTCGCCTGAAAGCTGCTGGGATAGGCTCCACCCCTCCGCTACCCTTAACAGGATGAACGGATTAAGATGGATGGATGGATGGATGGAAATAGGATAATTTTGTCATTAATGAGTTTCCATTCACATTCCATTCCTTTCATTCATGTTTGCATGCTACAGGGCAAAGCCAGAATAATGACCAGTGATACAAGTACGCGTTACACCTGCATGCTTTACACCAAGTTTCCGTCAGGACTTTAATCACAAATGATGTCTGTTGTATTGCTATTGTGGTTACTTTTGAGTTTTTCTTGCTAATAGTACAGCAAACTGTGCTAGAGCTAAGTTTGTAACACTCGTTGGAAGCTGGACCATGCGTCATAAAGCATATGGTGTTTCAAAACTGCTGCAAAATCCACAGACTCGTTGGAATAGATATTTAAGATGTGTACATGTCTAAAGGGGACTTCTGTAATGTCATTAGGATAAAAGTACTCAGCGTCTTGATTATTGCTTTCTCCAAACACCTTACTCTGGTAAAGGACATTAGAAATGCTGTTTACATGGCAGCGTCTTACTGTACTGTCTTCCATGTAAATGGTAGCCATAGACACTAGTCCGTCTACCCCTGATCTTGTTCATTTAATCCCCTCTATTTTAAACTGTTGACCTCTCACACATATAACACATTTTTATCATACATTGTGGGACAGTTACCAAGAGACTCTGGAAAGTTTTTTTTTTTGTTTTCAGGAAATCTGTATTTTTCCCTGCTCAGTGGGACTCAGAATGAAAGCTTGTCTAAAGTGGCATGCAGAGAACTATTTTGCCGCCCTGTCTATGCTTTAATACAGGGCTTACAGCAGCCACAGCGGAGTTGTTGAGCAGCATTGTAACTGAATATTAACAAATACTGTTAGTCAGGAAGAACCAGGATTCAGCCTCGCACTGGGGTTTGTTTCAAATGCACCAGATGATGAAGAAGATGGTGCCTTGCAGACAAGTGGAAGTGACATTTGAACAGTTCCCAGAGTTGTTGCTGAAAAAATTTTCTGAAAAATGTAGAGGTGCTGTGCTTTAAATGATAATGGGAACATTTGTGTGTAGGCTGTCACAGACATACTGTACACAGCATCCCTTGGGTGGGCCAGTGTTTACAGTATGCAGGTAGACAGAGTGTGGGCGTTAAGTTTCAGTTCCTAATGTTCACTCCTTGGAATCATAAAATCATAAGTGTCTGAGTCCATATGTTACCTTCCTCCTGGCTGCCCCAACAGCATCTATGGAGTTTGTCAGCTGTTGTGTGTGTAGCCTGCAGGCTCTTGTGATGGGATCATTTAAGGCTGATTCGCTTCGGTGACAGCAAAAGTGACACCTCCCTTTGTGTGTCATATATCGAGGAGTATATGGAGCTTCAGTTTGTCACATATAGACCCATCTCACCTTGCATCTGTTTTATCTGGAGGTATTTCTCGCCACATCGCTGACTTCATTGTACAGTGTAGGCAGTATCAGGAATGTGATTGTTTTTGCAGTTCAGGACACAGAGGAGATAATTAAAGAGACCCACATTTTTTTGAAGCGCTGTCTGTTATATAATGGTTTAATTTAGGACAGAATGGAATTTGCTATGTGTACGGATGTGAGACCCGCTGGTCAATCATAGCAACTCACATAGCAACAAGCGCTGCGTAGGACAACTGAAATAAATGAGATGAATCAGTAGCAGTGCTGTGCTGTTGGCACGCTTTCATCCTGGCCATGACAACAGCTTTGTGATCAGCGTTTGTCCCTGCATTGTGGGGTGGATGAGATCACCAAGAAAAACACAGAGGACGAAAAAAGTAAAAATAATCTTTTACAACATACGATAGTTGCTTTGATCTGACACGACTGCCTTGTCTTCTAAAGCTAAAGAAGAAACAGACAACAAGATTTGAGCCACTGACAGCAATGCCCTTGGTCAAGATGCATTTATATATTTCCGGTTTCCAGCGATGCGTACAGATGTTGTAGCTGAGGGTTGATGACCTAGCCACATGGTGTGTGTACGATGCAGGTCTGCAGTCTATCACACCACAGCCTGAAGTGAAACCTGAGGGTAGCCTTCATAAATTGATGAGGGCTCACACAGCTCACTGAAGCCGCGGGGTTGGGTGACAGACCACAAGCAACCAAGCGTGGTATATACAAGCCCGTGCACACACACAAACACACACACACGCACGCACATACACACACACACACACACACACACACACACAAGTAATACAATGTGTTCACAACCTGTTCATTGCCACTATTTTCTAGATGGGGTCGGCATGTCAACAAGCTCACAGTGAACGAGAGGGAATAACAGAAACGTGTGTGTGTGTGTGTGTGTGTGCGTGCGTGCGTGCGTGCGTGCGTACTGTAGGGCTTTGTTTGGATGTTAGGCTCAAGTCCTGCGTCACTTATTCCAGCACAACACATCAAACAGACACGAGACAACGCTGCTGACCATATACGGTTCTTCCTGCATGATCCAGGCTCTGGTTTAACCCAACACAGAAAGTAGGACAGAGCCTGGTCCTGATGACCATATTTGGCCGGGGGCTATGTCCCCTGCAGCCATCTTACTTGCCTTCATCACACGCTGCCAGGGCACTGCTGCTCTGCTCCGTTCCTCTTGCCATCTATCCCTGTTGCTTCGCCTCCTTCTCCTCCTCTCTGTCACTTTCTTCTCGTTCTGCCCCTTATCACTCCCTCACTTCCTCTCCTCCTCGCTCATCCTGTTACTGAGCTGGTTTGTCTTGTCTCCCCAAACCCGCTTCTTCCGCTCATCCTCCTTCTCCCCTCGTCACCCTTTTTTACTCTTTCCTTTGTTCTTTCTCTCCTCATTACTTCCTCTGTTGATCCCTTATCCTTCACCAGCAGGAAGCTACATATCTAGGTTTACTCTGCTGGCTGTGTACTGGGAGACGACTCTGCTGGCCTCTGGCCTATTCTGGCCTCATCCAGGCTCTGCTCCTAATCAGCCCAAGTTTGTGATAGTGTTTCATTGCACACCTACATGCATGTGATGCATTTGTTAATGCCCTTGCACTTCCACATATGCTTGATTTATTGCAGACACACATTCACACACCTGTTTTGTTAGTCTTGGGCTATTTACATTCATTTCCTTTAGACTAATCTTATTGAACCAGATATCAGCAGTTTGCCAATTGGGGACATGGCTTTTGTCCACAATTGCACATGTTGTTCCCGATTAACTTGTCTGGTTTGTGTCCCTGAAAGTTGCTTACCCAAACACACTCACCACTTTCTGGCAGGGGGGTTGATCACCTGGAAAATGAATCCTAAAGGCAGAAAAGGCTGGTAGGGATCACCTTGGCTGTGTGCAGCTCGCCGCCCGCTATGCAGAAATAAAACTGGAGCTCCTCCATTTCTCGCTCCCCACTCAGATATTCTTGGACTCCGCAGCTTGGTAAGGAGACACAAAGGGATAGTTGGCATTCGTTAGTAATTTTGAGTCTAAGTAGGGGAGAGGCTCCTCATGTGCCCTGGCTGTAGCATTCCCCGGGAGCCCTCTGTCTTTCCTCTCACTGCCTCCGACTGGAAGGAAACACAAAAAAGCTGTGTAGAGGTTTCTACACCCCCCCCCCCCACACACACAAACACACACTCACACACACACACACACACACACACACACACACACACAAACACACACTCACACACACACACACACACACACACACACACTCATTCATGTACAAAAATTGACAGTATAGGGTTGCATGCATATACACAGGCAAGCACACACACTCATGCAGAAACGATTTAATTTACCCATTGCTGGGAAGGGTAGCTAGCTGACACCCGGGCCAGCTGGGAGCAGGTCTTCCCGAGCTTGTAGGAAACTGTTTGGCTTATGTACACACACACACACACACACACACACACACACACACACACACACACACACACACACACACTGCTTATCTTTGAAAACTAATTGCTTCCCTAGGAATATCGCCCTCTTTTGATATGTTAGTGATTTAGATACAATTTTTTGCTAATTATATCATGGTATTCATTCTTATTTTTCTGTCATCTTTTCATATGTTTTAGTTAATGATTTAATAGGTTTAGTTGTGTCTAGCAGGGCTCTCTAAGTCTTCAGGTGGTGAAAGACAGGACACGATGCCTCTCTGTATGGGATGGTAAGAATCTGTGACCGCCTTTGAAGGGCTGACCTCAAGTTACTACTTTGAATAGTAACAAAGAAAGAAATCCATTGCATGTTGCTATTTTGTATGTTTTCTCTTTGGTTATATTAAGGGCAGAATTTAATTGAGATATGTAGTTATTGTTGGTCTTCTGCACTTTATTTGTTCAACACTATGGCTGTGATTCAGTAATGAGACCTGTGTGTCCGACTAAGCCACCTGTTGAACCCCTTTTGCACTCTGTTCCTCTTCTCCTTAATCTAAAATATATTCTGCCACATAGCTGAGCTGTAATCTGTCATTTTAGCATAAAAGGTAATTGTAGAGTGCGCATAAATCTAGTTATATTACCATAAAAACATGGTCTCAAGGTTGATATAGTAGGTAGATAAAGACAGTTACATGGTAGCGCTAATGAGGTGTGATGAAGATGTTTTTGTTCCAGTATATAGTTTTTTAATACGCACACATGCAGGCACGCACTCGCATGCGTGTGCACACACACAAACACTGGCTTTCCTGCAGGTATTTTATCCAGGAAATTGAGTAAATTGTGGCAATAAATCCAGAAAAACACCATTCTTGATACCCCTGCTATTGTGTTAAAATTTCATCTAGTAGAAAAGGGCAGGATTTCATGCAGATGAGAGAAATGAACCATTAAGGTCTCTACCATGACTGTGTGTGTATGTGTGCGTGTGTGTTTCATTGCCTTTCATGTGTTCGGCAGAAAAGTAGCGCAATTTGGGTGGAGTGTTTACAGCGAAGCCATGTCCGCATGTTTATATGCAATTATTATGAATCTTTTTATGTGCATGGGATGTGTTTATAGCATGGTGAAAGTGTGGTTGTGGCTTAGTGTTTGTGTTTGTGATTAGGTTGTGTTTGCTTTCCTCTTATCAATCCAGGCCAGATGACAGCAGCCCTTTCGTGGAGAGTTAGTTCAGTTTAGCATGAAGATGAGTTTAGCTGGCCGGCACGAGTATATTCCTGTGTGTATCAATGAGTTTATGTGTGCGTCTGTGGGGTATTCTTGTTTGTGTGTGTTTTGATGTCAGCTGGTGGCTGCTACTGTTTGCAGATGTGAATGTTAGGTAATCACAAAAAATCACTCTGATCTATTCCTGAACCTCTGCCATTATATATAGCCCTCTCCTCTTCCACCCACAACCCTTCTCCATTCTCTCACACATATTTTCTCTTGTTTTCCCTCTATTTTCCATCTCTCCACTGCCTCTGCCACTCCTCATCTCTGTCCTCCACCTCCTACTCCCACACTCACTCTATCTCTGTGTTTTGTTATATATTACTGGTCTCTGTTGTTTGTCTCTGGACATTTTTTTATGTCATATCACTTTTTTCCCCTGTTGCTTCACCCGCTGCCCCCAAGCCCTACACTCCCCATCACTAACACGTTCCTCTTCATCCCTTCTGTCCCTCTCCCCCCTCTTCTTCCTCCAACATCCCTTCTTTACCCTTGCTGTCCACCCCCTCCCTTCATTTTTGCCTTCCATCACATGTGTGCATACTGTCAGAGGGGGAGTATTGATTGCACGCTTGGCTGACAGGCACAGTAATGGATGACTTGGAGTGTGTGTATGTTTGTGTGTATGTGTCTGTGTGTATGGGGGGGGGGGGGGTTTGTTAAGGAGCAGTCCTGGCAATAACTCACCTGACCAAGCGGACGGCCGCCAGCCGGGCAGGCGGAGTGAGATGTGCTGCAGCACGCAGTGCAACTTGACAGGCTGCATTTTAAAGCAACTGAGCCAAATATAGGGCAACTTTCAAATCATACCCTGTTTCTTCCCCAGGGAACTCGTTTTTTGACCAGACGCACCACGTGAAAACACCGGCGATAAAATGGACTTGTAAATTCAGGAACAGCAGTCTCCCCTGCCATCATGTTACATTGTTTTACATTTATCTTGAACATGCAGCATATCCAAGGTGCTCTTTTCAAAAACACAGCTTGCTTTGTTGTTGCTAAATTCTGAGCCATGCTCCCCAGTAATCACCACTGCGGCATGGACAGTAACACACTGTAAGACATACACTGCTGTTAAAATGCTAATATGGTCAATTCAATTAAAACAATCTCTTTTCCATCGTCCATAACACCGTTTTGTGCCTCTCAGTGTCCACTCTTTTATGGATTATTATGGAAACAGAGCGTCAGTTCCTCTTCTCTCCGGCAGTTTGTGGACATTGTCATAATGATTGCAGAGCTTTATGCAGCAGCTCTTTTGACAGTGCAATAGCATTTGTTCTTTGGTGCTGATCTAATATAGAGAGACTATGACATTTTGGTTCAGGATACATGCCATTTGAAGTACTATACATTTATAAAAGTGCTTCTGATTCATCAGATATGTGTCGACAGCCTAAATATGTGATTATATTACACACTGATGATGCAGCATTTTTTTATTACTGTAATACAACATATTTCACATATTGTGAATGTTGCTATCAAGCCCTGTGGCATAATGTGCAGCCTTTACTTAAATACAAGCAAATACTTAATCACACCGTATGATTAGCCATTATGGAGCACATTATACCACACCATTTGAATTGAATTGAGTTCAGCCTTAAGTGGTAAACAAAGCTCATAGGCATGAAAAAGGTGTTTGTGTCCCTACAAATAGTAATGCAAATAAATAAGCAATTAAGCAAACTGACATTTCTCATAAATAATTAAGATAAACCTGACCTAGATCAAGCAACGTGAATGAGTGACTCTAATTTGAGATGTCGGTTGTAAGCCGTATAACAAATGAATGTGGATATTCATAATTCTGGATTAAGTTGTGGAACTTCTAAGGCTAATGTACCATGGGCTAACTAAATGCATTATGCATTTATTCACCAGTGCTTGGCAGGCTACTGATTGACTGAACAATAGAGCAAACAAATGCTAATCCTGCATTAAATATGGTGCTGCTGCATACATATTCCAAGAGACATTGCTTTTAGCATATGCTACCATCTATCAGCATAGAGCTGGCGGAGACATAACCAACTATTTAGCATGAGAAAGCTGAAATGCCTGTAGTGGAGTGAAGTTTGACCACTCAGTAGTAAAGTGAAGTGCTTAACTGACCTTGTGAAGGTTATATGCGTTCGTGTACACACACACACACACACACACACACACACACACACACACACACACACACACACACACACACACACAGTTTGGAGGTGACCTGCGTTTCCTCAACAAGAACATGAAACTTTATTTTCATTTCATATTTTAATGGCTCCTCTTCGGCAAGGCAGCCCTGTTGCCCAGATGAACATGAAGACGGTGGATGGGTGAACAGCCAATCTGTCCTTCTGGTAAAGGTACATTAAATATTGACTTGGAGATAGAATCAAGGCCCAAATGGCAAGAAATTATTCATGGTTGTCAGATATGATGTTTTTGATGATCTGAGTTGTTATTAAGCTTCAGACCTCTGGCCTGCAATGCTCCTCTGCTCACCTTGAAGGGTATTGATGTTTTGATAAATGACATATCAGAGTTAATGGCTTACTTCTTAAAAAGCTGATCTGAGCTGCAGGAAATAAGGTTTTACAGACACATAGACACTGTCCGTACAACCTAGTCTATGCTGAAGGTTTTATTGAAACATCTTTACAAAGATACTTAATCTTACTATTCTTTTATTTGATTGTTGAATATTAATTTAAAAATTGCATGCAATATATAGAAAAATGTGCTATGTGTTACAAAAGATTTATTTACATATTGGAACAAACTCATATTCTCAAAACCTTGGAACAAATCTTGTGTTTAGTAATCCTAACAAGTATCTGAGCAATCCAGAAGTCCTCTCCTCGGCCTTGTGCATCAAGTCGTTTTTTTTCCTCAACTGGGTTTGAAAGGCACAGTGAAGGAGAAAAAAAACCTGAAAACAATATGGGAATGCTTTTGTCAGCAATTCATTTCACACAGACAGATAAACAAATAAAAAGCATTTTATGCAAAAGTGTTGCACACATTTTGAAAATGTCCTTCCATATTTCTGAGTGTTGCTAATGCTGGAATATAAGCACACTATAACATGGACACAACTTCAATCTCACCACAAGCTTTGCAAGTTTAATATCCATAACATCCTCTGCAGGGTTGTTCAGCCACTTGTTAACAACCACCATTTTTAAGACTCATACGAAGTCCAAAATCCACAAGTGCTGACGTATTTTATGTCGTAGAGCAAAACATTAAATATCTTGAGCTTGTGTTAACCACAGACCTCATTTCAGGGATTTAACTGAAAACTCATGACCAACTTTCAGCAGTCAGTTGAATTATTCATCAAGGTTAACATCAATCAAGAACAATCTCCAGGGGATGTACTTAACATAAATACCAATAAATTCCCCTTTTAGTCCATGATAATACACAATCACAACCTATAACTTGCATCAATTATAGAAAATATGCACATAATAAATTATGGTAAGTTTAAAGCACTTTTTGTGATCAGTCTTTCGCATAGACAAGCTCGCTTAGTAATTTCGAAAAAATCAAGTAAAACTGTTGACTTCATTTGGGCTTTACTGAATCAGAAAAACACCCTTGAAGAGTACAGCATGTTTGCAGCAAATCTAACTCCACAATCAACAAACTACTGTACATGATTAAAAATGATTTTCACGCATTTCTGGGTGCAGAACAAAAGTCAACATGGAAGCGAATAAGAAACATCAGTCAAGGTCATAGATAAAAAAAATTTCATCTGGTATCCTTTGTTTTAACTTTCCAGGTCTTATCCTCGTAATTCATCTGTAAGGGTAAGAGCTGATCTGACACCCGGGCCTTGACCTGGGGCTGGGAGTGAACCTGTGGCGTCTTCCATAAGTTCTTTTATAATCGTAAATTTGTTGTTAGAATACTACTGATAGTAAAGCTGACACTTACGACACCAGCATTACCATGATGCATAGTTGTGTTTAGACTGTGTGAAGGTCACACTGTGCCGGATGTTCCAATAAGGTGTTGCTGGTAGTGTCCGCCATTACTAGTGAGACTGTTTACGAGGGGTGGAACTCAGATGCTCTGGGGGAGCTGACTCAACCTCGTCTCACAGCGAACCTCGTACATCCGTTGTGGACGTGCCCATTAGAGTGTCCAGTTTAAGCCTGTTTTTCATGTCTGAGGAATTTCTTCATCACACAAAATTCCTCCACAGTCATGAGCTTTAGTTGTGTTGTTTAGAGACCCACTGGGAAAAAAAGAACAAAACACACAACTCCCCAAGGGCCTCATTGCATATCCTTGCACATCTGTGACACGCTGCTGATTCTTTCTGTTCAAATGAAAATAATGTGATCAAATTTTTTAATCCAATAGATGCACGTGGTGGTCTTCTGCTCATCTCATCATTCATTTCTCTTTTTCCTTCTGGAGAGACATGAAGGCCAGTTTATCTGTTAAGATGCAGACTTCAGATTGTCAGAGAGTCAACACAGATTGGTGTTTTCTCAAATTGCATGGGATTATTAATGACTGCTATTCATCATCTGGCACTAATGGAAAGTTTTCTGATGTTTTAGCAGCTGCAAAGTAAAAATGTATGCGTTTGTCTCAGGGCACGTGTCAGACAAAAGCATGAGGCATACAAGATAATTGCTACATTTGTCTTTATTTCATCAAATCATTATTTAACCACTGCCTAGAGCCTACAGTACTCATCTTGCAATTTCTTTACACTAACAGGTTAACAAATGTGTAACAGAGTCATTACTTCAGCCAGGAGACCTAACTGGACAGCAGGTCTGGCAATTGCTAATAAAAGAGTGCTTTTAGATGAGTATCATGGACGTTCTTTAGAGAAATCATCTCCTGAATACTCAAAATAATCTTTTTTTATGGGAATATTGATTCTCTGAAAGCCTTTCATACTACCTGCACCAATCCAGAAAGATGATTCAAGCCTTGTTCATTTTTCCCACATGCATACTGTCCTTGAGTCAAGTGCCTGGTTTCTTTTTCAAACATTCTAAATAGAAATACTGGTAAACTTTCTTAAAACTCATGATGGAACAACAATGTTTTAATCCTGGAATTCTACATTCAACCCTACAGGAGTGCACAATCACTGCTCTGCTGAATGATAATAGTGTCTTGTCCTACATATGTTGGTTCTTACTCTGCATAGTTGCAGATGTTAAGTCTGAGAAGTGCAGTCAGAGTGAATTTGCCTCTTGCCCACGGCAGCTGAAAACAAACCAAATATGAGCATGCTGCTTTCTGCAGAGCAAATTAGTACAGATGAAAACACAAACCAGAAGCCCCACACTTTCACAGCACTCAGTTGTCCCTTTATGTTCATGTATTTATCCTTCTCCCCCTCTAAATTTAGTGTTGTCTTTTTTTTTACTCTCCGCCCAGTCACTCCAGACAAGTACTGAGAATACGTTGGGTCGTCCTGATCCCAAAAGACCAATTTTAGATGCAGTCGTGGATGACAGAATTACACAATGATCTGAGTGGACACGCAATGTGTCCTAGTCATACAGTACACAAACTGGAGCCAGCCGCAGCATGCACTCTTGTTTCAAGTCACGTAGAAAAAACACATTCTTTCTGTTTCTGCCTCTCGCTAGCAGTGGCTGGCCAATCACACAAACAAAAAACACTGCAGTAGCGACGAAGCTCCACTTCACATGACCAGCGAGCTCTGACTCCCCGATCTCTCGTTTACCTGTTCCATCACCAGCTCCCTCTCCTGTCTCCCTCACGCTCTTCCCCACTTCCTCCCCCTCGCATCCTTGACTCTGTTGCCACGGCAGCGAATACTGACAATGAGAGAGAGACAGAAAGACCAAATGCCATCTGAGTCATTTTGTCCACAACCTGTATGTGTGTGTCTGTGTGCAGGAAGGTGAATATGCCGGATATTTTTGTGTACCTCTATATATGTGTGTGTTTGTGTGTGTGTGTGTGTGTGTGTGTTCCTGTGTATGCGGCGCGTCGGTGTGAGTGGGAGAGGTGTGTGGAGTTGGTGCATCACTGTGGCAGTGGGAAGTCAAACACCTTTATCTGTCTCGCTGCATGTTGCATTTCAGTTTCCGTTTTCTATTTCTTACTCCATAAATGTCTAGAGGTTTCAGAGCAACATTTCCTCGACAGCTTTGAGTGATTCACAAATGCTCAAGAAGCCTTTGTGCTTTTTGCAAACAAACACAATTTCATGACGTAATTTCCTTAACGTGAATTATGAGGTCCTGATCAGTCAAATCAAGCCAGATTCATTTGTGTAGCCAAGTATAACAAATCTACAGATATCTTTAAGAGATTTACTGGCTCCCGCTCAGCTCTCTAGGAAAATACTACTCACACACAAAAAAATGCAGCTTGTAAGCAAAAAACAAAAAAAAATGGAAAGAAAGCTCAGGAGAGGGAATTCAAAAAGACAGTCCTCCTCCACGTATGGTTGGCTTTTGTTGTAGCTGAAGAAAAAGAAAACTACAAAGAAAAAGCAGAACACTGCAACAGTTTATAAAACTCATAACACGGAGACTGTATAATCCAGCAATCTTATTATAATAAATCAAATACTAAAGTATCTACCAATACTGCTGTATAATATCCAATAATGAAACTTACACATCCCTCCATGACGTAAGTGGAAACATTTCACATCCACCTGATAGTGATTTTAAATCCACAGCACTCTACCCTCAGTTGTTCTCTACAAACAGTGTGTGTAATGAAATCATTCTTATGTTTCCAAGCCTTTATTCCGAATGCAAATTTTTCCCTCTCCAAACAAGCCAAGGGGCGAGTGAGTTCAAGGAGAGCTTCCTAATTGTGATTAAACTGCTGTGCTTACATAAGCCACAGCTGCAACAAGTGGGACCTGCGTCGACAGCTAGTGACACTGAGTGGCTCATCTTTTTTAAACAGCTCCTGGGGAAAGCAGTGCACTGAGCGTCACCTCCGCCCCATCCCTGCCCCCTTATGCTGATGTGAACAGCGGGTGGTACATATGCATCCACGAAAGATGAAATGCAAACTCGCTGCGTGTATGTACAAACAAATAAGACACAGCAGTGCATCAGGACACAGATGTATTAAAAACAAAAAGAAAAGAGCTCATACTCACAGTGATGTACGTTCTCCTGTATGTTTTTGTGTGACACATTCAGATGTGACGTGTCACAGGCGTACGGCAGTGATTCCTCCAAGCAGACAGTCTCACTGACTTAGGGCCTTTTTGTCAAGGAGCACATTGGGAAGGATTTATCTGTGTCCAATGAACAGAAGCAGCGAGAGAGAGGTGAAGTGTAACTGAGAAAATGCAGTGCTTAGACGGTATAGAGACCTGTGAGAGGAGAGAGGTCATCAAAGCGACAGGGGTACAGAGTGTTTCTGAGCAAGAGATTTAAAATAGAGGCTGAGTGAGAAGAGATACAGAGGTGGAGAAGGATGGAGAGACAGGGAGAGGAGGGCAAATGAGAGATCAGAGGGCCTGCAGCCCTGCTGTGAGATGACAAAATGAACACATAAATAAAGCGGCTTGGAGAGACAGACACAGAAACTCAGGTTGGACACAGCCGCGTTCCGTCCACAGTAAAATAAATCTTATAAAAACAGTGAAGCTTATCATTTGGGATGATTATTTTCCTTTCTGATTAATGTATCAATCTATTAGTTTAGAAAATGGCAGTAGGTTGTAAAAAGGAAACCTTCCCACAGCCCAAGGTGATTGATATCTTTAAATGGCTCCCCCCCCCTTTTTTTTTCCATCAACAGTCCAATATGAAAAGAAATTAAATTCAGAGTCAAATAAGAAAGCAACTCTAAGGCAAATATTTGGCACATAAATGTGAGGTTTTCTGCAGCGACAACCACATTTTGATGGAATTATTCATTTTGAGGACGTGCTGCATTTTCACAAACTAATAAATCACTAATATAATAAATTCACAAATCTGCAAATGTAATTTTATGAAAATTTGATTTGATTAACATGTGCCATGTCCAGAGAATGTGCATGAAATTAATATCAATTAAAAAAATAAAACAAAATAAGTAATACCATGTAACTAGAATTTACAACATGCTGATCTTTGGGAAGATATTCCCACGATGAATATTAATATAATAAAACACAATCAAATGAACAAGTTTTCACGGTCAGTAATAAGAAGCAGATATTTAATGTCTGTAGGTTTGTGCAGTACTGAAATTGAAAAAGCGGATGAAATGGCTTCGCAGAAACAGAAAAGTCATTATTTTGATTCCGTACCGTCCTCTAGCAGTCTGGCGTTTTTATGTGTCTGACTCCACAATCAACAAACGACATTATTAAAAAATATTTTCCTGGGATTTCTGGGCTGCTTGATATCAGAGACTGCAAAAATAAAAAGACAACATGGAGGCGACATCAACCAAGGTCGTGAGGCATAGTCAGGCCCTTGTTGTTTGGAATGTGAGACACAATGAAAAAATAATTTATTGTGTTAACTTTTTATTTCTGGGACATGCAGCTGATTCTTTTGAAATGAAATTGCTCATAAATGATGTGATTAATGATGTAATACAATGTTAGGCATCCAGAGGACGAATCACATCTTGGTCCTTTCTCACATTTGAGAAGCTTGTGGTACTTTTGTGTTACATATGATTTAATTATGTATGTGTGTGTATATATACATATATACACATATATTTTTCAGACTATAAGGCGCACTTTAAATCCTTTAATTTTCTCAAAAATTAACAGTGCGCCTTATGATCCGGTGCGCCTTATGTATTAATTCTGGTTGTGCTTACTGACCTCAAACTGATTTTATGTGGTACACGGTGCTCAAAAATCCGTCAAAATGTTTTAGTACGGCTTTGGTAAGCTACGAAGCTGCACCGCTTGATGGATTTTCGGAGCATTTTGGCAACCGTAGTCAGGAGCCTCGCGGAGTAATACGTACTTTGCTTCAAAATAATAATAAGGTTTGTGTATAAGGACCCCAAAATGTCACCTGTTAATAGACATGCTTACGAAGCGGATTTCAAACTCAAGGCTATCAGTCACGCAGAAGAACATAGGAATAGTGCAGCTGCAAAGAATTCAACATTAATGAATCAATGGTATGGAAGTGGAGGAACCAAGAAGATGACCTGCGCCAGTCAAAGAGGACCAAACAGAGTTTCCGAGGGAACAAAGCAAAATGGCCACAGTCAGAGGACAAAACTGAAGCGTGGGTTATTGAACAGAGAACAGCAGGTAGAAGTGTCTCTGCAGTCTCTATTCGACTCAAGGCAACAGCGGTAGCATGTGACATGAAGATCAATGGCTTTTGAGGAGGTCCTTCTTGGTGCTTCCGTTTTTTGAAAAGGCGTAATCTCTCCATCCACACAAGAACTACCATCTTGCAGCAACTGCCAAAGGACTATGAAGAAAAGCTGGCCATTTTCCACACCAACTGCAAGAACAAGATCTCTGTAAAGAAGATCCGGCCAGAACACATCAACCAACATGGACGAGGTCCCCCTCAACCCCCGTGAACTGTAGGGTTGAGAAAACAGGGACCAGTACATCGCTTAATGCGCGTTGTAATCCGGTGCGCCTTATGTATGAAAATAGACCCGTTCATTGATATTTCACCTTATAATCCAGTGCGCCTTATTGTCCGAAGAACAGGGTATTTGATCTCCCTCTCATCCCTGTAGGGTGGTTCTGTGGTTTCTACCTCCTCCTTTGGCCAGTTTAGAATCCCAGCGGGGTTTCTGATGACTGTACATGTTGATGGCTCGGCCATTGCTCTTACAACCCAGCTGAATTCTTTGTACTTGTCTTACTCTCTGGAGGTTTTTGGTAGTGGTTTACTCTCTTGCTGTATACCGTTTATGATTTGATGTGTAATTACTTAAAGTTATTCAAAGCGTGTGAGAGTGTTGTGAAGTTTTGCAACTACTGCATATGTAAATCTGTTTTTCATTCCGGGGTGGCATGGCTCAGATGTACAGTGGCCATTTAGCAACCAAAGGGTCGCTGGTTTGATCCTCACTTCCCCTGGTAACCATGTCCAAGTAACCTCGAGCAAGATACTGAACCCCTATTGCTCTTGATGGCTGGATATGTTTATATATATATGTGTGTGTGTGTGTGTGTGTGTGTGTGTGTGTGTGTGTGTGTGTACACAAGTAAAACAGATAACAAGCTTCCACCGATAAAATTAATTTTTTCATCTCAATAACCCTTTTATATTCATATCATAGTTCTCTGCATGATCCATGTTAAGCTGCAAATGCTTTTGGAACTGAGGGGAGACTTAGGTACTTCATGTTCTTCAACAACAGCTACCTCTCATGACTTCTTATGATCCTAGATCTGCCTGGTAACAGGGTTGAACTCAAGCATTTTTTTTCCTCAAATCCATTTTTGAAGCTGCACTCTGTGATGTTGCTGTATAAAACCTCGCTCAGATATTGCTTTTTATTTTTCCCCAGTTTGAAAGGAACTTAACAGTGCAGCTTCACAAGATTGTGTTTATTGCTCTACTGTTGCAATGAATTGCATTATTTTCACTGCCCATGTTGTTGTGTCCACCATCTTTAACAGAATTTGTCTGCATGAAAGATTGACTGCCTCACTTTCTGATTCTATATTGCTAAACTTTTAAGATATTTTAAATACATTCAACCTGCACTCAAGCTTCAAAAATGCAATTGTAGATATATTGCAGCCTGTATGTAGCAGCTTCCAGGTAGAATGACATCAAATGAATAAATCACATTTGTTGGAAATGTCGGCTCATCGTAAACTCTGGAAAGAGTTCAAATCCAAACCCTCAAAAGCCTTTAACACTGAGAATGGACATATGAAGGAAAGATGAGGATAAAAATCGACAGAAACCGAAAACAGAAAATGCAGAGACAAAAGGGATAAAGGGAACACAGCAGTGATATGGGAGAGAGAAAGAGGGTGAAACAGAAACAGAAATGGTGAGATTAGAGAGGTTCATGTAAGAGTAGAAGGAGAATGGGTGCACACTGAGAATGCTGAGTCAATGCGGCCAACATGTGCTGCTGCATTGTTATTAGAGTCCAACACAAAGTAACACTTAATCCCACAAAAAGCTAAAAGGAGAAAGGTCCTTGGTATTTTTTCCACTGACACCACTTCTACACATCAAACTGACCTCAAATATTCTGGAACAGCAACAATATCTCAGTGTGGATATCTGACCTGAGCTGTTGATACCTCCGGGGTTCGGACAAATATTTAGAACTGATGTTCAGGTTCAGCTTGTGCTTTCAAGCTCTTTTAGTGAAAAAACAGAATCGAATAAAACTGACGGTTGACTGTGCTACATCCTGGTTATTTAGGCTACATGGAAACATAACATAGACACTGTGCATCTCAGTTACCATGTGGGTTCAAGTCTTTTCTTGAAAGTTTGTTTCATCTTTGTTGTCTTCCCTTCTCCAAATGTAGTATGTACATGTCTATTCTGTAGTTGTCATGGCAAAGCCAGCACTAGGAAAGACTCTTACTTTAAAAATATTCGGCGGACACCATTAAAATCAAGTTAATGTCACACAAGCTGATGCAGCTGAGCTAATATTAAACTTGTTTGGTAACATCGACCTTCACTTTGACATGACGGATTCAGTCGATCCTACATCCTTTATTTTGACATCAGAAAACGTTGCATACAGCAGTTTGGTAGTATGACATTCACCTCGCCCTTAATGTTAATGCACCACATATAGAGTCCCAAAGTCTGAGTCAGGTTTCAAGTGAAATGTGTGTGCATCTGAAGTCCAAGTCTCAGGCTGAAGTCCTCATCTCTGATGTGTTTGTGGCTCTTGATACTGCATGAAGCTTTTCTGATCCTCCATGTGTCTGATGTCTGCTTTTCTCTTTCGCTCACAGCTATTTTATCTAAGTAGCCTGAAGTTGCTTTTTTCTACCCAGCATGTCTGGAACACTTTTTATATGTTGCTGGTCTTTGTTAATTTAGTGGGGTGAGTGTTGTCCCCACCTTTGGTCAATCCAAGAAAGGTCAAACAGCGGTTGTTTGACAGGGGCATAAACTCAGTTCTTCAGGTTGTATTAGCTGCATCAGGCTCAGGTTGGGATCGCTGTTAAAAATAGAATGGCAGTCGGTTTGAGGTGGCGGGGTCACAAGCCCACTTTCTCAGACTTGGGTTCAAGAGAATGTGGCTTCCAGATCTGCACTCACAGCTCTCCAGCTGTCTCCAAAAGGCTCACTGTAGATAACAATGCACATGAATCGTGAAGAATGAACACAATAACACCTCAGTGCTGTAACGGCTGGCGGTACAGTCTTCCTGAATCCACAGTCACTGAAGCCGTTCCACTTGCAAATTCAATTATGGGAATGATTCATCCCTCCATTATGATAACTGTCAGATTTTGTTGTGTCATACAAAAAGGCAGAAGGAGAAAAACAAATGATTCGCCAGGCCCCCCCCCAAACGACACACATCTCCTCTCCTTCTCCTCATCCTCCCCTCAAGCTGCTTTCCTCCATCTGAGTTGTTTTGTCTTTCTTCACATCCCTCACTTCTCCTACCGCTTCCCCTGCTATCGCTCATCCACTTTTTTTTTTGCCTCAGTCTCCGTTCATCCTCTACTCATCCGCCTGGGGGTACGAGGCGAGAAAAGGTTCCCTTGCTTTCTGATTCTCTCCATCCCCCCCTGTCCTCCCTCCCTCTCTTTCTGGCCCTCCTTCGCTTCCCTTCCCTTCCCTGCCACACACCCACCTTCTCGCTCTCTAGATAATTAAGATCTCTGATTTTACGGTGCTGTCTTTCATAATAGGCACTGCAGACGCTATGAGCAAGCCGCCAAGTCACAGGCACGCATAAACAAAATAGCAAACACATATTCACACACACACACACACACACACACACACACACACACACACACACACACACACACAGAAAGATGAATGTCCCTCTCTCATTCTGTATTCTTGCTCACAAACGCACAAAGGCAAGTCAGGATATTTATGTATTTTTGCTTTTGTGTATTTGTCAGTGGTGCCAGCATGCAGGGTGACTTACGGCAGGATGCAGAATGAGCGCGAGCGAGTGAGGGGGGCTAGAAGCAGTATTTTTTGTTCAGCTCAGGCCAATCTGGCTCTCCTCGGCCTGCTTTCTACTTCAGCTCTCTGAGACTGACACCTGACTGCCACTGGGACTCAGTTCTACTACAGCAACAGAGTACACACAGTCACCTCTGACTTAACATGAAGATGGTCCGTCTTTCCCCACCATCGCCACATCATACTTGCTTTCTAGCTTTTATTCTCCTGCAGGTGTTGGAAGAAGTAATCAGATCCTTCACTTTGTTACAAAACCCTGCATTCCTGAATTCAAAAGTCAGAAGACACAATATGCACAAAGAGCCCTCTTGGAATTCTTTATTTTAGTCACTTTTCAGAGAGAATAACAAGATCAGAAGAACATTAATCGTCCGACAACCACAAAAGAACAACCAACAATCACAGAGCAAGCAGAAGTAATAAAAACAATGACAAGATTCATGAAAATCAAGCCTTAAATTCTGACAAGGTAATAAGGAAATCAAGCTCAGGGGGGGATTTGCGGTTCATTTCCTTCACAAGATGCATAAATTTCAGTCTATTCTGCCAGAAACATCACACGGTTAAGACGTTATTGGATTGTGAATCGTAGTTGTAAGATGTAAATGAGATAAGAGATGTGAATTAGTTTTGAGGCTTAAGCAGTGGAGCTTTAGAGATGAATATTATAGGATGATCATCCTCTCTTGTTGATAGAGAACCCTGCAGTGATGAGTCATTAGCGATGCCATATTGTGATAAATACAAATAAACTGTTGGAGTCATGGTGGGGCAGCATGACATTATATCTTGAGTCTATATCTAGTATGAATTCAAGAACAGTCCTTACTATTTTTCCCTCTTGTTACATGCAGTACAATGTCAGAGGGGGCAGAGCTTCCTGTGAGCCCAGTATCTGAGCTGTATGGGTCAGGTTGACCCCAGTGTGAGGGACCCTGGAGGTAAAACACAAGCTTCTGACCTTTTTTTTTTTTTTTTTACATAATGATCAAACTCTGGAATTACGAGGAAGGTGTCCATCGTGTTTTACACACTGGCCCCAAAAGACTTCTAGCCTCAAGGTTCCTCTGAAATAGTGGATTTTTTTTTTTATTTTAATGGCTCCAGCTCCAGCAAAATGAACTCACACATTTCTTATTTGTGACTTCAAAGCAGAAACAGCCAGCCACATGTATTTAGTGTGACACTAGTGGCACCTCATGGCTTCCACTACAAACAAGAGATGAAGAAAATGTCAGTTTACATGTGACATACAGTTGGTATATCCATGTCTTTTTTATCCATTTTTGGGTAGATGGTTAGTGAATCATAGTTTGATCTGTTTGGTCCAATAATGCTTTTAAATTCTTAGAAAGCTGCTAGATGAAATGGGGGCTAAAGCTATTATACACTGTAAATGCTATATAGATGTAGTCTACAGCATTCTGCATGTCTTCTGAACTTGTATTGCTGCTTTTGTCTTTGGATTGTTGACTCTCTCATCTTAACAGCAAATTTGCCCATTAGACAGAGGAACAACTTTGGACCTTGAACCTTGGAACTGGCTTCTTTGCTTTGCTCCTTACTTCAAAGTCGAACTCTTTTGGGTTTCATGCCCCTCTGGTCAACATGAATGAATGGGGCCATGCCTTTGTCTTTGTATCCTCTTCTCTATATTCATCTCTTGTGCATCATAGTTTGGATGCATGACAGATGCTGTTTGAATTTGGTTATTACTGCAGAATTACTGAGGAATAACATCATTTTACTGTTGAAGCTAAGTGGGGTGAAGCTAACTTTACTACTGTACTGTTGGGATCATAATCTATGACAATGGCTCTTACTTTGGAGGTTGATCATATCTTTTTATGTTAATTTTACACTCACTGCCCTCTTCATTAGGTACACCAGTAAAACGCAATGCAATCCAATATTGTGACATAAATTCTACTTTTATGGAGCTTATACTCTGCTTTTATTGACACTGTCAAAAAAAGATAATAATTCTATGTTTATTATTGAGGTTGTAGCTGGCGTTGTTGTACTGGAGTGCATTATTACCTCTGCCAAAGAGGTCTGTTTGCAGGATGATGAAAAAAATGCCTGGTTGATTTTCATGGAGTTCGGCGTAGTGGTGTAACACAGGCTAAGGAAGAACCCATTACTGTTTTGGGGAGATCTCTTTAACTTTGTGAAAAATAGCATTTTCTTTTTTTACATTTGACTTGGGGAAGATATACACTCCACTAAGTACCCTCCCTGTATTGAAATATATTTCAAATATCTGCAAAGTAACTTAGAATTGTCAAATCAAAGTACACAGCTTTTATTCTCTTCAAAATTATTGAGTCAAGGTAACAATTAACATGGAAAAGAAATACTTAGGTATATGTAAATATTGTGCAAACAGTACTTGGATAGATTTGTAGTTACTTTCCACTACTGCTCCTCTGTATTTCTATCTCTGCCTTGAAACACTTTCCAATTTTTTCTCTCTGTATTCAATTTTGTTCTTTTATTCCCTCATCGTCTGCAGCGCATTCCCTATGCTTCTTCTTGTTCACTCACTCTCCGTACTTCTATCACCGCTCACCCTCCACCCCCTCCTCCTTCTCCTCGGAGTATAGATGCTGTAATCTTCTCTGTCTAATGCTGTCAATAGTTCTCAATAACAATGAAATAGCACCGGTTCCATCCCATCATTGATGAAGGCGTAGCCTCAGTTGGGATCTTATTCGTCATCATGGCAATCTGCCTCTTGGTAATAGCCAATCAGATGGCCCCTGCGAAATGCTGTGCTCCCATGATAGGGTCCCCATTGTTTTGATTGACTGCACCTGAGGGCCCGCCACTTCAGCTGGGCTCGATCAATACACCATCACACTTGCACAAAGTAAGCGAATACCCATACACTCCCTGGAATAAACACAAACTGGCAAACCAAGGGCCTGAAAACACACACACACACACACACACACACACACACACACACACACACACACACACACACACACACACACACATGCAAACATGCACATACACTTTGTTGAAGAGTAGTCTGGGAAGCAAATAGAATACAGTAGTAATAGGTGGCAAAATGGTGTAGTGTGCGGTACAATGCACATCACTGTGACAACAGTGTGTTGTAGTGATTTTGCCGTTTGGTCAGAACGATTATCTGTTGTCTGACTCTCTCCATTGTAGGACACCATCATAGACATTGACATGAATATGATAACAGCAGGGAACGTCCAACTGCAGTAAATATGCATGTATGTTTTAACAACTTTGAACATGAACGTGCGTTTTTTTTTTTGCACAACAGTGACGGCAAAAAAACTCCCACTGTGAGCCTGTTATTTAAGTTTTGTCACACATACAGATGGCCTTACATAAAGTCCTGCCTTGGTTCTCTTTGAGCTACAGGAAGCATAATGAGAGCAACACTGCCTTTTTTCACAGTATGAGGCATGCTATTAGTAGTACAAATATGTTCTGCACACACTTGCTCACCCTTTGACATAACAAACCAGAAAGTGAGAGACACATGAAGTTAGAGGGGAGGAAGATGTCAGTATAGAGGGAGGAAGGGAAAAAAAGAGGAAGAAGGATTCAAATCACCAGGGTTGCAGATTTATTCATACATTTAAACATCAAAGCTAAGCTGGGGAACAAACCAAAGACCTCAAACTGAAAATGCTGGGGGAAAAAAAAGATGGAGATGTGAGGGACGTTTGCTGAACACAGACGTCAACAATCGACATCATCTGTATGCAAAAACATACAACGCCAACTCATTTCCACCCCCACGTGCAGTCATCAGGGTTAAAGGTCATCCGTCTACCACTCCAGCACTTTCCTCTGTAGAGCTGCAGAGGTCAATTGATGGTCATGAACTGACTCTTTCAGCTGTCTGTCAGACTTGTCTAAAGCTCAGACCGGTGAACCAGTTGTTTGAAGCATTTCCAGATCAACAGCCCCCACCTCCCCTTCAACCTGTCTGCCTGTCTGTCACACAACACTCCTCCTCCTCTCCTCTGTCTTCCCTTCATCTCTCCATCCCCTCACACCGCCTTGTCATGTTGTCAGTCAGAGCAAGGCTTTGTCACTCCCGGTGAAGGCTGCTTAGCACGAGTAGAGCTCAGCCCAGCCTTCTTTGTGTGCTTTTTTTTCTTTGTGATCGCGTGTCTGTTGGGTGACGGGGTTGAAGGGTCAACTTAGGTCATGGGACACATGTGCGGACACGTGTGGGTGAAAAGTACATGCTTGTTTCTATGAAGTGCTGTCGTTTGTGCATAGTAAGAGGTTCTAGTATGCCAACGTGTAGCTGTGTGTTTACATTTGTTTATGTGTGTGTGCTGCACGGATGAGTGAATGTCGGGTGACGTGCGTGCCAGTTGTTGTGATGTTGTCTTTGAACTGCCTCTGGAGATCTCTTCAAGGCTGAACCCTGTCATGTCTAAAAGGCTGGCTTTCCACTGAAGACCTGAACAGAGATGTGTGTACTGTATTTTATTATTGGACGGGCGGTATGCATGGAGCTCTGCTGCCTCTGTGATATGACAGTGAACATCTTCATAGTGCAGTATGAAAGTCTATAGTTTGTACTGTCAAATTACAGGTGCTCCCTCTACATGGGAATATGGCAGAGTAAACTGAAGATAAGCTGCAGGGTGACAATTTAAAGAGAGCTATCTTGTGCTACTAGAATGATAATGTGTCCAGTAACGTTCGGTGTATCCTCCACTCCTGCAGGTGGTGGTACAGGCAGCCAGCAGACCATTCTCCATGAGGAGCAGTAGAAGATGCCGGCTCTGCCAGCACTGCTGCTGTCAATACACTTCCTCTCCTTCCTGCTAGTCACCATGCCACCACACTCCCTGAGTCAGACCCCCCTACTCTCCTCTGTCCGCATGGGTGAGTGGCCTCCATCCCCACACACCTGGAGCATACTGATCATGGTTTAACTTCATTTGAAACCTTAAAGTCTTTTTGCTAAATTAGATGGCACAAGAAGAGATGACAGGAATGTATTTCAAAGCCAAATTAACATTAATAATTATAACTAATAACATTATAACTTATGGTGGACTGAGGGATGCACCAACTTTGACAAGGTGGTTACAAAATCAGCTGATACTAACTCACACAACTGGAGCGGATGTTGATGAAAATATGGCATTGGACTACATCATGCAAACTACAGTTTGCATCTGTAGTGTGCCAGTAGGCCTGTAGTCTTCATTTTGCTTGCTACATTTTAATACTAATATAATTCAATAAATGTGTGTATTTTCCCCTAGTTGTTACATTTTGGGTTTTTGATATTAATAAAGCATCCTTTTATTATATACAACTTATAAATTTAACATGGGTATCAGATCTTTCCTCAGTATTGGCTGATAAGCCAAGGCCAGGTATCTGTTTTGGTATCAGGACTGCACCAGGACTGAAAATGAAAATGAGTTACTTTAGCATCTTGTGATCATATTAAACTTTAAGTTTTAACTTCAATCTGGCATCAGAAAGAGGTACCTGATACCCATAACAGTGGCTCCGTCCCCTTTTTGTTGCAGCTCTATTCATATTTGTTTAAAAACCCCAGAAGAAAACGCTTAATCTCTTGGAAACAGGTGGCACTTGCTGCAGCAAAAGTCTGACCATCTCAGTTTACATACACAAAACTACACAAATATCGACCGAGGATATAACTTGAAGTCACTGAATCACAATCAGTGCTAGAATGCTGTGTAATACATTGCTGGAAGCCAATTAGCAGCATTTGTCAAGCATGAAAGAGGTCTGGCAATCAGCACGTTGAACTACGGGGTTCCACAGAGGCCAAAACATCTCTGAACCAAATGATTTAAAATGTCAAGGGGAGCCTTCTTTTGAAAATCTTAGACAACATCTGATAAATGCAGACAAAACACAAACAGGATGTAAATAATCGATCCGACAGTCAGTAACTGGTAATTAGCTGGAGGTGCTGGTAGGCTTCATATTCAGTGTTCAGGTATCAGAGTGGGATCTCATCACTTTATCATCTCAGCTATTAGATTGACAGCAAATTGGATCTTCCAATAATGTTTTTCAACCTACTTACTAATTTGAACAAGGTAATATCCCTTCAAGTCTTCCTCTGCCAGTGGTTGTGATACCTTTGTTAGCTCCTGTCGTCCTCACAAACACATCTCCACCTAAACATGAGCACAGATAAAAATCTCACCTCTTTTGCTTTGTCCTCACCTTCTTCTCTCATTCACTCTGTCTGTCTGTCTATCTGTCTGTCTCTTTCTCTCTCTCTCTCTGCCTCTTTAGCGGCAATCCTGGATGATCAGTCTGTGTGTGGGCGTGGGGAGCGGCTGGCGCTGGCCCTGGCCAGGGAGAATATCAACAGCGTGATGGAGGGTCCGGCCAGAGCTCGAGTGGAGGTGGACATATATGAGCTACAAAAAGACTCCCAGTATGATACTACTGACACTAGTAAGTGGAGTCCAAACACTAAGATTCCCGTCCATGACAGTCCAGAAGTGCATGGGGTCTATTATCACAGACAGAAAGTGACCAGTCGAGAGTAGAAGTTCTGTGCTTACTGAAAACAGCAGGTTTTACTCCAAAAACTACTTTATGATACAGCCTGTGTAGCTCCCTGACATTCCCACTTAATTTTCCAGAACTCAAAGTGTTACATTTTTGTATAAATCTATAAATGCAAAGTACTTTCCAGTTCCAGACTGGTATGTAAATGGAAGTACCAAGGGACAACGGAGTAACAGTTAAAAATTGTAAACAAACAAATGACTCTGTAATTATTTCATAAACGTTGGTTGCTTGCAGTGTATTTTCGAGACACAAATTATGGAGTAAGTATTTTCGAAAGTACTTGGTACCCACAAGGTATTTTGGAGGAAAGTAGAAATTGAACTGACTTAGTACATAGCTTGAAAATAGTCGTTACTTACTGGATATTGTGGAGGAAAGAAAAAAGTTACATTGTATCTTAGAAATACTGTACTTTAATGAGGTACCATGGGATTTCATTGTTTCCATCTGTTACCCTGTAGCTACTTTCTATTTTCAAAATTTGTACACTATATTTTGTCTCTATTTTCTTCAACAATACCCTGTAGATACACACTACTTTCAAATTACGTACACCATATTTTCTTTCTTATTCTCTCTTGAACATCCCAAAGATAGATACTCGCAAAATACTTAAATAAAACTAGTCTCAGTTTTCCTCTAGAATACCCCAACAGTTTCCATTACTTTCAAAATATGGACACAGTAATTCATTCATACTTTCCTGTATAAAAATTACATGTTAATGTTGTTACACTCTAAAACATGGGCTGTATTATAGAGTTTAACCCATGACACATAAGCAATGGGCTGATATTTCTAAAATGTTATGGGGACCAGAATCATTTAAAAAAAAAAGCATAACTCATGCATGAGCAGGAACCAGTAAAATCTTGTGCTGATTAATTTACATGTCACTGGTGACCAGTAATGCACCACTAAGCTGGTCTCATTAAAAACAGTGGACCAGTGCCCTCCAGTAACAGCTGACAGTGTGGAGTGTGTAGACCAGTGCAAAAATAAACCATCAAATAATAATACAGATCAGCAGTAGGGGCCAAGAGAAGGCAGCTCTATGAAATGTGTGTTGATACACAGAGTTAAAACAGAATGTTTGGAGTGTTTGATGACAGAAGAACTCAGCAGCTGAGGAGACAGAGACTCCCTGCTCCTTTTAGGTCCCCCCCAACCCAACTAGCCACCAGCAAACTGTGTCTGTGTGCTTGAGAAGTGTTGTGTACATATGTGCATGCTTCATTCCCAGACCAGTGTGTGTGTGTGTGTGTGTGTGTGTGTGTGTGTGTGTGTGTGTGAATGTGTTTGTGTGACCTTGACCAATGGGCAGGAGACTCTGACGGGCTTGTTTGCTCACAGTGCTTTTTGGTCTCTGGATCAGAGAGCTCATCATCTTACAGCTACAGCTGTCTGAAGCACGCTTGCACACACACACACACACACACACGCACGCACGCACGCACGCACGCACGCACGCACGCACGCACGCACAGATAAATGAGCACGCACACTCACACAATGACACAAACACATTCCTTTTTACAGTCACACATGGGAACAATGTGGGCATGAATGCTCACACATGTCCAGGCACGGATGAATGAAGGCAGACTCACGCACACAGACGGAGGCAGGCACTGAGAGGACTAATTGGGATGAATTAAAATATACCAGCAAGAATGTAGCATCATGACAGTACAGTTAAATCACCAGATTATATGCTTTTTCATGGAAGGGCATTTTTCTGAAAATAAACGACTTGCACATTCACACAGTCTTGTGAAAATTTTAATGTAAACCCATGAAGAATGGAAGAATATTTCTTCACAGCTCATAACATGAGGAGATTTTTTTTTACTCTACTTCCTCTTGTCTCGGCCTGATTATAGTTTCAGATCCTAAAATGCAGATTTTTCCCCTCATTGCACGGATCCTTGTTTGTCAAAAATAATCAACTTTTGAGATCCAATAAATAAATAAATAAATAGCCAAATTGGCTGGCTCTGAAATGAAGCCTGCGCAATATCACAAATTTCATCAAATTCAAGTAGCTGTATCTCAGAGAAGCGCTGAGACGAACCCAGCAAAAACAAGTCTTTCTTGTGTTTGAAATTCGACGAGATTATTTCTCTAAGATTGATTTATACTTTTGCTTCTTATTTCTCATTAAAGTAGAATTCAGTTGTCTCCAAATAAGAAGATTAACTTGTATTTCTGATGGAACAAAGAACAAAGAAAGAAGGACTGTAATGAGCATTAGGATTTTCCTCTGCAGGGTTATTTTTGCATTCAGTCTGTGAATGCCTGACACTGTCTGTTTCTTATGGATTCCAGCCAATAGCAGATGTACTTTAAGCATTTCCTTGTTTCTCTTAATTGTCTGTGTCAGGTGGACGTGCGAGTTGGTTACAGCTATTGATCAGAAACAGACTGCAGGATGGCCAAGCCACATTTCTCTCAGCAGATATTTGTTTCATCTTTGTCAGAAATTGAGGAAGCAGATGTAGCGTTTTGATTAAAAAGCCTTTATTGATTGATATTTTGTGACACACACACACAAAAAAAAACCTCATCCAAAGTCAAGTTTCGAACTGCAATGAGGACAAAACCAAACAGACGCCTGACCTTTTTCTATGTTCATTTAGCGATCTGTTCTGATCTGTTAGTAGATGTTTTTAGTTGGTCAACCTGGAAGTTGAAATCGACAATCGACCTTCGACCCAAAATAAATGAGATGTTTAAAATGAGATTTTTTTTTTTTATTGCTGAAAATACGCTTTAAGTCCTACAGAAGACGCTCAGTTTCATAAGATCGTTTTCACAAATGGAACAGCACTTTTCATGAGGTTTGAAATGTAAATTCAGTCATTAAAAGTACAAAGCTGTCGCTGTGCTGTGAATGAACTTCACCCTGGATGTATGACTTCCACATCCAGCTTCACTCTTCTTCTGTCTCTGGTACGATGATGTTTAATGTCCGCCCCAACCTCTGCAGTCGTGTTCATCTGTTGTGCAGTATTTACTTCTATTTTTCAGCTGTAGAATGTAAGGCTAGGGTGAACCACGGACCTTATTTCAGACCTTTAACCAACAACCCATTCAAAGACCCCACTGACTTTGAGATGCGGGAACCAGATAAATTATCTCCCACTCTTTCTCTCCCACAGAAAGATCAGAAACAGTGACTAAAGAGCACATTATAAAAAAAAAACAAAAAACATGCAAGCTTTGTAACTGCCTTGGATTAGAGAAACATTTCTGTGTTGGCATTAATGTCTAGATGGAATATGATCAGGGTCTCCATTTAGATGTGTGGAAACATTTGGGTGTCACTTTTCAAAATGTTTTCTTGTGCTAAGAAATAATTTAGTTACCGTCATCATTTCATGAAAAGTTAATACAATAGACACATAATATGGAATAATGTTCCTCCCACACCAATGTCTTGTGTAATCGTGCAAACTAACATTTAAAACTCTTGTTAATTGAATCTGTTGATATTGTTAGGAGGTATAATTATAGACAAATGTCTTGAAAATCATTAAAAACAACAGTCTAAACAAGTGAATAATAGCTGGAACTAATGGACTGTGCTGCTATTCTCCTTGGAGTATTCGTCTCAAAATAAATCAATTTATAATGAGACAGATTTTGCTGCGACGATGAAATCGATGGTTTCCTCGGAGTTTTACTGCGTTTTAACTTCCCTTGACAGCAGCCTCGACTCTATCCCAACCCTACACTGCATATTCAGTGATTACTTGCCTTTTTTTTTTATTTCAGTGTGTCAGATTCTACCCAAAGGCGTAGTGTCTGTGATAGGCCCCGCCTCCAGCCCCGCCTCTGGCTCTACTGTCAGTCATATATGCGGCGAGAAGGAGGTGAGTGTAAAATAAACAAACACTCACACTCATAAAACATTTGGAGGTTTTTTTTTTTCCCCAGACGTGCTACCCCTGTGGACGTCGTAATGCATGCAGAGATTCAGTTTTCGTTGAGTTTTTTGCAACCGTCATCCACTTCTATTCGTACTCGTTCATCCTCAGGTCCCTGCTTTCTGCCATCTCTTATCTTTCTTTCATTTAAATGGGTCTTCACAGGTTTGTTTGGTTTTTTTTTTGCTGTTGTGTGTGTTTATCTGTTTGTGTGTGAGGGGGAATTAATCATGACACGTTTGCTTTTCTTGTCTTATTTAATGCTCCTCTCCTTCTCCCTCTCCTCCTCCCTCTCCTTCTCCCTGTCCTCCCCTCTCCTTCTCTCCTCTCCTCACCTCTCTCCTCTCCTTCATTACAGATCCCTCATGTAAAGATTGGTCCGGAAGAAACACCACGTTTACCATACCTCCGCTTTGCCTCAGTCACTCTGTACCCTAGCAACGAGGACCTGAGCCTGGCTATAGGAGCCATCTTACGCTCCTTCAGTTACCCCTCAGCCAGCTTGGTCTGCGCCAAGGCTGAATGTGAGTCCACATGAATGATTACTGGAGCCTTGTTTGTATGTAGGTGAATGCATTGGTTGAAATTGACTGTGCATGTGTCACAGTGGGAGTGTTGGCACAATTTCTGTGGATGAGAACGTTTTGTACATTCGCACACTCATTTTTTTGGAACCTCTAGTCATAAAGTTCTGTCTGTTGTCAGAGTTCAGAAAATGACTCTTGTTGCAGCCCAGTCATTTATTACCCATTCTCCTGCACACTGTCCTTTATCCACCTCAGGGTTGTTAGGTCGAACCAATTTAATAAATATTCCTGTTTGAAATGCTTTCTACTATTGGAAGAACTTAGGGAAAATTTGATTTATCTTGCTAGCTGCTCAGAGCTTTGAAATTACAGAGGATTCGGGGCTTAGTCACAAGTTCTCTATATTTTCACTTCACAAGAAGAGTATGTTATTGATATATTATGCACTCTCCTATCTGGAGTCACAGGAATTAAAAGGCTTGGTCGGATGGTGGCTGTAGTGTTGGAACAGAACTGTGTGAATAGGATGCTGGAGGGGTTAAGGCAGGACTGGCTGAAGTCTTACCTGGCGAGGTTGCTGGATCACACCAGAAATCATCATGTCAGGCTTCAAGCTGTGCATTTGTATCCACATAACCAAAAAGTGTCCTTTTAGGTGATATGGGTGTGGTTCTAAAGAGGATAGCATTGATGCTGCTAGCATCATTTATATTAGAACTGGAAAGTATTTCTTCTTTTGACAGGAGAACAAAGAACAGCAATGAAAGCTTTTCTTGACAGAAAAGGTGGTCGATGTGATTGGTTGAAGATAGCCTCGATAGACATTTGGCTCAACCAATCACAGTGTTTTTTGATAGTGTCTGCCTTTTACCAACCACTTTCTACTCCTACTACTCGTCAACCTCTTAGGTGGTTTAAATTCCACCGAGGAAGACAAAAAATAAACACAACAAAAATCACAAGGACAAGGAAAACCTCACCGATGTGTGGCCACCAAACTATTTTCATCCTTAAATCATCTTGGATATTTGTGCCAAATTTGAAAGCATTTCATTAAGACGTTCCTGAGATAGTGCCTGAATAAGAAGGGCATATATGTGATGAAAACAGAATGTAATTTAATATAAATGCTGTTTTTCTGATGTGAAACTGAACTTAATACCTGTAGGATCCCAAATGATTTTTAAAAAAATTTGATCAGGCAGCAGAATGAAACTGGGAGCAAGACGCTGAGCTAATAATTGGTGACTGAAGCACTTGAAACATTTCACTGTCATTGAAACATGTAAATTGCCATTCAACAATTTAAAAGCTTAAATGACATGTAATCAAGTGGACTTGGGATATTAGCACCATATTGTATTTTAAACAACATAACATATATATTTGCTTTGGGCCCCCGCACACCATCATAAGATGGTTTTGGTCTTCCAAGGGGAAATATTTGGACACCACTTGGTTAGCATTTGTGAGAGATTAAAACAAAAAAAAATTGCATGTTTATAAAACTGACTTACTTTTAATTTTGTCCTGAGTGTAACCGAGCTCAGATGAGTTGTTGTGCAGCTGGTGCCTGCTCACACCAGCCAAATAGGAACGTACAAGAGCTGAAGGGCAATTACATCAAGAGTAAGTGGGACCGCTGAAGTCTGTGAACACTTCTCGTGGCAATGTGAAAAGGGTAGATTTTGACAAACAAAAGCTGTGACATTATGAAAAACTGGATTCGATCACTGAGATGCTTCTCATTTTCTACCCAGCATGTGCCCGCTTCCCTGTAGTTTTCTGAACGCGAGCTGAATTCCTTGTGGACTTGTCATTTCACTGAACTAAAAGAGCTTTGAAATGGCATCAGACATCTTTTGGCGTTTTGATCATCAGTTGAATGGTTAGATAAGAGCCTTGTCTTTCACCAGTCTTTTGCTCTCCTAAGAATTAGAGGCTACAGATAGCCTGATGGATGTCATTTGGGCCAAAGGATGCAGCTTTTACTGGTGGAGAAACGGAGGGCGTATGCAATATATTTGCCTTGAAGGTGATTTTTACAAGGTTATCATACCCACAGACTCTGACCCACTTGGCTCCGCTATCTATCGCCATGGAGCTGGTTGCCATGGCTGCAGAATAGGTGCTAACTGCCACTCAACAAGCTTGTTCCACACTGAACAACTGTGTGGGTGTATGTGTGGCACGGTATGTGTGTGTTTGAGGTTTTGTGTGTGTGTGTGTGTGTGCGTGTGTCTTTGTGTGTGTGTGTGTGTGTGTGTGTGTGTGTGTGTGTGTGTGCTTTGTTCATGCATTTGAGAGTCAGTTTAAAAATACAGGTGTGTGTGTGTGCATGTGTGTGTGTGATTGCGTGTCTGTCTGTCTTACTGATGTGTGTATTCTTCCTCCTTAGGGTGCTGTTTGCTGTACATGTGTGAGTGGGTTTCGGGGTATAAATGTATGAATGGTTTCTTTGTGATGTTGCGGAGGTTCAGCCTGAGACAATGTTTACCACCAGCCCACTTGTTTTATTCATCTTGTTTACCCCCGTGTAGAGTGATTCAAGTCAAGCAGACAGCCTCTTTTATCGTCTTGGTGTGTTAAGTCAGTCACACGTCTCATTAATATTTAGAGACTGGTCACTATTGCATCACCTCATTAATGGCCCGGCTCTAATTCATGCAGCTCTTTAGCCTGTAAGAGCCCACAGATATTCTGTTAAACGAGAGATTTGGGGTCATTTCCGATGTATCCTTCTCTCGCCATGCCTGGGTAACAACGTACTATCTGAGCCTAATTCCATTATGCAGTTGTCATGAGATGGATGAGGTTAAGGACAGCAAGAGCGAGAGAATGAGCATAAAGAGGTGGAGACAGTGGAGGCGTAAAAAGAGAGATGGATAAAGATGGAGAGTAACTAGAGCACAGGGCTAAGACGAGAGAGATAGAGAGGTTAGAGCTTATGTGTGAGAGAGAATATGTGAAAGAGTGAGAGTGGGGAGGAGAGGAAGCTGTAAAGTGCATTGATTTTTTCCCCTCCTTCCTCAAACTAATTAAAGTTTTGGCCTGGTTCAGTGATTACCCCACTGCTTACAGAGGCTTTCTCCTGCTGAAGGGCTCTTTTCGCTACCTCTCCTCCTCCTCCTCCTCCTCCTTTTCACCCTCTCCACTTCCCCGACATCCCCCAGATGCCTGCCCCAACACTTATTTACATAGCTAGGGGTGCTTTACTATGGAATTACAATTAGGAAACAGCAGGAATGGCTTTCTAGTAAAGGCTCATTCCACACACAGTGTCAAGTGATTTTTGGCTGCCATTGGTTATACTCAAGTTAGCTTGAAGTAGGTGAATTGGCTCAAGTATTGTATTTCAGCCTTTCTGCTCCTGCAGTTCGCCTCCTCTTTCTTCTTACTGTCAGTGTCCTGCAGAATCCTTGCACATTTTAAATGGGGCTCTGAGCTTTTCACTTTTTTATTCGTAGAACTTATCTCACAAAAAAGGGTGAGAAAACAGTTGTAGAATGAATTATACAATACTCAGACCATATTCCTCTGCCAAGGTCTCGCTATGTAAATGTATTATTCTATTCAGTGTTCTGAATGAGGGAATACCAACCAAAATCCTGTCTGACAATAGAGAGGCATGGAATCCGACTCAAAAGTATCAAGTGACATTTCGGCTTTTTAAATCTATGATTGCACCATTAAGAGTGGGTAAATTTAAAATGTGTTTTAAAGCTGTAGTGCAATGCTTTTTTACATTACAAATTGCCCTAAACAAGTTCCCACAATGATGTGTAGGCTCACTGCTGCAAGGTAACTACAGTATATGCACTTCAAAGTATATGGAGTTTAGTCTGCAGCAGTATTCCCACACTGCAGGGAGGATACTCAGTGCCCAGAGCATGTGCACCAGAGACCTGCAATAGCTGAGCTGGCTACTTCTACCAAACGGATCAAATCCTGATAGTGAAAGAAGCCATTTCACAAGGGTTATGTGATGCTCAGAACAATTCAGCTACTGTTTTACAGCCAAAAACAGTAACAGCAGAGTGTGATGCAAGTATGCCAACAGTTCATTGCCAGATGATGGAGACAAAAGTGCTGCACTATAGTTTCAAAAGCTTTAAACAATTACATTGTCCCACCAAATTCTTTAACATTGACTTACGTGAGTGTGTTAAAAGACGGAAAAAAAAGTCCCATTTGCAACCCAGCGGTAAGTGTCTGCAAGAGCGAACAAAGATATATTTTTTGTGTGAGACGTCGTGAATGTCATATTAGAAATAGAAAGAAGTAACAAATCCAGGCTGCCATGTTTTTCCCGATTATGTGTTGTTGTCGTCGTTGTTTTTTGCTTCAACCAAACATTTAACCATTCATTGGCACTTCATAAAACTTTTTGATTTGGGCACCACAGACAATATGCGATGCTATCTTATCTCCTGCCATGACTGTAAAAAAACGAAAGCGTCTTAAATTTGTAATAACAGACTCCTAAAACTACTAGACATAAACTGTTTATATAAATGGCCATAAAAGTCACATTGAAAATATACCAACATGTAATATTATCTTTACTTTCTGTGAGAGAGAAGTTGGAAAAATGTTGCCAAAACCTCAAGAGTAATGGAGAATATATTTGGCGGTAAATATTGTTGAGACAGCCTGAAAGATTCATGTAAAATTAAAGTATCCAGGGAATAGAAATGTATACTCAGTGCCTCGCAGTTCAGGTGTCAGTGAAATGATTTATAAACAATAATAAAATAAGAAATCCTCCATAAACCAAATCATTCATTCTTCAGCCAAAATCTAGTGTCTGCTAACTAATAGATGAACAAACAAACAGGACTGAAAACAAAAGTTGGCAGAGCTTATAAATAATACACAGAGATAAGTCTGAATGAGAAAACACAAGAGAAAGTGAACATACTGTACTATAGACTCCATTTTAAATATGGTTTTATTTCCTGGGGTTTTAGACAAACCATCAATCATGCTTTGCACAATGACATAAAAAGATGGCAATCCAAGGATAAATCAAGATTTTCACAGGTTCTGCGGAAGCTTATATTTTGGAAATATGAGTTGTGTCTACTGATACAGACGTTGATATGCAGCTTGACTCAGCTCTGGCTCTGCCCCAGGCCTACTGAGATTGGAGGAACTGGTCCGCCGCTTTCTCATCTCCCGGGAGACGCTGTCAATCAGGATGCTGGATGACAACTTGGACCCGACACCACTGCTGAAGGAGATCCGTGACGACAAAGTGGCCACTATCATCATAGATGCCAATGCTTCTGTCTCCTATCTCATCCTCAAGAAGGTCAGGCTGCAACCATCGACGCATTCTTCTGAGCTGCCTACACATAATCTTGTATACCGAACACACAAAAACACTCAGGGGGATTTGCAATGCTTCTTTTATATACCCATTTAGGAAATTCAGGTTAGTCTTCAAGCAGAGCTTATTATCTTTAAAACAGTAAAACTCTAAATTCTCAGAATTCCACGGGCTGTTGTTAACAGAATTAACATCTATTTTTACCGTCTGTACCCTGCGGAACAGCGTAGGGAACAATATTTGTGCATATCTGCCAGCAACAATCTTTTACAGGCTGAAGAAACTATTTGACAAAAAACATCTTTTGCTCGGATGATGCAGATGTTACAGAGGCTTGTTCTGATTCGTGGTACGGCCTGTAACGCCGATAGCCAGCACCATGACTCACAGTTTGAATGCTTCCACTGGGTACATTGGAGCGGCCGGCTGCCCTCAGCGAAACGCCGTAGTGTTAGCCTGATGATGTAAAGCTGTGATTATCATATGCTCCCCCTGCCTCCCATCTCCTCCCCCACATCTTCTCCTACTTTGTCCCCCAGCTGTCTCCTTTGCTCTCTGTCTCTCAATAACCCTCTTCTCTTGCCCCTCTGTTTTCCCGACATTAATCTTAAATCTTTCCCCCTCCCACTTCTGCTTCTTTCTCTCCTTCCTCTAATTATTATTTGCATCTAATCTTGTCTTACCCTTTGTCTTTCAGGCATCAGAGCTGGGCATGACATCAGCATTTTACAAGTACATCCTCACCACCATGGTAAGAACATACCATTTCCACCCTACATCTTGTCCTTCAGATCCTGTGTCCTGCTCCTCTTCTTGTGTTCCCTTTGTGAGTGAATTAAAGGTGCTCTGTGCTGTAAAAAAGGTAAGATAAAGTGTGAGGAGAGAGAAAAGACGGATGGGAAGAGATGAAAATGGTACAAGGATATGTTGGAGGAGGATGAAAGAAGAGGCAGAAGAAAAATGGGTCTGAGGTGAAAGTGATGATAGACGTGATGTACCCCACCTTTGCTACGCTTCCAGTGTTTTCTTCTGCCACTTTATATACTCTCCTCCCCTTCAACCATTTGAATTAATGTGTCACCTTACAGTGAGTGCCTGATTTTTCTTTTCCCCTCTCCGCCCTCTGCTCTTGTGCTCTAGATGCTGTATCTCTCATATATCTGTGAAAAGCGTTCCCATCAACCTCTCTTTCTCCCGTGTTGCTGTTTTCATGATTTCCTGGCTTTCTATAGCCTTTATTTTCTCTCAGAGATAAGATGTCAATCCTCGTAGCTTCAAACTTCTCTTTGCACAGTTTTTTTTCTTCTGTGCTAAGATTTGACGCATTGTCAACAATGTCATTCTCTTTAATTGTCTCTCCTCTTTTGCTCCTCTGTAGGACTTTCCCCTCCTGAGACTGGATGATATAGTGGATGAACAGTCCAACATCGTAGGTTTCTCCATGTTTAACACCACCCATCCCTTCTATTTGGAGTTCATCAGGAGCCTCAACTTGTCTTGGAGGGAGGGCTGCGATTTAACATACCCCGGCCCTGCGGTCAGTCTGATGGACACATGAATACTATTCACATTCAGGAATTATTTTCTTAAGTTTTTATGTTGTGTACTATGACATTAAAGGACTTCTATCCTCACACTGATTCATGGCGCCATGAGAGATCCGGCCAGTCTGTTTGCTTCTATTTAATGGGTATTGATATATCCATCTGTGCTTTCTCCCCTACGGTTTACTCATACCACATATCCCTTCACTTTCTTATTCCCTCTAACCGCTCAATCATGGACCTCCTCTCACCTCATTGCGTCTTTTCCCTTGATATCTTGTCTGTCTCTCCCATTGTTCCTCCCCCTTCCTCTTCCCCCCATTCTCCCCCCCTTGCGTGTGCTCCCTCTCTTGCCTCCACAGCTCTCGTCTGCGCTGATGTTTGATGCAGTGCATGTGGTGGTGGGGGCGGTGAGGGAATTGAACCGCAGTCAGGAAATAGGAGTGAAGCCACTCAGCTGCACCTCACCTCAGATCTGGCAACACGGGACCAGTCTTATGAACTATCTACGCATGGTAATCACTTGATGAATCTGTCTGCCATCTGTAGCATCCTGAACAATCACCTGCATGCTTGTAACCACGTACGTGCAATCACATACATCAAGACAATGAAATGAATTACGAGCTTCATGTATTCACATCCTCTGTAGCTGTTTGCATTTGTCTGTCCTCTCATCGTAGTCAAGTTGCTGTTTGCAGAAACAACATTTTTTGGATTGATTTTATTCATGCAGAAAATCTGAATACTGTGAGAGAGAATTCCTTAAGCCAAACACATGAACACATGAATTGAGATATTCAGAGCTCCTTTATCATCTGCCCCTTAATCAATTCAAATAAGATGAATTTGCAACCATATATATATATGATTATTGAAAAGACATGAGTCTGCTGGATTGATGTATCTGGCATTTGTAAATGTGGACAAAATCGTTTCAAATGTTGAGTAGGAACGACCACCTCGGACTCGAGTAGATGATGGATTTTTTTTCAATAATTCAGATGCAAAACAATTATCAGCATAAAAAAATTATCTGCAAATTAGTCCCTAGTGACAATGATCCTTGTGGTCCAACTTGAAACCGTCTGTCTTTATTGTCTGAAATTAAAATGTGTTTCACCTGGAACTAGGAAGCACTCAGACAGTGCATGCCTCCACCAAGGTCGACTTTTGGCCCCTAGCACTTTTGGTCTCTAGTCCTAATTAAACCTGCAAGAATTGATGAGCAGTGTGTTTTCTGCAGTGTGTTTTCTGTAAAATGAGAGGGAGGTGAAACCTGATGATATTTGTATTTTTCATGAAGCAGCAGACTACTCCTTGAACTGTGGTTGCAAATATCACTTCTTTTGTTCACTAGGTGGAGACTACACACCTATGATATGTTGTTTCACATTGCGACAGACATTGATTACGCAATCTAATTTTTATGTAAATTGATGTCAGTTGCGGCGGCATGGTGGTGCAGTGGTTAGCACTCACAGCAAGAAAGTTGCGGGTACCAGCCCCGGCTCAAGTACGAGGTCTTTCTGTGTGGAGTCTCCATGTTCTCCCTGTCCCTGTGTGGGTTCTCTCTGGTACTCCAGCTTCCTCCCACAGTCCAAAGACATCAAGAGGGGACGAGGTTGATTGATACTCTAGATTGACCGTAGGTGTGACTGTGAGAGCCAGCAGTTGTCTGTCTCTATGTGTTGGCCCTGCAATGGACTAGCGACCTATCCAAGGTGAACCCCGCCTCTCGCCCGAAAGCTGCTGGGATAGGCTCCAGCCCCCCCCCCCCCCCCAACCCTTAACAGGATAATCGGAAGACAATGGATGGATGGATGGATGGATGGCATTTACATCAGTTACACTTCCTGTAATCACTAAGTGGAGCATTTAGTAATGAACAATATATAAAAAGACCTGGATTCTTATTAAATGCGTGAAGTTCAGAAAAAATCTGCCCACGTGGAGTTCAGTTACAACAGTAAAAAACAAAATATCAGAATTTAATGCCGTGAAATCAAAACTCGCAGTCCTCACAGTGACACATCACCAAGTTCTTGATGTGTGTCTGACCTAAGTCGGGACAGATCTGACTGACCCACCAGCAGGAGTCGGTCAAAATACATAAAAACACATAATGCTCGTGGAGCTAATCATATGAAAATGAGGGAGAAAAAAGTCTCAATTGAGACACAATCAGTAAATGTTTGGCGTTTTTGCATGATAAATGAGTTTAATCAGTAGTGGCTGATTCATGTTTTCTAGATTGACTTCCTGATATATTAATGAAAGCTGCATTCAGTGCCACCCTCGTCTCATCTTGCATCTTGTTATTCTTTGTCATCTCCCATCCCTTGTTTCCTGTCTGTCTCCCTCATCGACGACCTGTTGTCAAGGCAGCCTGAGCCCCATCCCTCATTGCCTCCTCCCCACCGGCTGGACATCTGTCTTTGTTAGTCAACATCATGGTGTGCTCCATCTTCAGCACCGTGCCATTCGTCATAGATTTCTCTGCCAGCACCTGGGTTTTGGAGAGTCGGAGCTGAGCTGTGAGGTGGAGTTCCCAGTCTTATTAGGGAGCTGTTGACTCGCTCTGCTGCTCTATCTGAGCCTCTCGCTCAGTGAATATCTCCTGGTTGATCCGAAGACGCTCAACCCTGTCTGGTCCAGCCTCAAACACTGTCTCTGTTGCTCTTGCTCTTTGTCTCTCTCTGTCTTTCACCCTCAGTGTCTTCCTTATCAATGTAGATAGTATCTGTTTGCTATGTGACAGTGAGGAGAAAAATGTGTGGTTTTATGTAGACAACCATCCAACTCACTCTTTATTTCTTTAGCTAATTCCCTCAAACTCCTCCCTGTTCTCAAATTCTTCATCACTTACTCCATTTTTCTGTCTGCCAGGTGGAGTACGACGGTTTAACAGGTCGTGTTGAGTTCAACAGCAAAGGTCAGAGAACCAACTACACGCTGCGGATCCTGGAGAAACATCGGGGAGGACACAAAGAGGTGAGGAGTCACCTGTTATCACCTGTAGTTACAGCCAAGTCACCGATATAGTTTGATGATGTCAGGGGAGAGTCTGACCGAGTACAATGTCTTTATACCTTTTGAAGTTGCTGTGTGACACCTGATTCTCCTCGTGACCTACAGTCAGGTGTTGGTCATGTTTTAGCTACAAACACCCTATCAGTTATGTAAGTCAGTGGTTATGAAATGAGCCATTTGATAGGACACATTTTCAGCATGGCCTGGTTAAGTTTTGGCAGAAAAAAAACACAAGGTTAAAGTAAGGAAAATATCATGGCCCGGAAAATAAACACTGTTTTCATGGAAACAGGACGACAATACTTATCGTTAAATGAACAGACTACCACTACTATCCACTCACATATCCTGACAAAACAGCTTGAACCATAATAACAGCTTTGCCCACTTAGTAAAAGAGAAAAGTGTCCTGCAAGATGGAGTTGCAGAGTGCGTTCACTGCTCCCTCCATCTCTGTATACAGATTTTCCATCCCTTTTTCCTCCTTTGGCTATAATTGCTGTGGTCATTTGATGGAATCAGACACATGATTTTAAGTCTTTCTTCATGCTTGTATGTACAACCTCTGCTGGTTCTGGCATGGACAGGTGAGGAATACAGCTACTTTTATTGTCTATTCCATCTCCTGAACGTATTTGTGATGTCCCAGATGTTTTGGGGGCTTTTTTACTTCTTCTGATCCACAGCTAGATGTTGACTGGATATTTTCTGATTTAACAACATCAAATCCTTGCTTTGTTCATCTCATGGCCACAAACCATATTTAAAATGAATGTTTGTATGTTTGTTTTGTTTTGTACAGAACCTTTTACGGTCCTGATCAGAACACGCTCATCATTACTTGAGCTCAACTTGATCAGTTCTAACTGTTGATCTACAGGATTGTTGTTCAGTATTTCGTAGAACATTTCACATCATTTCTTTAACCCAAGCTTTGATAATGATGACAGGACTTGACCCCGCGTGCTTCCTTTTCCTTTGTAAAGATCCCTTGCATTTTCTTCATTTTGCTGTGTTACATAATAACCTTTGGGGTCTGAGGATCTTGTGGGTTTCAGTCACATTTAGGCCCGGGCTATTAATCAGTATTATCTTCCTTGTCATCCACCATTTTTCTTGTGATGTTAATGTTTTACAAATAATTTTTTTAATGAGTAATTGCAAATGCAATTTAAAATCCCCTACACATATTCCCCCTTTACCTATGCTAGATCTTCCCAGGGTGTCAGGGCTTTTAGATTATTCGATCTGGCATTTTTAAGCCGTGATTTGTTGGAGCAAAGCCTGTCATTATGTGCTGTTGCTTTTGTAGTGAGCATTAGATGAAAAGGTGAGGGAAAATCAAAATGCATTTCAAAGTCAAGCTTAAATGGAGCCTAAGCACACACAACGCTGCTCCTCCAGATGAAGGGCATTGTATTGCAGTTCATGACTGGTGGAAACACTTGCTCTCCACCTTCTGAATAGGTCTTGCTGGGATTTATGATAAGACATCTGCCTCCCATGTTAACACTTAATGCCGCCTAATCACTGTGGTTAAACCTAGACTTTAATTTGGTGGCAGAAGTTGTGATAATTAACATTTTAACTCTGCTCACTTCCGTAACACCCACACTATTGGCGGGATGTGGTGGTTCACAGAGAAAAGGCCACTCTTAAATGTCAGAGCATGATAAAGAGCATCATAGAAAACTGTGATTCTGTCTGAGGAGTCATTACCTCTCGTGTGGCCGGTTGAAAGATGTACATGATATCTCCTAAAGAATGCTTCTGCCAGGTGGTTCTACGCCTATACAATGGATAGGTCATAATCACACACTTATGTACTTAAGTGGCTTTACTATCTCATAAATTGGAAATATGTGAGTAGTTTCAGAAAGATGTTCATAAAGGAACACAAATATGGCAATGAAATTACTGATCGTTTTCACGATTGTCCCCGTCATCTTGTCACAGCTCATTGCTCGGCATGTAAACAGCTTGTCGTTATTGTTCGGGTTTTTTTTTTTTTTCAGCGGTGAATAGCATGTGTATGGCTCCATTACTTACTTACTTACTTATGCTCCTTCTCCTCAGTGGAGCATAAGGCTTTAATTATGTTCCTCCACCGATCACGGTTATGCCTCACCCCATGAGAGGCGCTTTAACTGCAGCCTCTGTCGTTCCTCTGGATTTCTCTTTGGGTGAAGAACCTGGTCTGGGGGCATGAGTAGCTTGTATCCTGGCTACACTTAGGCAGCCAGTCTTTGAGTAGAGTTGATTGTTTATATCATACTGGGTCAGATTTTTTACAATCTGAAATGAGCTGACTTTATCCAGGGTATGGCTCCACTGGGAACAACTATATCTGTGTATATACACATTATCTAACAGTATACTGAAGCAAAGAAGAGAAAACATGCAAAGGTGCTCTACAAACCTGCCCAATTAAATGATACGCACCTATTGGCCATGTTGTAAAAAACTTATAGGTTTTATATAAAGTATAAAAAGGAGCCAACCCATTCCAAAATAAATGCCCTGTGCACAGCACAGTACAGCGGATGAGGCAGGCAGGATGTTTTGCATAATTTCAAATATATGTAAATGTATGTATGTAAATAATGTGAATAAGTTCCCTCTTAACTCAACTTGTTAAAAAAAACTAAACTTACAAAAATAGAAACAAAAATTAACAAAAATTAACCTGATGCTACATCCTGTTCATTCTTCCTGCTTGTACAGTATTTTTTTTTTTAAATCAAGACGTATTAAAGAGCAACATATAAACAGCAGTTTTATAAAAGCTCATCTCTTTCAATTTAAAAAAAAAATCTGTTTAAGATGTTGATTTACTTCAAAGGCCATTTTGGAGACTTAAATTTATGTAGGCTGAGAAATGTTCCTAATATTTTGTCTGTCCCGTTCACATGAACGAGTTTTGATCAGATATTAGGAACAGCTCTAAGCATAATAGTTCAAGAAGCGTAATAAAAAAATGTGATTCACTGCAGGGCTGTTGTATTATACTTTATAGTAGCCTGACTGTTTAATGTGGCTAATCTGCCTACTTAATCTGCAGTAGATGGTCTGGAGCCTCCCACAGTAGTAAAACAGTTGCAGTGAGAGCTTAACAGTACATTATTTATCCCGCAATAGCCATTGATTTTCTATCGCTTTCTCTCCTCTGTTAGATTGGGATCTGGTACTCCAACAACACACTGGCAATGAACTCCACCAGTCTGGATATTAATGTCTCAGAGACGCTGGCAAACAAAACCCTTATTGTCACCACTATTCTGGTAAGGTCACACTTACCTTCTGGGCCGCCACGCTGGTGAGGTCAGAGTGGGTTGCGTGTGTCTGTGCAGGCTCATGCTGTGCTGTGGTCTCCTTCTTCTAATTCTGCTGTCACTTAAGCTGTCATAGAAACTGTCGGATCACAGCGAAAGATGTGTGACTCGATTTAGCCTGAAGCCTGTGGTCCTAAAATTACGCTGAAAAGAAATACGCTTTACATGAAAACAAATGACATATATAATCAACTCAACAGTTGGCTTTGTCCTTTTTAACACCTTTTTTTTTTTCACAAACTAGACACACAACCTGGTTCTTAATAAGACACACACCGGCATTTGTGAAGTGATTGATTTTATTTAAGTGGAACTGCACATTACCTAAACTTGTTCAAAACCCTGTTCCACATCTTTGCTATGTCTGCCAATTGGGGGCTGGTGGAGACTACATATCCTGGCATAAATGCAGGTTGCATGATGCATCTGTCGAGGAACTGTGGACAAATAGCGTGATCCTGACATTCCCAACGTCCACCTGATTAAATGCCTCATGGTCAGGTGAAAAGAAGTGGCAGACAACTCCACATACAGAAACAAGGGAGAAGGCTGTGGCCCTCCCTGTGCCGTGATCAGGACCGCTGATGAAATAAGGAAATAACATAAAGACATCTTTCACAAACTTTAAACACACAAAACCTGACCCAGCATCACTGATTGAACCATTAAAAATACAGATATCATGTTCATGTCAAAAAATGATTTTCACAATAAAATTCACATTTAACTTTTATATTTCAAATAACTTATTGTAAAATATGTAAATTGCATGGATGCATTGTGTTCTGAGTCCCTCATGTGGTCCGTGTGTGTGTTTTCAGGAGAACCCCTACGTGATGCGTAAAGACAACTACCAGGAGTTCCAGGGGAACGACCAGTATGAGGGCTTCTGTGTTGACATGCTGAGGGAGCTGGCTGACATCTTGAAGTTCTCCTTCAAAATCAAACTGGTGGATGATGGGCTGTACGGGGCCCCGGAGCCCAACGGTTCTTGGACTGGCATGGTTGGAGAGCTGATAAACAGAGTGAGAACACATACACACACACACACACACACACACACACACACACACACACACACACACACACACACACACACACACACACGCACACACACACACACACGCACACACACACACACGCATGCACGCACGCACGCACATACGCACGCACGCACATACGCACGCACGCATGCACACATGCACACACATACACATACACACATACACATACACAAACTTGTAATTGTGTGAGGACCCTCACTGTTATAATGTGTTGTGTTGTCCTGACCTTAAACATCACAAATAAATGCCTAACCCTGACCCTAATCTAATCGAACCTTCACCTTATCCAATCTAACCCTGAACCCAAAACCAAATCTTGACCTTCACTTGACATTCATTAGCATAATGCACTCCCTAGTCCATTACCCTTCACCCAACCACACCAAGTGGCTTAACCCCAACTCTTACCCTAAACTGAACCTCAACACAATATGAACATTAACCCACGAATCAATTCTGAACCCCAATATGACCTTAAAAGTTGTCCCTCAGAAAATGGGGACTGACCAAACTGACCTCACTAAGATGGTTGTGTGGTGCCTAGTATTTTGCCCTACAAGGCATATTGGACCCCGCTAGTAGAGAGGATTCAGTGATTTTCCAGGCCCCACACTGTATAATATTGATTATTATAATGGTCACACACACCCAGACCAGTATCCTTACACTGTGACATTTGTAATAAACACACATACTGTATACATATACACTGATAAACATACACACACACACACACACACACACACACACACACACACACACACACACACACACACACACACACACACACACACACACACGCGACGTATCCCCAAACCACAACTCTGCACTTACTTCCCATGTCTCAAATTGCCCTCAGAGGGGAGTGAGACTCTTATCTAGGACAAAAGCTGACTTAATAATTCCCCCACAGAGAAAGGTTGCATTGCTTCAAATTGTCTGTGCCGTCTTTCCTTGCAGTAGCCCCTCTATACCAGCTTGTTCCCTCCTCTTCCTCTCCAAGTCCAAGCCAAGTGTGTATTTGACAGACATTCTGGTTGAAGCAGGCTAATGAGAGCCCCTCTTTGCTTAATTACCATACGGTATACTTCAATTACCAGACTGCGGTCCCTGTGTGGGGCCTGCCACACTGGTGCTCCCCCAGCTCTCCATGCTTCCTTTGCCTCACTGCCCTCCCCACTGCCTGATCACTCAGCTCTAATTAGCGGCCCATGTTCATCAATTAGCTTTTAATGGAAGAGATGGAGGGGCGGCAGTGCAATCAGAGGCATACAAGGGGTTATCCAGGTGGAGAGACCAGCCACCCAATGCATACTTGCAATTAGCCTCGATGGCAGGTAATGCGTGTGTATGTTTTTTGTGTGTGTGTGTGTGTGTGTGTGTGTGTGTGTGTGTGTGTGTGCGCGCGCGCGTGTGTGCCTATTGCCAGAGATAATTGGAAATTGTGCTGGACTGTATGTTTTTTCCAAAAGTGTTTTCAAGTGAATTGTTAGAGAATGTACATTTTATCCTTGGTTGCTCGGCCACTTGAGCTTCCTCTCCCTGATACTCTGCCAAATATCATTTTCTTACCCGGCTACTATCTGTCCCTCCATTGACTTATCTATCTTTGTCAATCCTACAGAAAGCAGACCTGGCAGTGGCAGGCTTCACCATCACATCAGAGAGAGAGAAAGTCATCGACTTCTCTAAACCATTCATGACCCTGGGGATCAGCATCTTGTACAGAGTTCAGCTGGTAAGGATGTTATCTGGGGCTGGAGGGCACCCGCGGAGGATACTCGCTACACATCTTATACAGGATTTCATTTCTTTTGTTTGCAATGCCTTTTAAACAGAGGAGACTACAAGCTATGAAGCTTAAAAAACTCAGAGTGCATTTGCATGAGAGTTTATCTCATAAAGCTTGGATTGTATTTGTATGCGGTGCGCAGCCTCCACAGTGACCACACTGAAATTCATAGGTGTAAGAGGTGCTCTGTAACTCGCTAACAGTCACAGCTTTACATTGCTAATGAGGTTTTGGGTCCAAGCCGACTATGCTTCAGCAGCAGGCATTGTGAAACAGAGCGTATATGGATTGTAGCATTAGCGGATCAAAGCACTGCAGACTTCTCATCAGAGTGCAGTAAAGGACACAGTACTGCCCTCCTCTGGTGCAAAGGGGGCATTTTGTTGACTGCTGAGATGTGACCTCTTTTTTGAACTCACTCGCTGTCTGTCACTGTCTATCTCTGTTTCTCCATCTCTCTCCCAATCTTTGTCTCCCTCTGTTTCTCTGTACCAGGGGCGGAAGCCAGGTTACTTCTCCTTCCTCGATCCCTTCTCTCCAGCTGTCTGGCTCTTCATGCTTCTTGCCTACTTAGCTGTCAGCTGTGTGCTCTTCTTGGCTGCAAGGTCAATACATTACATCACACACTGTGCCGATAGTCTTAAGCTCACACCTGTGTCATTTATCTTGTTAAACACAGGTTGGCTGTTACATATTGGAATATTTTGCATCACACAACCTCCCGCTGACAGCTTGACACGTATCGCACAACGTTAGTTATTAACATGACAAAAGCATTGCAGTGCCATTTGACCTCAAGGTCACCCGCTGTGCTTGTGTTTCCCTTCCAGGCTGAGCCCCTATGAGTGGTACAACCCTCATCCATGCCTGCGAGAGCGCCGGGACATGCTGGAGAACCAGTACACTCTTGGAAACAGTTTGTGGTTTCCTGTTGGAGGCTTCATGCAGCAGGGGTCAGAGATCATGCCTCGAGCCCTGTCCACCAGATGTGTTAGTGGGGTGTGGTAAGTGACGCATTGTCTGTCTGTTTTTCTTTACATGTGCCATCCAGTTAAACCCCTACAAACCCTGTAAAATTTGGAGTACATGCAAGGTTTTAGATTCTCTTGAAAGATAAAACTCCCCAGCAGTCTACTCACCTTCATGCGTTTTGGGGGTTGGGTGAAGTTTCCTAATCAACAAAACACTACTGGACTTTCACAAGCAAAGATATTGCAGTTGTCCCACACACAACTGAAGCGAATGGAGACTGATTTTCAAATGAAAAAAACCCAACATAATAAAACCATAAAATGCCTTCATACTGCTTGTTTGAAGTAATCCATGTGTACTGAAACCTCCTCAAGTCAAGAAGCCTTTACTGTAGCTCCCAGCCATGATGTCAGTGAAATTTTTAAAAACAACTTGGCCGTTCAGTGCTTCAGAAACTTAGATATCTTTGGACAAGCAGCATGGGTGCATTTTATGGTCTTTCACATGGATTTTCTTATATTGTGAATTTGGTCATCTCTTCCTTTGAAACCCGAGCTGCGTTTCGAAAAAAAACCCTCAACTGACCTTCCCCCAGTATGAAGGTGAATAGATATTGACTGAATTGTTTCTTCTTTTTTCTTTTTTGGACAAGCTATCCTTTTAAATATACTCAGACACTTATACCAATGGAGACTTGTAAGCTAGGAGCATTGATATTGGTTTGTCTGGTTTATGCGATTGCCTCTTGTAATCATTTGAATCAACAGAATCTTAAGAGCCACAGCATTCCGACCATGCTTCGCATGTGTACCTACTTAGCCAATGGAGTATTAAGTGATTTAACTGTCAGAATGTCATGTGTGAGGTTTAAATTTAAATTCAAATAGGATGGAAATAAATGAAAACACTAAGAGATTGCATACTGCTGCCAAGGAGAAAAATACAGCAAATAGTTATATCCTGCCAATGGCCTGGAGCAGTTTTCAGGAGCCAGCAGCTACAGTTTGATACAAATCACCCCCAGAATTTAAACACTTGTTCTTTCAATTATTATCTATCTTTCCTTCAGATTTAATCAGTATTCATTCATAATGAATATCCTGCTAACAAACAGACACAGAAGGGTAAGCACATAAAAAAGGGCCTCTTTGCAGACAAGAAACATAAAATTGCGGGGGGGGGGGGTAATAAATGCAGATTACAACAAGAAGACATGATTATACAAACACGCTTTTTATTCATTTAAAGATGTGTCTATTAAAGCAAATTCACTGGCTTCCTCATTTCTTCATCAACGACTTGCATTTTTCCTCAAGGTTGCTTTTTAAGCACATTAAGATAATGATATTTACATTTTTAATTTTAGGCATATTGCTGACATATAGCTCTTTTCAGTCCCTCGGGACTAACATTTCATGCAAACAATACAAAAGTGCTAAATTCACAGAAACAGTAGCCTGATGACTTTCCTGTGGCAACAGGGTGACTGAAAAAAAAGTGTGAGAGGAATAATCATGGCTGAGAGCTAAAGAGATAAGGCGTAGAGGAAGACAGGAGGAGTAAATTACGCAGTTGAGCAAGATCTGAGATAGGGGGATATTATTAAGTATCGTGAATACAAGATGTTCTGAAACTTGAGCACCTTTTCCTGCCTCATTTTCCTCTTTCATCCCTCCTCTAACTGTATCTCACAGGTGGGCGTTCACACTTATAATTATCTCCTCCTACACCGCCAACCTGGCGGCCTTTCTGACAGTCCAGAGGATGGAGGTTCCTATCGAGTCTCCAGACGACTTGGCTGATCAGACCAACATTGAATACGGAACCATTCATGGAGGGAGCACTATGACCTTTTTCATGGTAGGACTGATTGCTCTGATTGGATTATTTGAGAGTAACTACATGCACAGATTACATTTGCTCGAACCATGTGTGGGATTTAGTCTAGCATTGGACAATAACCTAAATGGCCTTCAAAGCAACACAAGAAATATTTGTGCAATCAAGTGCGAGTTTTTTTTCTTAACGGCTGTGCTCAGAGTGACTGCTTGTCCTTGTGTTTGCCACAATATCTCTGAGGTCCTCTGTTGTTTTCTTTATGGCTGTTTGTTTTGAGCGGATGACTGCCTGTATTTGCTTATGAGAGAGCTTCCGGCATCTGTGTTGGCATCTGTGTTTGTCATAGAGCATGCGTGTGTGTTGTTGTCTTTCTGTGTAGGTGTGTTTGCATATGGGAGAGAGTGTAGGTGAGTGTCAAAAGAAATATGTATTTGTTTATTTGTGTGCACGCTCAGGGAATGGCTACATGCCAGTTTGTGAGCGTGTGTGGTTTGCTTTCTCTTGCTGTTTAGGATGTAAGCGAGTGGTCTGGCTGCCAGCATAAGCCCGTTTTAGTGCTACAGTACAGTACCCATCACTTTATTGGACAAAAATACTCATTTATTGTCACATGTAAAAACAGGGATAAAATATATAATTGTACACCTCAAACATGTAATCCTGTTTTATTTTAACCCGCTGTGCTGAGCCACCTTCTATGTGCTGATTTACCCCGTCTGTATGAAAGATGATGCATCAGCTACGCCATGAGCAAATAATCTGTTCCCTTGATTCACCTCGCCTTTTCTTCCCTCCCCTCTTCCTCTTCCCTCTGTTTGCCATCGATGTACCCGCCTTGTCATTATTCACACTGGATTTTCTCATCTCCACATACGTTGCTCCCCTGTTAATCTAGGATGCAACTCTCTTTCTTTCTTTCTTTCTTTCTCCCCTCCCTCTCTCTCTGTCTACCCTCTTTCATTTCTATCGATCTGCAGTTGATTTCTGCTTCGAGATAAATGTGAGAGACAAAGGTTTACATCTGGTCAGGGTTTCATTGTGCTCCCGTTGCTCCGCAGAACTCACGGTACCAGACCTACCAGCGGATGTGGAACTACATGAACTCCAAGCAGCCCAGTGTATTTGTGAAAAGCACAGAAGAAGGCATCGCCCGCGTGCTCAACTCCAAATATGCCTTCCTGATGGAGAGCACTATGAACGAGTACCATCGTGGCCTCAACTGCAATCTCACCCAGATAGGAGGTCTCCTGGATACCAAGGGATACGGCATTGGCATGCCGCTGGGTAATTTTTGTCCTTCTATTTTGTTATACAATACGATTCGATCAATATTGTAATACTTACTGACAAATTCAAAATAGAACTGAAAATCCTACTTGGTGTATACAGTAGCACTCCACTCATCTGTTAACTAGTACATGACATTATATTGATAACTAAAGAGGCAAATTGAGTCAAAACTATTTTGTTCAAAATTTCAATTCCACTTTACTAGAACGATGTTTGAAAAGTTGCAAAACTGAGCACAGTAAAAGAAGTTCTTGTAGTCGAACACCGAACTGATCACAATAGGATTTGGGATTTATATACTATATTGCAATACAATACAGTATCAATACCAGGGGCTGAGATAGTAATACAGGAAAAAAAAAAGTATTGTGATTTTTTTAATCAATTTTATTATACAGCCCTATTAAAAATTATGTAAATTAACTGTCCTCATATCCTTATTTTAATCTACTGACACAAATTTTAGAAATGGTTTAAACACGTCATTCAGACAGTGAAAAGTATTTCAGACGCCCACAAGAATGGAAGAAGATCAAATGGCATTTCAAAGCCTGCGAGCCCCCACACCAAACGTTCGGTCACGTTTTCTTGTTTCCCTCAATTGACATGTCAGAAGATCAAGGTGCATGACCTCATCGGGGTTTAAAGGTCATACACTTTCTCTTTTATGACATATCATTCATCAATAAATTGGCCTTAAATCAGTTTTTAACAGTGACAGCATGAAGGTCCCTCCAGAGGCTTCGACTGAAGGAACATTTCTTGGTCCTTTAACAATCACACCCACAGTATTTTATTGTTCCTGTGTTACGGCCTGTGGATAAAGGTGAGATGACAACCTTTTCACTGAAAGAAATTAAATTAGGTAGCATTTAGTTGGAGAGGACATTTAAAGATGTTGTTAATCTTTTGGCAAATAGTAATATGATATTTATTACTACTGTATATTTTAATTAGTGTACACAGTAGCCTTATCATCTAAAAATACAACCTCTTATACTGAGCAATACTCCATTCAGAAAACCACTATGGTCTTTCCACTGAACAATATCAGGACACCCATAAAACAGAGAGGTCTTACAGGAGCAAAACCATGCGCTGTACTGGTTTCGATTCCAATTTGAAAAATCGTTTCCGCATAATACATTTCTCTCTTCCTTTTTTCTCTTCTGCCACTAGATGAAGATGAACACAGAATGTAAAAAAAAAAAGAGAGAGTGAGAGAAAAAAAACCATTTCATAATAACACATAATCAACAATGTCTAAAGATGTGAATTTGCTGATTACTAATTGCTGTTTCATCTTAGTAGCTGAACTCTTTTCAGTCCTAAAATAGTCAAGGGCACCATCATTAGTCTGGAAGCTATTTACAGTTGAGAGGAAAGTAGGTCACCTATAGCCCGAGTGACCTCTTTGAGGAATATAGTGGGTATTAAGTCTTGCATTATAGATCCATTATCAGTCTGACAGAGTGTGGGTGTTTCAACGTGAGTCATCTGAAGTACAAAAATTGAGACCTTATCAACACAAAGAAAAAATACTCATTAACTGAGAGACGGAGATGTAGGAACACCTGCATGAGATCAATTATGTTAAATGGACACATGTAGTTGTGCTGATTTGAGAGATACGATGAATGTCTTCTGCGTGGTTAATTTTTTTTTTTAATCTAAGGGATTAGTAAGTATCTCAACTGAAAGTAATGAACATGCAGTTAATTGCTTTTCCACACACGTCCAGCTCCTCTGAAGCCTTTTAGCACTTAGAGGTGGTGTCACTGAATCACAGTGATCTGTTCTAATGAAGCGGATGAAGGAATGGCTAGAGAGGGAGGAAGAGTACAGAGAGTGAGATGTGACGGTGTGAGGGAACAGAGAGGCAAAGCAGAGTTACAGTAGAGCAGAGGTGGGGGGGGGGGGGGGGGGCTTATTGATGACCAGTTGAGGAAATGCTGACATATTTCGAAATAACTGAAGGGTCATTTCATCAAAAATGATATTAAAACATACTCACCTCAAGTCATGCAGACCCACTGTGATGTGCTCGCCTGTTTTCTTGGCAGAGAGGAGTCACTGCAGGGTTTAAACCAGGGGTGTCCAAACTGGTCCAGTAATGGCCGTGTGGCTGCAGGTTTTCATTCCAACCGAGCAAAAGCAACACCTGATTCTACTTAAATCAACTAAGCTGTGTCCACACAGCTCATTTGTTGGATCAGGTGTCGCTTTTGTTCGGTTGGAATGAAAACCTGCAGCCACACGGCCCTTTACTGGACCAGTTTGGACACCCCTGGCTTAACCCGTAGAAAAATTGTACGGCGGCCAGGTGGAGCTCATATGGATGTACAGCAAATAAAAACAAAAAACAAGAATAAGTCCAACCAAGAAGAAGTCTGTAAGATTGCTGTTAGTATTTTAATACCATTTAGCTTTTGTACGGTTTAGATAAATTAAATCACGTGTTTTCCCGTGCCTTTCAATGTGCTGGTAGGGGATTTTATTTACCTTTGGTGAGCTGAGAGAACTGTTCACTGTTCCCACCTTGTCAAACTAATCGTCTTCTGGTTGTAGCTGACAGATGTGAGATTGATATCAATCTTCTCATCCAACACAGGTTCCTAATAAACAGTTCAGGGAGCGAGTGAACTGCAGCAAATGGAAAATTGTCCCGATATACAACAGGCGATGTTGCAGCCCACTGAGGGCATGACAGTTTTTTTAATGTGCTTTTTGGATTTGTCTCTGTAAATGAATGGTGTCTTAAGTAATTTATTCATTGTTAACGCACATTGTGATGATTGGCTACATTCGTTATCAGTGGGACTCGGTAAATCATCCATTTTTTTTATGCAGTTTTACACTCTTCAATTTCCCTCTGAACCTCGTCCCCCAGGGGTGCATCCATGTGCATGTCCAGCCATACTCTGCCTCTGATTGGCTTGTATTTGGTACCTAGTCTAGGCAGGTGGAACGAGGGCCAATCAGAAGAAGAGTAGCAGCAGGTCTTCCTTAAATGCATGTGAGGAAAAATATAAGGCACTTCTCTATTTTTGATGGAGAATTTTGAAGCTAGTACAATATTTTTTGGTGTACCCCCTAACATGCAGAGACTGGGATCCACCTAAACAACGTATATTCCTGTTTAGGAATCATTAATTTAAAGGCCATGAGGAGGATTGCAACCCCTAACGTCACCCCTCCTTGAAGAGAACCTGTCATGATATGATGACAATTCATATACTGTATGATTCAGTATGAATCAGAATTTGAGCTCTCAAACGGTCTACCATGGATGAGCTCTCACTTATTCAGAAACAGAACATTGTCATTGATTTCTGCAGAGAAAATACTTAGTTAGCCTGAAAGTGCTGAAAATGCAGGAGAGAATCGGGGGCTCACCTCCATGAAGATATCTCTCTGCTATAGAACATTGTATCAGCAGTTAGAGGATTCTGTTTTTGGTGGAATTGTTCCAGTGAAACTGCAGCACCTTCAGATGTGTCGTTTATTTTTTTTTATGGTTCGATGCCTGGGAAATACCTGTCAGTTCTGGTGAACACTTCTCTTCCAATGTGTCTAACATACTTTGTCTGACCAACAGTCGAACCACAGGCTGTCTGGTTGTCTTCTTTGTCTACCACTGATCCTCTCTTCTGTCAATATCATCACTCGCAGCCATCTCAAGGCTGCAACGACAGCTTACGCCTTCATTTCACGTTTTTCTCGCCATTTTGAAAATGAAGCTTCCCTTGCCTGGGCTTTCTTGCCCCACACGCTCTATCACTTGCTCTTATCCTGCTTCTCCCTATTCACCAGGGTCTCCGTTCAGAGATGAGATCACATTGGCCATCCTCCAGCTGCAGGAGAATAACAGGCTGGAGATACTGAAAAGGAGGTGGTGGGAGGGAGGCCAGTGTCCCAAAGAGGAGGACCACCGTGCCAAGGGTCAGTCAACCGCAGCTGCCTGTCGCCTTTCCTTCCTTCACTCTAATTTCCCCCAGTAATAGTCTCCTCACTCTCCGCTACAGTCCAGCTAATGGCTCATGTCTAAACTAATGTCCTTGTGAAGGGTGCTTAGCACAAGCTACTTTCCCAAATGTCATCTGTTTGTCTCAGGTGGCCTGTAATGGGGATTTTATTAGAGTGAGTCTGTTGGTTTTCGCTTGCTTGTTAAATCTGCCTCAGTGTATGTGTGTGTGTTTGAGTGTTTGTGTGTGTGTGTGTGTTTGTGTGTGTGAGACAATGTTTTTAAATCTCTGTCTGTATTAATGTGTTAATGAGAAATACAATGCAAAGACCTTTTTTATGATACTGATGTCAGTTCAAAAATACCTTTTAGAAAGGCTTTTGATGACTGACAAAAAGTCTTTTTTATCAGTATAATGTATCTGGAGTGTTAGGGCTCCAGGCATGACATTCATTTAGTCACTTCATCATGGGCCATTTAGATTTTTAATTATATTGAAAGAGCACTCCAGTGATTTAATGTTGCAAATTACATAAAACATGGGCATTTGCAAAATTCAGATTTGCCAAAAGATTGTTCACATTCTTGTTACGGGGAAATCTAGAGTTTTAATGTCTGGTATGGAACAAGTTGATGGATCCTACTCCTCCCATAATGCAACACAACCACTTCTTTCCACCCTTGCCTGATAAACGCTCATATCTCTCACACAGAACTTTGCAGCACAGACTTTCTGAGGGGAAAAAAAATTGTAGACTAAGAGGCAAAATTTTCTTAGATTTAATGGAGTAGTTCAAAATTTACTGAGTGTGGTTATTGTTCTGTGCAACAAACATAGGACAGCAGTTGGAAGTCGTTTACTGTTGCACTAAAGACTTGAAACTGAGTGGAGCCTGGTTATCTCTATTTGTTCCATCACTTCAAAAACTGAGGTGAAAAAATGAATAAAAGTCAGAGATTTGTGTGCCAGGCTATTTCTTGGGAAGGTGTAATAAGCTAATTTACTGCTAGCTATATCTCCCAGGGTGATCTGCGTTGTGGTGGCACGTAATGTGTTAAAAGTTCTAACACCAGAGAAACAATACAGTTGTTAATCAGTTTGGATCCTTTAACATGGTGGGCAACATTACGTGACAGGTGACGGCTAACGTAAGAAAGACCGCTGCGCCCCAGGACTGCTCAGGGCTGTTAGAGTATTTGTGTGTGACCTCTTGTGTCCCTCCCTCAGGTCTGGGCATGGAGAACATTGGGGGCATCTTTGTGGTCCTAATCTGTGGTCTCATCATTGCCGTTTTTGTGGCCATTATGGAGTTTGTTTGGTCAACGCGCCGCTCGGCAGAGACTGATGAGGTATGCCCCCATACCTGCCCTCGCCGATCTCACAGACACTCCCCAGTAGGTTCCCATGGCATCCCGCCAACCCTTTTTGATTATGTTATTGTGAGTGTTTGCGTGCGAGTGTGTGTAGATTTATTTCAGCTTTTGCCTCCATTTGTATGTTTGTTTGCGTGAGCTATTAACATTTGGGGTTCAACTTGTGCATGAGACATTCGGAGTATGCTGCACTGAACTGCTGTAGTGTCAAAACCAACCAATAGAGTCTGATTGCACCTTGCATGTCCTGCCTGCTTTGACGTCATAGTGTTAAACAGTATGTCAGTAAATGTAGCTTGTGAGCTAAATTTGATGGTACCGATAAGCAATATTGTGAAATGCCAATATTTGCTTGCTTAAAAAAGTAGTGTGATCTTTTTCCCTGGCATTAAATGTCATGATGTATCTTCTTTTACATGCCTCACATGTACGCTGGTATTCTTCGTTTCCATTCTTGGATTACCTCTCGCCCATCTCACTGTGCGTCTCCTTCTATCTCTCAAAAACACACCTTCTGTCATTTGGCCATCAGTGTCTGTTCTCCAATAACGAGTACTGTTTCTGTTTATGTGAGCACTTCATCTTTTTTTATTTTAATTTTTAAAGAGAATGTTGTTTATGGACATGTTGATGCATTTTATTCACCATGTGTGCAAAATACACTACCGGTGCTTTTTGGTGAAATGATGAAAAAGAATTGTGAGGGTGGGTATGTGTGTATGCGTGTGTGTGAGGACTTGCATTGCTGCTGTATGCTGGAGTGTGTTTGTAGATGTGCACCAGTTTGCAGGCCTGCTTGTCTGTTCATAGTGTATGGTGCCATAACTAAACAACATTTCAGTGTTTTGTGTCTTCGGATTGTAATAACTCTCTCTGCTCCTTGGATATTCTCTCATCTCTATCCATCTCCACTTCCTTCCCCACAACTTCCTCATATCTGTTTCAAAACCATTCCACCATTTGTTGACCTCACCTCTCCTGCAACTTTTTGGTTGACCATGCCTTCATGTGTCTGGTCCTCCTGGCTTGTTCCCACCTTATTTTGTTTTCTTTTCTTGTTTTCCCTCTGCTCTCCTATTCATGTACTGCCTTACCACTGTCTTGTTCTGCTGTCTGCCTACTTTGTTTCTGTGGCAACCTCCTTCCTCCCCCTTTTCCCCCCTTCTGTCGTTACTTCTTTCCTCCCCCCCTGCCTTTTCTCCTCTAGGTGTCTGTCTGTCAGGAGATGATCACAGAGTTCCGAAACGCCGTCTCCTGTAAGAAGAGCTCCCGTTTGCGCCGTCGTCGGCCCCTCAGCAGCTCCGCAGCCCTGCGTCACCCTAACCGCATTGCTCTGGGGGCCCCTCGGCCCTTGCGCCTTGTTCGAGAGATGCGCCTGAGCAACGGCAAACTCTACAGTGGAGCTGGGCCCTTGACTGGTGGAGCTGGAGGAGGAGGTGGGGCAGGAGGGGCAGGGCCTCCCGATGTGGGACCTGGGCCCCAGAGGATCCTTGATGATCCACTGGGAGCCAACACCACCCCTCCTCCGCCAGCCCCCACCCCTGTAATGTTACCCAGCCGCAGTTGCACCCATGTGAGGATCTGCCAGGAGTGTCGAAGGATCCAGGGCCTGAGATCAGGCAGCAGTATAGGATCAACCACGACAAGAATACCACCTTCATCAGCACCCCTGCCCCGGCTACCGCCACCTCCACCCCCATCCTCGTCCAACACAGACAGTGAGGGTGGAGGGGGGCCCAGCCCAAGGAGGCTACATCACAGTCCACCACCTCATACTCCCAGACCCATCCCTCCTCCGCAGAACAGCAGCAGCAACACTACAGACCTACTGGGTGAGCAGGACTGAGACCAGAGGCAACGGGTGAGGTGAGGTGGCTGCAGGGCGCCAATGATGTAACTGCTGCTTACAGAAACAAGCTCTTGTTTCCACAAGTAAGAGAGTCATTGGAGGAAATAAAAGAGGGAGATAAGGGAGAAGCCGGGAGGAGAAAAACAGTTGATACTGAGGGCACCTTTAAAGGAGAACGAGCTGAGAGAACTGAAGGCTTCTCTCCAGAAACAGAGCTGAATATTTAGACTCCGGAGAACAACTCAGTTTGGAGGAACCTGAGGGGAAATGCACATGAGCAGATGATGGTTTTGATTGGCCTTCTTTTCCTCTCCTTACTCCCGTCTCGCTTCACCTTTCTATTGGAGGGCCCTGGTTTTCTTCCACAGAATCTTCCCTGGAAGCGAACCATTCCTCCAGTGAAATGAAGCCTTGGTGGAGGACATACTGTGTGATTGAAATCAGAACTGAAAGACTTACAGAGAATTATTTCCTGTTGTTTTTATTTTTTTCTGTCTTGTTTTGTTACCATTGTTCTAGGTGGGAATTAAATAAAGACGATGTGACAACATGGTGGATTATAACATACTAAGACTATGGCTAATTGTGTTCAAGAGTTTTGTGTCCCTCCCTGTGTCCCATAGCTGCTTTTTGGATGGCATCAGACGGGGGTGGATGAATCAACGTCAAGACAACACAATGCTATCAGTAGCAAAGTAAACTTTTGTCTACCTTTCTTTACACGGCGCACGAGTGTGTATGTAAAAATATGTGCTTCTTGTCAGTGTGTAAGTATTCAAAGTGAGCAGAACGATGTACGCAGCAACAGCACCTTTCTACCAATGTTAGATAATCAGACCACCACAAAAAAGAAAAAAAGTGGGGGAATAGAGAGAGCAAGAGGCTTTGAAATGTGAAATTAATGTCCCTCGTTATCCTGGGTAACGCTTGCCAAGCCTTTACTTTTTTCCACCTCTGTTCACACGGCGTAGAAGAGATAGGCTGGGTGAGGGAGAGCCAGAGAAGTATGTTAGAAGAGAACAGAGAGAGGCAAAGACTAAAAAGAATACTAGTGAATTTGAATGAGAAATCCCTAACTAAACGACTTCCATTATTAGATCTGTCCTGATCTGTTAATTCTGGGCATCTTTTAAGGGGTTTGTAAATGCGCCAGCAGGCTGTAACTGCAGCTTGTTTCTCCCTCTCTGTTTAACAGACAGACTTGGCTGTCCCCAGTCCAGGCTCCTGCCAGGGTGATAGACTCAACACAGCCTTGTCAATACTGTCTCAGGCTTTTGATTGCCTAATTACTCCCCTTGATGGCTGGGGATTTATTCAGAAGCGGGTTGAACACAGGACATCATGCTGAGAAACAGATTTAGAAGAGTTTTTCACATAAGGTAAGAAAGAGAATCCGGTCACTTCTGATAACTTTCTATACCTTGGAATCTTTCACACTTTGGCTGGTGTTTCAGATCTTCGTCACTGTTTTAAGCTCTTGAAATTAGCATTGAAGATGAATGAAGTCCACTCTGTTTTGTTTTTTTTTTTTTTTTTTTTTTTGCCTGATGATAGAAGCATATTTGGCATGGCCACCAGGCTCCTGTGTCACTTCTAGTCATTTATTCCTGCTGTCTGCTGGCAGATTTGTGAGCAGATCAATCATCTTAATATTCCAAATGGAGTCACAGGCCTGCTTCCATTTGAATCACAAGTCAAACAAATCAGAGCCGATGTTTAAATGCTTTTTATATCACCATTAAAAGAATGAGCTGCAATTCAATTTTGTTCTCTCATATCCAGTGGGTTTTGGGTTCAGAGGGATAATTCTCCTTTTCTTTTACCGAATGATATATTTTTAACCTTATGTCTGTGTTGATGCTGTGTTGCGGAAGATTCTCATGTTAACAGCCTGCAAGAGTTCAGGTCACAGCTGGCAGAAGGTTAGAAATAGCGTGCATTGACATTCTGCACCCAGACAGGGTCGCTTTAATTACTGTCATTGTCTGTTGTTTTGATTTCCAGGCGTGTCTGTTGTGCCAATTTTTGTGATTTTCTGGCTCATAATTACAACTCAGATGTTGACATTGATTTTAGATTTTTAAGTTTTGATATTTTTGATCTAGTTTGAAGGCAGGACAAGACATCTTTGTTTCCCCGTTGAGGAAACTAAACCTCAGTTAAATTGACTTTTCACGAAAAAAAAAATTCAATGACTTATGCAACAGCCGAAAGATATAATAGCTCATAGATTGCAAAATGACACTTTGGTGATTCTCCATCAGTATTTTACTGAACTGTGGCTGAATCAATTTCTAAAATAGTTCCATCATTACATTCTGACTTTAATTGGTACTTTGACAGTAAACATCTTTTTGACGTGCTCAAGCAAAAGCTGACAACCGAGATTTAAGAGCCAGCTGATGATGACGATATTGCTTAGTGTACACGTTTGCTAATTGCTCGTCTTTTATATTTTGATTTCCTGACATGATAGCTCATGAATGTACTGCTTCATGGCAGCTAATGTTCAATTCTTCAACATCCGCGCATCCCCGCTCTAGAGCGTCTAAGAAGGTGTATTTGCATTTTCCCATTTGGAGGGATAATTTCTCAATTTGTATCACAATCATTGTTTCTGAAAACTCCTCGACAGCCTTGAGTCTCCTCCATTCCGCCGGGGTTTTCACCTGTAAATGAGCATCATCATGATATCATTTCAGATTTCACAAAATAGCTGGAGTGTACTAATAAAAGACATGATCCCTCGCCGGCTTCCCACTCATGCATATTCAGCAGTTGAACAAAGTATGTGAGGTAACAAGCAAAACCTCCACAACCCTTTACAAATCCCCTGAAAAATACAGGCATTGTTGTGTGGGCTTGCCATTTAAAATTATGCATTTTGCAGTGAAAAAGATTAGCTGACACCGTTGTGCTCCAGATAATAATGATAACATTGTTGCATACATTTTGTTGTGTCTCTGAATGATTGCTGTCTGCTGAGCCAGATGTAGTTTGTGTGTCTGATGTGTTCTTTTCTTCTGTTTTTCTTCTATTGCTTTCAGAATGCTGACAACGGCATTTGCAGTAAATACACAGATGCACGCACACGCACACACGCTCATGAGTAAAAATACATTCACAACATCCCAGTTACTCATTCCCTTGTTGTCTATTTGGTAGTTGGTTCTATTTTTTATTGTTTTTAAATTTCACAGGACTTGATATGTAACAGCGCCACAAAGCCAATAAGTGGCTATCAACAGCTTTAAACCATCAGCTGGCAGCATTTACCAGCTGCAGAGTTTTACTGTGGAGAGGCAGGATGAGGGTATAAACCCTAAAAAAGCCAAAATACTACTATGAAATTTAAAGGGAAGGGAGGGTCACAAAACAAATTAAACGGGGTGTCTGAACAGTCACTTCAGAAGACTTTTTGTTTCCTTTTATGTTCTTTTCTTTGGTATATTTTCTATACTAGTGCTAAATGGATTATTAAACTTGATGATTAATATTATGATAAATTGTTGATATTATTCCTATCAAAGAGCAGGAGGATCTATAGTGCGCTCGGGGATGAAGGGTGAGTGGGTGGGAGGTGTTGGGATTGAGGTGCAATGATGTTCCTCAGAGAAATCGCCCTGTTGTTCAAACCTATAGACACAAAAACTTCTTTTGGAATAAAAATATTCAAACAGTCCCACAGTGACTCGCATCTTTACTTTTCAAGTTTGCAGTATTTTTCTTTCCCTTTCATGATGTTCGGATATGCACTCCCGTTAAACAGCACCTGTCATATCTTTCTGTCATGCGATGACAACACTGGGAAAATCCCAAAATTTGTTGAGGCACATACAAATACCGAAACTTTATTCTTTTTTAATACTGATGGAAAGACAACTCGGAAAATGCAAAAGGAAATATGCCTCTATGGTTGTGCTTTGTATCATGTTCTCATCTCAAAAAGCAGAGGAGGACATAATCTCACGCCCACACAGGGACGCTCGGTAATGCTCTGTGAAAGATTGCATCATTGCATCCACTTTGCAAAACATGTTTTGTCACCTTTTGACATAGAGCCTCCTTAGTCTACAATTCTGAGCAACATTTACCACAAAAGACAAAATACTGAGCAAATCAAGAGGCTACCTATAAATCTGATGAACCATTCCCAATTTTAAAAAAAAAAAGAGAACAAGTCAGAATTGCTACCTATCTTAGTCTCTGGGCCCAAGTGATCAAATTTAAGGTAAACAGGTTTAAGAGGGTGACACTGAATTATCAGGTTGTTTTTTTTGTTCCTCCTTTCACATGGGGAAATAAGAACTTGTGTTTTCTATTTTCCAACACTCAGCAGAAGAGAAAGAGTACATTCACTATTTTAGTACTTTCAGACAAACCTGTTTTGTTTTTTGAGCAGTCTCAGGAAGATGACAATTTTCGTCACTGTAAAGCCTCAGAGAACATCACCTGGCTGTGCATGAAGTCATGTGACACATTGTTTGATTTCTTTTTCCAGACATATCTCTTCCACAAGACAAATTATGATGCTTTTTTTTTTCTTTTTTTCCCAGAGGAACTTTATTCAGAAGCTGTTAGGGAGTAAGACATACACACTTCTCTGTACACAGCAACACTGTATCACAAATATTTCTATTTAGAGAACCAAATCACTGAATCAGTTTCACGCCTTTTAATCTCAGAGGTGGAATGTAACAAGTACATTTACTTACTCCCTCGTGATACTTACTTCTTCCATACCACTACATGTCAAAGGGATGAGTCACAGCACGACAGCTTCAGTTGCTTTTTAGATTTTTTTTTTTTGCACTCACTGGACACAGAGGATGTTTAAGATATGATGTTCTATGACACAGGATCTGCTAACATTTTATTCAAATGCAGCCAAAATGATTATTTGATCAATGGATTCGTCAGTTTACAGGAAATCTACAATTTTTCTGATCATCAGTCAGAGCGCTCTAATCCAATGCTACGTATGCTACAATATACCAGTCACATACTGTAGGGTGGTTCTATACTTTGAGTGATTTTACATGTTTAAGTATATTTTTTTGTAATAACACATCCTTTTATCTAAGTTTCATTTTCAATGAAACAGTTTTCTTCTATGTACTTAAGCACTCGTCTCTGACAGACAAAAAAATGAGCAGTAAAGGAAGTGAAACAAATTTAAAAAACTGATGCGTCTCAGAAAAAGATGGAACACGACACTTGTATGTTTGTTCTTACCAGTGCAGCCACAGCGGCCACTCCCAAGAAAAAGGAAGAAAAAAAATGATGTGAGTGTTAACTGGATTTCTGAAGACGATCTTTTTTTTTTTTTTAAGGCCCATTTTAAGTATTTGCTGTACTACACCCAAAAATTGGGTGAAATTCAACAGTTCTAGTCCAGAAAATAATGGGCTGCCGATTGAATCATCTCTATATTTATATTTTTTAATACTCTCAAATCCTCATTTGTAATAATTTCTTCATTTTTGGAATCATCCTGTTTGCTGCTGCTCTGTGTGTCACCAGGCATTCATGAAAAAAAATATCTATACATTTAACTGCAAACAGATATATGTACATATATCTTTTTACCCTCTAAAATGAAAGATGTACATTGTTTTCATGTGGAGAGATTTTGGATTCTATTTGTCAATTTCTCCTTATGCTTCTACTTTTTTAAGCTTCTGCAACATTTGAACTTCCTCACTGTTGGATTTATGAAATTAATCTTATTTTGTTGGAGAATTATTGCACATTTCTGACCAGTGAAGCAAATGCAACTTTTCACATCACTGCAACTGAAGTGTGCGGTCATGAAAAAAAATTCTAAAACGTGATACAAAAATATGTCTAGATTGGGTTTAGTTTCTAAGCCAGTTGCGTTGCCAACTGGGATCCCAAATTAGAACCTCGACACATTTACAGCTTAAATCAGCGTGGAGCAAAACTAACAAAGTTTAAACCACTTGTCTTACCTGGAAGTAATAAAATGTAAACCGTCCTCAGCATTGTAGGCTTTACGGTACAGCCGGATGGTGGCAGCTAATTAGGAAGTTACAACACAATACATGATGTTAAAAAAGTAGATGGCATTGAGCCCAACAAAACCACTGAGAAAGGTACCGAAGCCTTCAAGCTAATTGAAATACCTGAAAAACTTTCTGCGCAAAGGCCACTGGTCATAATGAACTTTCATCAAGATCCTCAAACAATCACAAATACTTAATTAAGAAAAGAGACAGAGTCCACGCTCCGACCCTCCACCAAGCTTCAGTTAAAAAAAGGAAGGTGAATTAAGTTTGGTAAACAGTCAAAGGGAAATACATAGATATTACAATATTGCTTCACATTTCAGATCCCAATTAGGCTAATAAGACAAACCAAATCATTATATTTAATGCTGCAGACTTCAAATAGCACTTGTATAACTTTTTTTTTTAATGTACTCCTTGATAAAATTGTATAAAAAGTTTTACTTACTTACCTTGAACGACAAGTTTGGTGGTTCCTTTGAAGTCTCCAGCAGGGAAGGTTGCTATGGTGCAGGCGTACAAACCTGCACCTGACATCGTCACATCTTTAGATCATCAAAGATTTATCTGCAGTCCTCAGTCTCTCCTCCAGGGAGGAGTTTACATTAACTCCAAGACAGACCTTAGTGGTAAGAATTATATATTTTCCTTGAGCGATTTTGGTAGCTTGTCCTTGGATGAACTGACATGGCAGGATGACACGTTCCAGAGCGTGGTCACTCAATTCCAACTGGACCTCCAATTCCTGGGCCTAAAGAGCTTCCAGTTTGGTGGCAGGAGGAAGCAGATGATGGTTAAAAAATGAAAATGAAATGTTCATTCCTAAAGTCTGATACACACACAGTAGGAGGAATAGTGTGCTGGAGACCACTCGAGAAAGTTGACTTAAATGTTTAATGATCCAAGCCAAAATTGACTTCTTCGATCAAGATCACATTTGTCCTGATGTTCGTGATTTCTCTTGTTTTGGACACAAACAAGAAGCCCTTTATTTTCTACCAACACGCTACCAATGAGACAAATTCAGTCTATGTGTTGTCGGTATTTCCTCAGAGCAAACATTTAAAATCTTTCTTGAGAAGAAAATGTACACGTTTTCACTGTGCACCATGAATAAAACTGTACAAATTACATTAAATAAATATAATCAGCTAATGCACACAGACAGCGATGGCTTAAGTTGCTTCACTTTTTTTAAACCATTGTAATATTTTAGAGCTACTTACAGAAGTATTGCAATCAAATTCTTCATTCTTAACAGATTAAAAAATATGCTTGAGTTCGGAACTCGACCACTCACACTAAAGTGGATCACTGCGTTTCAATTTAGATGTTTGAAAGATTTATGTGTAGTCTAATGATATGGAAAGATGCGTTGCAACATGTAGTACCCCACTTTACCATAAGAGGGGAGCATGTCCCAGTCATTTCCTCATTATGGCTGTGCGATAACGTCCATACACTAAACGTGTCAAAAAAAAGTGTCAGTCTTTCATGAATTTAAAACTACAGAGCTCCATGTGTTAAACTAATAGTTCTAGCTTTAGCTTTAGCTCAAAATAGTCCCATAACATTACAGAAAGTAAAAGTCCACACTCCATCACAGTGGGTTGCATAAATGCACCCACATCTGCCGACAACCCAAAAAGAAAATAAAAAACAAAGGGCAAGTTGATTCTTTCACTGCATGGCCACCCATTGCAGACATTAAACGTAGGAAAAAAGAGACTTTCAGTGGAAATCATGTGTTTAACAGGAGTAGTGCAGTGACATCTAAGCTGGTGGTAAATGTCACGCTAACTATCCAGGCTAACCAGTTGCCCATCGTAGGTCAGTGAATCATGATGTTTACTGATGTTGAGGATGTCTCTGTAGTTAAACAAGATGTGACGGTTGTGTTAGTACCCCACACTAACACACACACACACACGCATACACACAACGCTAACCCTGCGCTGGCCACGTGCTCACAGGAAGCTGCAGATGTCCCTGCTATGGTTAAACTTGGGATCGGCCTTAACTCCCCTATGTGCTAACAACAACAACAGTAACAGTCTCACCCTCATGAAGCGTTAACAATAACTGTGTTGTGGCTGTCAACTCACTTGTTCTTACCATCTTCAGTATTTCATTTCATGAAAGCACTATAAATAAATGATCGTGCATAGGGAGATGTGTGGCCGGTACACAACCACAAAATAACGAGTCAGGAAATGCAAGTGGAAAACCAACGTGTGATAGTGACTGTTGCAAATGTCATAAAATGGTAAGTATCATTTCTGCAACAGTGTCACCTTTTTTATGCAAGTCCCGCTTCATACATCTGTTGCGTGAGCTCTGAGCAGTTTGCTTTGCACTACCGACCTGCAGAAAGAATACTCGCTCTGATCAAAGACTACAATTGTAATCATCATTTTGTAGAAAAAAAAAGCAATTCATCCTCCAGAGTTAACGCTTAAAACCAAGAGGGACTAAATTTGCAGAAATAGGTAGAATTAAGGAAAGAACAAGAACTTTTATAAATACAAGCAAAGTAATTACAGCCCTCTTCCTCTTTGACTCTTAAAAAAGCTCATGTTCGCTTGCGGTTGGGCTTGAGAATTCTCTGCTGCTTGAAAAAAAAAACATGCTGTCAAATTAGCTTGTTCACAGTAAAATGGGAATAAAGGCAGTTCTCGTAGAAATGTAGCAGCAGCTCTTCCTGGTGTTTGCATGACTGAGTTTAGATCCTACTTGATTGTGTCATTTTCACACATTTTCTTCATTGCTTTTCTCTGTGACCTGGTGCAACGGTCACAGTGAAGACATGGGACACCCTGGGAGCCAGAGTTTGTAGCTGTAACCCTTTTTGCTTTAACTACAGGGTTAGATTCAGGTGCAGAAATATTCATAGACATTTTTGGGAGCAGGGAAGGTCCAGTTGAGTTGAGATGCACAAATTAAAAGAGATGGTATGATGGAGGGATTGTAGGGCCTTTTGTTTGCAGATCGAACATATTCATGTTTATTCTTCCCTGAACTCCCATGACTGACCTGCTGTCTCCACTTCCAGGATACTCCCAGACTTTATTTTTGTCCCAGGACAGCATGCAACATGGATAGGGCTAACCATCATTTCTCATTGCATTGTCTAGTTTATCAACTCCAAGCTAGTTGATAGAAAAACTCACATTTACATTTCTATTCAAGTTCCTTTATTGGTGGCTGAAAAATTCCATCCATCCCATCCACCCATTGTCTTTGGCTTATTCCTGTTAAGGGTTGCAGGGGGCTGGAGCCTATCCCAGCGGCAACGGGCGAGAGGCAGGGTTCACCCTGGACAGGTCGCCAGTCCATCACAGGGCCAACACATGCAGACAGACAACCATTCACACTCACAGTCACACCTACGGTCAATTTAGAGTATCAATCAGCCTCGTCCTCTCTTGATGTCTTTGGACTGTGGGAGGAAGCCGGAGTACCAGAGAGAACCCACACAGGAACAGGGAGAACATGCAGACTCCACATAGTAAGATCTCGTGCCCGAGCCGGGACTTGAACCCAGAACCTTCTTGCTGTGAGGTGACAGTGCTGACCACTGCACCACCGTGCAGTCTGGCTGAAAAATTAGAGTTTGCAAATTAAATTACAACAATCATAAGTTCAACTTGCACACAGCAGTTTTCAAAGTTGTGTATTTTTGTTTTTGTTTTTTGCTCTCATCATGTGCAAAAATGTGGAACTTCTTCATTATTTAAATCCACATCTCTTCATCACTCTTGGGCTGCTGACGCAAAACTGAGACTTCTGCGTATGTGACATCATCAGCATGTTTGGCATCAGTCTGCTTGTCACTGGATGAAGGATTTACTCCTCTGGATGGCTTGTGCTTGACATCAGCATAGACTATATCCTACAAGCAGATAAGGAGTTGGAGAGATGAAAACTGTCAAGATTTTGTTGTTCCTTTTTTTTAATCTTCATAATCGTTCCGTCACTTTGTTGGTAAAATGTTATCATTTTCAATCGTATCCCATTGTAATAAAAACTCACCAAATCTCCTCCAGAAGATTTACTCACAGACACGTGCACGCCACCTGTATCCGAAAGACAAATGACATTTAGCCAAGGTAACTGAAACCTGAAACCATTTAAAAAAAGATATAAATAAATTGTGTGTGTGTGTGTGTATGTACTGTACCTGGGGGCCTGGTTGAAGAGTTAGATCTGAGTGTAAAGGAATTACACGATTAGTTTTTGTGCTGATGAAATCATTGAGGCTGTAAGTACAACCAAATACACACTAAATAACGTCAATAGTGTGCCATGATGAACTCGCAGTAAGAGTTCACATTTGGGCAACATTTTGGGTACCAATAAAAGCATTTGTATAAGGCCATGAGATCACACCGGAAACCACTGTTTGTTCAAAACAACAACGGCAGCTTCTGATGAAGTTGGTTTACCTGAGGTGCCGCTCTAGAATCAGCTACATAACGACTGAGGAGTGTCTCTCCTTAGTGGAAGAAGAGTGAATAACATCACTTAAGACTTTTCTTGATTGGAAAGATGTTTTTGCTCCTCTACCTCAGAACTTATGATCTGATCTGATTGATAGATGATGAGGGACTGAAATCATATATGGTACATAACACTGAATTCATAAGTGATAAAAGGTCCTCTCTTTCCTAAACAGTTTCTGGTGGTGGTTTGGTGTGCCGATGTACACAATCCACAAGTTTCATCACTGCACCTTTTGAACAACATACTTGCATGTGTGCTGTTTGACAACGGAAGTCATGTAGGTGTTTATTTCCATACAGAGCAGGAGAGTAAGATCCAATCGTGTGGTGTCTGAACACACTCAGCACAGCTGTCAACTTGTGAGCATATCACATCAGGATGTCTCATAGTACCGGCTGTGCACAAGGTCTATTACCTATTTATGCCTAGCAAAACCTTACTTTCGTAAAAAAAACCTCTTCAAACCAGAGGACGTTCTGAAAAACATCCACTAAAACCTTAACGTTTCTCCCTTTGTAGCATAAAGATACGTGACACAAATCTCCTCAAAAAGCTTTGACCTTTGGCTTCCATGTAAAATCTATCCCCTTTGCACTAATGTTCATTCATTTATATAAAAAAAACCACTATAGATGCAATAGACACCCAATACCACATTAATGCTGCATCAATCATTAAAGGTAGAACAACTCCTATGTTATATCAGACATATAGGGTTAAATGTGTCAAAACTGTATGTGAATGATAAAAATCCTCATCCTCATTATCCACCCACCATCAATTCCAGTTTAGTGCAATGCGTTCACTATGCACAACTTAATTATCATGTGAAATTTGCATTAAATGGATGACTGATAGTGGCACAACAGAAATAATTCTGGACATGGGAGTTAATCAGGAGATTTGCACCTCCTGCGCAAGTAACATATCATACGCACCTTCGGAAGAAAAGGAGGTAAGTTATGACTGCCATGATGACTAAGAACAGTAGGACAGCAATCACTATTGCAGCAACCACCCCTGATGACAGCGGCAACTGTTCTAGAAGAAGAGACGCGAGTGTGATTAACGGTGTTCCCCGAGATGTGCAACTGGTTGATGCTGTTTGTAGGATCCCAGTTATCTAATATCAAAACTAGAGTTGCTGTATTTAATAAAGGTGCATGTGTGATTAAATAAAGGCAGCATGGCTTGGAGGTAGAGTGGTCGTTTAGCAAGCGAAGCCTCGGTGGTTCGATCCTCCCTTCCCTTCCCCCAGTGTCCATGTCGACCTGTCCAGGGTGTGCCCTGCCTCTCACCCAATGTCAGCTGGGATAGGCTCCGACCGCCCCCCCCCCCCCATAACCTTTAGCAGCGGTAAGCGGTATAGAAAATAGATGGATGTAATTAAATATTTGTTAGATGTGAGAAACTTGTAAAGTGATATAGCACAGTACTTGTTTTACAGTATTTATTTCTCACTTTCATGAAAAAGCTGAGAAATAAATTCTTAAATGCATTGTGTGTGTTTGCATAGGCGTATTAATGTGTGTGTGCCAGGAATGAATATGCTTCAATGATCCATCCATCCATCCATCTATCCCAGCAGCCTTCAGGCAAGAGGCGGGGTTCACCCTGGACGGGTCACCAGGGCCAACACATATAGACAAACAACCATTCACTCTCACAGCCACACCTATGGTCAATTTAGAGTATCAATCAGCCTCGTCCCCTCTTGATGTCTTTGGACTGTGGGAGGAAGCTGGAGTACCAGAGAGAACCCACACAGGAACAGGGAGAACATGCAGACTCCACACAGAAAGATCCCGTGCCCAAACCGGGACTCAAAACCTTCTTTTTGTGAGGTGGCAGTTCAAACCACTGCACCACCGTGCCGCCTGCTTCAATGATGTTTGGAGAAAAATGGGGTTCACCGACAACTTTATTTCGGGGACTCCAGTATTCAGTACTAATAAATAATGAAAGATAGATTTTACAAAATAACAAAAGCAAGGAATACAAAATCACATTGTAACTTTACCACTAAAAGTCAACAGGATATACTTGGTAACAATCACTGTTATTTTAAATACTGTGAATCTACTGTCAATGTGTGAAAATACTCACTGTGAACAACAAGTTGGGTGGTTGCTTTAAAGCTTCCAGCGGGGAAGGTAGTTACACTGCAGATGTAAAAACCTGCATCCGACAGTTCCACACCTTTAATCGTCAAAGACTTATCTACAATATCCAATCTGTTCCCAAATTTAGGTGACTCAATACTAACTCCAAAAACGTTATTAGAAACAATAATTGGAGCTGGTTCTCCCTCCTTGGTTTCATTGAAAGCCCACTGAGTTTGACTGATGTTGGTTAATTTTTGTCCTTGAATTAACTGACATGGAAGGGTAACGTCATTGCCGAGGACTCCGGTTACTTCTGGTCTGACTTTTACGTGCTGTGCCCGGACTTCCCTGTAAAATGCTGATAATGAGAAAGAGGAAGAAAGACAGGCAGAAGATAAACTTAAACAAGCAGTCATATTAAGCTGATTCTGATATGTTGGTCTCTATAATCTACATTTATATTTTTTAATACTCTAAAATCCTCATTTGTAATAATTTCTTCATTTTTGCAATCATCCTGTTTGTTGCTGCTCTGTGCGTAACAAGGCAATAATACTAAAATATATCTATTGATACATTTCACTGTACATATATTTTTTTCTATATATTTTTACCTCTAAAATGAAAGATGTACATTGTTTTCATGTGGAGAGATTTTGGATTCTATTTGTCAATTTCTCCTTATGCTTCTACTTTTTTAAGCTTCTGCAATGTTTGAATTTCCTCACTGTTGGATTTACGAAATTAATCTTATTTTTTGGAGAATTATTTTTTACATTTCTGACCAGTGAAGCAAATGCAGTTTTTCCACATCACTGCAACTGAAGTGTGGAAAGAAAAAAAAATTCTAAAACGTGACACAAAAATATATCAAAACGGTGTTAAGTTTCTCACCTTGACACATTTGCAGCTTAAATCAGCTTTTAGTAGATCTAACAAAGTTGAAAGTACTTGTCTTACCTGGAAGTAATAAAATGTAAACCGTCCTCAGCATTGCAGGTGATTTGCTGCCACTCGTCATGATGCATTGCTGTAGAAGGAGGACAGAATAAAGGAACATCAAACGCTGTACAGCCGAATGGTGGCAGCTAATTAGGAAGTTGCAACACAATACGTGATTTTCAAAAAAGTAGATGACAACGAGATTCGTATCAAAGAACTTTAAGATCAGGCTTCAAGTCGAAATTGAGGAAACTTACATGTTTAGAACGAGGTACAGTCGTCCACTGGATGCAAGTTCGTCACATGAGAAAAATGCAACATGCAGTGAAGCATCAAGCAAAGAGGAAGAAGCCAACTGTGACCACACGAACGACGATGTTGCTGCACAGCCTGGCTAAAAAACATTTGAGAAAGGTTCTGAAGCCTTCAAGCTAAATGAAACACTGGAGTTTCTCTGCGCAAAGGCCAGTGGTCATAATGAACTTTTGTCTTGACTTTCAAAACAATGTTGTACAGTAGCGATATGAAGAAAAACATCAAGGTCAGTATGATTTCATGATTAACATTGTTATGAAGATATATTAATATTGATTTTTAACCAAAAGACGACTTAAAAAAATCCATTCTCCTCCGCGTTTTGCGGTGACTCCACGAGCAGATCCAATCACGTGAAGTTTCGGAGGAGTTTCCAATAAAAACCTTTCCGTCCCACAAACGGAAACAAAATCGGAACATAAAATTAATTTTAGGTCCTCTGTTTATTCCGTCCTCCTCTCGGTGCGCGTACAGTTTGCACCGGTGCAACAGTGACATCTTATGTTCGAAAGGTGGAAACGTTTGTCCAAAGAAATGCGTTTAAATGCGTTTACTTCTCTGTGTTTGTGTGGGAAGAAAAAAAATCAAAGAAGAGGCCATGAGAAAAATGCTTCAAACTACCGCTCATCTTGTTTGATGGTTAAGCTGTAATCAGACTGAAAGGAGCAGAAAGCAGCACTGACTGAAAACCTTAAACCAGCGAGAGCGTCAAACCTCCTGATGGACGCTTCTTGTCAGAGGTGTGTGATTACGTCCACCAATCAGAATTGTTGGCAAAATCAGCCTCAGGTGCTCCACGGACTAATCAGGTCAAGGATGCAGAGCTTCCCGGTCTAACTCAGCTTGTTCCCTGCATGTAAATGACTGTTCTACAGGCTGGGACAGGAATAGCAACTGAAACAGACATCGCTCTGCATCCTGAATGCCTCCAAGTTCAAACACATCTAATTGATGCAAACCACGTCAGGATGAGTTGAGAGGAAAGAGCAGTTTCCTGTGAAAAGCTCCCACATTTGTGACCATATTTATTTCTCTCATCAGAGACTTATGGGCCTCTGAAAACTAGGTTGGGAAGCACAAGTATTCAACATGTCCATTATGTTTTAAAAGGTAAATCTTCCAAAACAAACACGTTTGATTGAAATCTTTGGGAACCCGTTTCCTACACCTTTGAAAACAGGTGAATATTTAGAGTTATAATCTCAACAATGCAGTGATAAATGTGTACCGTAAACTAATTATGTCAGTGGATTCTTTTACTTCTACAGATTAATTTCCAAAAAATGATTCCCAAGTGTTTTTAATTAACAAGATCTTCACAGTTTCCATGCTGTGGCAGCAAAGTCACATTGAAGCACATTCATACATCAGTCAGGTCCTCGGTCAAGATCTGTTGTTGAATCTGTAAAGAAAAGCACAAAACCATCATCATCAAAAATACGTAAGCAGAGAATATAAATGTGAATGACTGAGCACATTTAGCATAAAAGATTCACTTCACCTCCTATCATTACCCTCAGCTACATTAACCCCCTCAGGCCAGTCACGCTGATCACCACCACTAAAAACGACCAGCAGGGAGCAGCGCACGATGCTTCAGGGTAGAAAGACATGGTGCGTATTAGGTGCTCCATGATTGACAGACTAATGCAGCGATCAGTCCGACATTGTGCAACCTTACCTCTCAGATAAAGAACTGTGGATTTTTCCAGCAGGGTGATGTTGTTTCTGGCAGTGCAGGTGTAGTTCCCTATGCTTTCTTCCTCCAACCTTTCAACGATGTACTGGGAGGTGTTAATGTGGGTCTGGTTGCCATTGAACATCCACCTGAAGGTGGCTGTTGGGACAGAGTCTGCGGTGCACCGCAGCATCACCCTGTGTCCTGGTGGAGCCGCTGCTGGTCCACTGATGGTGACGTTATGTGGTCCATCTGTACAGTGAGGATTAAAGATTAGAGGTAAAGCTCCCCACACTCTCCAAAGAGGGTCACATACATATAATTCACTGCGAGGTGACTCGATGTGAGCTTAATACTGGACCTTCAAAAGGCCCCAACCTAAAGGGGACTCACAGTTGACAGTGAGGGGATGGCTCGCAGTCATGGTGCTGACAGGGTTGCTGACTCGACACTGGTAGGTGCCGTGGTTGGAGCTATGAACAGGTCGAATGAACACCGTTCTGTTGTCCATGGAGAGGCTGACTCTTTCATTAGGATGGAGAGGATGGCCGTCCTTCATCCACACTCTGGTGCTGACGGAGCCAGAGGCATCACATGTGAGGTTGGTGGAGTCTCTGCCTTCAATCAGGACGGCTGCGGGGGTCCGGATGGTCGCTCCTGTTACCAGTGCTGACAACCAGGCAGAAAACATCAAGTGGAAATGTTAAGAAAAGATTGATGATTGGCATCAAAATGTGTGAAAAAAAAACCAATAAATGTGTCTGTCTTCACCTGACTTGGATTAATCTAACCTGACAAACTTCTCCTTCACAAGATTTGAAAAATTAAAAGATACACCACCTTTGACACAGCTGGACAACCAACACCATGTTTATTGAGTAAATAACATTTCTTGCACTCATTTTAATGACATTTTTATTCACACTGCAAAAACTGAAGTCTTGCCAAGTATAGAGTATTCGTCTAATTTCTGTTTAGAAAACATCTCTACACTTTGAGATCAAGTCACTCGCTTGCATGACTTTTTAAGTAAGATTTATGTGTTTGTTTTGTTTTTAAGGCGATATTTTCTCATTTTAAGAAATCTATGGAAAGTTTTACTCGCAAAATTGGCCGATTATTTTTCATTTTTTCAAGAAAAATTGCACACTTCATCTAAAATATCTGCCAATGCTACTGCAAATTCTAACCTCAAAAGTCAAAATGAATGCAAAAACAAAACAAATCCGAGAAAACCTGGCCAAGGTATTTGGAGTAGGTTGACTCAAATATGTCCACCAGGAGTGACTGGCAATTGTTTTAGATATATTTTTTAAAAAGCTTTCTCCTCATCAAATGACAGAGAAGTTTTATAAAATACTTTTAAAAGCTCACTAGGACGCTGAACCCACCATAAACATTAAGTGAGGTGCGTCCCTGTTTCTGCAGCCCTGCGTCTGGTATGATGGTGACAGTGTACTCCCCACTGTCCTCCAGCACTAGGTTCCTGAGCTCCAGCGCCCCAGTCGCTCGGTCCAAGGAGATCCTGTTGGCGTGTCCAGGCTCAGTGACATTGACACTGGTGGAGGTGATAATGTTCACACCTTTAAAGCTCCAGTTGATGGAGAGGAAGGGCCTCTCAGGAGGTCTGACTGTGGTGGTGAATTTGACAGCACCTGCCACAGCTCCACTCAGAGGTCCTTGAGGTAAGATGCCCTCGCCAACACACGTACCTAAGTACCATGGAAGAAGAATGTGGCTCCAGTATATGGTTTCAATGTTCCGCAACCAACAAAATCAACGTATAAAATGCAGCTGGTCACTCAGGTGAGAGTGATGTTCTTTCTAGAGTATCAATACCTGATAGAACAAGTAGCAGCACAGCAGTCTGGAGCATCTCCCCGTCCCTGGATATCAACAGCATTTCCCCTCCAAAGTAGAAAACACAGAGTCACAAGTACTCCTGCACTTTTATCATCCCACACAGACCTGACTCCAGCCCCCCCAAGGACCCCACCCAACCCCTGCAGTAATGAAAACCACTAACAGTGTTTACGATGCCACTGTGTATACAGCAGAAAGCCTTTGGGTATCGATGTTCAGTCAGGAGTTTCACAGGTTCAGCTTGATGGAGTCTGTGTGCTTCATTTTGTCAAAGCGTCCTTTGATCATGTAGATGGTGGTCTGTTGAGTTCGGGGAATCGTCTGTTTTTAATGCTAATTTTGCTTTAAATCTTAGCAATAAATGTTGGATAATTAACAGTCTAAGATTGTGATCTTGGTCATAAAGATTTTTTTTTAAAGATATTCCTACAGAATTATTTCACGTGAGACAATATTCCACCGCTTACTTCATTTATAAAACATCTTTTATGCTTTGCGTTCATCATAAACACAAATCCCTGTTTAATTAAAACAGAAAATGTTCAAGAGGGCAGCAGTTACACAGTCAAAAATCATGCATAAGTCATGATGGCCAATGGCCAGCATGACGTTATACATGGTCATTTACCTTGTCATAAATAAATCATACATTTGTCAACATTCTCTCAGTTCATACTTATATTTAGATCAAATCAATCAATCAATCAATCAATCAATCAATCAGTCAAGCTTGTATTCTTCTGTTTGTGCATCTTTTTTTTTTTTTTTAAATCTATTCTCTTATTTAACCTTTACTGTACTGAGGAATAGGTTAGAAGAGTTTCAACAGCCTGGCAAGAGAAAAAAATGAAACTTTTTTGCACACTGACATACTTTTCCATTCCATCCAACCTCAGCGGTTCCTTAAACATTCATATTTTTCCGTGTGCAAAGCAATATTTTCACACACATCTTTAGTGTCTGTTTAATTTCATCCCCCGTAGGCAAATCTGAGACAGTTTTGTCCACCTGTGCAGCAATGAGCTCTTAATTTTGAGCTGCATGTTGTAAAAAGATGTTTATTTGTGGTGGATTAGGTCAAACTCACGCAAAGAAAACAAGCGGCTTCCTTTCACGATGTCACTGGTCTCTTTGATAAACCCTTTCATGCAGTGGATTCATTTTAAAGAATTGTATTGCTTTAATGAAGCCACATTTGCTCATTGCTCACATGAAGGCCTTTAGGATATCACCTTGAAGGTGACCTCTGTTCCCGGTTCTGTTTATTGACAGGCTTGTGTTGATTTGAACGTATATATACATGTAGGCTCTGTATACGTGGAGCAGTCACGGCGGCGGAGGGGTTGGGCAGGGTTTTACGAGCTCTTAGGTGAGTGCTTTTGGGAAGTCGTGTTTGACAAGCAGCAGTCAGCTGTCGCATTCCTTGAATAGGAGGAAGATCAAAGCAATGCGGGCGACGCATCAACATCCACAGGTAGACTTCCCTATAAATAAACACATAATTCATACAGCATCATTCGCATTGTGAGCGTCAGATCAAGTCAAATTTAGTTCCCTAGCACATCTAACACCCAAACTGACTGAGGTTCTTCACAGATATACGTAGAGATTATATGAATAGCACCCGGGATTATTCATCCTACAAAATACAACGAAACCAAGAAAATACCCAGGCAAGAAAAACAAAAATCCCTTAATAAAAAAGGATATATAACAACTGTTAAAAAAGATAATTCAATTAGCGTGGATATTTAGGAATGTTTGTAAGTAGAGCTAAAATCCATTTTACAAATATTAAATTAATTTCTCTCACGTCCCTCTGATTTAATTATTGTTCTTGTTTTTGTTTGTTTGTATTAATTGTTGCTTTTGATAGTTTTTTCTTCAACTGATTGTAGAAGCCTGTGACTTCTTCATCTCTCTTTAAGCATCCTATATTTTCATCAGCTAAACTTCTTATACCTTTAATGTGCGCGCAAATACAGAAAAAAGAATCGATGAACTCAGCAAAGCTAAGGTACAGTCAAACATATCTGTTGTGAATAAGCCATTTTGAATGAATAAACCCACAATCCGATAAGCCTTTCTTGAAGTCAAACGGCCGAGACAATGAGGTATTGACTCCACTGTATGTCACATGCGTCTATAATTCCTGAAATGTGAATGTACAGAACGGGAGGTGAAATCTCAGTCAGGGATGCGTCACCAGCAGACATCACCTGCTCCATACATGTAGTCACTCAGTAACGATGTTCTTTCGTAAATGTTCTCTCACAGTGTAAATACAGGGATGTTCAACCTCTGTCGTGTCGCTGGGAGTGATCGAGAGAACGCGTCCCTCAGTGACGGTGCAGGGGTCCTCGGTGTTTGTGACTTTTCCATTTGAAGTCATGTTGAGTCGCAGGTTTGCAGCTCAACATTTTGCACAGTCACAATATTTATATTTGACCTCGCCTACACCCATCGTCATCGATTTTTGCCTCTTTATGTGTAAGTGGAATCATTTCTATTAAAGTAAATCACTCCTTGAGTAAGACAAGTTTCAAATGTCCCCAGGTACCTTACAGAGAGGAATATTCTGACAGAGCTGTTGTTTGTTTTAGTTTTACCACACACATCGGTTTCAGTGGCCAAACCACTGTCAGCTTCCCTTTCGGTACAAAGCTAAAACAATAGGGTTCCACATTTCGTCTGTCTGTGAATTTAAATGTTGAAAGTTCAACGTGTGGGAGCGTCAGCAGATTACCACACAAAAGATGAGGAAGACCCACTCCGCCTCTGATTGGCTGGTGCTCAGTGCCTTGTTCAGGTACAGCATGTTGAGTGGGATCCAATCAGAAAACAGTATGAGAGGGGCTCGCGCAAAGTGTGGGTGAGGGAAAAAAACTCAAAACCTGGATGGGGGATACTGAAGAGGTCTTACTTTATTTCTGCGTCCCACCTGATGCGGGGACACGTGGATCCCAGCTGTCAGTTTTGCAAGGAGACTCAGGATGTTGTATGTTTGCCGCACAATGAATTCTTGAAAAATCTGTAGGTTCGATGAAAGATGAATGTTCTTTGTCCTCGACCTCATCTGCTCCGCTGTTGCTGATGATTTAATTGTGTGAGAATAATGGCACGATAATAACAATAAAGTTGATATGATCTCACCAAACAACAGGTCAGAGGAACGACTACAGCTGCAACAATCCACGGCACCTGTACCCGTCCGGCTTTAGAATTTGTTGCCGTCAGTCATAAATAACAGGCAAAGTCCTTTTATTTTTATATTGCAGGTGTCATGAGATATTCATCATGGACTTTAATTATGAACAAAGTAACATTTCTCAATAGGACTTACTAATAATAATTAACAGGAGCGTTGGCGTGATGATCTGGAGACTCTCTCTTGCTCTCTTTTTAAAATAAAAAAGAAATCTGTCACGATGAATCATTTAATAAGAAGTAGGTACAGTGTTAGAATGAACAATTTATATAAATCTATCTTTCCTTTCACTTGTTATTCAATCAAATAGCGTGCATGCTGCTTTGCTTCAGTAGGATTTGATGAAAGAGTGACAATTATCACTCCATTTTTGCACCATTTCTTGTGTGGTTTTCCCCAGAGAGATTGTTGATGAATTCAGTGTCCTATCCTCTGACACATACATATTCAAACATGCTTTATTTAAACTGAATCCTTCTCGCATGATTAACATTGTCAGATTGTTTGCCAGTTCTGTTTATGGGGATCATCAAGTGTGTTATATTGAATTATGAATGAGATTGATTTTTTTTTTTCTGTAGGTAGAGAGAGAAATGCATACAACGAAGGCTAACTTTGTAGTAAAAAAAATAGAAGTGGTAAATAAAGATGAATCATTCCTTCAATAACGGAGCACATCTATCTGTTCTCACTTGCGATTGTTTTATGCACTTTAAAGATAAGAGCAGTTGAATAACATCCAATGAAATAAATATTCTATGATGCACTTTGGTAATTTGGCATTGATATTTAGGACGCTAGTTATCTCGTGTCGTGTGAAACAGTCTCATTATTTGTCATCCGGCGGTCCATCCATGAATCAATTATAAATGATCCAGAACAATCTGACAACAAGCTATTTCACGATGCCATTCCCAGGAAGCGCTGCTCACCAAATGAGTTAAAGGTCAGGTTTTAATGGCTTGAACGGAAAAAAAAAAAAGTCGTCGTCAATTAAAAATGGTTAACCTAGTTAGCTTAGATGTTCCAGCAGAACCGTGTCATTTATTAATATTGGGAAAGCAGATCCATCAGTCGTCTCTGTTGTTTCCAGATCTTATGACCCAGTATCAGGCCTCCATAGTGGAATTTTCCCCCGGGATGGTGGTGTGCCTCCTTTTATGACTGACATCTACACAATTGTGATCGCCAGATGATGACAGGTCAACAAAACCTGCAAATACAATTTTACAGTATTTAAGTAGATATTTCAAGTAAATCTGTACTTTAAATCTCTCACATTCTACTTTGACTCCCTGTATTTCAACACAGTTATCAATGCCGTTTTGTTCTTACACTTTAAACTTGAGGGTTGTTTTTTTTTATGCACGTAACAAGAGAAACAGATGGGAGTTTTCTTGAAAGGGACAGTAAATAACTGTTAGTGTAAAAAAAATAACACACACACACACACACACACATTAAACTTTACAGTTTGGGGTCCATTTAGGAGCTTGCACTTTTATTTGAGTAAATAGGTTGAATAAGTACACAAGTGTGACACAAGTATTTGTATTTTAACATGAGTAATTAATTGTGTAATTGTACCGCCTCTGCTGTCCCACCGTAGTGTCTGTGATGACCCTCTGACTCTTGACCGTGATTGACCATAACCACAAGTTTTGCTTTTGCTGTGTTTCTTTGCATGATTTTTTTTCTGGATGGGGGTTTATTGTGCAAGTTACCAACCCTCTTGTTCATTTACTGAATGTTGAATCAAAGGTACAGCAGAAATAGGCGGTAATTGTGAAAAACAGTAATTTGATGCACGCTGTGTGAAAGAGGCTCTGAGTAACCAATGGTCACACTTGACAGGGTTATACTAATACATTAACCACAAATATCTTGTAAAATAACATCATACTCATTATATAAATATAGAGCAATCACTTTAAAAAAATATTGCACATCTTTTGAATTATACTTATATGAGTTTTTAACTCACGTACCGTCAGACATGATCACAACAAAGTACTGCGACAACAAACCTCCCACTGGGACCATAAAGACAGAATATTAATCAAAACTGGGTTACATAAAACCTGCAATGTTACAATGCATCTCAAATCAAACTCAGCACAGTAAACTGTAATCTGAATTAGGCAGAATACGGCTGGAGCGAGCAAGTAAACAATCACTCTGAGGCCTGTTTTCTAGGATGTTCAAGAGGACTTCTCCTGTGTGCGTCTTCATTTCACCTGTGGGCCGGTTTATCAGAAATTAATGTTGTTTGTCACAGAGCAACCATACATTTTGTAAATGCTGACCTATAAGGACGCTTTTTTTGATGACACCAGCACAGTCACTAAAATAAAAATGGTTCTTTTTCCTTTCGAAATAAAATGTTCCAGTTCTGGTACAGAGTAAAACATCCGCACTCACCTCAAAAGGATGTCACCTCGCTCTGAGGTTTTCCCGTGATCTTATACTGGTCAGCATATTTCTCCCTCCCACTTAATTTTTCTAAGGGGTCAAAGCAGATGATTGTTGAAATCTGATAGTGAAGTGAGGGATACACTCGTTTATTCTCGCACAATAAGACAAGAAAAAAAAAAAAGATTCGACACTACTAACCTCTTCGGTGGGCTGGGTATATGCTGTTGAATCTGTATAATAGAAAAGATGGTGGTGAAGTTTGGCCAGCAAGATGTTCCTCAAAAATCCAGGTAGTTGTTTGCATGTAAAGTTTTTGTGTGTTAACAATGTGTTGAGTTTGGCTGACAATTTAAATGCAGCTGTAATAACTCCACTCCTGTCTTGCTGAGTTAGATTTGTCTTCCCTAGCGTTTGCATAATACATCCATAAATGCGCTTTCATTTTCAACAGAGTGGCTGATTCTTTATTTACCTTTTCTTTCTTATGACTCCATACGCAATAATTATGCTCATGATTGCAACAATAAGACAAATTCCAGATGCTATAACAATCATCCGTGCAGCCGTTGCTGAGCAGTCGCAGCCTGACAAATCTGGGAAAAGAAAATCCACAGTTATCCGCATTTTCCTTTCATAATTAAACGTTGGTTTTTTTGTGTGTGTGTGTGTGTTTTTTTAACATACCTGAAACAGCTAATATATGGTGCACTGTGTGACTCTTCCCTGTAGCAATATTCTTAGCAGTGCAGGTGTACCTCCCACTGTGAGAGCTTTGGCTTGATGGTACGACGTACACAGCATCGTGAACATCGGTAGGCTCTTGATTCAAAAGCCAGGTGAACTTTGCTGATGGTACAGACACGGTGGAGCAGTAAAGCATCGTAAAATCTCCGACATGGACGAGATCTGGGCCTATAATGGTCACTCTATCTGGTCCATCTGTAATGTGACACAAGTGTCAGACATATTCCAAACAGGAAAACATAACAAAATTCAAGAGATACATCACTGTTGAGTAGGTTTTGAGCTTTAGGGTCATTGTTCGTTCATTAGAAGGTGTTCAACTGTTTCCAAACGTTTCTGTCTAAACTCTTACGACTAAAAATTTTGATGCTCCAAATGAATTTTTTTTGTTTCCCAGATTGAAGACAAATTAATTTTACTTTGTTCAATGTAACAATCGCAGCAAAAAGAGCAAAATATTTAATTTGCTTTTCCCTGCATTTCGGACACAAAAACCAATAATTTACATTCTTGTGTTCAGCAGAGTCTCACGCCTCTCATGATAGAACAACTGACACAAGAACAGTTACCGTCTTTGAACAATATATGCGAGAGTCTCGTCTCACTCAGCAAAACTAAGCAGTTAGCGTAACCATGTGACCTCTAAATGCAGTTGCAGCCTACCAGCTGATTCTGCGACTCAGGCCTGCTGACTTGGACCTCGATGGAGGTCTTTGTCTTAGGACAAAATGCCATCTTAAATTGTAGGAGAATCCATTTGTTATAAACTCACATTTAATGATTAGATTCACCGTCTGGCTGAAACTATCACTGACTCCATTCGACACGTGGCACCTGAATGGTCCCTGGTCATAGCGGGTCACGTTAACTATAGTGAGAGTGGAGCCTCCATCGGTGAGCTGAACTCTCCCACCAGCTGTGACCTCTGAGCTGCCGTTCAGCCAGAGGAAGGAGAGAGAAGATCCAGAGGAGGAGCAGGACAGACGGACGGAGCTGTTGGACTCCAACAAGTCTGTGGTGTTTGACATGACCGCCACATTGGAAACTGTTGCTGTTGGTGACAAAAAACAATCGTGTTTATTTTGCATGATGCAACTTGATGGAAAAAAAGGTGAGGCCAAATTATTATGGCACCTGAGCTCCAGTTTTGAAGCAAATTAATTCTGACTTACATATTACAGAGACAACTGATGGCTTGGATGTTTGATACTTCAGAGTTTTGTTGTTAAAGGCTCGACAGCTGTAGTTCCCACTCTGACTCTCCTGAACGTTCACCAGTCTGAGTTCCGGTCCAGTATCGGACAGCAGGTTTCCATTCAGAAACCACTGGAACAGGGCAGAGGGTCTGGAGTCAGCTGAGCAGGACAGGCTCAGGTTTGACCCTTTTTGGAAGTATTCTTGTGATGGTAACTGTGTCAAATGAACATTTTCTGGCCCAACTAAAGTGAGACAAACAAAAAGAAATCAAAAAGCGGCATTTTCCCAAATACCATCATTAATAGCTTGCTGCATATGCCTCAGTATTCCACCATAACACTCAATTCTAAATCTAGGAGCACATTTAACAGCAAATGTGACTACAGGATAGCAACTCACAGCTGACGGTGAGTTTCACCGGATCGCTGGTGTAATTGCTAAAGTTATTGAAGGCAACACACGTGAACGGTCCCTGGTCATAGCGCGTCACATTAGTAATGGTGAGAATGGTGCCGTCGTTGGTGATCTGAACTCGTTCACTGGCAGCCAACACAGAGCTGCTGTTCAACCACAGGAAAGAGGGGAAAGATCCATAGGCGGAGCAGGACAGACTGACGGAGCTGCTGAGCTCCAACAGTTCGGTGGTGTTGGGAGTTACCACCACGTTGGAGACTTGAGCTGTGAACAGAAACACATACAGACCATCTATGAATCGAATAAATTCAATCTCCTTGACTTTTACTTTGTGTCAATGAAGTCAGTTCCAGCTTGCGAAATTCTTACCAGACTCCATGTCGAACAACACAAACAACAACACCGTGAAAGCAAGAATTAAATTATTAGGTCCAAAATCAAGACATGCCTTGGTCTCAATTCTTGGAAAAGTAACTTGCTATTATTTCCTATATGACTCATGTAATCCTATATGACTCATGCAATTTGCCAGGATATATACAGCCATTATTATTTGTCAGTCAATTTTAACCCAAACCACCTAACAGTGTTGTCACTATTTAAAGTTATTGCAATTCCACTCAAAATAAATGTCCTAGATTTTATTTTTGGATTTTCATTGCAGGACTCAATCGTTTGGGTTGCTGGTCAGTCATAGAAGGATGCATACAAATTTTACACGACTTTTTGAAGGTCATCCAAATATCTTGTTAAAGCAGGTTAGAAAGGTACTCCTCTAACCTTACATTGCCTTCAAATTAACAGTCCTTTCATTCACTCTAGTAGAAAAAGCTACAACTTCAAAGTTAGGAGCATAATCATCTTAACCGACTGACATAAAGACGCTGAAGGGAAATGACTCAAATAAGGACAGTAAAGTTGTGAAAGAGGGAAATGATACCTCAGGATTGTGGTTCAGGGTGAGGTGACGGAGCTGTGGAAATCACCCGGCTGCTTTGCAACTGATTAGACAATCATGTAGAACATCTCTCACAAATATCCAAAAGCTCTCCCTCCCACTCTTGCCACTTTAAAGGTTCACAAAGCAAACCCGGTGAGTAACATACTTTCTTTCCCTGTCTGGAAATAGTAAATAAAACAGCAAGTAGCCTGCCACAACAGCAAAATGCCTGTGTTGGAAATATCGCTCATTGGGTCAAACTTACATTTCCATACAGAAATAGCTGCAGACCTTGATGTTTGGTATTTCATCGTTTTGTTGTTGAAGGCCTTGCAAGTGTAGTTTCCACTCTGATGCATCTGAATGTTCATCAGTCTGAGCTGTGGTTCACTAGCAGTCATCAGGTCTCCGTTCATGAACCACTTAAACTGTGCTGAGGGACTGGAGACAACAGAGCACTTGAGGAGGACGTCTGAGCCTTCGTCGTAGTGTTCTTGTGATGGAGATCTCGTCAGATTAATACTTTCTGGTCCATCTGTGAGAAATATAGGAGTTGAGATGAAAAAAATGCCAACTCATGTTAGTCTAGGCAAAAAAGTGGCTTGTTTCTTAATCAGGACTCGAGGAGAAGAAATGAGTAACTCACAGCTGATGTAGAGGTGCACTTGATCACTGGTGCCATAACTGAAAGGATTGAACACGTGACACCTGAATGGTCCCTGGTCATAGCGGGTCACGTTAACTATAGTGAGAGTGGAGCCTCCATCGGTGAGCTGAACTCTCCCACCAGCTGTGACCTCTGAGCTGCCGTTCAGCCAGAGGAAGGAGAGAGAAGATCCAGAGGAGGAGCAGGACAGACGGACGGAGCTGTTGGACTCCAACAAGTCTGTGCTGCTGGACTTTATCTTTATGTTGGATACTGGTGCTGTGACAGAAAAAACATTCTTACATTCCAGTTTGTATATCATGACTGTGAGAAGAACAGTCATTTAAACTTACCAAGCACAGTTAAAGATAAAGTCAGAGATGTTAGATGTCTCAGAGTTTTGTTGTTAAAGGCTCGACAGCTGTAGTTCCCACTCTGACTCTCCTGAATGTTCACCAGTCTGAGTTCTGGTCCAGTATCGGACAGCAGGTTTCCATTCAGAAACCACTGGAACAGGGCAGAGGGTCTGGAGTCAGCTGAGCAGGACAGGCTCAGGTTTGACCCTTTTTGGAAGTATTCTTGTGATGGTGATGTCATCAAAGCGATGTTTTCAGGGCCATCTGACAAACGCGGCACATTTCAAGACAAAACAAGAGTATAAATGTAGGTGTTTTTTTGTGAAAGGTAGCATGTGGCATGTAGAGTCCAGCATTATAATTATAATATAATTAGATGCAAAAAGACCTTGCACAAGGAATGGTTATATGGATAAATATACGACTGGCCGGATGTAAATAAAATAAAATCTCAAGTCATGGAAAAAAATTGCACAGAGGAACTCACAGCTGATGTAGAGGTGCACTGAGTCACTGGTGCCATTACTAACAGGATTGATCGCGTGGCACCTGAATGGTCCCTGGTCATAGCGGGTCACGTTAACTATAGTGAGAGTGGAGCCTCCATCGGTGAGCTGAACTCTCCCACCAGCTGTGACCTCTGAGCTGCCATTCAGCCAGAGGAAGGAGAGAGAAGATCCAGAGGAGGAGCAGGACAGACGGACGGAGCTGTTGGACTCCAACAAGTCTGTGGTGTTTGACATGACCGTCACGTTGGAGACAGGCTCTGTGAGGGGACAAGTGACAAGCGTAGACAAAATAACCTTGCAATAAATGTAATCAAAAGTAATCACACATTTTTGATGCTTTTGTTTTTTTAAGACATGTCACTTTTTTGGAAATCCACCTCATGCACATCATTTTTAGTGCCAGACAAGCACTATGGAGCTCCAGACCTCAATGTGACAGCTTAATGCTAGTTAGTTTAGCTACTTGTTAGCTTAGCAGCAGACAAAAAGAAAATAACAGAGGGGACTAATCATGGCTGACTTTGTAAGAGAGAATGAGGACCATTACTTCCAGGACCATTACAGTCAGAGGAGATGATGTATCTGATCAAATAACACTCTGTAATTTTCACATTCATTTTTCACGGTTCACATACAGGTAAAGAGGGTTTTGGAGGAATTAGTATATGACTTTTGTGATGGTTTGCTTCACTGCTAGCGTTCATGAAGCTGAGCTAACTAGTAGTCAGCTGCCTACATAGAGAGGGGATACAGTATCTACAAAAAGATGGAGGAATATGAAAATCAACTGGTCCAGCATTGCACTTTTTTGCCATGATATTGAAATAGCTATAGCTTTTTCCCTGTATCAAAGATTCAGAGTTTCTATGACAACCGTACCTCTAATCTTCTCATGTTGATCTCTAATTAACACGAGGTTCCAGGGTCAAAATCAGGATATGAATTAATATGACACTTTATAAAGTATTGGCTGCAAGAAGGTTACATAACTAGTGTGCAGGTTGATAACAAGACAAATTTAGATTAAAAGATAACTAAACTGATTGTGACATCAATGAAATTTAAAATCAAACTTAATGGCCATTTGAAAATTTTCCTACATGATTTGTCAATGAGCATTAATTTGCTGTAGTTTCAATGGCAAGGTCTTATACTGTGAGTACAGAAAATGAAGGCAGTTAAATTCAGTTGCAGTGTACTGTAGTGCCCACCGCAAAGGAAGATAATTATTATGTTTATGTTTCTTATAAAAAAAAACATTCAAGAGACTGGAGACATTTAGTATTCAGGCTACCATGACTTAAGAAAGCACCATCTTCATGTTTGTTTTCTCAAATCAAGTGAATTATATGCTTTACATTCTGTAGTGAGACACTGAAGTACTACTGTACCGTGTATTAGTAGCTTGCAGGATCCAAACTTCTGTTCTTCACCAAGTGGTATAATGTTGACATTGTACTCTCCACTGTCTCTAAGAGTCACATTCCTGAGCTCCAGAGATCCAGTATCTTTGAAGAGGGTGATCCTGTCTTTGTACGCTGGCGCAGTCATGTTCGTAATAGCTGAAATTATTATATTGGTACTGGTACCATGGATATCAGCAACATCCCAAATGGTAACCACGATTGGTGCTACAGGTGGAGTCACCATCGTGGTGAACAGCACCGTCCCTCCGACAGCTCCCTCAATTCTGTCAGGTAGCAACCCAACCCCGTGGCTCAATCCTGCAAAGAGACAATTTCAGGCTTAAGCACTGGTAGAATTTTTTATTCTAGAACAAACTTTGAACCGAAACAGCCTTAGGTGTAGTAACTGCATCACCATAATAATTTTTTTCAAGAAATATGGTCTTAACAAAGAAGACACATAAACATTAAAAAAATGTGCTGCGGTTCATTTAAATGTATATTTCAAGCTAGATTCAGATTGACTTGCTGTCTCAATGTTCTCCCCTTTTTTTTTTTTTCCAAATTCTGTTTCTCAAATGTCTTTGGAATACGCCTCACTCCTTTGTAGCTTCCTAGCAAGTCCTAAAACAAAACTGAATGCTAATACAACACAGTTTTCAAAAAAGAAGAAAAAATATAGTATTTATATATATATATATATATATATATATATATATATATATATATATACATATCACAGAATGATTAGATGATAGAGCATTTCTCTAAAATTTGGTCAGTTGATTTTTGTATTGTTACCTGTGTGACCTTTGATTTGATATTTGATATTAAGGTGCAGTTTTCAGGATTGTTCAGATAAAGACTAGCACTAAAATGGCAACTCTTTATTAGAAGAGATGAGGGCTCACCTGAGACGGCACCAAAGATGGTCAGGATTGTTACAAATGTTGCCATATCTGCGGGCTCCAGCTGAGTGTTTTCTGAGAGGAGGTGCTGTCAGTATGTGAGGAGGAGGGAGGGACCTTCACCTGGATCAACATCTACTTCCTATCTGATGATCTGGATAATATTGGACCCAACCGTAGCAAGTCAGAGACACTGCTCTGATGTCAAATAAAGAGACAGTGGTGTTGGAAGCTATTATTACCCGAGCCAAGTTTGTCTGTTGGAAGGGTTACATGAAAATGATAATTGACTTTCCTCTTGCTCTAAACCCTTAGCGTGACATGACAGCAGACATTGCAGGGAGTCTGCTGAGTCTCTGAGGGTAAAAAGGAACATTAGTGGGGGAGGAGCAGGGGTATTAATGAACCCACTTGCTATGGTGGCCCAAAGTTAGGATGGTGTGTTATTGTAACTTTCATTTGAAGGTTGTTTGCTCAGATATTTCTTCCAGATGTAGATCTTCTTAATCTTTTAACTCAAATTTCATTGCATTCATTTGTAATAACAACACATATGGACCAACGTGACTGTTGATATACCAGTGTACCGCCGCAGTCCTTTGGTTTTCTGAGACCAGTACAAATTCTATAATTTACAACACAAAGATCCCAAAAGTAAAAAACGAAATTTGCCAAAAATGATTAACAAGACATGCAAAGAGGAAAGACGCACATCAGTAAAACACGCAAAGGAAATACAGATCATCGCCTTTGTAAGTGTACAGTTTTGCATATTCACATGGGGTATAGAGCTCTAAAAAAAGGCATGGTGGCATAATGAGTCACAAATTATGAGCCATTTTCTGGAATCAAAGGTGTAAGAACCACAACGAAGAGAAGGGTTTTTTTGTGTGCCAATTTTCAGTTCTGTACAACAGGAAGCACTTCTTGAGTGGACTACAAATGTCAGGTCTTTTCCAAATTTCACACATTTGATGAGACTCCTGGCCTGAGGACACCTGTAACTCCAATTTAAGTCAAGACTAATGACTTCTTGATGTGACAAACATCTAAGTCACACTGTGCTGTCTTCATGTGACTTCCAAAATAAAATGAAAATATAGGCCCCATGCTGGATTTTATTCACAGTCACGATTGACTAATTAGCCACACAAACTTTTTGAGCTCTAACCCCAACATATATTTAGTGTCATGATTTGCTCAAATGAAACAGGAATTCCTATTTCACATTATTGCAGTGCGTGATTGAAACGACTGTTCAAATTTTTCAAACTGAACCAGTAGTGTTGATTATTTGCAATTGTATTGACAATATGAAATGAGCTCGCAGGTTGTTGCTGCACTCTGACATTTTCTCAGGTGATCAGACTTTCACTCCTTAGTATTTCATCACGTCACACTGATAGGATGAATTTATAACACAGGACACTCCTTGATGATAAAATGATAAAAACCCCTTCTGAACATGTTGTCCTCTTGTTATGCTTTTGATATTTTTCATTTGTCAGTGGAAGCGAGATTTATTTTACCTGCCTACAATACTTCTCACTTTACATCAAATTATTGTGTATTGTGTATTGAGTGATTTAACAAGATGGATTTTGGTCACACAGTTTATTACTTTGTGGGTTTTTTTCCCCCCCAAACGATACAAAAAGAAATCAGCACTCAAGGCCTGCAGGGTAAAGATATTTGATTACAGCTTTTATTCTTCAAGCGGCTATGTTGATGTATAAAGGTGCTGTTTGCTAGTTTGAAAATTAGCCTCAAATCCCACCCTCCAAACTAGTAGGGGGAGCGCATTGCGAGAGAGCTTGAGTGTGTGCCCCTGTTGTTTGAAATGGGCAAATGCAAATTTATCAACATAATCACATTGGCAGTAATGTTATCGAGTTAGCCACCTGTGTAGATTATTGAGAGATTCAAGTCATTTGGGATCATGTTTTTGAATACTGGTAAAATTGTGTGTGAGGTAGACCAGCTGATTGGTGTGGCATCAGCGTCATCGGTGAAGAAGGAGCTTTGCTGGATTATGGAGGTCTGGGTTTATTCTTAATTAACACCAGAAGAAAAGAAAATTTTGATCCCCTTATGCGCCCGTTATCTTCATGGTTTGTAAAGACATTCAGGACGCAACAACTGCCTGGAAACCCTGATTGTTTTTTGAAAAAACCTTTATTTTACCAGGTAGTCACTTGAGATCAGGTGATCTCTTTTCCGAGCGAGACCTGGCCAAACACAGGACCAAGTGGGTGATTCATGAACCTGAAGCTCCATTCTGCCATCTTGGTTTTTTGACATTTCCTTCTTTTGAATGCATCGTCATCATCAATATATCATGTGTGACATCAGAGTTTTGGGTAACAGGCCACTTTGAGGTCACCTAAATGATAGCGAAGCCCTAAATCATGTATTAGTGCAAACATGAGGGCGCCCCCTGCAGGTACGTGATGACATTGATTACCACACAATGAAATGTGAGATATGAGGTTTAATAAAACTTTTATTACAATGACACCTTGATAAGACATTATCAGGTGTTAGTCAGTGTTAAATAGCATTGTACTCTTCATCAGACAAGAGTGGGCTGAATGACAAAAGACAGAATGTTGTGCCATCAATTATACGAGGCTTGAGAGCACAAATAGTGCAAAAGCTGATTTATCATCGAGATTACAGCAGCTGTGGATGCACGTTGTTCCCTCCTAGATGATAAGCTGCCACATAAATCAGCAAATAAAATCAAAAAACATAACAGCTTTTTGTCATTTGTCATTCAACTCTTTTCTTTTATAGCGATAACATTTGAAGACACACAGGTGGATATTAAACATAGAAAGAGGTGCCTGTATACATCAAAGTGGCTGTGCTATATGTATATACATGTATATAACACCTATTCCCACGCACAAAATGCAGTTGTTGTTTTTTTAGGTTAATATGAGCCCCATCGAGGTCAGGACAGTGCAAACCATCATGGACATTCTGATGGAAGAAGAGGAGTCTGGATCAGAAGAAAGAAACATTACTCTGTCGTTTCAGTTTTAATCGGCATTCACTCATTTGAGAGATATGAGGGAGAGAAAAAGAACTCAAATACCACGCAGTATGTGGCCCACAGAAGCTTCCAAACCCGTGATACCATTGCGCGCGGTGCAGGTGTACCTCCCCAGGTGCCACTCACTCATCTCATGGATGTAGTGCACAGGGCCTGAGATCATTATATTTCTGAACTTCCAGGAGAATGATGCCATTGGTAGCGAGTCAGCGGAGCATATCAGTGTGACGCTGTCTTCAAGCTCTGCACCTATCGGCATCTGGATGATTCTAGGTTTGTCAGGTCCATCTGAAAAGATGAGGAAGAGGAGGAGAGGGATCATTATGAAGATAATAGTAATTACTAAGAGAATTTCCCTGCAGAAAAACACAAAATGTCTGTGAAACTGTGAGCAGCTGACATAGAAAAAAACAATTCCTAAAGGAATAAGAACACACAGAAGGGAGCTCAAATTCAACATGTGCTGTACCGATGATGTCAGTGTGAGCTGACAGAAGACAATTTTCTCTCTTTTTTTCACAGATATAGAAATTTGTTCATGAAAGTTGGAAACTCAGAAGTTGTTAGAGATTTTGTTTGAATTTTAAAGGATGTGTTCTTGAGTGGGAGTGATGCCATGTGCTCGAGCATGAGGTCAAAGAGCCAAAAATGTCACTCTAAATTTTATTTATAGGTATCGCAGGATGAACGATAGAAATCTGAGGAGAAAAAATTATATTTCCTTCGTGATTTGAGCAGTTGAGTGGAGTCGATAGACTGAAAATAAAATAAGGTTGACGTAAATCCGAATGATTCAGAACAAATAAACTTACCTTACCTATCTACCTCTTATGTTAAATTACCTGAACTTTTCTTCTTAAGCTCCATCAACATTAAATTGTTAAGCAATCAGAACACAAACTTTATGAAGTCATAAATTTTTTTTTTTTTTTTATAAAAAAAAGGGTTTTTTTTAGGGTGTAATGCATGAAATGTTCAGGAGAATAATGCAGTTTTGAATCTCAAATATGAGAATCCATCCTCCGTGTAATGCATTCCCATCATTATGTGACTTGAATAAATAAGCATTAAGATGGAATAAAAAGCATTATGGTAAGCACATGATGAAAAATAGGTAGTAACGCAACAGAAACTGCTGTATATAAAGTACAGCGTAGAATACTTACAAAAGACCCGAAGATTGCATTTGGCTGTATCAAAGCTGACATCATTGCTGACGTTGCAGAGAAACTCCCCAGTGTCTGTTCTGTTAACAGGGTTGATGGACAACACTCGGTTGCCATCATGAAAGCTGAATCTGCCACCAGGAACCAGAGGTTTGCCGTCTTTCATCCACACTCTGTTCAGCGCCATACCATCACAGGTCAGGTTGACAGAGGTTTTGCCCTCTATCAGGTGTTCTGTGGGGCAGGCCATGGTGGGCCTCGACACTTGGGCTGTGAGCAGACATGAATGAAACAATGATGAGATTTTCAACACCAGGGTTGAGCAACGTAGTAATATGTCAGATTTGTAAATCATACTAACCTCTCACTTCCAATTTAGCACTTCCTTTAATGGGTGCTGCACCGTAGGGAATAATCATCACTTCATATTTGCCGCTGTCTTTCTCAGTCAGGTTTCTGAGCACCAGGGATCCAGTGGACTTATCCAGGGTGATTCTGCCCTCATAGCCCTGTCCCACCACCTCCGCGCTGGTCAAGGTTACTACATTGATGGTGGTATTGAAGCTCCAAGTCAGTGCCAGAAATGGTTGCGCTGCTGGCGCTAAAGATGTCATGAAGGTCACGCTCTGTCCGACTGTCCCATGAAGTGAGTCGACAGTGATTACACCGGCTCCACAGCAAAGACCCGCTGAAATATCAACTCAGTTAACTAACATATACACCAAACATTCCAAATAGGGATATTTTGATAATTTCTTGAAATATATTCCTTACCTGAATATAGGAAAAGTAGTATGGTTGCGCCGCCAAACATATTGTTCATTGCTGTCTGCAGCGGTCTTCTAATGTTATCTGACCTTCTGTCAGCAGTGTGTGTGCAAGAATGGGTCCCAGAGAGAGTCTGCAATAAATAATACTTGTTATCAAGAAGTTCACTGGCTTGTTCACTTATTACATCCAATAAATTTTTAATAGTGTGGCTCATCAAACTTGCATAACACAATAAAAAAAACAACTGCTGCCAGAGAGACACCTGCTCATCTCAGCTCCATGTCGCCAACTCAAAGATCTGTTTCAAACACACAGAATGATAGCAGATGCACAACACTTTGCAGACATTTTTTCAAAAACAAGCGTGCGCATTTAAATCAACATTTGAATACTGCAAAACACATCGAAACATTGTGATGTTAAACATAGATTTTTCTTTATGTGTGGTGTCACATGAGTGCAGCACTGATGCTAATAATAGCAAAAGAAACAGATGCCAAGAGAAGGAAGTTGCAAATAGCCACCAGGCCTCACTTCCTGTGTATAACTTCCTGTTTAAATTGAGGGATTCACAAACACAGGAGGGCGATGTTGTTCAGTGTTTGAAGAAGTTTTGTTAATGCCACCATGCTGGCAGTTTGCAACACATTATCTATTGTGGGTATGTTTTATGCTTTTCCTGAGCAATGCCTCCCATAATTACAGGAGGCAGAAGATGAGGAGGACAGTTTGGTAGTTGAACCTCTCAGCTGTGTACGATTCAGGACGGTTGATCGATGGATATATTACCTTTAATTTTGATCTTCTCTTTGACTTTTACAGGTAAGAATCTTAAATATGTGTTCAGGTAATCCAGACTTTCAGGTCGCGGTACATTTGTCTGTGCAATATGAAACATTGGATAGCAAATATGTTCTAACATATTATAGTAGTATATCATAACTATACTATTACATTAACAAACCTGTAAATTTTATTTAGTTTACTGGTGAGCTGAGTCAACATCAGGTCCCTCTTCCTCTCATGTTTGTCTGTTTGTTTGTTTTAGGGATTATTCTCCTCCCTCTACACTCTTACAGCTATAAGAGCAAATCGCTGATTGTCCCAGTGATTCTCGTTGCTGTTGATTTCAGTTCATCTCAAACATGTAACTGTCCCCTCCAGGTTTAACTACAGGATCCAGTGTGTTGCCGGAGGGACCTCTGGCTGCAGCAGTGGGAGGATCGGTGAGGTTCACCACAATACTGACGCCAACAGAACAGCCTTTTTTTTTAGTGTCCTGGACTTTTAACAATGGAAGTGTTGAAATACCGGTTATAACCTCCACCAATGAAGTCAACATGACCAGTCCGGTGTATGAGGACAGGATCACCCTCTTCAGATCTACTGGCTCTCTGGAGATCAGGGACTTGGCTCTTGATGACACGGGAACATACAGACTTAGTGTTTTTTCAGCGACTGCAGACAACTTGATAGGAAGTACCACACTGGACACATTTGGTGAGCAGATGCTTCACATAATTATGCTGTATTGTGTGTATATTTTAGAGAGTGTTTTATTGGCATGAAAATGAACTCCAATAGAGGCACAGGGCTCCCCTGGGGTCACAGGAGTCTGCAATCCCAGGATTTTATGTGATAATTCTACCAAAAAATGACTGAGGATATTTTTACCTCCTGCCTGACCTCTCAGTGACTTCCAATTTCAGAAAATACCAGCCATATATTTTTTTGCTTGACTCTAATGGAGGTGGAACACTAACAATGGGAAACCTGAGAACAGAGGGTTTTTTTAAACTATCATTTTGGAAAGTTTAGCTTCTGTTTGATGTCTGTCTCTGTTAGTCTCAAGTTAAAAAGTAAATGGCTGGAGTTCCTGAATGTTGGACTCAAGAAATCTCTGTGAGTTCAAGCCACCAAGTGGTGAATCATTGAGAAGCAATTCACACACAAGTGGTATTTCACCTACAGTATTTTACGGTCGGGAAGTATGCCTTTTGGTGATTTTATACGGTCATTCATGCAGTTGAATGGTATGATGTGCAGTTGTGTTGCCGATTCATACTAAGAACCTACTTAAAAAGATTTGAACAGTACTTCAATGAGGCATGCCTGCAAAACATTCACATCTTTGTATGACATGTATGATTCAGTAGTTATCTTTGAATCACAGATCCAGTCTCCAACGTGCAGATGAAGTCCAGCAGCACAGACTTGTTGGAGTCCAACAGCTCCGTCCGTCTGTCCTGCTCCTCCTCTGGATCTTCTCTCTCCTTCCTCTGGCTGAACGGCAGCTCAGAGGTCACAGCTGGTGGGAGAGTTCAGCTCACCGATGGAGGCTCCACTCTCACTATAGTTAACGTGACCCGCTATGACCAGGGACCATTCAGGTGCAACGTGTCCAATCCTGTTAGTAATGGCACCAGTGACTCAGTGCACCTCTACATCAGCTGTGAGTTCCTCTGTGCAATTTTTTTCCATGACTTGAGATTTTATTTTATTTACATCCGGCCAGTCGTATATTTATCCATATAACCATTCCTTGTGCAAGGTCTTTTTGCATCTAATTATATTATAATTATAATGCTGGACTCTACATGCCACATGCTACCTTTCACAAAAAAACACCTACATTTATACTCTTGTTTTGTCTTGAAATGTGCCGCGTTTGTCAGATGGCCCTGAAAACATCGCTTTGATGACATCACCATCACAAGAATACTTCCAAAAAGGGTCAAACCTGAGCCTGTCCTGCTCAGCTGACTCCAGACCCTCTGCCCTGTTCCAGTGGTTTCTGAATGGAAACCTGCTGTCCGATACTGGACCAGAACTCAGACTGGTGAACATTCAGGAGAGTCAGAGTGGGAACTACAGCTGTCGAGCCTTTAACAACAAAACTCTGAGACATCTAACATCTCTGACTTTATCTTTAACTGTGCTTGGTAAGTTTAAATGACTGTTCTTCTCACAGTCATGATATACAAACTGGAATGTAAGAATGTTTTTTCTGTCACAGCACCAGTATCCAACATAAAGATAAAGTCCAGCAGCACAGACTTGTTGGAGTCCAACAGCTCCGTCCGTCTGTCCTGCTCCTCCTCTGGATCTTCTCTCTCCTTCCTCTGGCTGAACGGCAGCTCAGAGGTCACAGCTGGTGGGAGAGTTCAGCTCACCGATGGAGGCTCCACTCTCACTATAGTTAACGTGACCCGCTATGACCAGGGTCCATTCTGGTGCAACGTGTCCAATGCTGTTAGTTATAAATTCAGTAAATCAGTGAATCTCTCCATCAGCTGTGAGTTACTAGCTAACACACCGACGAGAAAATTCAGGCTTTCAATGTTCATTATACAATTAGTAACACAGAGATATTCTATCTTGAAATATTCTTCTGTTTTCTGACACCCTCATTCAGATGGTCCAGACGATGTATACTTCAACCTATCTTCATCACAAGGATACTTTGAGGAAGGGTCAAACCTGAGCCTGTCCTGCTCAGCTGACTCCAGACCCTCTGCCCTGTACCAGTGGTTTCTGAATGGAAACCTGCTGTCCAATACTGGACCAGAACTCAGACTGGTGAACGTTCAAGAGAGTCAGAGTGGGAACTACAACTGTCAAGCCTTTAACAACAAAACTAAGAGATATAGAGCATCTCAGCCTTCTGCTATAATCATACTGGGTGAGTCTTGGGAAAACATATTTACTTTATATACGACTCATTGAAACAATGACACTATTCTCCATACAAAACTGGTTTAATAATGTGTTTTTCATACACTATCTGAGAAAAAATGTGTATATGCAGTTAAGTCTGAAATCACGCAATTCTGATACTGGATTTCTCCCAGATGCCTTTGATCCCGTGGTTGTAGAGTTTGAATGCTAAATGTGTGATATAATATGTTAACAGGGGAAAATATTTCATCAAATCATTAATGAAAACGTTTTTTTCCATAGATAAGTGTTGCACGTTCTTGGATTATTGCGATGCCAGCGTTGAGTATGGTTTGTGTATGTTTAGTGTGTAATCATTGTCAAACTCTTACGGAATGTAAACCTGCAAGTTAAGTGAGTCACTGCTCTTTTACGGAGCAAAAAGTTTAATGCAAAACCTTGGAAATCCTTTCGTAAACATACACCTTTGTATCATTAAGCAATGACTGATACATAGCCTCCACGATGCTAAAATGTAAACAACAATACCCCATTTGTTAGCTATACAGTAGTAAGTATAAAACAGTGTTTCTCAGCCTCAGTCTCCAAAGTGAAAGTGGTAAAATGATAAAAGTACGTCCCTCCACCAAGTTTGGGTCATATGGGCATCACAGCTTTTCCTGCAAACAAACAAAAATAACATAATTAACTGCATTGTTTATTTAAAATGGTTATTTTCTGCTTATTTAGATAAGGTATCAGAAATCCACATAATTACCTCAGACAACATTTTTCACCCAAAGTTCCTCATCTTCCTCTCAACAGTTAGAATTTCAGGCGCTTCCATCGCTTCGGCAACAAACAAGCCAATAGAGGGGAACTCAGTGAATTTATCCTGCGAGGCCAGTGGTTCCATCTTTAATAGAACCTGGAAGAAGGACGGCTCCAAACTGGTCCTGGCTGACAACATGGTGCTTTACCACCACAGCAGTGTCTTGTCTTTTCACCCACTGAGGAAATCTGACAGTGGAGATTATTCCTGTAATATCAGCAACCTCATCAACTATGAGGAAGTTAAATACAGCATGACTGTTAACTGTAAGTAACTGACCTGTGCTCATGGTTCTGTTTCAATTTTACTCCAACCGATGCCTGATTTTGCCTCTCTCTAACTTTCAGATGGGCCAGAGAGCGTTCATATCGAAGGACCAAGTCAGATATATGTAAAACATAGATTGATACTGAAATGCTCTGCTGTGTCTGTTCCATCTGCTAGTTACTCTTGGATGCTGAATGGGACAGAGATACATAATTCAGCAATGCTCATTAAAAGCGTTCCTGAATTCTCTGACAGTGGCAAATACACCTGTAAAGCACTGAATAATGTGACTGGAAGAACATCATTGGGGGAGCATACATTGTCTGTAAAAGGTCTGTAATACCTCATCGATGCATCTGACATATAGTTTAAACCACTGGTCTCGATAAAAGTTTCTAGCAACTACATAGTCAAGAGTTGACTTAAGCTTCCACTGAATTAAAAAAAAAAAATACTCATAAAGAAATGTTTAATCAGAAAAAAAATGATTTTGTCTTTCAATAACTCATAAATAAGTATCTTATAATGTTTTACCCTACTGCATCACTTCTTTTTTAATCAGAGTGCAGAAAAAAACAACTTTTTAACAAAAGTATTAAATCCATTAAGTGTGTTTCTGCAGATATAAAGGTGCAAATAGATATAATTGTATGCATTGTATCTATAAGCATGTCGAAATGTCAGGGCTGCTTTCATTTTTAAAACCATGTAAAAAAAATCCCATTGTTATTTCTTTTTGTCCCTCTGCAGCTGAGAAAATATGTGAAGCTGGTTGCATCGCGGCAATCGTGGTCGTATGCTGTGTTGTCTGCGTATCAGCCATTATAGGAGGATGCTACCTTTATAAAAAGAGGTAGGTGGTAAATAGTTTTGAAGCCAGGCACTGGTTTAAGTTAAAGATCCCATGAAATGAAATATGCGTTTTTCCAGTTTGAGTCCTGCATTTCTAAATTATTGTTCATTAATCCCATGCTATATGTCAGATATATGTCACAAAAACTGTATCTGAGCATTAGCCCACACCTCTGATGAGCTGTGTGGTGTATTTTCTTTTTAGTGTAAATCTGGATTTAATGTCACTGAAAGTTGCACAGTGACACGTCAACACAACGGATTATTTGGTTTATGATGTGTTTAATCCAAGTATTTTATTGGTGTCTTTTATATCATGACAATCCTGAAATCCTGGTCAAACTTTAGAAAGTGAGTATTCCGTTGTAATTCGTAAACATAGATCTCTCACAACCATTTACGCGCAATAAATTTCTTTTTCTTTAATATTTTGAAAAAAGTGGCATCAATGATTTGCGGTGCTCCCGAAATAATGCATTTCCAATGTTCTAATTTACACATTAATGATCTCTAATTGTCTCTTTTAATAGAAAATGGTCAAAGCGCTTCTCTGAGAGAAACACCTCTACTACAGCACGTGAGTATAATACAAGTGTTAATATCTGTGAGCGACGGATCAAAAAAGGGAGAAGATGCACAAGTGTGGTTTATTTATTTCTAGCATTAATCAACCGCAGCACTGATTATTTCTAATTTATTTTCAAGGAGGTGAATACCAGGACGACACAGCATACTCAGCAAGCCAGGTAAAATATCACCAGAGGTTCATGCCCTGGAATAACTGGGTTAATTATTTAAAGCTCTTCCAAAATTGTCCCGAAAAACTAACAGTGCATTGATCTGAATAAATGAGACGAGGCCTGATGATGGTTCATTGATCATCATAACTTTGTGTTATCAGTAACTTGAGACAGATGTAGCATTCCACATATCGATCATTAGAAACCGGTGTGCTGGAGTGGGATTAGAGCGATAACATGGGATGCATTTACTCCTCGCAGCAGATTTGATCTCTGACCCCAAAATATCCCATTCTCAACTAAATGCTGTACCCAAACCTGAAATGGTTCCTGAAGATTAGATAAATAAGTTTGATGATAATGAAAAAGTGCCACACTTTCTGTTTATGGGTAAATGTTTCTATTTTCTTGTTGCATTTCATTTTGAGCAAAAACAGCTAGTAAATCCTGGTCTTTGGGACATTGATTGTAACATTTATTATTCTGCTGCGTGATGTAGCTGCAGCATCCTAAGAATAGATTTGCTGATTTATTTTAAGCGTGGCGGTTGAAACAAAATGTACTGAACCAATCATAAACACTGAACGGAAAACAAGACTCGGTAGTTCCTCTAACTCTGACCTAGTCCCTCTTGAGCTGGTACTTTTTGTTTTTAAAATAATAAAGTAAATGTAGATCCTGCTGGTGGTGGGAAATGAGTCCATGTAAAGATTCAAATACAAGAGCTGCAGTGCTGCTGTTTTCCAAACCTTTATTCTCTCATAAAATTGCACATTGGCTGTAAATGAGCTGCTGACCCAAAAACAGACTTTGAACAATGATATTAATCTGACAGAAGGGAAAGGGGGGGGGTTGTCTTATGTAGTATGTGTCAACTTTATTCTTCTTTTTTCTTGTCCTTTCATGTGGTTGTGTTCCTTTTGAGCAATAATGGTCAAATATTTGTGTTGCTGCCAATATTTATGAGCATGTATTTTCTGCTTATTTGTTTCCCTCACCCTGTCTTTGCTAGGAGCTGAATTATGCAGACCTAAGTGTTTTCCTCAAAAGGGACAACAGGACAGTACAGCTTGACTTAGAGAATCACTCATCACAATATGCTGAAGTCAAAGTGAACAATAGTCCTCCAAAAGTATCCTCCCCTCCCTCCTACGATGCCCACATGAAGAGACATGCTCCTCAGCCTGGTGGGAGTGATGCATGACACTCAAGTCAGCATAAAGTGGCCAGGATGATGGATGATCATGTAGAGGTCAAACCGGAATTCAAACCTTTGGTCACACAGCAATTCACCTCCCTCTCAGCACTAAAGCAGTAGTTAATAAATAATCTGCTGTTGCCATGACTGTTGTGAGAAAGCACAATGTTGCCTTATGGCTTGAATCAGTCATATAAAAGCTTCCTTTGTTTGTACAATATGAAGTCCTTAGGTAATGCTTGTCTCACACAAGGGCTTTGTTTGCTTTAGCTTAAAGTTTGACATTCACTCATGTCCTATTTGGCTCCACATGAGCTTGCCTCTCTACAGTTATTGAGTAATTTATATTTTGTCTTACAACATGAAAGATGTCAGTTATTTAGCTATTTATAATGATAAAGATAATTGAGAACAACTTGAATTTGTCTCCCAGAAAAGGGATCCCTCCTGGCTCTCTGTGTGGTTTCTGAGTTTTTTGTTGTTGTTGTTGTTGTTGTTGTTGTTGTTGTTGTTGTTGTTGTTGTTTTTCAGTGATTCTTTTAAGGGAGTTTTCCTCACCTGCATCTAGATTCCAAGGACATTCACTTTAAATGCTTCATTGTAAACAATTAATTTCCCAGCAGGCAGTAAATGCTACTGAGGAAGACACGCTGAAGTGCCAAGCAGTCATGCAGACAAGTCTATTTACAGAGGCTTTAATGGCTGCTGTTAGACAGGCACCACATCGCCCTTAAACTTTCCTTTTATTTTGTGAATGGACTACAAACTCAAAGGTTTGGGATCATTGCCGTATGGAGCATTTAACCAACTCATTGCAGCTCTCCTATCAAACACTGGTTGGCTTTAAAGTCACACCAAATCAGATGAATAGATTTGAGTTCAGGGATGTTTGGCCATGAGAAGTATTCTCTGTCCAGCTCTCCTCTCCCCCAACAGTTACTCATTAAACACCACATGAGTTTCTCACACCGCCCGGTTCTTCTTGTGTCATCTTTTTGGCGCTCTTCCACCCCTCAGTTGTGTTGCAGGATGTGTCTCGTGATCCTGTTCGTCCTGTATTCACCGGCTTGCCTTCATGTAACTCTCAGGATGGGTACATAGCATTTGAAACTATTTAATTGCTCATTTGGAGGAATAAACTATGTTTTCATCAGTTGTATTACTCATGTTTCATGCAACCAAATAAAAACATGACACACACTGCAGACATAATACATCTATTCACACTGATTCTATTATTACTCATGGGTGTCTATTTTTACATCAACACTATATATGATTCAGTGAAATTAAATGGAAATATGGAATGTCATGATAGCATGTCTGTTATCAGCTAAGGTAAACCATGATTCATCAACGCCAGGGGAATTTACAGACGAAGTTCACCGCCCTTGTTTCAGGTAGTGCTCCAAATAAATTTGTGTGTTGTTTTTACCGTTGTTATAGTTCAAATTCCTATTTCTTTTTATCCGATTTTTATTTATTGTTTGTCATTAAAATACTGTATTCAGAAATCGTGGAAGTACAGTGCTAAACCAGTATTTGTAAATGATGAAGGAAAAAAAAAATAATGAAGTAGTTGTATGGACATTTAAACATAAAGTAATCCAGATTTCAACTTTGTATTGCATTTCGATAACAGTAATAAATAGAAAATTCAGAGGGAAGAAATGCCCTGTCAAGAGAACCTCATCAAAGCAGCAAATATACAGAGTAAAAGGGAAGAATCAAACAACTTTGGTCACGAAAGAAGGATATAAACTACAGCTTTAGTATCAAGACATCAAGAGACTTCATATTTTCCGGTGTCAAACAGCTCCTCCACCACGCTGATCACCTTCGACATGAAGTTGTGTAAAAATATAAGAATCAAACGGCACATCTGAAGTCCTGCTCAGGCTGTCAACTGGACAAGCTGCTGTAAGACACTGCCACCTAGTGTTTCTTACTCTGGTCAGTAGAAAACCCCTCAGATTTTTTTTCTGATTTACTCAGCCGCTGTTAATCAAATGAAAATGATAAATGAAATGATTCTAACTCCTTGCTCACCAAGAGAGTTGCCCTGTCATTTCCTTCGTCTTGCTTGTATTGATTTCATCATCAAGTAAACTCTGACATTGTGAAATCTGGGCGTGACAGAGAGATAAAGGGATAGAGAAAGACTTAGGGGATAATTGTTTGTGTTCAAATCAGCAGAGAACCCAGACATGATACCCCACTGGAGGAATCTCTACATTTTATTTCTGGTGGCACTGAACGGTAAGATTCATAAAGATTCATAAAGATATGAGTTGAAAGATTTAAAAAAAAAAAAAACAATAATATACTTGCAGTTAGAGGGTTAATAGCAATGTTAGAGAAGAGTCAGCAAGTGAAGGTTATTATTGCTTGCATGTTAGACTTTGAAAGTAATTCTTTACCTTACAGTAGAATTATGTGTTTTCATTGAATTAATGATTTATTCTGAATTTATTTCAGTATTTTAATGAGGCCAAATTTAAAAAAAATCCCCTCCAAAAAACAGACAGTCCCTAAGTAAGTAAGCAAATACAGTATGTAAATAAAGTAAAGTAAACAGTCATTGTGTTTGGTCCCAAAAACGCAAGGCTTGAGTTCAGCAGCCAACTTGACTCAATGACACTACAAACCACCGACCAAGCTAGAAACCTTGGTGTTGTTATGGACTCAGACCTGAATTTTAAGATCCACATAAAAACTGTCACTAAATCAGCCTTTTATCATCTCAAAAACATTGCACGAATTAAAGGATTTCTCTCTAAACAAGACATGGAAAAACACGTCCATGCATTTATTCTTAGTAGGCTAGATTATTGTAACGGTGTCTTTACAGGTCTCAGTAAAAAATCAATCAAGCACCTGCAGCTCATCCAGAATGCTGCTGCCAGAGTCCTGACCAACACTAAGAAAATGGACCACATGACACCTGTCCTTAAATCACTGCACCGGCTCCCTGTGTGTCAAAGGATTGAGTTCAAAATCCTGTTACTGGTCTATAAGTCACCAAATGGGCTTGGGCCTAAATACATGTTAGAGCTGCTGACTGGGTATGAAGCATCCAGACCCCTCAGGTCATCAAGGACGGGTCTACTCAGTGTCCCCAGGGTCAGAACCCAACAGGGTGAAGCTGCTTTCAGCTTCTGTGGTCCACACCTGTGGAACAAACTCCCTGAACCTCTGAGGGGGGCACAAACTCTCAGCTCATTTAAATCAGGGCTGAAAACACTGCTGCTTACTGCAGCCTTCTTATAGTATTGATTTGGGATTGATCTGGGTGATTTGATATTGATTTGTCTGCTGTCTAATTGATTTTAAATGATTTTTAAATGTTTTAATTCATGTTTTCGATTTTAAACTGATTCTAACTTTCATTGTCTCATTCCCTCTGTAAAGCACTATGAATTGCCCTGTGTATGAATGGTGCTATACAAATAAATTTGCCTTTGCCTTTTGCCTTTCACTGACAAAAGTCTCAAAGTGCTTTCACCCCACGCGCTTCTAAACCAGAGGCGAAGCAGCAGCAGAAATTTCACCAACACGAGTGAAGTCAGTTTAATCAAATATCTTCATGTCATCATTGATCAACACTGGCAATCGACACAGGTTGACTGAACACTGCCTCGTCAACTAAATTCAACTTGACCAGATCATTTTGGATCAGCCTGAACAGCCATATTGGTGACACACGAGTCCTGGATGACAGTCGAACTCCCCCCCTCTCTCAGGTGAACCAGGATGTGGTTTCAGTATGCAGATTTCCTGGACTGGTGCAGTGACAGCCGGCTTCATTAAAACATTCACCTGTTCATCCTCATGCTTCCCAAACTGCATGTACACCTGGTCCTTTAAGGAGCGCACGGTCAATGGCAGCACATTGGCCTGGGCACCAGATGGACGGGACAGTACGGTGGAACTGCGGTGTGCTGTCCTCCATCCAGAAACATGGGTCTCCAGCAGCATAACCTCCATTGTGGATATTAAGAGTAAGCGCACAAGATCAGTTGTTACACATTTTTTGCCAGACTGGTGATACGGTGCATACAGTTTTGAGGTTCTTCCTTGCAAGTTATTCCTCAGAACAAAAAGAAAGCACAATTCTGAATGATACTACACACAAAAGATGTATTTTTCCCTTTTAAGTACAAACAAATAGATTTCTAGTACTTCTTTGTATTCCAGGATTGGCCCCCAATTTATATTTAAACATATGCTCTGTAATCTAGGAATACATTTATATGAGCTTAAAACAAACAAACCTTAACATGTCTGGTTCGGTGCAACCCTAAACAAGGTCTTTGGAATATTACAAAAAATTAAAGTTGGTAGCAATATAATGATGTCATAACAGTCAAGAGCTTTTGTTTTGAAATACTTTACTGTCATACTTGAAGTACATTTAGCTGATTTTTGCTCTCACCAAGCAGAAGGTTAAAATCAGGAATTTCTTTTGTCACGGCTTAATTTACAAGGCTTGGATTGTGTCTTTAAAGCAGTCAAATTATTTCAGTGACTTCACCAATGCAGTTGTGTCAAGACAGATTATGTAGTCCCACAACAATGAACTGTCCAAGATACAGAGTAGGTTGTTACATATTCTTCTTCTCTTAATAAGCAGTTGGTGTTACTCTCTGTCTGGTGTCCTGTGTTTTAGATCAAGTGTCTGTACGAATCAGTCAACCAGGTACTGTCCCATCTCTTAACACGCCGCTGGACTTGGTCTGCCATGTTGACACACGAGGACCTTCACACACGGGGAACCAGGTGGTTTGGTACAAAGACGGACAGAAAGTGAACTTGCGGCATAATATGCAGCTGCTGCAAAACACCACTCTCCATTTTGACTCGCTGCTGCTCTCTGATGCTGGATTCTACCAGTGTGAGACGCATCTGCAGACGTTGCAACAAGGAGTTTTCAGCCTGGGGTACCTCCTAAACTGTAAGTAATGAAGAATTTAGGAACTGATCAAGGGAATGAGGTAGAACAATTATTTTATTTCTAGCTTTCTCATCTTTGGCAGTTGACACATGGAACGTCAGCATCAGTGGACCTGACACTGTGTTTCCTGGGAGACCGAGTAAATTCACCTGCTTGACAAGTTGTACCATCAACGTGGACTGTGCTGTGAGATGGCCGTTCAGGCAAGGTTTCCCAATGGGAACCTACTTTTCAGTCCATGAAAATGAGCTGTTGTGGACGCCTTCCATACCCGGTACATTCCAGAACTTCACATGTGTTGCGGAAAATGCTGCTGCTGGACTCTCTACCGAGGCCACCAAGATGGTTGAGGTTAAAGGTAAAGAAAACTTCTTACTCAGCAAACATTCAGAAATAGAAGACCCAGTGTGTACCAAGGGGTATCCTCTGAACGGCAACTAGCTAGATGCCATAGCCTGACGTGTGACCCCGCTGAAAGTGTAACTGCTCTTGCGTCAACACAGACCGCAACAGCTGTGGCCAGCTGCCTCTAACATTTCCTCCTACGGATTTCCACACTCTCATTGCAAATGACTTCTCCTCTGGTTTGAGCTCTTTTCTGTTTTATATTTAGCTCATTAAATGAATCTGTTGTTCAGCGATTGATAGCTCAAAATCCCTAAACTATTTTGGTACCACTTTACACTAAATCTCCCCTTACGAATGTTTAATACATGGCTGCCATTGCATTACTTAATTAATTAATTGCATTGTAAACACTTCATAAACTAATAATGAACAGTGGTAGATGAAGATGAAGGTATACTATACAATGGCATTTTTATTCATTTAGGTTACACATGCTATCAGATCTTGCTACCTAACGTAGCAGCATACCTTCATCTTTCCAAATAGTGCCCCCGCAATGATTTGTGGGAAATTAGGATATAAGTCATTGAAAATTGTTAAAGAATGGTTCATGAAGTGTTTACAGCGCAAGTAATAAAGCACGTCTAACCATTTACTAATCCTTTATAAGGGAAGTCTTACTGTACTGTAAGTGGTCCCCCTGATTTCTCTGTTCCATTGTTGAAAGTTGCCTCCACCGCCTACTAAGGTTCAGCAGTGTAACTGCAGTACGCTCCTCCCAGACCTCCACAGAATTCTAAAAATACAGCAATACTTGTCTCAAACCTCTATTTTTGAGTGTAGATGACCTCACTGTTCAATATCAGATCTTGAGTTTAATCTACTCCATGATAATTAAATTAAATCCAGCCTAACCATGTATTTAGCTTTCTTATCTGTTTGCGGTCATCATTTGCAGGTGTTCTCCTGTCAGGATCGGAGGCGATGCAGCCAAGTGGACTTTCTGCAGTAATGCTCATCTCAGGCCTGCTGTCGCTTTCTTGGTGATTCTATGTTTTTATGGTTTAATGTGATGTCTGATGATCTCAAGTTGATTCTGCCGTGCGCAGGGTGAAGGTGGATTTAGCATCTTGAGACCCTGTTTGACTTGACTGTGACCTTTGAACAAGATGCATTAATGATTCACTCACATGTTAAATAGAGCTTCATGTGAATTTTCAGCTTTTATCGTTATTTTTACAATAAAATGTTTGATCCACTGACTCATTGTACTACCCAGCTTTGGAAGCACCTGTGGCCGACTGATACTTAACAGCTTACACAGATAAAAGAATCACACAGAGCAAACAGATGAGGGAGACAAAGGCCTCGAGTGTGTCAGCGTGTGTGACGCAATAATATATCCTCCCTCCTTTTTGTTCCTGTCTTTGTTATCTCAACCAAGTCAAAGCGTTGAAGCAAAAGTAGAAGTATGGGTGTTCTTATGTTATAAATTTGTTTATTTAGAATACTATTCATATACAAAATAGAATAAATGGGAAAGTTTTTTGCCAAAAATCAAAAGTTTATTTCATTTCTCCCAACACACAAGGGCTGCTTTTAGGCAACTTAAAAGAGAACAAAGACTTTTCCTCCTAACTCTTAAAATAAAAAAAGAGTCTCATCTATGTCTTACTCTGTTATACTCTGATTTCTAAATGATTTTAAGGTCCCACGAAGAATGGATCAGTGCGCAAAGAAAAACTCAGCTATGGCTTGTAGGATCTCATCGTAACCTCTGGTTAAAAACACATATAACCTCATCCACATCTTTCTCAGGCCAAAAAACCAGATCATTAAATTACATGTTTACATATTTAAATAAGTCAAATTTAACCTGAATAGTAGCAGCCAGCCGGAGGAGGTGGGTGTAGCCCAAGATAGTAGAACGACAACAAAGCTCAGCCATGCAGAGCCAGCATCAATCACGTAGGCTAGATGCACCTTTGCGTCGCTGACTGGTGACTGCAAGCGTGAGCAGACAAAAAAAAAAAAATGGTGAGAATCTTTAATCGAGATGCATTTGCCCAAATAACATCTTAAAAATTTCAGTTTTACAATATCTGTGCCTGATCAGTCCCATAACATGAAGCTTAAGTATCTGCTGAAACTAATTGTCATAGTCACGTTTAACAAATATTCCGCCCTTTCCCAATCTCACCCTGTGTGTGTCAAGTCATAACAAAGGTGTGCTCATTCTAAACATGTCTCTACTGCAGCTGACATGGAGAACTAGGATGTGCACCAAGTGGTATCATGAAGTAGTTATTCTGTCTTCATATTTTCCTGCAAAAAAAACCTTATCTCACCCACAAAATGGGAACGTAGCATATATAATTTCAAAAATGTGTAGTGACTCAGACCCAAAATGAGAGGGGTGCTCTTAGGAAGCAGGAAGAGCAACAACTCTTACTCCTTTCGTTCAAACTAAATATATATGTCGAATTCGATACATCGTATCCTGCCTCATGGATACAAACGTGTCACTTTGCAGATGTTGCAAGCTCTTTGCTAAGCAGAACATGAACTTGATCTTAACCCAAAAGCAAATTTCCCCCTTCACCTTTAATGATACCTAAAGGGGAACGTGTCACTACAAGGCGTCTGTGTACAACAACAAAAAAATATCAAGATGGAGGGTGGGACAAAAAAAAAAGCAGCATGTCAACATCATACACACCAAACAAGACAGTACCAGTGCAAACATGATGATGATGATGATGATGATGATGATGTCATCTGCTAACTATATATTAACTAACAAAAAAAAAAAAACCTGGACAAATACCACCATCCAAAACCCCACTCCCCAATCCTACCACGCATACCTCCTGTCATAATTTGTCATTTACCACCCAAGACGGCAAATGAAAATGATAAAGTACCCATTGTGAGTTTGACCAGCATGAACCAGAGGCCCCTGTTGATAAGAACCAGGGTTTCTTCTTCAGGTATTTATGAGAGGGGGGCTGGACATACAATGCACAAGTATAATAGAGCAGAACAGGTAAAGGCCGACAAAACACTAACAGAAAATGAAGAGGAGAATGGAAGGAAGACTGGCGATTGTGCTGCTGGTTTTAATACAAGGTAGACTCCAGCATGAAGCTGTGATCATGCTGATTCATTTACACTGAGGATAAAAGGACGTATAAATGCCTTTTTGAACTGTTTGATCAACCATGTTCCTCCTGTTTCTGATCAGGCCTTCAAGAATTAACCTCTTCAGGGGTTCTGGGCTCTGGTGCTGTGGAAATCCAACCCTCCACCAACCCTGTAGTCGTCGGGGACACAGTGACGCTGTCTCTGTCTCCTGTGATGGCTCTGAGTGGGGGTAGCTGGGCGTTGAGTGATGCCCCCATTGTCACCTGGCTTGGAGAAAACCAGATCAGGGCACCCAGCTACACTGGCAGAGCCACGGTCAACATCCTCACTGGAGCTCTCAATTTGACCTCCGTCACCGTGGAAGACTCAGGAGTCTATGTGATGCAGAGCAACAATCCCCAGCTTCGGGTCAACACCACCCTCATTGTTCTTGGTGAGACTACACACTTGAAAGATTATAGGCATGACGGTACAAACTCTCTATTCTCTCCTGGCAATCTCTACTAAAATGTAAAAAAAAAACCAAACAAACAAGTGAAATGCCTATTTGATCATATTTTAGTCAGCTGAAATAGAGACACAAATTTGTTAGCACATCTGTCTTTAAATCCTATAATTTCAGATTGATTTGATGATCTTTCATTGTTCGCTGGAGCACAGGGAATATCTAGTTCAATGACATTTCAACAGCTTGATGTTTCCTATAGAAAAAAAAAACATTAGTCTGGAGATACACTTCTTACCTGAAGTACACTCAAGCTTAAGAGTGACTGTAAAAGGTGTCAGTCATTTTGCTGCAGGCGCTGTCGCATGAGGTACCGCACGTGGAGGGTCAAGGCCGTCATTAATTTAATAAAAATGAACAGTACATCCTAACAAGTTCAACTAGCTTGTAAAACATAGTCATATAGAGAATGTCTGACTTATTTAAATGTAATGACAAATAATAGAAGTCCAATCAGTTTTTCAATGAGAGAAAAGGAAATTAGTGGCGTCGAAAAGAAGACAGCGACGTACAAATATACTGGATTCAAGCAAATTAAGACCAAAACAGAACAGAAGAGGGGGGAAGCTTGTTGGAAAGAATTGAAGACTGGCTCAGTTTCAATTTTGAGAGTGCTCTGCAGGAAACTGTAGCACACACCCTCAGACTGTGAAAGACACAAAGGTGCTCATGACATGTTTACATTATCCTTTCAGAGGAACCAGTTTTTGTAATGACTTTGGATCCCGGAAAAAATAACGAAGAACTGAAAAGAATTTGGGTTTTGGCTAAACGATGTTTGCACTAACAACAACTAAATTCAACATACTCAACTGAATTTTGTAAATAACAGCTCACATGGGTTCTGAGTTTTACGACCTTATGCTGACTAGTCACTCTGTCTCTGGTGCTTGTCAACAATATTTATACTCCCCTTTGTATCTCTATCTGCAGTGACCATGTTGTAAAATGTAAAAAAAAAAAAAAAAAAAAAGTTTAAAAAGGTTTGTAATTTCTATTTAATGTCCTCATGAGCTCTGAAGAAGTAATTTCATGTTTAATGTTTAATTAATTTAGTTTTAATGATTTGAACAGACAATAATTGATAAGATGTGCATAAATGATACATTCAATCAGTATTATTTAATTTTCCAAAGTCCGCAAGCTTGAGCTTTTACATACAGTTGTAGCATTATTAGAAAGAGAGAAGAGGGACATTTTAACTCTGATCTTACTAAAAGCACATAAACCCAGATAGGACAAGAGTAAATTCTTATCGTGAAGACAGCTACAATAAAAAATCTGGTAAAAGCAGAAGCAAAAGGCTTTGAAAGCATTTCAAGGTATAATGTAAAAAGTAAGAATTTGAAGGCTGGTTTCTGATGAGGTCATTTCGTACTAGACCTACAGTACTACAATTTCATCTCCTAAAATAAAAAAAAGAATTAATCTGAAACAAATAGAACTTTGCTCCGATGAGAACACATATGATATGAAAACTCCACTTGCTCTGATGGATCCACTAAGGGATCGTCCTTTCACTGCTGTTCTTCACTCCATTTTGGTTGAAATCTGTCCTGAAGATACAAATAAACCTAACTCTGCTAAATAAATAAATAAATAAATAAGCAAATAAATAAAAGAGGACAAGACTCAAACAAAAGTAACAATACCAGAAAATGGTGTAGTTACAGGAAATATCTGTACATCCCATCTCATTTGTCTTAGCCCCTGAAACTGTTGCTGACCGTCTCTGTTGTTTCCAACCTATGAACACTCACACGTTCTGCTAGAGAGAAGCATGCTAACAGTATCAGCTCACTGTGTCTTATCCACAGAGCCCATTTCAAACGTGACTCTCTCTGTGAGTCAAACCGACCTGGTTGAGCTCAGCGGATCAGTGGTTGTCACATGCTCCACCTCCTCTGGATCGTCCCCCTCTTACATCTGGCTGAACGGCAGCTCTCCGGTCAAAGACAGCGAGAGAGTTCAGCTCACCCATGAAAACTCAACTCTCACATTAGTTAATGTGACCCGTTATGACCGAGGACCTTTCCAGTGCTGTGCCTTCAACCCAGTCAGTAATGGCACTAGTGATTTATTGAATTTAACAATCAGCTGTGAGTGGAATATTGTCCTTTTTTATATACTTATTCACAGTGATTCTCCCATTTATAACCATTCAGTTAGAATTACAGGACCGATGACCTCTCCTCTTTCTCCCTGTAGATGGCCCTGATAACATGGCCCTTACAGTGAATGGGCAGAATGCTACTTCCCTTTTAAGTGGATCAAATCTGACCCTGGTCTGCTCGGTGGAGTCCGGCCCTCCAGCTCAGCTACAGTGGGCTTTCAAAGGAGAGCTTGTGAACGTCACAGGTCCACTGTTAGAACTGTACACCGTCAGTGAGGACCAAAGCGGTCCGTATTCCTGTCTGGCCTTCAACAATCAAACCAACGTCAGCAGCAATATCACCACATCCATCACAATAAGCAGTGAGTGTGTCAGTCCAGTAACATCAGCCTCCATATTTGCTCTCACACTCATCCTTCTGTTGGTTTGTTCTAGAGTCGCCGGCATCAGGATCTGGACAACGTGTAGTTAACACATGGCTCCTCCCCGTCCTGTTGTTGGTCGGACGTCTCTCCTCATCCCTTGGTAGGATGTAGAATAAATACATCGTACTTTTGTCTGTTCAGAGGGGCTGCACACCGAAGTTAAGAGCTTATCAATATCCGTTCATAATATTTTAATGAATTATCGGTCAGAAATATGACTTTACTGAACGTTTTACGTGGAATACAGTATTTGCAGAAAATATTCAGTCAGGTTAAAAAACATAGAAGCAGGTTGGTTAGTTGTGTGGTCAGTTATAGTACATGCTGTTGTATGACAAAAAAAATGGAATGTGAGTGGGGGACTTCGGTAGATAGATAAACTATTCTATTTTGATATATGATTCTAATATCTACAAATTAATTTCTTGTTACTACATTGTTACATGAGTACATGGTCTTAGAATGACATTAGATGAAAGTGGATACATTGGACTGTTCAGAAAAAGGAAATCCCCACTTTACAAAATCATTTGTAATGGAAACTACAGGCAGAATCAGAAAGATCTGAATCCTCTCTGAGATGAAAGGACCGTTTAGATACAGTCAGCACAGTTTCCTACACATTCACTTGAGATCATCTACTATTGCCAAACTAGTGTGTAGGTGAAGGAGAGAGGAAATAATGACAAAACATGTTTGACCTCAGTGTTTATTCTTTAAGAAGGAATGTAGGACAATATAATAACATGAATAATGACACTCCTGGACAAATAGAATGACTGCTTTTCCTTCACAGGTGGCTCATTCAGTCCATGAATGAACAATGAAGCATTCAAAACCAAACTCCAGGTGCCACTGTTTTGGAAGAATACAGATAAAAAATAATATGTTTACTTTCAAATATTTACACGATTCCCAGACTGGATCCTTAAGGAAGCAAATATAAAACTAAATGTTTACCCTTTGCATCAATAAATAATTGCCTTGCCGTGTTGTATGTTATTTGTTATCCCTTGTGTTATCATATGTGGAGTGTGGTACATTTATAGATCGATAATTTCTTTCAAAAATTATAATAAAGTAAATATCATCAGCAAAATGGAAGTCTCTGTACATTCTTTGGCCACTTTAATGTGCTCAGGGACAGGTTTGCAGGAACGTCCCAGTCATATTCACACAGTGCCACTGCGTATGAGTTGAGGCCCAACTGCAAGACTAGGAAATTTGTATGTTCACTGGTCAAAAAGTCATTTGGCAATTAAATTGTATTTTAAAGTGAGAAGGAACCTCGCACACAATAGCGGGAGGATCAGCTGTAACCATTACACAAGTAAACAACTGACTCCGTTATCCTCAGATCAATACATCACTCTGCGCAAAGTCTTGAAGTTTTATCAACATGATCTCTCTGTACGTCTACACTGAGTTGTAATTATTCAGAGTACAAACGTGAGAAAAATCCCTGGGTCTGCTGTCTATATTTACTTTTTATGAACAAGCAACCACTGAGCGTTAATAAGGAAGAATGTTAAAGATATGCGAACGTGATAGCGACAGGTCACTTTTGCTATTTCTTTTAGAGCTGCTCGGAAAGCCTTACTGCAGTAAGTGTGTTTGTTCAAGATAGCCATTCTGAGGGTCAGTGGTTACAATAAACACAGGGAAAGGGAAAGGAAGAGAGAACGTAGCAACTATTAAAAAAAAATGGAAATTCTACCTTAGTAAAGGTAGAGATTTGAGCATCCAAATAAAAGTAGACATATATATGTTGTCTGTGTATTCCAGAGTTTAGGATTATTTGATCCAAATACCTGCATGTGTAAATTCTGTCAGCATTGTGTTAAGAGGTGCAGCTCATCATTGCCAAGTAACGGACAAGAAAATGTTCCCATTGACATACATTGATCAGTACGAATTTCTAAGTTTATTGGTAGATATATAAGTTCTACTTTTTTCATCTCCCATGTTAATGTATTGTTATTTTGTGAGCCAGTGCTGGTTAAGCCCCTGGATCATTTTCCTCAGGTGACCCCTAAATGAGCGAATGGGATTTCAATTCAATAGAAACTCAACTTGTTACCTTGTAACTTGCAGGCCATACAGGAAAGTTACAACATGTTCCCATACTCTCCTTTGATTCTTGCGGAACAGCACAAGTTTACAGTAAATGGACACTCCTTTGGTGTGTATGCCGGAAAAAAAAAAAACCTCAAAATGAAGCAGGGCAAAACAAGGAGTGGCTATCAGCATCAGGTGGCATGGTGATGGTCAGAGCTACGCATTTGCATCACGAGAAAAGAAAGCCGGACTGATAATAGAGCAAATATTTGCTGATCTGAAGGCGACTGGGGAGGAGAAGCAGATTAAAGTCCGCTTAGGTGAGGAGGACATTTGCGCCACTTACAAGCAAAAAACAAGCAGAGGAGTAGAATGGAGTCTCCCGCTGTGTTTATCACAATCCTCACAATAATGTCATGTGCGACAGGTAAGACCGAATACATTTAAGTTGATTCCTTCTTATTATCTTTTGATTTTGTTTTTTTAGTTACTAGTTTTTCAGTGACAAAAGTTTGAGTCAGGGTGTAAATCTTAAAGTTACAATGTCAAAAACAACTGTTTAAGGTCATGTAAGTGTTTTATGCGTATCTAATACTAGATAAGTGAACATAACATTTGTTCCTTGTTTCCAGATCGTGTCTGGAGCCAGAGGATATATGCATCTGAAAACCCATTACCAGTGGGCAGCAATGTCACACTGTACAGTCACAGTAGCAGCCCCATCAATAACGGGGTCTGGATCTTCAACAATAAAGTCATTTTGATAAATTTCCCAGGTAATACAGTCATTTATGACCCTTGGAAGGAAAGGGTTACATTCAACTCAAGCACCTCATCACTGACCATCATGTCAGTGCAGCAGGACGACTCTGGCATGTACACATTGCAGGGGGAGAACTTTTCCGCGGCTTCTTTAAAACTGTCGGTCCAAGGTAAGAAAAACTTTTTCGCTGTTTAACCACAACACACGTGAAACAAAATGACGGTATTTTAAATAAGTTGGATCCTAGGTTCATTTGCAAGGCAAAGACAGATGAGCTATTAAGGACACATTGCTTGTAAATTCTCAAATGATATAATTATGAATGGGATGTTTTGTTATCCCAGTCAGATATGAACCTTTTTAAATACATTTAATATCCATTCACATGTATGAATACACATTAAACGTAGCAGAGGTGATTCCGAAACGGCAGTTAAATCAGGTTTTATCGACTTGTGTTGTACGCCCTTTTTCACATCAGCCATTTTGACATGTCAGGTGAACACAGGTAGAGTTAACAACAAAGTCTCTGTTCTCATTGTCCTTCACTGTTTATCATAAAAGCCATTCCAGACAGTCAGCAGGCACAGGACCAGGGTCCTGGCCCACCCTTGAATGGAACTGGGAGTAATTAATGTAAACAGTTTCACCTGTGTGTCCCTCACAATGACAAGTCAAAATGGCTGCTGTGAAAAGACTGGCAGAGAACGGTTGAGACGTGAGCCTTTTCTGTTGTCACATGGCACTTCTTTGCCTGATGGTGCAATTTTTCACTTCAAGAGTTTATTTTTGGAAGATTTTAGATATATTTTACCTGTTAGACCAATCCATAGGCTACGTACCAGTCAGTTTATCATACTAGGTTATCGTCGGTGTGGTAAGAGTAAAGCCGATGGAGAAAGTATACGGGATGGTTGAAAATCTGTCCTAAAATCTGGTGAAAGAGAAATGGTAGCCTGGCACAAGTGAAGTTGTTGTTCTATTTGCTTTGATTCCAGTAAATGAAATAGAGAGGAATGCTTATTTATTTGGAGGACTAGCTGAAGCATTCGTAAGGATTATAATCCCTGAAATATCTATTTGGCACCTGTTTTTCTCTCATCTCAAAGGAGAGAGGTGAAGGTAACACTGCCTGATGTCAATTTGTGACCAGATCGTGTCAAACTCATCAATGTGACCATGTTTAGAGTTTAAGTTTAGTATGTTTATATTTGCCAAATAACATGAGGAAAGTTGTTTGGAATGTATTTGACCTTAAATCAAAGTCATACAGGAATTAAATTTGATTTTGGCATCATGCACATTCATCACATTTTGGTTTATCACTGCTGCCTGAAACTGAGTCAGGTAACACCTTTGTTTGTCCTCTGCACTCTCACACCTTCATAATTGACAAATACCTTGATATTTCCCTCCCTGCAGTCCCTGTCTCACATGTGACCCTGAGGGCAAATGCAACCAACCTGGTGGAATTCAATGACACAGCAGTTCTTACGTGCTCTGTGTCCAACGGCTCAGATCTGTCATATACGTGGCTAAATGACAGCTCTGTGGTCACAGCTAGTGACGGAGTTCAGCTCAGTGACGGAGGCGCCATTCTCACAATAATGGCAGTGACCCGCTATGATGTGGGGCCGTTCATGTGTAACGTGTCCAATGGTGTCAGCGAAGAAATTAGTCCATCTGTGTCTTTTAACATCAGCTGTGAGTTCTCTCTGAAACAGGCATGATTAAAACATCTCCTATCATATCATCCACCGCTAAATTCCCTCTTGTTCCTTCATTAGATGGCCCAAGTAACACAACAATGATGATCATGCCAATGGAGCACACCTACAGGGTAGGGTTAAATATCACACTGTCATGCTCAGTGGAGTCCCACCCTCCGGCAACGGTCCACTGGATGGTTGATGGGATGCATCTCAACCAGTCTAGCCCCAAGCTTCAACTAGAGGAGGTCACTGAGGGCGAGTCAGGAAATTACACATGTGTGTTTTACAACCAGGCCACTCACAGATTCAGCAGTGCAAGTTCAATGATCAGGATAATGGGTAAGTCTGGAGGTGGAGGTGGACCAGATATTCTCCGGTGAATTCAGCGTGACTGAAGGAGGTTTACTTTCTTTAACAAGGACGAAACAGCCAACTGGCTCTGTCATCATAACACAGTATATCTCAAAGCAGAAACCAAAGGGTATTAACCCAAGGCCAGACTAGTTCTTGGCCAAGCTCAGTGACTTCATGGAATCTTTTTGCCCTTTCGAGACAATAATAGCAGGATTTCCCTGCTTTCAAGCAGCTTTCTCCTACACTTCTTGTGATCAGCTGCTGGTTAGCTTAGCCTTAATTGACAGACAGTGGCATGAATATACTCATCCAAATGTGCACGAAATAATTGTCCTCAAATACAGCACTCTTATACAATAAGTTTTTGTGTAATAACAACTTATCTTTGGATAAATTCATGAATAATGTATCTTCTTGGTCAATTGAGAATGCAGAAAATGGTACCCAGCAACAAGGTGATAGAGACCAGTGATTAACAACAGCAACACTACACAAAAAGTCTACAAAGTATGGAATGTATTGTTCCGGATAATCTAAGTTCTCCTGTGGAAATCTTTAGGTCGGCAGTTTTTAGTTCGAATCACAGTGCTTGTGAGGTAAGGAGCATATAGTCAGGTAAAGACCTATCACACAATACGGTGAGCTGAATTCTCAGTACAAGTAATGACGAGGGAGAAGAAGTTCTTCATTAATTCAAAACAACTCAAGGAGAGTGACTGACAAACAAAAGACTGAGGGTTAAGTAACGCTTTAAGGCGGCACATGCACATAAATCATCCTACAAACGTGTGAACTGAAGTATTCCATTCTCTTCTCCTCCTGCAGCACCAATAGCAGCAGTTGTGGTGAATCACACTGGTGGTCCAGCAATACTTGATGAGCCCTTCACTATGCACTGTCAAGTGACTGGATCAGTTGATCACATTCAGTGGTGGAGGAACGGTTATCCAATATCTGCTGACAACACAACTGTTCTTGACATGGACAACAAGACTCTGACTCTCAACCCGGTCCAGTTTTCAGACGGTGGAGTTTACCAGTGTCAAGCTTTTAATGCTGTGAGTAACAAGACCAGCAGCCCCTACACAGTCGAAGTAAACTGTAAGTATTTTATCATTGGAGAAGACATTTATTGATGATGTTGATACCTTCACTAAAAAAAAATGACCTATCTGCTTCTTTCTCTGACATTAAAAGATGGCCCAATGACACCGGTGATCACGGGGCCGTCCATGGCTCTGACAGGAGCACTGGAGATGCTCAACTGTTCAAGCGCCTCACATCCTCCCAGCCACTTCAGCTGGTACTTCAACAATTCCCAGGTGGCTTCCTCCTCAGTGTACCATGTTGGACCTCTGACGTTAAATATGAGCGGGAAGTACATCTGTGTGGCCTACAATAACGTCACTGGCAAAAACAGCTCAGCATACAAGATGCTCACTGTTCTGGGTAAAAGCAGCTCCACATATGTGGAGAAACGCTCTTTTGTTTTCTTGAATATGCTCATGTCTTTATGGTGAAAATGAAGCAAGAGCAAAGAAAATGTTGACTGTGGTGAAGCTGGAGTTGCTAATGCAGTTTCAGCGGTCCTTTAACTCTCTGTCTTTTCACAGCTCCAGTGACCAAAGCGGCAATAAAAATAGTCGGCACTCCAGCAATCATAAACCGCACTTTCACTCTGAGCTGTGACGCTACCGGGAGTGTTGAGTCAGTCATCTGGATGTATGATGGCAGCCAACTGTATCCTGACAACGGAAGAAATATATCTATGAGTAACACCATCCTCACCTTCCATCCAGTTAAATTCTATGATAATGGGATCTACAAGTGTGTAGCCTTCAACCCATTCAGCAGTTCAGCAAGTGACAACTTTACACTGACTGTTGCTTGTAAGTTCTGGGAGCGCAACTAGGTTCATATTCCATTTTAATTAACATTATCTACAGGATCTTTGTCTGAGTGAATAGAAAAAGTAATACAGTACAGAACCCTGGAAAGGCCAAGGAGCCCAATAGAGAGAGATGTTTTTGGGGCCATAGGAAAAAAGTTGCTCCCATGCTTTGATAATTTGTAGACATAATCATGAACAAGCATGGGACAGACAGATGGACAAACTCAAATTATAATGTCTCCAGTATAGCCATGTTTGGCTGATCTTGCAATTGCAGGAAATTATGAAGTGTAGTGTTCCACTGAAGATTGACTGATTCATGACAGATTTTACGGGCAGCACAGTGGTGCAGTGGTCAGCACTGTCGCCTCACAGCAAGAAGGTTCCGGGTTCGAGGCCCGGCTCAAGCACAGGGTCTATCTGTGTGGAGTCTCCATGTTCTCCCTGTTCCTGTGTGGGTTCTCTCTGGTACTCCAGCTTCCTCCCACAGTCCAAAGACATCAAGAGGGGATGAGGCTGATTGATACTCTAAATTGACTGTAGGTGTGACTGTGGATGTGAATGGTTGTCTGTCTCTATGTGATGGTCCTGTGATGGACTGGTGACCTGTCCAGGGTGAACCCCACCTCATGACCGAAAGCCACTGGGATAGGCTCCACCCCCCCCCCCCCCCCCCCCATGACCCTTAACAGGATAAGCAGAAGAAAATGGATAGATGGATGGATGGATGGATGGATTTTAAAAATACAAAACTCTTGATGTGGTTTGGTTTTTAGACTTCATTGAACTTCCACTGGCACATATATGAGACTCAGTTCAAACTAACAGAACTTTCTTTCCTACCCTGACATGTTTTCAACTCCAAACATCCTGCGGTCTTCCTCAAAAGAGTCACATGATGTTGCTGTGCCCTGTCAGCTGATTTCATACAGGTTTAGAGGTCCCACAGGCAAGATGACAAAGCCTGACAGCCCACATCACCACAACATCATGTGACTCTTCTGAGGAAGACTGCAGGCTGTCAAAACATATCAAGGTACAAAATAAAGTTTTGTTTTGTTTTGTTTATATTTGAGTTTGTAATAGAAGTGAGACTAAATGATGATTTTTGGACGAAACTTAGCTCAGTTCTTCCTGGAGCAATTAAATTCTGCATGTGGGTGTTTTGACATTAATCTGACTACATTCTCATTAAAGCTAATAACATTCCTTTTGTTTAGATGGACCAGAAACACCGACCATCATGGGTCCTAGTGTAGCAAAGCAAGGAGACACCGTCATCCTTAGCTGCTCAGCATCGTCGTACCCTCCCCCCCACTACAAATGGTACTTCAATGATTCTTTAGTGGCCAATACCTCAGACTACGAGACCCCCCCTCTTACCTCACACATGGGTTGGATGTTCACCTGCGTGGCCTTCAACTACATCACTGGCCACAACAGCTCCACCGACAGGACGCTTACTGTTTATGGTGAGGCTTGTTTGTTTGTTTGTTGGTTTTATATTTCAGTGTGAATGTATTTTGTGTTTCCAATACGTAGCTCAGAGAAGGACAAATACATTAGTTTTGCTTTGTTTTCAGCCCCAATAACAGCAGTCCATGTCCAGTCAACCATGAGTCCTGCCATAGAAGGTTCTTCATACAATCTAACATGTAATGTGACTGGACCCGTTGTTGATTTTCAATGGATGAAGTACGGCAAGCCTCTATCTGAAAACCACACAGCTGGCATCTACATAGAAAAGGAGAAAGTCATCTTCAAACCAGTGACCCGTCATGATACGGGAGAGTACCAGTGTGTGGCTGTTAATCCTGTTGAAAACATGACGAGCCCTTATTATACCCTTGATGTCAACTGTAAGTTTCACATTCAAAGATTTAATTTGTAAGCTCCATATTTTATAATTCTATATACTAGATATATCCTTGCTGTTGCAGTTGGACCAGAAAGCTGATAATATACTTTTGTTTAGATGGACCAGAAACACCGACCATCATGGGTCCTAGTGTAGCAAAGCAAGGAGACACCGTCACCCTTAGCTGCTCAGCATCGTCGTACCCTCCCCCCCACTACAAATGGTACTTCAATGATTCTTTAGTGGCCAATACCTCAGACTACGAGACCCCCCCTCTTACCTCACACATGGGTTGGATGTTCACCTGCATGGCCTTCAACTACATCACTGGCCACAACAGCTCCACCGACAGGACGCTTACTGTTTATGGTGAGGCTTGTTTGTTTGTTTGTTGGTTTTATATTTCAGTGTGAATGTATTTTGTGTTTCCAATACATAGCTCAGAGAAGGACAAATACATTGGTTTTGCTTTGTTTTCAGCCCCAATAACAGCAGTCCATGTCCAGTCAACCATGAGTCCTGCCATAGAAGGTTCTTCATACAATCTAACATGTAATGTGACTGGACCTGTTGTTGATTTCCAATGGATGAAGTACGGCAAGCCTCTATCTGAAAACCACACAGCTGGCATCTACATAGAAAAGGAGAAAGTCATCTTCAAACCAGTGACCCGTCATGATACGGGAGAGTACCAGTGTGTGGCTGTTAATCCTGTTGAAAACATGACGAGCCCTTATTATACCCTCGATGTCAACTGTAAGTTTCACATTCAAAGATTTAATTTGTAAGCTCCATATTTTATAATTCTATATACTAGATATATCCTTGCTGTTGCAGTTGGACCAGAAACACCCATCATTTATGGGCCATATTTGGCTGAGACAGGAGATGACGCAATCTTCAACTGTCATGCCTTGTCGTTTCCGCCAAACCGGTACTCCTGGTGGTACAATGGTTCCGTGCTGGTCAATACATCAGCACTCACACTCAGGGATTTAACTTTAAACATGAGTGGAAACTACACTTGTTCTGCCTTCAACCCTATAACAGGAATCACAAGAAGAGAAGAAAGAATGTTCACAGTCATTGGTGAGAAATCTTGAGTTTCACTCTTTCAGTGCATGTGGTGCGGCCATGTAACTCACTGTTCATATAATGATTGTTTTCTGTCCACAGAGGCTATAAAATCAGTGGAGGTCCAACAAAACAGAGTTCCAATATACGGAGAAAACTACACCCTCACCTGTCAAGTTAATGGGCCTTTTATCTCATTATACTGGATGAAGGAAAACGTTTATTTGGGAATGTACCCTCCTTCCAACCCATATATACCGCATCATGACAGCAACACACTGCAGTTCAAGTCATTGACGCTAAGCGATGATGGGTCTTACCAGTGTGTTGCTTTTAACCAGGCTGGTCCTCATGAAAGCCCTCAGTTCCAGCTCCTGGTGAATTGTGAGTTTATGAAGCACCAGTGTTTCATTTTGTTTATCTGAAAACGTATTCTTTTCCTTCAGTGGTTGGAGCTCTCTAAATATGTGTTTGCATAAAAATGCTTTGTTACGTATTTTTAGGTCAGTGGAAATGGCACGCTTGTTTAAAATGTTTGTTTTTTTTCAAGAAAGATCATGTTTTATTGTACTGTACGTTTATTGTAATTCTGACAGGCACTCTGCCTCTCTTTGCAGATGGTCCTATGAGCATTAATGTCTCTGGTCCAGATTCTGCAAGCCAAGCCTCCTCTGTGACCCTTACATGCACCGCTCCTTCTCGGCCAGATTGTGACTTTCGCTGGTTCTTCAACAACCAGCCATCAGCAGTGAATACTGGCTCCACTATCACTATCATAGCATCAGAAAAGACTATGGGGAACTACACATGTGAAGCAACAAACCCTGTTACAAAGATCTCAATGCAGAAAAGTAAAATCTTTCGTGTCAGCGGTGAGTGAGCCTTTCCTCTCCTCTCTCCTTTGCCCATCGATATCTTCATAAAAACAATTCAAAAAACATGGAGTGTCGCTCATTTTGTAATATCAGAAAAGCTCCTGCACTTGAACTCTACAGAATAACTTTTGTCATTATAATGTTGAATCCCAGGCAAAGCAAATATTTGATGTTTGTAAGAGACTGTCTGCTAGGATAGAATCCGTTTTAATGAATATTTCCCCTATTTTAATGTTATCTTCTCTTTCCTCAAAAATTGCAATCAATTCTCCCTCTTTTGTTTCTCTTCCAGGTGTTGCCCCTGACCTCCACTCCCCATCCCAAAAAGGTCTGATACTGATGAGTCTGTTTGCCTTGTCTGTCTCTGTGCTGATCCACTGAGTCCTCCACCCCGGACGACCCGGTCAGAATAAAATAATAAATAAGGAGTAAAAGTGAAATTTCACCAAAAAAAATTCTCGTTTAATCTTTTGCTCACACAAACTGCTGAGCTAAAAACGTTCTGGCCTCCAAGCTCATTTGTCATCCAGGTCTGTGCTCCCAAATGTAGCTTCCAGGGCTGATATTCTCAGAACTGCAGACTCACAAAGAAGTCATGAGATCATCAAACTGTGATAAACAATTTTATGGTGAAGTTTCAGTCAGTTTTAGGGTAACAAAGAAACAAGTGATGCCATGTGATGCCATTGTCGATTATTCTGGATAAACCAGGAATTTGTACTTGATGTTTGACAATTTGTATATACTGTTTGATATACATTTTCTTTATTAGATACATTTTAAGCAATTTATAATGCAGCATGGTAACATTCACCAAAAAAACTGACAGTCATATTATTGGCATTGCCTGATTCTTTTTGTTTTCCATTTCACTTTAATTTGTTTGCATAATCGTTAGAGAAATTAATTATGATGTATTCCTTCAAGATGCCTCTAGATTTTCATTGATATTTTTAAAACTGTAAGTAAATGAATTTTTCCATGCTTTGATTTTTGGTATGTATTTCTATGTTTAAAAAAAAAAAGGCACATTCATTTGTTTGGTACTCAACTGGATTCTATAGAGTTGCCGTTGTGATTTAACTTTAAATTGGTGAACTATTGTCACAAATGCTTAGAAGAAATGCAATTCTGCACAAGGAAATATTGCAAGAGCCAGTATATTCTTCCTTGTGCCATTCACATGGGGACACTGGGACTGTTGAACTTCCTGGTAATCACACCTTTCTTCAGTTGGGAAAACCGGCAGCATTTTACCATTGTCTTGTCTTGCATCCTTTGCCGGAGTGTTCTCCCTGGTTTCATTCCTGAGAGGAGGAAAAATAAAAATGAATTGAGCAAAGTACTCCAAAAGCTGCAATCAAGACTTTTGAAGAGAGATATTTTAATATAAGCCAACATGGATGGACTGAATATAAGACAATGCTGATTTCCTACTCCAGTTTTATATCTCAGTTTATCAAATGAATTATTTACTACTCTATTAAACATAGGCAACCCACCTTTTGCACATCTGCCTCTGCGTCTGGAAGACCGCTGATGAATGCACTGGGAGTTTACGGCTCCTTTTTTCTTCCCTGCACAAGCCAAATACACAAGGGCTTCAATAATGGAGCCTAGAAATGTGGCACATAACATAAGGAAACGCCAGCTGGAGATGTACTTTGTTTTCTTTAACGCCTTGATTATCCTTGTCTCACCTGTATAGTCACACTGGATGCTGTGCTGTCTTGATGTCTTGATTGGATTTGCAGTAGTCAAAGCTTCAACAACAGCAAAAACTGAAACAAAATTGTTATCATACCTATTTTTTTTCCCCCCAAAAAAAGAGAAGATTTCTGAACATTATATAACAAACAAATGTAACTGTAAAAGTCAGTAAAATTACTTAAATCCCTCTCAAACACTGATATCCTACCATTGGTGAAGGGGCTCACAGTTACGGCTTTCTCAGGTGTCTCAGCAGCACCTTTGAAATATGAAGCAATATTACAAGACAATATGCACACAGGAATACTTTTTTTTAACAAGTGTTATTTAATCATGATACAATACCTTGATACTGACTGGTGAATGTTTGCAGTAAAAGAATCAAAATCCAATAGCAAGCGTTCAGTGCCATGCTCTCCTAAAGTCAAACCTGCATGTGTACAAACTCGAGTCCGAGCGAGGTACTGAATCTCCTGCGACTGTGGCTCATTCAAAGACATGGTGTTGGTGACTCAAACCCTGACAACGCACCATCTCCACAGCAGCTGGTGTTGGATATCACACCGGATGTACCTTTGCCAACAAACTTGATATGTCTTTCAAATAAAAGTTCATTGTTGTGAAAAACTGAGAGAACCACCTGAAGGCTGTTATTATATACTCTTGCTGTAGTTTTAATATGTAACATATTTGTGTATATATATATATATATATATATATATATATATATATATAGATAGTATATACATATATAGTATATACATACACACACACACACACTGGCCACTTTATTAGGTCCTTTGTGGCATTGATTCAACAAGGTACTGGAAACATTCCTCAGAGAGTTTTACTACTTTACTTTTTTTATTCTTGCTCTATCTATGAAGTTATATCTTCCAGTTCATAAAAGACAAGGTGATTTTCTGCTTTGTATGGTTTCCAATCGTTATGAAGGCTTCCCACTATTAGATCTGACAGGATGAGATCAATAATATACAGGCAAGACTTGTAAGTACAGTATGTGTTACAGCGCTGTGTGTGATAGAAGAAGTGAGTTTTGACCAGGCTTGATAAAGAGCAAAGAGGAAAGCTGGACTTGTTCCACAAACGAGGTTCCCTGCATTCACACGCCTGAAATGTAAACAAGGCAACCAAAAGAAGTAAACCTCAAGGTGATGTACTCAGAGTGCAGCGTGTGCACCATGACTTATCCTAGTGGACGGTGATCTGAAATGCCATTCTTGGTATAAGCACACAAATTACACAAACCACACCATGCTGTTTTCACATTTAATGGAGTCTTTCATCACTTACAGAATCAGCCACCCTGAAGCAATTGAGATGCTCAGAAGCATTTTAAATGGTCCCAGCATTATGTCGTGTGATCCTGAAGCAAAGCACCAATACAGGAGACGCATCCCTACACAAATAGAACGGTGAGAAAGTGCAAGAAAACAAAGCCTCTCGTGTCAAGGTCTGTTGCTATTACAATAACAGAGGCAAGAGCATTCAACGGTGTAATAACAGGAAACATGATAATAAAAAAAAGTAGACTGATAGTTTAACCATGTTTAGACAAAATCAAAACATTTGGTTATTGAAGACACATTTACAAATCATAAGTGAAACAGAGCTATTGCCAAACAAATGTAACTCATGGAATTAAAGCTAGTAAGGGCAGTTGTATCTTTTTGAAACCCAGACGTATCCTGGCACCTACGGAGCCAGAGTATTTTTTCAAACCCGTTTACACTCTGAAAATTTCCAACAGCCTGAGCCACAAAATGTGTTTTGTCACAGAGGGTTTTTCCTTCAGCTATTCTGAAACTGATATTCTAAGGAAAATCAGTGTTTTGATCGACACCTGCAGCTGCTCACTGACAGCAAAAGAACTGTTGGTTTGACTTCAAAATTCAGGGATCTTCATGGATAACCAGCGCGGACACACTGAGGTAATAGCACATACAGAATTCAAGCAGACGCTAATGTTTCAGCAGGCAGTGTGTGTCAGTTGCCACCTCTTTGTGACTGTGCTGAGTTCTCATTTTCATATCCCTCAGCAGTATCACATGGCAGAGAAATGATCCTTCTGTGGAAAAACACAAGTGAAAGCTAGAGGTGGACTTGCTTAATAACAGCATCATAGGCGGTCCTTTGTCTGTCTCGGTAACACAACACATTTAATATCTGTAACATAAACACACAAACATGTTATGGTCCCATCATTTGTTACAGTGATCACCAACCCTGGCCATTGAGAGGACTTACACAAATAAAGTTTGAAGCGTTCAACTGTTAGAAATTGATTCTATCCATCATTCGAGGTCTTAATGAGTGAGCAGAGTGTGAAGCTCTCAGGGAACAGGGAGGAGATGTGCTGCAGTAGTGTTAGCTTTGTGCTCTGGTTGCTCAGTTCTCAGCAGGCTTATCAAGCAAGGACTTGAGATGAGCATGCAGGGGTTCGCATACAGCCTGATATCCCTGCGGGGTCAGGTGAAGGTAGTCGTACATGTCCTGGTGGGAGATACTACCATTGGAGTGGACGAAGCCTGGGTCTACATCGAGGAACGAGGCATGAGGGAGGGACGATACAGCCTTCTGGACGAGCTGGTTCACCTTCGCGTTTCGATCCCTCAAAGGGTTTGGTGATTTACCTCTGGGCAAAATACCCTGCAAAACAGATGTGTGCATGTTACTGATGGAAAATGTGGACCAGCATATGGGATTTTGGATAGTACCACTTCACGAAGCAGCCTTTGTCACTCAGCCCCCAAAGCCGTGGAACACAATACCGGTAGAGATCAGGGAAGCTGGCTCGCTAGGAGTTTTCCGAGGAAAGCTCAACCGTGATCTCTCTGCTTGCTTTGTGCCAGTCTTTTGCTGCTTTTTTTAAATGTTATTCTTTTGCCTCTATTTAAATTTCCAAATGTCTACTGGCTTTTATATTCTTTTTGATGTGCCATTTTAATATGATTTAATTTGCATTTTTTTAATTTGATTGAAAAATATTTTGTGCTGCATTTTTTGTATGAAAGGTACAATACAAATAAAGAATATTACCATTATTATGATAATAAGCAGTACTAGCAGTAGTGGCAGTATTAAAGGTGTTAAGATGATGACTGCTGAGCAGTAACATGGTCACCGCCCAGGAAATGCACTCCTCTGCTGTCAGATTAAGGACAAGTGATTAACAACCTAGTCACCACCCATTTACACCAACAAAGTGATAAAGTGAAGATTGTTTGTATCAAACTACCACGGTCGCTCGAGGCACTGATTTTAGATTAGAGATTAGATTAGATAGAAATGTACTGATCCTTTGGGCAGAGCCCTCAAGAAACTCAGGTTCCAGTCGCAGCACAGACACATACATCCAAGAAACCCCCCCTAGAAATACAAAAATCAATACATAATAAACTACTAGCCAGAAGCGAGCCAAAGGCTACAAGCTAAAGGAGGATTTTTATTTGTGCACTGGGGCAAGTACATTTCTTCCGTTTCACTACAATGGCTGCCACCTTGAGGGACATCAAAGAGCTCTCAAAACCAGTCTTAAACTGTTAAATTCTGAGTTCAGCGAGCGTTCTGTGTATTCTGACGCCTCAGTTTCTCATGAACAAACTCTTAAAAAAAATTATATATATATATATATATATATATATATATATATATATATATATATATATATATATATATATATATATATATATATATATATATATATATATATATATATATATATCAAGAGATGTTCCCTGAAAGGAGACGTAACACTCTCACCTCCAGGTCAGCTGACAACACGTCTGATGGCTAAGCCTGACTTAAAATAGAGCAAGCTCACCTTAAACCTGGAATTAACAGGCCTCCTGAGGGATCAGATCAAAGCAGCAGCACACTCTGATACGGATGTGAACAAAATCAGGATGAACTGACCAAACACACACACCCACAACTGCAGGTGGTCTTAAAGTAACAAGTTTATGAATTGACAAGATAACGTGCTGCTCTTAAAGAGCCAAACCGCCCAAGGCCCGATGCACCCCTTATATAAAGGCTTTTCAAATGAACAATACATATTTCTGCTTGAACAGAGGACATCAGCTAATGAAGTGGTCCGATTAGGCCCAGACCACCTCTGAATCTGGTCACAGTGATTGGAGCTCGATGTGTCCTGAGTGACTTCACACCTACAGGGTGCATCTCAATGCAGGTCTGAACAGATCCTGTTAATGTCTTATATCGAACTAACAGGTGTTGGATGCAGGATGCAGGGTTACTTGTGGTCCCTAGAGTTTCTAAAAGCAGAATGAGAGCCTTCAGCTATCAGGCTCCCCTCCTGTGGAACCGTCTCTCAGTTTCAGTCTGGGATGCAGACACCCTCTCTACCTTTAAGAGCAGGCTTAAGACCTTCCTTTTTGATCAGGCTTATAGTTAGAGCTGCTTAGGCTGGCCCTTAGATATGCTGCTATAGGTTTACACTGCTGGGGGATCTCCCATGGTGCACTGGGCTTCTCTCTCCTCCTCACTTTCCTCCTATATGTGTCATACATAAATCCTACTCATATGTGTTACTAACTTGTCTTCTTCTCTGGAGCCTTCAGGCTCCCCTCATCCCAGATCCTGGGTGCTGCTGGAGGAGGCTGCAGATGTGAAGAGGCTCAAGCTGCCACCTGTAGCTCCACCTGCTCACATCCCCATCTGTCCATCAGTCTCTTCTCTTTATCTCTGTCCCTCTCTTTCCTTCTGTACTGTATATCTGTTGTCCTCCATTATCTGTCTTTGTCTCTGCCCCGCTCTCCTGCTCACTTTCCTCCCAACCAGTCAAAGCAGAGGGCTGTCCCCATTGATCCTGGATCTGCTCCACATTCCTGCCTGTTAAAAGGAAGGTTTTCCTTGCAACTGTTGCAGGATGTGCTTGCTGATGGAGATTGTTGGGTGTAAATTCATTGAAGGAGTGTGATGCTAGACCTGCTCTACTTGTAAAGTGTCATGAGATAGCTTTTGTTGTGATTTGGTGCCATACAAATAAAAATAGACCTAATATGAGGCTCATCGCTCCATATCACACAAAAACCCTGCAGTGAGTTAAGAATACAGCTTAAATATGTCACGTGGTTGTCATAGTTTTTTAGTTCGACGTTTCAATTAACTTCATAAGTTGTTGTCAACTGGCAGCCAGATGAGTAGATTAACACGTCCTTTAATGAAGGAATGCATCAGGATACTCACAAGTACAAGCGTGTGGGAATTGGGGAGCTTGTTCTTGATGACCTGGACAATATTCATGATCCCTCCACAGATTTGCTCAGCGGTGTGACCATGATTGTTGGTCCCAACCCACAGCACCACAACCTTCAAAAGAATAGAAAAGATGACACAACTAAACCAATGCCGTTGATTTTAGCGGTCTATATTCTTTCATTGAGGATCTGTCCTCTGTTTTACTGCACAAGAACATGTCCTCTATGTTGGTTGGTGGTAATATAGACCTTTGGGCTGATGTTGTCCAGTTCACCATTGCTCAGTCTCCACAGCACATGCTGTGTTGCGTCGCCACCCACCCCAAAATTCAGGGCATGGAGGGGGGAGAACAGTTGCCGCCATACCTGTAAGCAAGCCACAACTATGTGAAAACTAAGTTTACACAATGTGAAAAACAAAGCTTTTATGTTTCTGAGAGAATTAAAAGATTTGAGGCACTGTAGTACACAGAACAAGGCCCATGGAACACATGATCTGTCTTACTCCAAACTGGTGCATGAGCTGAACAAGTGAGTCTCCAACAAAAAGAACATCTGGTTCTTTGTCTTTGCTGTCAGACAAAAAGCGGTTGTGCTGCAGAAACACAAATATACTGTTAGTAATATTTTTCGTGCAGTTCCAATGTGCAGCTTCAAGGGCAAAACTTCAATGGGAGGCATGCAAGGTGAACAGTCCAAAGCAATCTGAACAATGCAGACAGTACAAAAAGGTACCTTGCCATAATTTTTTGTTCTATATTGTTTCAAAATGGAAACTGGTCATTGCTTGAATTCTAGACAGTTTGATCAATTGATAAAGTGGCAATCGTTACACGCCCATTCATCAGATAAGAAGTGTGTTCAGCTGTGCAAGGAGGAGTCACCCAACGGCATCTTAGATGAATTAACATTACAGCCAATTTGTTTCAGAAATGTAAATTGAATAAAATACTGGCTGATCTGTTTAACTAAGACCATTTTTCACCTGAGGCCTTCCTTTAACATCCCTATACATCTTCACTATTGAGGTCCTAAATACACAAAACAAAGCAGACAAGTATAACATATATACATTTCCGGTGTCAACCACAAGGACTAAGTCGTGTTTAAAAAAGAAAAACAGGATTTGTCACACACCAGAGACATCCATCGTCCGTCTCCCTGCACGTCCTCACAAGGAGTGGGTGTGGCGGCTGGATTTGGCTCTTCTGCGCTCATGTCTTGGCTTTTATCTGCACTGAAAAGCAATCACGTATGTTTGGGTTTTTTTTGTATTTCTACAAATTATACCACCCGATATATCCAGAGGTTACAGCATCATTGCTAGCTAAGCTGATAGAATTAGCTGAAGTGGCTACTAGCCTTAGAGACACAAGACTGGTGGAGTTTAAGAGAGATAACCGTGACCCACTGGTAACAGATAAACGTACTATTATGCAACCCTTTCTTGTGCAACAAATATATAAAAATACAATTTATAAATTCGTGGTAATTAGATATATTATTTAATATAAGCTACCATGAAATCAAACTGTCGTCATCTCCCAAATCAGTTTCAGGAAGTGAATTTTCACTATGGTTGACTGTACCACCGCTCTCAACGGCTAGCAAAACATGTGTTTTCATGTGTATCACGTTTTTACTATCCTTTATCCTAATGACGTGTTAAGAATCGTAATTCTATGGTACAGGAATTTCAAAAAATATAATCAAGATCTGTTCACCTGAGGGAAAAATATAAAATCTCAAAGCGATTCACCTCCTCATCTGCTTAAGTGGATTCACCCTCCACTTCCGGGTTAGTGAGGGTAGTTGCTGCGCAAACAAATCCCATTTGGCACGTTCGTAAGAAGTCAATTGTTAACGGTGGCGCAAAATGACCATAGTAACGTTTGGTAATCAGAGGTGTTAATTCATGATTTTAGGTCTGTGTGAAATTGTTTACTACGTGAGATTTAACGCTTGTCTCACATTAGGTGTGCCTTACATTGGAGTAAATTTGGGTAATTCTGAGCGGCTTCGGCTGCAGTTTATCACAGGTGTTCACCGTGCACCTGTTGGTAATTATCTGGCTAGCTAACAGTTGGAGCTACATGAACTGGATTCATTTCAAAGTTAGGTGTCTATGACTACATAATAACTGTGTTGTGTTCATCTTAATCTTTCAGATGAACAGGAAGACTTGATTTACATGGTGTATATTTTCCAGGTACAGAGGTGCCCCGTTTTCAGACAAGTTGTTCTCAAAAATGCAATCTGTCCTCAGAACCACGTTAAATGTAAGTCTTTAATCTAGGCAAGCACAAGATACAGTATTAGATGATATTGATATAGTAGAAGTTTTGTTTTTTTACATTTCCCAACAACCTGTATCTGAAATTGTGTATGATGTTGCACACACACACATTAATAATTCATATATTATTAATAAGATAATTGTGATTAGTTTCTTGTGAATTTCAAATGTAAGCTCCGGTAATAAAAGTGAATGTGGAATGAAAGAATCAGAATTTTTTTTTTTTTAATGGCACAAAAATTGGAAGATACTTGGGCAAATCTGTATGCTTATTATATCTCAGTTTTATCTCTTGTCAAGGCATAGTTTAAGTTGAACTGTGTCATGGTTTCCACAGAATTTTAATCACAGGAGACAAAAATGGAAATTTGTAAAATGCCTGTATATCAACAGTTTACAGTTACCTCAACAGGACACACTCTCCTCTTTCTTAGATAATATCAACATTATTGTGTACATCAAAATTATGGGATGTCGAGCTGACTTCAGGGGTGTCACACCTTGGCAGATGGTCTCCTCCTGGTCTTTTGGGTTTAGGAAGGGTGCCCAGAGTGGGTGGGTCTGGGCGTCACTCTGTGCTCGGTCCTCTGGTTGAGCTGCCAGGGCGCCAGGTGAACTTGTACCACTTCATCACAGCATCATAACTGCTGTGTTTTTGTTTGTATGACATTATGTAATATCCTGTTTTAGGTATGTCATTTTGTATCGTGTCTTTCTTTGCATTAATCGGAAAAGACTGAAATTTTTAAAAAAAAAAGATTGTTTGGCCTGACTGAAAATTACTTTTTTTTTTCATATTTTATAGTACATTACCTGCACCTCACCGAGATGAGAAGATTCATCCTCCCATCGGTTTGCCACAGGCCTGACTGCTGTCCTCGCTCCACAGCATCAAGTTCATCATGAGCCACAAGTGCAGCAGCAAGTCCTCTAATAAGGACTTTAAGACAGCTGAGGACAGGTGCGTTGCACACTGCAAAAGTGTAAACCACTCCAGCAAAGCAGACGGACACAAAGTGAAACGCCTAAGGACCCGTAAAGAAAGGAGTCTCGTGAGAGTCGGAGGGAGAGAATGCTCCGAGTATAAACCGCATCACTGCCACCACCTAAGTAGTAAAGATTTAGCACTGTTCCGTAGCTGCTGTCATAGTAGATGCCATTGTCCTTCAAGGAGAGATGCACCGCCTTCGAATGCTCCTCAGGAGGCCAGCGTCATAACAGAGTCCCGCCTGATTGGACACCACGGCCTCTTCAACCATGAGGTGAAGTCTATTGACATTGAACGCTTGCTAACACAGCAGAGAAAAATGGACAAAGATGGACAGCAAGTAAAAAAATGCAATGACACAACAACAAATCCTCCTTCAACATCCCGCATTCCGTCTCCGTTCGTCGCTATTGAACGTTTTGGTGGCGATACTGATGAGGTTGTTGTACTTGAGAAGAAACCAGACCCGACTACAGAACCCTGTGATGACACTGAGGAGAAGGAGGTGGAAACCTTTCAGGGTTCAGACATCACACCGGGGCAGCGACCGCAGCAACGACTTCATCTGTCATCTGAAAGTAATAAAAGCTCCTTTGGTGGAAAAATTTTGAAAGGTAAGAAGGACATGGCCTGCATGTCTGAGAAGGAAAGCGTGTCACAGATGACTCCTACTTGTGACAAAGCAAATGTGAAGCCTCCGAACAAGAAGCAACAGATGGTTTCCAGTCGTACCCTAAAGTACCAGGCGCTTCCTCTACACCAAACACCAGTGCAAAGCCTCAGCCTAAGTCTAGCTGGGCTCTCCAGGTCAGCAACTGATGGAGCCAGTGACCCCTCTGACAGACAGTACAGAGTACAAAAGGATCAAACGCGTGTTTCTGAGTCTGTCAGTGCAGTGGCAGGCCGACTGTGTCGCAGTCTAGATTTTCCAAACTTGAGAGGGAGAAATCTGCTTGCAGAGAGCCGAGAGGTGCTGCTGAGAACCCTGCAGGAGCGGCATGGGTGTCATCTTCAGGAAAACCTTCTGAAGGTGCAGCAGTACCTCAGCTTCAGTCCTGAATGTCAGAAGCAAACCCTGATGGATGACCCTGAGCTCTGCTCAACAGGTAGACATGTCAGTGCTAGATGTAGAATCCTTCGTTCAGTTGAACTGGTGCGGCGGACATGCTCCTAACGTCCGAATGTATTGCCATGAATGTTTACAGCCACATTCATGAATTTGATGATCTCATTATTTCTACATTACACATTCTGAAGGCTCTTATTGCTCTCATTATAGTAATAATTTGAGTGATAATTGTACCCATACACAACAGCAGCGCTGCGACCCCTCAAACACGGCAGATGAGGATTTATTATACAGCAAATTATAACATACAGAGAACCCCACGTATCCCACCACTGCTAACACCTGGTCCAGCCATATGCTAGGTTGACTTAGTCTTATTCAATTCTGTCTCTGCATTTTTTTAGATGCATTCATCACAGCATGTCAACCCAACCCTGCCCCTCCCTCATGTTGTGATACGCAGACAACCAGAGCTTTCAAAATAAGAGGAAGCAGGCATTTTCTCTGGAAGCCGTCTCAAAACCAAAGATTAGAAGAGGTAAGAATTGTATTTTACACTGTTCTTTTTTTCTTGCCAACCACTTTCACACAAGCCAGCTATTATCTCACCTTAAGATAGCAAAGAAATAACTGAAAATTCTTTGTGCCGTGAAGACTTCAGGATGGTTTATGGGCCCTATGGAGACCTCCAGCAGTCCCCTGGATGAGATCTTTAGATCTCGTTGCTCCCCTCACTTCAGCCTGGACCTCAAGCCTTCATCAGATTCACTTAGTGATCGTTTTTTCTCGCCTTCTCCCACCTCACACTGGGGAGCAAAAGTCTCAACACCTCTGCACTGGGAGAAAGGTTTCAACAGACCAAAACACAAAATGTCAGTCATGTTTGATATGCCCTCTGAGGACTTCTTCATTAGCCACACCAGGCCTGAGAGCGAGAGGAGCGTGCATCAGTGCAGAGACAGGAACATGCAGCACCTCTTCCCTTACCAAACACAGTTAACAGAGCCGAGACACTTTCCACAGGAGGGGAACCCTTTTGAAAATGAAAAGTTTCCTTTCGCTGCTGCTTTCTCTGCACACGTTCCCCGTCACCAGCAGAACAATCGCCATCGTTTTAGCCAGTTCAGTCACGCTGCTTCTTCCCTCAGCTCCCACCACAGCGATATGATGAACTATCCACCATCTCATTTGCTTGAAAAAGGCCCAGCACCAACCCTGTCATCCTTCCCAAGCCCCGAGCACTGGTCCTTTCCTCCTATGAGACTGTATTAGTGTGTGATAAAGCTCTCAACATTTCTCTGGCAACCTCTTCAACAAATCCCATGTCATTCATACCTGTGTAACTTTTTGTTCACTCTCTACGGAAACAAGTTCGTGTGCCCTTCTTTAATTTATAACATGTTATTAAATTTTCCAACGGTTTTTCTTCCAAGGATGACATCTTGTGACAACTTCTCACCAGAGGGCAAAAAAAAAAAAAAAATTATTGAAACTAATTATAAACGAAGAAACAGCAAGGAAACATTTGTGTCTGTAGCAGTTTTAATGTGCAACGTGTATTAGAAGCTGCTGTAATAAAAATTACAAGGTGTGTCAATTTCACGTCAAAGCAAGAAAACGCGTCTTCTGTGAATGTTAGGTCAAACATGAATATATAAAATGAAAGCAAAGATATTAAATGAGATGTTGAAATCACTCTTGTATAAATCGTACATCTCGAAATTCATCACACCACTGACCCTTGGTAATACAAAACAAATATAATATTAAATTACACCTTGTTGAGACTTCAGCTGGTTGGTATTTGCCTCAGTTTTTGGTTAATTAGCTAATTAACTGGCACTTATGTACATTTACACCATGTTTTAACGGATACCAGTAAACCAATGAACTGAATAATCATCTAATGGGTTCCCAAAAATAGGAGCTGATTTCCAGAAATGAAAATATTTTTACAAATATTTTTTTAAAGGCTGCAATTGTTCAAAAAGATTAGTGGGTACTGTGGGGGAAACAAAAACAAAAACTTAATTTTGTCTATGTTTAGATGGACCTATCATTGACTTTCTGTATTTTGTGAGTGTTAAGCTGAAAATTTTGGGAACCCCTGATTTTACAGAGTCCACAGGCCCTAAACAGAATCGTCCAGTTCTAAGGAAGCAAGTAATAGTTTTCATCAGACATGTGAGTCCCAGAATCTCCTGTTTCTTTGCTGTCTGGAGATAAACGATCTTCACTGAGTTCATTTTCCAGTTTACTCCCCGTTCTCATTGCCCGACGTAGTTGATTCCAAAACAGCTCCTGGGCCTCCAGCGGGCTGGTGCAGTCTGTGCCAGGCCACTGGAGGTAGGTCTTCTTCAGCATGACCTTCCTCATGCGGTGATAGGATGACATTTGCCTCTCAGATATGGGCTCCAGGAAGACCAGCAAGAGCACGTCCCGATGCTCATCAAAAAGTCTGTAGCTGGCCAACTGGATTTCCAGAGAACACCACTCACTTTGGAGGAAATTCCTGCTCACAACACAAATAGTTTTACGGCTGCTATAGACAGCGGTGACGATGTTATCCACAATATCTCGACCCAGTTCAAAGTCCCGGTGGTGTAGGCACAGTTTAAAAGAAGATCCATTTCCCTCCATGTTGGGGAGCAGCTGCTTCATCACCCAAGTCTCATCAGAGGAGTTATAAGAAATAAATGCATCGTATTTACAATTTTCTTCCTTCTCTCTGAGTGTGCGCCACTGCTCACCAAACCAGGAGCGAAACACATAATAGCCATATTTCATTTTCCAGTACAGTTTGACATAAATTAAAGGAATGAATGTGAACGCAAAAGTCACAATTGCTGTGCTCAAGAAAAGGTACTCCCCTAGATCTAGGTAACAGACCTTGGTGTCAAAGTTATAGAATTTGGATTTTTCATTGTGTGGACATGGCAGATTGTAAAGATACACCACCTGGACTTTTGGGTTATGTGATGTCCAGTTTTGCAGCAAGATGTTCTGACAGGTGCAGCTTAGAGGAATATTGCGTAAATCCAGATAACGGAGTTTGGGTAAGCTGTCAAGTACGTCTACATCTATGCTTTGCATCACATTTCTGTTAAGCTGCAGAGTGTGTAGCTTTGTCAGATTTCCAAAAACCTCCTTTGAGAAGTTCTGAATGCCTGTATTTTCCACAATCAGTCTAGATACATTCCTTAGATTTTTAAAGACTCCTGGCTGTAGCTGTACAACACCAACGCAGCAGCTCTCCAGTGTCAGGAAGTGTAAACTTTTCAGATCATCAAAGGCGTCAGGAGCCAGATTAGCGATCCGATTGTTGGTGAGGTACAGAGATTCCAATGACTGAAGGCCACGAAAGAAATGGCGTGGTAAAATGGTGAGGCCATAGGGAAGCTGTCCATCCAGTTTTAAATCTAGGAGTGTGCTGAGATTCATGAATGGTGAATTGATATTTTCAGAGAGGAAGCGTATGTTGTTACGCTGTAAATCCAATGTTGTGAGAGTACTCTCAAATACACGATTGAGGGAAGCGTCGATTTCTTTGAGATTATTCCCATCTAGATAGAGTTTGGACAGACTATGAAGTCCATCAAGGCCCGATGGCTGAATATGAGTGATCTTGTTACCTCCAAGGTCCAAAATAGTCAGATTACTCAGATGAAGGAAGGTCCCATTGAAAATGACAGCGATGCGATTGTTGCGTAGGTTAAGGGTTTCCAGGCTGACCAGATCCTCAAATGTGTCATTGAACAGATCAGTCAAGAGATTATTGTCCAAACGGAGCATCGTAAGCCTCGTCAGCTCTTTCAGTGCGCTCCGGTGGAGGAAGGCAATCGTGTTGATGTTTAATCTCAATGTGGTGATTTTTGGAGTGCTATGGAAAGCAAAGGCATTGACTGATAGGATGCGGTTGTAACGAAAGTGCAGTTCTTCCATATTTGGGTAACGAGTGTGGTGTTTTGTACAGTCAGGAAGGTTGGTGATATGGTTGTGCTCGAAAACAAGAATTTTTATATGTCTCTGTTTTCCAAGAAAATCAAGACAAGCTGTTTGTTTCAGATTGTTTCGGGAAAGGTCCAAAACTTCTGTGATTTTAGGACAATAACGCAAAGTCTTGTCTGTTAAATCACTGATGCCATTAAGAGCCAGGTGCATTTTTTTAATAATTTTTGCCTTACTGTTTAATAAAAAGCATAGCCCCATGAGAACACTGTCATTATTTAGACCTGTGCCGGAGAAATCGATGTGACCTGCATGGATGTTGCTGATTTTCAAAAGCTCTGTTACGCTGACGCTGGTTGAACGCAAGCGAAGGTAGTAGAGACGACTCAAGTCCACAGCTTGAAAAGCCAGTGTGGGGAGTCTTGCATTGTCTGATAAATCTAAAATATTAATCCCTCTGAGAAATGATTGTTTACATTCTAATGTAGAAAGATTGTTTTTACATACGTACAACATACTGAGGGATTGGGGTAGTTCAACGTCTGAGTGGCTGAGAGAGGTTAGATTGTTCGAGCAAATATCCAGTACTCTCAGCTTCATTGAGTATGACACAGACTTAGCAATCCTAGAGAAGTTCATTAGAAAGTTTTGCTGCAGTATCAAAGTGTCTAAATTGGAAAGAGTTGAGAAAATTCCCTCAGGGAGCTGCTTTAATTTATTGTGTTTCAGCGAGAGAAGGGTGAGGTTGCACAGGTCATGAAATAGGGAGGGCTTCAGCTCTGTTATGTTGTTAAAGGACAAATTTAGAGACCTAAGTTGAGACAGATTTTGGAAAGCAAATACGTCAATTTGTCTCACGTGGTTACGATCCATAGAGAGGTATTGAAGATTCGGCAAATGAGCAAAACTCCTGTTAGGTATATGCCAAATAGGATTCACTGCAATGGTGAGATTGACGGCAGACAACGGCAGGCCAACCACAAAGTCAGATAGTTTATAATCCTTTCGACGGATGCAATTGAAAGTTTGCCTTTCTGAGTATGGCTCTTCAATGCAGTTCTTAAAGCTGTAACCGGTGATGATTTGAGCAACACTGAGCACAACTGCCACCGTCACCAGCTGATGAGTACGATGCACCATTGTGTCTTCTTTCCAGTCCAGAGAAACAGTCCCTCACATCAGTGTCTTCACTGGTTGCAGATGTTATTTTGGAGTTCTAGTTAGCTGGACGTGGCACAGAAATCTGAGAGCAGAGATGAAGAGATAGCAAAAACAACATGTCGTGAAGTCAAAGTAGAATAAACAATTAAGCAGAGGGCAACAGCAGAGCTTCCCTCTAACTCAGCTTGCAAATGCTTAAACTGCTGATACAAAACCGCCATCACATCTAAGAGGTTTACTTGCATTTTGGATCAATGTAGACATGTTCAGTATAGTTCCCTTTAGAGCTCTGAAATTTCCATTGAAATTTTGTGGAAACTCAACAACAAATTGATTATCTCTACTTTAAACACACCAGTAACAACATTAAGGACATATGAATAAGAGTGGGGTATTCTATGTGTAAGAGAACTCAAGAAACATTAGATGAGCAGACTTAACTGTTTATTTCATACAAAATGGGGAGCCTGTGAGTCTTAAGAACAGAATGAGTCATCAAAAGTTCAAAACGGTTTGTGCAGGAACCAATTGGATGTAAAAAACAAACAAACAAAAAAACAAACAAACAAAAAAACAAAGATTTTTTTCTGGGCTTGTATTTTGTATATAACTAAATAATATATCTTTAGCTTTTGTATCTTTTTTGCTGTTCCAATGATATTGCTAACACATTTGGACTGACTCAAATATTCGTTAAAATATTAATGATTCTTACCAGGTTCAAATTCTAGTTTCTTCAGGTTTCAACTCCAGTTTGAGCGGCAAGCGTCTCATAATCCCCTCCTGAGGTAATGAAACTGAATCAACATCAAGAAATGTTTAGTTCCTCAATTGCAGTGTTTTCATATCCCTTTTCACCACGCCATCTACAGTAGGCCATCAACCCTTCATTTACTTTTCTGGGATGTGCTTTACTTAGACTCTGAAACATACTGGAAAAGCAGGAAAATTTAATATGCTGAGTTGGAAAAATAGGATAATAGAGCGAATAGTGGTATTAGTCAGACATGAAAATAATGATTGAGGCAGCACGGTGATGCAGTGGTCAGCACTGTTGCCTCCTGGCAAGAAGGTTCCGGGTTCGAATCCCGGCTCCATCACGGGATCTTTCTGTGTGGAGTCTCCATGTTCTCCCTGTTCCTGTGTGGGTTCTCTCTGGTACTCAGGCTTCCTCCCACAGTCCAAAGACATCAAGAGGGGACGAGGCTGATTGATACTCTAAATTGACCGTAGGTGTGACTGTGAGTGTGAATGGTTGTTTGTCTCTATGTGTTGGCCCTGAGATGGACTGTTGACCCATCCAGAGTGAACCCTGCCACTCACCTGAAGGCTGCTGGGATAGGCTCCAGCCCCTCCTGCAACCCTTAACAGGATAAGGAGAAGAAAATGGGTAGATGGATGGAAAACAATGATCCATTTCTTTATGATCATAAAAGTCTCTCATAATAAAAACAATCCAGAACTCATCTTTGGAACACACAATCTTCCATGCTAAAGGGAAAAAATAATACTTAAACGAATTCATGTTGACAGCCTTACCTGGTCAAATGAATGCACCTCTTCTCTTCAGAGTGTCCTCTGTAATGAGACAATCTCAGACACACTCCAAATCAAAAAGAGGAAGACAGAAGCAACCTATGCTTTACTTCCCATTTCCTTCATAGAAAATGTTCAAGCTTGAGATTAAAAAAAGGCTAAAGTCAAACATGGTAATTGCAAAGAGTTTTTATTGGGGGAAAAAAGTTGCCCAGCTTATTAACATAAAATACACATTTCATAGAATATTGAAGAAACTCATGATAACATTGTTAACTAATAGAATCAATTTGAAATTATTTATGGAAGCAAACCAGTCAAAAAAATACGCAAAATGAATAATGTGTAAAATGCCATAAATGTATTTATGTATATTTTTTTTTACCATATTGTAAACGTCATTGCTGCTGAAAATCTCAGCACGTCATTCTTCTTCTCCAACCTTATAAGTTGCATTAAGAGGATTTTTATCACAGAGAGTCGCTCTTTAGCCTGTTATGAAAATCTGTTCATGGTAGAATTTCAGACCTATTGAATTCTTGATCCCGGCTGCAGATCTCTCCAGCAGTAACATGCTTTGCAACAACATTATTTAAACGCGTAAGTGATGTTTTCTTGCTCCCTTCTTTTCACTTTTCTTTAAAATTAATTGTTTTTCATCCTTATCCTCGCATCTTTTGCTCCCGTGCCATTTGACAAATTCCACAAGGAGACAGGCAGGCCATGACAACCCAGTCGTCAAATACAGAGCCCTGGTAAAAGCACACACACGAGGTCAAACCATTATCTATTCACAGTTCCGTTTTCAGGGTTCTATATTTCACTATTACTCCAAAATAGAGCTGCATTTTTTTACCACAAAATTAGCCTTAAACATATAGAACGCACTTACACTTATGTGGTATCGGCTGCGCATGCTTGTCCTTAAAGCAGTCATGGCTCCAGGAAGCAAAGGCAGGCAGCAGCATTCCCCGCTATCCTGTGCCACCTTACACTCCAGGATACATGGCACAAATGTTCCACAAAGACCTGGACGTCAGAGACATAATTGTCATATATTAGTTTTCTACCAAAAGGTGACAAATTTCTGCTTGAGTTGAAAAACACATGAAAACACGTACAGATGCCGCAGTCCTCACAGCAGTCGAGTACATTTGAACTCCAGTCTGATAATCCAGAGGACACCGTGTACTGCGTGACGGAGACCTGAGGCTGTGAGCTGATCACGTTTGGCTGGAATGCCATGGCTGCCAGCAGAAGAAGAAATGTAAATGTTAAAAATAAAAAAGATAAATTCTTTACTCAAATGTTCAGGTTCAGTTAAGCGTCCATGCCATCGGTGCTTTAGTAGTCTTGACAATGAAAGCTTGGAGAAACTCTGCCTCACCTCCTGAAGTTTGTCTATGGCTCCTGCAAGGAGGTGGTTCAACTTTGGTGATGGTGGGTAATGACCACAGCTATTATACCCCTTGTGACATCACTGGTCCACAGGAACCTGACCGCCACACTGATATGACACATAAACAATGACCATTAGGCAGAAGCAAACAATACAAATGTTTGATTTGGGGGCGTAATACACCCTTCAAAAACAGTTTTTACACCATGACGTGTTTTACATCAGCAAACAATAACTGAAGAACAAAGTAGTTATTTTGCCCATGTTTGTATTTCAACAAATTATGCCACAGGTTTACTATGAGTGCAGGTGTGGTGTGTGTACACATTGTGTGCCCAACTCTGTCAATGGTGAAAAAAGAGAAAGAAGCAATCTGATTCTCAGGTTGACTTTGAAAATAAGTTTCACTCTTCCTCTGCAATCCATCATTTTATGTTGGCGCATATATAACACAAGGAGCTTTCTGTACAGAACCAGTGGATGTGAATAAACACATGCGTGTAACCTGAGAGGAGGCTTGCAGGTTCTTGATGGCTGTGCTTCATGAAGGAATATGAATGTTACTGCAGAAGTTTGGCGACTCAATTGTAGCGTGCTAGGATGCCATGGGCAACCAATCAGAACATAGATGTCCTCTGCAATAAACAAACCTGGTGTGTAAGGGCATGTTTCCACTGACTCCAACACGGTACTAACTGTTACCATTTTGGTCCCTGCTTCGCTGTGGTTCCAAGCGACTCGAGTGAGGACTAAAATGTGACATTAACACTTAGCAGGGTGCTGATTGAGTAACTTAACCACTTATGTTGTCTACTTCTTATCATCTTGGCCCTGGCGGAGTACTAATAGATTGCTTGGTAAAGTCTTTTATACTTTCTTGGGTGTCCTGTTTCACCTCTTGAAGCCTTGCCTGACTTTCGTCCCTTACTTTTAGTTTAAGCAAAAACCACTGACTGATTAACAGGCATAACGCTGCCTCCATGTCATCCATTGTTGTTGTGTTGCTCACAATAAAGCCAGGGAACTCTCAGCCAGTGAGTCCACCCACGCTGGCATGGTACCCAGTGCAAGTATAAACACACCCATACCAAGCTGTACCAACCACCCCACCCCACCTGAGCCGAAGTGAGCAAGTGGAAACACGCCCTAAGTTGTTCCCGCCCTGTTTCATGTATCGAGAGACCACATGGTGGTGACATTATTGTTTGGCTGCCACTCCCTGTGTGAACGTAGCCACAGGTCCGTCATGGCACCCTGATTCGCTGCCTCCTGTTTTAAATCTTAGCTCTGATTATATTGCAAATAGTATGTGTAATTCAGCGAACACAAATGATCGACTCGCATCAAATCCATCCATTTTCTTCCGCTTATTCCTGTTAAGGGTCGCGGGGTGCTAGAGCCTATCCCAGTGGCTTTTGGTTGTGAGGTGGGGTTCACTCTGGACAGGTCACCAGTCCATCACAAAGCCAACACACATAGACAGACAACCATTCATACTCACAGTCACACCTATGGTCAATTTAGAGTATCAATCAGCCTCGTCCCCTCTTGAGGTCTTTGGACGGTGGGAAGAAGCCTGAGTACCAGGAGAGAACCCACACAGGCACAGGGACACAGAAAGACACTCCACACAGAAAGAAAAGTCCCATGCTCTAGCCGGGACTCGAACCCGGACCCGTCTTGCAACAGTGCTAACCACAGCACCACCCTACCCATAATGGAGTTTGTTAAAAGTACCCTTAAATGAGAACACTTTAAAACAACTTGATAGTACTCAAGTGACTGCACTTACTTTACTTTAGGCCTTTGTGTGGCTTCTATTTCACCCTTTACAGGCAACTCAATTGGTGCAGGAGTAAAATAAACTATCGTGAAGTTGTGCAATAACATAATTTACCAGTAGCCACCCCCCCCCCCCCCCCCCCACGGGACAGACGGAATTGCACGATTGTTCAGTTCCTCACATATTTAATTTTTTTCTCTCTGTGTATCGTGTTGCTGTCTGTTTTAATTTGTGGAAGTATGGAAACACTTTGAGTCACCACAGCTGTACTTCTTGAGTCTGAGTCTGCGACTGTTTGTCTGCGGCCCCTAACCAGCGAATAAACGTGCTTTGTTGTTGTTTCATCTCAAAACTCCTTCACAAGCTTTATTTAAACCATTAATTACCTAACTATGAGTTATAGTGGGGACAGAATATTGACTATAAAGGATATTTTTTACTCTACTGCAATGTTTTCTCACATCAGCCTTCTGAAAGTGGTTCCTTTTTTTTTGACTGAATGTTTTTAATATGCTCAAACTATTATGAAATGACAGTGATTCTATCAACATTTGAACGTATAAAAATACTGAACTTGCTTTAAAGAGCGTCCTCACAGATACCCTCCTTGGTATCCGTTAGCATCACTCGTATAAGCGCTCAGATAATTTGCGCATACATCTATAAAAGACATGTGAGTTCATTTCCTGTTTTGCACCTCTTAACCGGTCTTATCTTCTTTAGTATTCAGTGTGTCCTACATCCCCTCCTCAGTTTGTATCTCAGCATCTTAACAGATCTCAAGGGGTAAGTTACTCAAGTTCCTGCATAGAATGCTGTCCTATTTCAAAGAAATGTTTGAACTTTCTCCATTGGCAAATTATTTTAGTTCTTGTAAGAACAAACCAAATCTTTTTAAGATGTATTTCTGCTTGTATTAAATTTTTAAAAAAATCTTTTTAGTAATTAGACTTTGTTTTTTGTTGTGCACTGCATGTAAAAAATGGAGTTTTCATCCAGCTAATGTTTTTTGTGCCAGTGTTAAAATTAATTCGGTGTTTAATAGAGATCAGTTTAAAGACTGTTTTAGTTTTTATCCGCATTAAAGCATTTCATATTTTGACATATTGAGTTTTTGAAAATGTGAAGAGTGGAGCACAGCCAAAACAACTGGAGGTAAAATAGAAAGTTAAGATTATTAAGATCTCAGCAGAGGGGAATTAATGAGCGTGCAACTTTCGGAGGTTTGTAAAATTTGTTACGTTCAAATGAATGTCCTCATCGAGTTTTTACAACAGCCGACTGTATCAAAACAAAAACTGCATAGTGACGACTAAAATTCCTGACAGCCCAGCACTTTCACTTCTGCTCCAGAGTGGAGGAGTGTTCCCACAGTGTGTGTTCCTGCTTAATATTGTACGCACGTAAACAACCTAGGTAAGTTTCCATACATAGCACTCAAGTCATGCACTCTGTCTGCTATAGATTTATATACGTCTGCATATTTTTTCTTCTTCTTTTTCACAAATATATGACACAATTTCCATGAGCAACTCATCAACTCCTGCTACATCTGTGTTTGCATCTGTCTCACACCAGAGGATTCGGTTCCTGAAACAACGACTTCTTCTTTCTCATCCTCCCTCCTCTGAATGAGTGTAGCAAAGATAGACGGGGAAAAGGGATGTTTAGTAGATGTGTTTCTGAGGAGAACGTGCTCTATTCATTTCAGGTGCTCTGCTGCTTCCTTGTTTTACAAGCATGGATCAGGTCATGACAACCACAGAGAACTGGGTGAGTGGATCTTTTTGGATTCTAAGTACTTTATCAGATTCTTACAGTTTAACTTGGTCACGGCAAATTTTCTATCGTATCCTCAAGGGGATATTAACTTTGCAATAAAAAAACATATATTACTCACACACGATATAAATGAAAAAGTAAATAAAATCACATAAGAGACTACTGATGATGAGAGGGTTGGATTGTGGTGATCAAGGAATAGAATCAGACAACTAAGAGTAAATCTATTGATATTTAAGTATTTAGAACATCCCTAAACTCATTTTGTGGATCTTTCATTTCAAAAAATATCTCCAAAGAAGTTCTTGGGAAATGCTTGGATTCATCTGTTTCAAATATTTCACAGAATTATTTTTTCTCTTTCAGGAATATGATTATGATGACAATTACACCTCATCCCCTGAAACCAGCAGGACACACGCAGCCCCGTGCCTGCAGGAGGATATCTACAGTTTTGCACAGAAGTATTCCCCTGTTGTCTACAGCCTGGTGTTCATCCTGGCTTTGGTGGGCAACGTGCTGGTGCTGTGTGTGATCCGGCGTTACCGAAACTCTCAGAGCGGTGGTGCCTGTGCATTCTCTCTGACCGACACCTTCCTCCTTCACCTGGCTATTTCTGACCTCCTGCTGGCCTTCACCCTGCCCCTCTTTGTGGTGCAGTGGGCTCATCAGTGGGTATTCGGTTTGGCATTTTGCAAGATCTCTGGTGCTCTTTTCTCTCTGAACCGCTACAGTGGGATCCTCTTCCTGGCTTGCATCAGCTTTGACCGATACTTGGCTATAGTTCATGCTGTCAGCTCCAGCTGGAAACGCAACACCTGCCATGCTCAGATTGCCTGCACCCTCATCTGGGTGGGTTGCCTGGGCCTTGGGGCAGTGGATATTTACTTCAAACAGGTTGAGAAGGCAACCACTGTGGGACCAAACGCACCACTGCTGTGCCAGTTATGGTTCATGCAGAACGCCACCCAGTGGCAGGTGGGGCTGCAGCTAGTGAGTGTGGTCCTAGGCTTTGGGTTGCCCCTGATGATAATGCTCTACTGCTACATCCGGATCTTCAGGTCACTGTGCAATGCCACCCGCCGTCAAAAGCGCAAGTCTCTCCGCCTGATCATCTCCCTGGTGTCTGTGTTTGTCATCTGCTGGGCACCATACAACTGCTTCCAGCTTGCAGACAGCCTGCACAGGCTGGGAGTGGTGACCGGAGGTTGCCAGTTCAACCGTGTGGTGGACATTGGGACTGTGATCACTGAAAGCTTGGGGCTGTCTCACTGTGCCCTGAACCCTCTGCTGTACGGCTTTGTGGGGGTAAAGTTCAGGAGGGAGCTGGTGAGAATGTTTAAAGGGCTGCTGGGACAGAGAGGCTTGCTGGGAATGGAGGGATGGAGGGAGAGGAGACTGAGGAAAACAACAGGCTCCTTCAGCTCTGCAGAAAGTGAAAACACCTCTTACTCCGTCATGGTGTAAAGGGACCGGGACAAATACGAAATATCTCATTTGCTTATGCTGCCACATAACTTTTGTTGTAATCTATGTGTAGAATATTGTGAAACAACCAGATTTCTTCTAACTTGAGTTCTAGAGAAGCTTATTCAGCACATAAAATGTAGCCTGTTGTGTCAAATGTTGGATACAAGTCATGTCCTCCACTCTCAGATATTTTTGACCAAAAATAGCTAATGAAAAGATATAAAAAGTTGGCTCGTACAAACTGTGCTGCCAATTTTTTTGAATTTTCTTTATTCACATACAGTTGTTCTATCAGCAGAGTTCTCACTATTATTCACAATGATACACAAAAATGGAAGAGAAGATGACAAATTTATCATTTTTGTACAGCTTTGATATGAATAAGTGTTTGTATAATAAATATCCATCCATCCATTTTCTATACTGCTTATCTGTTAAGGGCCGTGTATCTGTGTGTGTGTGTGTGTGGTGGGGGGGGGCTGTTGACACTGGGTGAGAGGCAGGAGCAATCAAGGGTTCAGTATCTTGCTCAATGATACTTCAACATGGTCATCTGGGAAGTGAGGATCGTACCAGCCACCCTTCGGACCCTCTACCACAGAACCATGCCGCCCCTGTGCAATAAATATTTTTTCTAATGAATTCAAACTGTCCTATCAGTTGTACGTCGACAGTTCTGCTTCTGTCTGTGTATTAATTCAGCTTCATGGTGGAACCCTGGTCTGGTTCCGATACTAAAATACTAGAGTTGCAGATCCAAATCAGTAAAGATGATTTATTCCCAGAGGAAGTTCAGACATCATGATGTAACAACAGCACAAACTCTTGATTCTGCTGAAAGACTATTGAAATTATCAAATTAGACACGATGGAAGTACATCCTGTGGGGCCTATTTTCATGATCCTTTACCAAAGTTAAAGGGGTCACATTATCCTGCTTACCCAGTTCGATATTTTCACGTTGTAATTTGAATGCAATTTGCTTTCAGCTTTCGTTTCTATGACTCTTGAAGCGTGTATGTTTTGTAGCAGTTTGGAAATACGAGTACACACTGCCATCTGGTGGAAAGCGTCTGTTATTGAGGGGCATTGTTTCGTTCCGCTTTGTGTCGACCGTGAGGGCACAAGAGCGTCAAGTGAAAAACGGAAATACCAGAAGTTAAACGGCTTGACCTTCAAAGTAAAGCACACGCCGTCCACAGTACCAATTTAGCGTGGTACCAAGACGTCATTCTTATCACGTTTTGTTTTTCTAAGGATTAGTTTTAAAGCCTGAATTATTTCTTCCCCCTTACTCCTAATTTTGAAAATTACGAAGACCAAGGGATTTTATTTTGAAAAGATAATAATCGGACGACTCTGTGTTTTGTGTGTAGTTGGCAGTTTTGGCGTAGCTGCTACTATGCGAGCGAGGTGACGATAGACGACCCACACCGAGCCAATTTCAGGTAATTTAATAGTAAATCTTCCTTTTAGCTAATTTACAAAAATAGCAAACAGCGTCCATGTCATAGAACCTCCAGTTACTTAACGGGTTTACCTTGTGGTCATTTTTTAAATTTCCCCACTGATACACTGGGCGATTTTGTTATTGTAGATTGAGTTTCATCCCTTTTCGACATGCAAATACTATTTTGATGATAGATAATTCACGCAAACCCTGAAGAGAAAGCTTCCCTCCAAACCTTCCACGTTTGTTTGCTGTCATAAACAATGGTGAGTTCGTGTAATGGTTCGTACGTGGGTGACCCCGGTGCTCTCCTCAGGCAGCAGTGCACAGGTTATTATTGTCCTGCGACTGACACCCATGACACAAACGAGCTCTTAGAGGACGTAGTCGCTCAATCATAACCTGCTTATTCAGTTTTATTTCCGAAACGTTTCCGTTCCTTACTTTCTGTTTCAAACCCTGCTGTTCAGTCTACACACTCTTGCTAATGTAAAACAAAACAAAAAAGTTTGGGCGTGACGCCCCGTTTGCGAAGATGTGAAAGCTGAACACCGTGACATCCGTCTCGTACTTTCCTTGGCGGCGTTCAGATGTGTCAGCATGAGTGTGTGAGCAGAAGAAACTGCGTTTGCCTCATCTAGGGACACACACACACACACACTCACACCACGTGAGCAGGACTGTGTGTCAGAGTGTTGATAAAAGCTTCCACATTGTCTCAGCTGATGATACAGTGCAGGAGGGGATTTTTGACATCCAGGATCTGTAGCTTATTTTTGTGTTTTTGTCTCCACCATAGCAGACCATGGACGTGGATCTTGATGGATTATTTCAATCTAACACCACCTATGACTACAGGGATGACTATAACGCTAAAGACTATGATACCACACCTGAAGACTATGGTGCGACAAACAGTGAGGTGGTGTGGATGCCACTGCTGTACTCTGTAGTGTTGGCTGTGGGTCTGCTTGGGAACAGTCTTCTCCTGGTTGCTCTGGCTCGGAAGAGGCAAACGTGGAGTACCTCAGACAGCTTTATCCTCTACCTGAGTGTCTCGGACCTCCTGCTGTTGGTGACGCTGCCCCTCTGGGCTGCACAGGCGAGTCATCGTGGCGGGTGGTGCTTCACAGTCTTTTTCTGCAGCGTCAGCAGAGCCATTTTCAAGGTATGTACCGAATGTCGTTTGTTCAGTGTTTCACTGCAAGTGAAAGAGCAATGTTTCCAGCAAAGCTGTGAGAAGCTGTTTGTGTGCTGATGTATCTTGGCCGGAGGCCACTCGGCTCTTGGCAAGTAGCTGCAGTAATCTGTCTTTGAGGCATTTCACAGAAAAGGCAAAAAAATGGGGGAAAGAGAAAGTGAAAGGAGGATTTTGACTTACACATCTTTTTTGGGGGGAGGGGGGCTTAATGATACGATACTAAATTGCATCACTTTGTCTCTACACTATCTTTCTAAATTTCCCATTTTCTTTTTCTTAGATCAACTTCTTTTGTGGAATATTTCTCCTGGCTTGCATCAGTTTGGACTGCTGCCTGTCCATCGTTCACGCTAAGCAGCTTTACCCCCACAAGAATCCCAGGTACCCTCACATCATCTGCCTGACCGTCTGGCTCATCTCCCTGCTCCTCACCATCCCTGACTGGGTTTACATCGAGTTGGAAAAAGATCCGCAGAGGAAAGAGCGATCCTTGTGTATTCTCAACCACAACTATCGTGAGAGGAGGCTGGTATCGTGCCTGCTGCCCCACCTGCTGAGCGTCGCCGCCACTCTGATCATCTGTTACTCATGTATCACCTTATGTCTAAAGTGGCGCTGTAAAAGCCTTCAAAAGCAGAGGGCTGTCATGCTCATCCTCATCCTGGCTATGGTGTTCTTTCTCTGCTGGACGCCATACAACGTCACTGTCATCGTGGATACCTACAGGTCAGGGTCACGGCAGGGGACCCAGGATGGTTCATCTGGGAGCTCCAGCAGTTTCCTGAAAACGTCTCTGATGATAACGTCTGCTTTGGGTTGTGCACACGCCTGCCTTAGGCCTCTGCTCTGTTTCAGTCTGTGCACAAATTTCAGGAAGTGGACGCTGGGTGCTCTGAGTTGTGCAAGTTTGGAAATCAAGGGTTCCATGTGGGAACTGAGTGTGGGTGGGGAAACCCTGCCTGACCAGACACATGACGGGGAGGAGATGAAGCAGATGACAAGTGTTGTGGATCAGGGGCCGATTCAGTGTTGACTCAGAAAAAGATGAACTAAAGAAATGGGACTCAAAAGATGACCTCGGAAGATGACTTCAGTAATCATGCACTCTTTAGTGTCTTAAAGGGGGTGGATGACACATGAGGTGTTAAAGATAGACATTTATTTAAAAAAACAACAACTCATGTTGTATTTGAATGTCAGGGACTGTCATGATGACGTTTGCCTTCTTCTTTCAAATTTGAACTTTTCATCCTAAATAAGGGTTTTTTTTATACTGTTTTCTATCTGTATTTTAATTTTATATTATTATAATAATATTTTATTATTGTTGATGTTGTTGAAAGCAATCTTATAGTGTTTTAGTTTTATAGTGAAAAAACACATGGATGACATGTATGAGCACGTTTCCAGCCATCATGATAAAGCTGATACAGAAACCTTGAGCCTTTGTCGGTGTCTCTGTAGTCGCCACCAGAGTTTAAAAGGTCACCGTTGATACCAGACAACAAAGGGTAGAGTGGTGTATCCCTGGATTTCATAACATTCTTTTCTGTGAATGACCCAAGTGCAGTGAGGGAGTTTCCTTTTCTTAAATCCTGTAGATTTTTTCTTTTCTTCTAACTGTTGCAACCGGGTGGTAATTGTTGTAAACGGCAGGGTGACACAGAAAAGTTGTGAAGTCATTGGTCAGGTGATGCAGCGAGAGAGGAAGAGAGAAAAAGCCTCTGCTGCAGCCTCTTAAAAGCTCTCTGTTCACTGTCGCTGTAAGGCGTGTATGGTGGCATGAGAACTGCAGCTGCTTTGTGTCGAAGAGCAGTAGACAATGTGTCAAGTTGGGAAATGAGGGGACGGCTAAAGGTCCTGTGTCAGTGTTGTGTTTCAGCTCCAAACAGCCATGCAGGTTACGTTCAGATCATTGCGCATGAAAATGTGACTTGATTTTAAGTTCAATTCCTTAGCTGGGTGTTCTTTTGGACAATCAGTATAAAGTGATTAATTCATTCAGTCGCAATTTCACATCATAAGGGACATAGGGTCTGTTGCCCTCCTTGTGAGCCTGTGACAACCTCACTAGATTAAGTTGATGTGTTGATGATGTCTTACTTCAGCTGAAGAATTGTTTCCTGTCACAGCTTAAGAGTCTGTGTTAAAGAAACACGCCAACTTTTTGAGAAAACACTTTTTTTCTGTCCTCCCAGAGCAAAGCAGGAAGACAGATACTCTGCTCTGTGGGTGCAGTAGGGAGCTGAGACCCACAGAGGCCACTAGTTAGCTTAGCGTGAAGAACCTTCGTGTAGCAAACCTCCATCAAAAGTGATCGCATAGATAAGGTCCAGGATTTTGCTTCTTTTTTTATATTTTCATCTTCTCTGACAAATCGGCCATATTTAGTAATAGCAGTCATTTTTCCAGTTGTCAACAAATGTTTTGTTGGCTGAGATGCTGCCTCACTTTGCTTCACCTTGTCAGAAAAGATGTTCTATCATGTTAAAGTATTTCATGAAACATATTATGCACAGTAAGCTTAATAACTGCAAAGCCCATTTTGGATAAAATACATGTTTAATTTTGATGCATTTGAAGCTATGAAAACACTTCCACTCACTACCCTTCATTATGCTAAGCTAACTAATGATCAGCCTGTCTAGGGTCCTCCGCTTTCTACTGGACACACAGAGGAGAGGGGAGAATCTACCCTGTCTGGAATGTGAGGAGTTTGGCACATAAATGAATTTCCAAAAATGTATCCATGTTCCTTAAACAGAGATGGATCAGCACCTCTCTTGAACACTTCACAAAAACATTTTTTGTACCATCCACAAAACAGAGAAGGTTTTCTTGATAAAATCCAAAAGTACCTCTTTGGTTAGCATTGTGATTACATGGTTTGAAATTTAATCACGTGCTATCTTAAGTTGAAAAGATGACTGTTACAAACCTTGATGTGTCTTACCAACTTTGCTATCAACCACAGAGAAAGAACCAGAGATGCTTCTGTTTCCGCTGTGGCTTGTTTATACTGTAGACACGCTGCGGGTCACGGTCGCTTGAATTACACTCGTGCCAGTAATGACGCTTTCTTACTGCCGCAGCGCCCTCCAGGAGATTTCCTCTAATTGAAATATTCGGTCAAATGTATTCTAAGATAATGCACCGGTGGCCATTTTTCCTTTCATCCTCCTTGTACTCAACCTTCCCATACTTTGCTACAAGTCACAGCGCTTCCTAGGTCTGTTGTTTTGCAAAAACCACGTGACCTTTTATAATTTCCTGTCAAGATATTTCCACTGCAAGACTTTTTTTTTCTAATTTACTATTGCACTTCTTATCCGAACTATAATATGTCCACGGTCCTACTATGGCATCGCTGCACATACTGTAGGCTTTTTGCATGTGAAGATGTTTGGGGTAAATAGGAGTCCCTCAAAGCTGTCAGGAGTAAATCACACAATGGCAACCGCCCCTCCTGTTATTTGACTCCCCAGATGTTTTCCTGGAAATGTTAGAGCACCGTGCCCTCGGTGACTTGATATCTCCTGAGCCATAACCTGCAAGAGGGAACGCTGCATTCCAGTGGTGGTGCGGTGCCCGTCTAGACTTGTCAAACAGAAACTGGATCTGAAAACCCATTTGTTTGTTGTTGTTTTTTTTGCTCTGTTTTAGCTCTATTTTGCTGCTGTTCGCGGGGAATGTTCTCGTCTCAGGTTTCATTTTGAGTGTTGCAGACTTAAGGTTGAAATCACACTGGTTTACAATTTAAAATAAAGTTTATTTTGTATTTTAATATCCACATACAAAAATATAATGAAATATACATTCAATGGATACTCCGCAAGGTTAGCAAAGCGTGAGGTGTACTTACTTAAAGGGGGAGGTTCAGTTAATGGAGGTGAAAGAAACATAGTTAAGAGATACTGTAGTTTTAGGTGAATTGTACAGGTTGTTTTTTTATTCTAATTTTCAAAGAATTAGAAACTGATAAATGACTCAGGATGGGTCATTTGGTTCAAGAGTTGACTGTATGGACCCGATACAGGCATTCAAAAACGAAGCTGTAAGGATTATAATGAGTCTTATTCCAGGTTTTGAATCAGGGGAGTCCCACCATCTCACTTTTAAAACCCCTGAACTATACAACATAATCCAGTTACACAATGATACAGTTATACAAGTTTATTTTTTGGTTGATGCTGTCAGCAAGCTAATAGATAGTTATTATACTCTGTGTCTTATTGAGGCAAGACACTACCGGTCCACGCTTGTGGTACACGTTGAAAAAAACATTAGAAACAACTCTCAAAATAATGCAGTCATTTCCTCTACATCCTCAGTTGTGAGAAACTTCTGGTGACATCAGTATTTACTTGACGGATCCAAACTGAAGGTTATCATTTTTATCAAAGCACAACTTAGAAAATACGTATTGCAGTATTACACACAGTCTTGTTTATATAGTGCTTTTGCCAAGCAGTCTCTCCGAACAAGTGACAAGCCGCCGAGAAGAGGATGTGTATTTCCTCATGTCAGCAGACCACAGCTCATGTTCAGTCCAAGTAATGCAGCGAAATTGTAAGAAAGGAAAACCTCATAATGGTTATAGAATGATGGAAATGTACAGAAAACCCCTGTTTGTCAGTTTTCTGGCTCCGCCTCAGATAGCAATGGAGTTGGAGGTATCGGCTGAATCAGACCAAATGGAGCTTCTCCGGCTGCTTACAGTAGACAGTTTGACATTTGTCTCCAGCTTGCAGCCCAAAGATCTCAGGATGCCAATGAGTTGACGCCGGAACTTAACACCCACAAAAGCATAGAGGACAGGATTGAGGCTGCAGTGGAGGTAACCTATAGAGAGAGTGGCAGTCGTGGCTTTTGCCAGTGATGATCTGACTTCACAAGTGTCATTGCTGCTGGAATAAAGTGTGTCCACAATGAGTGCGATGTTGTATGGCGTCCAGCAAAGAAAGAAAACCACCACAACAGCTAAGATGACCTTGAAAGCCTTCTGTTTTTGGAGGACATGGGAGCCACAGCGCAGCCGGTGCAGGATGCAGGAGTAGCAGAAGATCAGGACAGCTGAAGGAAGCAGGAAGCCCACTATGTGATAGATCAGGCGTGCGGCCAGCCGCCAGTCTTGTATACTGTCAGAGGTCAACTTATAGTTGCGAATGCACTCGGTTTTCTCTCGTCTTTCATCTCGCACAGCTTCCAGAAAGATCCAGTCAGGAATAGAGAGAAATAGGGAGAAGAGCCACACTGTCAAACAGCTGGCCTGAACGATCCAGGGGTTCCTGCGGGAGTACATCTGGGTGGCGTGGACAATGGAGAGGTAGCGGTCCACACTGATACAGGCCAGCAGGAAGATCCCACAGTAGAAGTTGATCTGCAAAGAAATCAGTAGACAGAGGTGAGTATTTAATATTTTGCCCTTGGATTTGTTGCAGGTAGTTTTGTTCATGACTTACTGTAAAAATAACTCCAGTAATTTTGCAGAAGGGAGTACCAAAGCTCCACCCTTCAACCTGAGCGGCCTGTGCCATCTTGAAGGGCAACGTCACCAGCAGCAGGACATCAGCCACACCCAGGTGGAGAATGAAGGTGTCTGTTACACTCCAGGTCCTTCTACTCTGAACCAAGACTCCCAGAAGAACGCCATTCCCCAGTATTCCCACAACAAAGGCTACTGAGTACAGAATTGGGATGAAGACTGCATTAAAATGTTCACCCTCTTTCAGGTCACAGACGTTTCCCCCTTCACAGCAAGCCTCATCATCGTATGAGTCGTTCCCATACAACGCATCAAGACCCTCCAACAACGAATACTCGTCAGTAAGCGTGATTGGTCCACCATTCAACAGTGAATCCTGCATTTATAGAAAAAAAAAAAAGATGGAGACAAATGCACCATTGTGAGAAATTCACAGTCAGATTCAACCATGTGGTGGTGCTGTGAGGCTTTAAACACCAAGACTTTTTTTTTTTACATACAGCATACACCACAATGAATGCAGCACACTATACAATTAACGAAAGACGTCACACCAGTGCAATCTGGAGTATAAAGGAAGCTCAGTCACCAGACCAAAACAAAATAGTGAAATAAACGAGGTGGAGGCAGCAGAGCGTTCTCTGCCAGACACTTGAATCAGAATCAGAATCAGAATCAGAATCAGAATCAAAATCAGAATTCTTCCTGAATCTGATTCTGATTCAGTGTTTGGCAGAGAATCAGTGTCGTAAAACGTAAGACTCTAACTGCAATATGCGGCGAAAATCATTTTTTGTACAATTGTGAGAAATTGGAGCTGTATATTATTTATTTGTTCGGTATTAGATTTCTCTTGATTTTTTTTTAGTCACTCTCCATTTCATTTTCCAGGCTCTCTGCGCTCTTTGATAACACCAAAAGGGAGAGTTGCTGTTGGGCTTGTTTCATTCCAGAGTGGACCGTCTTCTCGACATACTCTACATTTTAATCTTCTGGTATACTTCAACATTATTCTAGGCATTGCCACAATTTTCTAGGAAAGCATGACTCATTCAAATAACCTTCATTCCTGGAATTGCTCAGTATGAACCTGCAAGGAACTGACGATTCTTTGTATACCAAGAAGAGCTTTTTATTACCTCCCTGCTATTATTTCCTAACCTATCAATCGTCACTTAGTTTTCTGTCATAATTTTGGGGAACTGAAAAAGAGCTTTTTAATACCCTCCAAGTGCCGAAAGTATTCTTATTTTATCAGTTCAAAGGTCCGAACTATAATTATACCTTTATACCTAATTTTGTAAGCTTTGATGTTTATAGAGGTTAAATTGTGCCTTAAATATACAATCAAACAAAATAAACTTGACTTCAAGATTTTCCACACATGCCCACAAAAAACAACATATTCAGTCATAAAAACATCAAAAAGCCTGGTTGAAGGTTTTTGATCGCATCGTGTAGAACATCTTGAAAGTTGAATATGCAAATGAGAATGTTAATTAGAACACACTGAAATTACTTGAGATAAATTATTGAAAACCATGTGATTAAATTACACAATTTATTTTTCAAACAAAAATTAGGTGTTCCTAAAAACACACGAAGCAGCTGAAATCCATGTAGGCATTCTAAACTAGAACGACAAAAGTAAAACCTTACCCAACTGAAATTGGCTGACATTGTATCCTCTGCAAGCAGGTTCATACCATGAGGCCTCTCAAGCAGAAACTATACCTAAAGAGAGGAGGAAGTAGAGATGATAAAGACTCCCCCCACCACACACACACACACACACACACACACACACACACACACACACACACACACACACACACACGCGCGTAATGACAGGTTTTTAAAAGGAGGAGCAATCTTAACTTTAACCCTGCATCTCACCCAAGGCTGCTGGGATAGGCTCCAGCACCCAATCTTAAATATAGTTTCAACACATTCATCTTTACTTTACCCACCACTGCCCAGTATAAGGAAAGACGCTATGACTCTGATATTGCAAATGTTTTCTTTTTTCAGTCAATGCATCCCAAATTTTACACCAGTTTATGGTAAAGCAGTAAAAGACTGTTTTGGAGAACAGTATACATGATGACTTCTGGCATTAAGCTCAGCTAACAGGCGGTCAGACAGTGGTATGGGGTCTCAGCTTAAAGGTGAACAAAGTGTTGTTGACTGACATCACTTCCATCGATGTTCGTTGTAAATATCAAACTAAAACAGAGCTAGCCCCCCCCCACCCCTCGTTTGCCGTTTGTGAGCCCCGTGTTGTCCAGAGACCAAACTTTTTCATAGTGCATTTAAGGGGCAGGCAGCTAGCGGATCAAGGGGAGACGCCCATGACTTGAGACAAAAATGAAACCATGCAACAAGGCTTAGTGCACCTTTAAAACCCACGGAGAAAAGAACAGTGTCTACCTTCCCTCCTCGTCTGCTGAAGATGGTAAATCAGCATATTAATCCAGAAGGTCACATGTTTTCAAAGTAAACTATGTACTTTCAATGCCGCCTTTACATCTAAAGGGACTTTACACCCTAGTTATTAATAATACTAACACACAAATGCCATTGAGTAGGCAGACAGATTTTTCCAAAGACAGATGGATAATATTCTTCTTATTTTGTTGGGGGTTTTTGACGAAATGTAGACAATTTCTTGGTATTCAGAAAAGAAAAAAAAACTTGCAGTGTGCAAGTAATTTATTATACCTGTTGAACGGATACTTTAGAAGAGAGTTTTACTCTCAGGCATAATATTTTTAAAAGTACTTCAGTTGTCAGTGTCTATGTTGCAAGTAAGGTCAACACATTTATAAATGTTTACCCCTTATATGATTTGACATTATGACTTTAAAGTTTTATTAATGGCGCTTGCTCTGCAACTTTGATTTCATGCCTGTCAGTTTAATGGTGCAATAAAAATAAAGTAGTTTACTCTTGCGGTATTACTACAGAAATATTCTTTAAAAAAAAAATAGTTACACATTCACTGCAGTCCCATCGAAAATGGATTATTTAGCCTTGTCTTAAAAACGAATTTATTTATATTGTTCGTAATGTCATTTGTCCTTTTGATAGTTTACACGTCAGTGTCAAAATCTGTCTGCTGGTGATTTCTGATCTTCAGTCATGATGTCGATACCTCTCAGACCTCAGGATTTTACACACTTTTTTTTTCTTCTCTTGTTTTCGCTCAGACCGCACACAGGCACTGTGCTTGCAGAACTCACCTGCAGCAGCAGTAAATGTTTATCTGTTTCCCCTCAACCATCTCCAGTGAAAGACTGTGTTCCTGTTTTTCTTCTCACCTTTTTTTCACTTCTGTTTTGAAGTGTAAAAGCGATTCTTGCAAAGAGTAGCTGATGGAAGTGCAAGCATTTGGCCATGAAAGTCAAACAAATGACAATTATCAGCACACAACCTGAGAGGGAGGCGGCCAAATAGTTCACATAAATTACATCGCAGTACAAACAATATGCTAAAATAAATGATAAATTGATGTTTTGATTAATCATCAGTGATTAATTGAACCCCAAAATATGCTAAGCTGGTTGAAACCTAGCAGGAGAATGATAGAGCAAGAAAGAATAGAGGAAATACGTAAAGCTGGTCGCCTCTATGTTGCATTAAGTGCACTTTTGTTTCATTTAATTGTCCACCGAAGCAATTTCAGCCTTGCTAATTTCAAACTAACACGCTGCAGCTACCCGACTAAAGCCAAAGCAGACGGGCTTAGGTTTGACTCCACTTCTCAGTGGAAAGGAAACTTTGAGCAGGTATTCTTTTGAGTGGCTCATTGGTGATGGTGGGAGGCGTGGGCTCATTCTTGATAAACAATTAACATAATTCTTGGCGGTTTTGCAGGTTACTTCACTATTTTATCATTACACCAGAACATGACTGGAACAGAGAGGAGCGTCACGTAGCATAACACAAAATACAGTGCAATATTGATGACCTCTTCCTCTCCCCACCTCCGACCTCAGGCTCTTTTTCTGTTTTTTTTCTTAAACATTAAATATCTTAAAGAATTGACAATATAATGTAATGAATGAATGAATGAATGATTCAATACAAGAAAATTCTGATTTCGTGATCAATTTACCTGCCATCGTTTGAGTCATGACTCATGCGCATCAACCCCCAGAACCCCCAACTGGTTTGCACCCACTCTTTAACAAAGGGCACCACCCTTTCCTTATGAATCTGTGGCCCGGGTGAATCAGTTCATAGTCCGTCTGCACTGATACCTGATAATGTAACCTTATGGTGTGACATTTGTGTCAATAATCATTAAGCACAGTTTACGCCGTGGTATGATGGTGGTGTTGTGGGGTGGGGGTGGGGGGTTCTGGCCAGGCTCTAGGCTGTGGACTAGCACAATTTTCTGCATCGCATCTGGAGTCATCGGTTGCATCGTTTCACCTGACAGAGAGGAGCTTCACCAGAGGGACGTAGCAAATGAAACCGTGAAACTATTTACTTCGATGAAGGGTACACTGTCTCTCTCCTTCGATTTAAGCTAGGAGCCCCTGATCTTGAAGTAAAAGGAGGAGTGAAAGTGACACAACTCTGATCACCAGTCCACGTAGTATCAACCTGATGTAGAAGCTGCGGCTTTACGCTAAAAGTCCATTCAACTATTGTTTTAAAACCAAGGAGCAGCTGCTTACTTGTACGGACGTCAGTCACTCTGAGTATGACTTAGCCGGGACAAGTTCATTTTTATATTTGGTGCAAGTGCAAAAGGATGTTTATATTTGTTTTTTGTTTTTCTTGCTGTAAAGCACTTTGTGATTCTGTATCTGTCAAAGAGGTAATGCAAATATTCTTAACTTATTTACTCTAAATGTTGGAATAACCTTATTTCCTCTCTGCAACATCCACTGTCTTCAGCCATATGTTGTCATAAAACACCAGGTTTCTTCAGTTGTGTTTTTTTTTAAGGCACAAACTGTAGCGATATCTCACAAGGGGAACTGAGAGAGAAAAAATGTAAAAAAAAAACAACAACATGCTTTTCTTTCAATTTTCTGGTTCTCACATTGGTAAATAAGTAAAAAACAAAAACAAACAATTTTAAGAATTAAACTGGAATCAGTGTACAAACTGTAATGATCATGTTGGTAGAGAGATGTGAATATGAATGCACCTTAAGCAGATGTTTCGTCACTGTTTGAATGAATACCTCAATATAGGTTAGTGTGCCAGAGAAAAATCGAAACATACCGGAGTCTCTGTCTCCACATGGTTGACGTTTACCACATCTGAAAATGCACTGAAACGTTTCTCTCCAAACTCGTGACCTTTAGTCACAATTAGATGAAAGAGAACAGGGTGAAAAATCTCTTGGAAATTACAATTTGAAAATACAGATCTGTAAATTGCATGGAAGTCAAAAATTTATGGGGGGGGGGGGGTGTTTGCACAATCTTAAGGCACTTATCAATAAGAGTGGATGATGACAATGTCCTGATACTGATGTGATATGATGACATGTCATACAGATGTGTTTTTCTAAATCTGTTGGTGAACCTGGGATGGCCAAAAGCGGAAGGTCAGCAAATGACAAATGGAGAATCACATGTCAATATTCTACATTGACACTGCTCATTACAGTTACTGTTCAAATACGTGGCATATGAAAATCTGATCTATGCAAATTTATGTAATTGCATGGTCACAGCCCTCAGTCCTATTTGCAATAAAACATGATGCCAAAGTGGGTTTTGGTGTCACTGTGAGGGCAACACCTACATGAAAATGGCAACGGTTCTTACAAAGCTCTGACCAAAGACTAACTTAGTTGTTAGAGGCATGAAACCATAAAGCACCTTTTTTGGATTTTCTTTGACACCTGTTACTGCGGCTGTCATAAACTATGTTTTCACTTTTTGACCCTGCAGTGCCACAATAATCCACTTACATTTTTATACATTTCGTAAAGGTTGCATCTCCTGCCATTTGGATTTTGATCAAAACAAATCCCATATTGTTCAGCCCTGGAAAAGAATATGACACGGACAGATGTTGCTAAATTCCATATTTCACCTGCACCCTAAGCTAGAGTGTATCCACGAAATCTCTAAGAAATAAGAGACGAAGGTGTCAAAGACACTCACAAGGTCAAAACAGCTGTCGTGACTCAAGCGGGGCTGATTGAATGTCACGAATGAATCATCTTTCAACACCCGCCGGATATACTTCACTAATACACTCACAAACCATGTGGTTTAAGATTATAGCGACTGATAAGTGTTTCTGTGTGAGCGTGTGAGTGTGTGTGTGTTCGTGCTACATTCCCTCTGAGGACAGAACCACAGAGGGCACATTTTAACACAAATAAAAATGAGCTTGGGTGATATCGCCGTGAACAGTTGTACTCTGTCTGAGTCTGATGTTGTAAAGTGTGGTGTGACCGCTCCATGGCACCATCTGCTGGATGAATTCACAAACCTCAGCTACAGTGTCCGAGGACTGTGCGGTTCCTTTCATTTGTTGGAATTCTGACCCGTGTTGATTCACAGGAGGATGCACAGCTCCAGATATCGATGAATGAAAATAACCTCTACTAATACTAATCTACTAATAATTTGATGAGCCATCTTGTCATTTTCAAAAGAAAAAAAAATGGAGGCTTCACACTATTATGCACGCTATCAGGATCTATTACTCCCTCAGTCATGAAAGTGCGAGGTAGCAGCAGGTTGAGGTGAAGCTCAAAGCGAGCTGAAAATCAAGTGATTGATTAAACTGTTTAAGTCAAATCATCATGTTTTATTAACAGTGAGAACGCGCTTCAGGTTTTGTAGCAAAAAAAAAAAACCTTCACATGCATGTAGTGGCAAAAACTGTCAGGTGACAAGTGTGAGCTAAATTGTAGTTCATTTCTCTCTGAGGTGGAGTAAAAAGATGTGAAAGGATTCATGTATACTTGAATTCATTTCGACTCGTCGAGGACAGTGCGCACCGACAAGAATCATATCCATAGAAATTTTTAAAAAAAGATGCACCAAATTCAGCAGAGAAGCTGAATTCCATCTGAAGCCCTGACATGTCGATGTAACACACAACACGAAGACCCAATCACACCAAAACAACTGTATCGAACACAAAAGAAAATACACAAATCACAGTCAATAGTGCGGAATGTTCAAAGTGGAGCAACTGACGGGTCCTTCCGTTTGTTTTTATTGTTCACAAATACAAATATACAGGAAAAAAAGCAGTTTAGCCTTTATTCAAGCAGTGTTAAAATAAATTTCGATGGATTCTTCACACATGTCATAGAAATTAAATGAGTATTCAATTCCAATTTTAAATCTCTCTAATTTAGCTGGCTATATTCTATAAGTAATTTTGAAAGACACCTCTTTAATCTTATCAAGATAAAATTTATCCTCGATCAGCCACACGCCCCCCCCCCCCCCCCCCCCCCCAATCGCTGCCATTGTAAAGAGAATTCCAAGGAGCAAACATAATAGGGTCTTCGCCTGAAGTACCTTCAGGCTCAGGCCCTAATAAATATCCAGAAGATTTTTGTGAACCCCGTTATGTCGAAGCTTGTGTTAATGACGAATGTGGTGACGTTCGACGCCTCGCGTTCACGACGCGACTGATTCAAGGAATGGCTCGCGGGTTTGACCTGCCAATCAAAATATGAAGGGCAGAGAATGGCAATGGATCCCTCCACATTTTAGCAGGAAAATATTAAAAAAAAAACGCCTAAGGCACTATGAGCTATGGTTATTTTTAAAAGAAAATGAATAAAAAGTTTCCCCTTGGTCTTTTAATATTTGTCCCTAAGAGACCCAAGCGGGTTCACGTCCTCGACTTGTGTCCACGCTCCATTTTGACTCCACCATTTTATCATAAAGACAGACAGCATTTTATGTTCAAGATTTATGCGTTGGCATCACAAAAATCATTCATTCATTTATTCAACTCAAAGCTTCACACACCAAAGCCATGGCGTCATTATAATCACCCTGCCGGCTGTACATTTATTGTCCCCTTGATGGCGCAGTGGAGCCAATGACGCACCAGGAGTGAACCGACTGGGTGGACAGCTTCGATGCTTCATGTAGCGTCATCTCGCCATCACTAGGGGGCAGTAGTGATTTAAAAAAAAGACTGCTCACTGCTTGTTAGACGGAAGGAAACGAATTGTGGTTTGTGTAGACGGACATTTGATGGGGTTTTCTCTCATTTGATTCTTTTTATGCCCTTGTATTTTATATTGTCGTGACCGTGAAGCTTTCACGCGCCACCAGGAGCCAGGTGAGTGCACTTCCGTTTGTGTTAAAAAGTCGGTGTGGAGTTTTTTTTTTTTTTTTTTTTTATTGAAAGCGAAACTAACTTGAGGTCGCGTGAAGCCATGGCTGCCAGTGTGGACGAAGACATGCCGGAGGAGGCTGCACCTCTCCAGCAGGAGCTCACCTGTCCCATCTGTAAGGGTGTCTTCCAGGACCCCGTGCTGCTGCCCTGCACCCACTCTTTCTGCAGAGTGTGCCTGGATACGAGCCGACAGATCAAAAGCGAGTGTCCCGTGTGCAGGAAGGTGTTTGAGGAAGGACAGGTCGTATCCAACCGTGCGCTCGGCAACGCTAGCGAGATCTTCCTGAAACACGCCTGGAGGCCTAATAACACGTTAGCCTCCGACGAGGCGTGTAAGCTCCACCTGAAGCCCCTGGAGCTGTTCTGTGAGAAGGACGAGCAGCCAATGTGTGTGGACTGTGTGACCCTCCACAGTGGACACCGGCTGCTGGCCGTGAAAGACGGAGTTCAGCTGTGCCAGGTAACAAAAGCACCTCCACGAAAGTCTGTAACCGAGCTTCTTGTTAACAGAACTGAAGATTTTTTGGCAGTTCATCAAAACATACGGAAGCCGAGAGCGGCTTAAACTTCATTTAACTTTCTGAATACTGTTTGGATATTGAGCTATTTGTCTGGTGGGAACAGGTTATCACCTTGGAAAAAATAATGACACACAATTTAAACATGTATAATATAAAGGCGTTTACTAAGAAAAATAGTTTGTTTACTTTTATCGAGTTACGTCGACTTGTTGCCCTCACCGTCCATTCTCGACCCTGTGAAATGGAACATGCCACAGCAGGAAGGAGGCTCACTTCCTCCCAGCGGCTTGTTTCAGGTTGTTGGAGCGTTCATGTTGTCTAGACATTTACTTTTAATGTTTTACATTCTTTATGAGTCGTAATTTACTGCTAAAGTGTTTTATCTGTCCCGAACTGGATTCTCATGAGAATGATCCTTGAAATTATCTGCATAAATAAAGTTCGAATGATGAAAAAAAAAAAAGATAATTCCTCAACGACTTTGTAGATTAATCTTCTATATGACATGTCTTGACACAGTGTCTTTCAGCTTAAAAAAAATTACAGGTCTATAAATATGTTTATAAAATTTAACACCTGCCAGGCTCCGTCTGTGTTGCAACGTTGTGTGTTATGTTTGAGAGCTGCAGAGTAAACCTTGTGGCTGGATTCATCGATCCACAACTGTGTCAAAACCAAGTTCCATCCGTCTCTGCGACCGACTTTAAAACCTCAAGACCCTGAAGAGTGGAAAGTGGCTTCTGAACCATCCATCCATCCATCCATCATTTTCGTCCACTTATCCTGTTAAGGGTCGCGGGCGGGGCTGGAGCCTATCCCAGCAGCTTTTGGGAGAGAGGCGAGGTTCACCCTGGACAGGTCACCAGTCCATCATAGGCCCAACACATATAGACAGACAACCATTGGCTCTCCCAGCGACACCTACGGTCAATTTAGAGTATTAATCAGCCTCGTCTTCATTTGCACGTCGAGGCTCGAGCCGCGACTCGAACCCAGAACCATCTTGCTGTGAGGCAACAGTGCTAACCACTGCACCAGCGTGCCGCCCCCAAACCAAATTCAGGAACTAATTTCAAATGGAATATTAGCTTTGTTTTTGCTATGTAGGTCTATTCTAACTCCTAATAAATGTATTTGTTTGTCCTTTGTCCTTCCTGCAGAAGGAACTGAGGTTCATCGTCAGTATTTTTGAGAAGAAATTGGTATCACATCAGAAAATGACAGACAAACTAAGCAACACTGTGGAATACATCAAGGTAAAGTTACTGTCTCACCCTGGTCTAGCTTTGCACTATAGTTACCTGTGTTTCCATGACATTCTAGACTGGTCTGCAACCCCCCGGACAGATTGGGTAAACAACACTTGACTGCTTGGGAAAATCTGTGGTGCCATGTTTCTACTGAATAGGGTTATATGGTTATATTTGAAGATATGTGATAGTCTCGTATGAGTGCCGCAGATGAGGACGTATCAGGTCACAGTCACAAAGGGATAGCAAAAGTTAACAACAATTTAAAGACAAAGTACACAAAAAATACACGATACACAAGAGCGATACGAGGAATATATATATATATATATGTGTGTGTGTGTGTGTGTGTGTGTGTGTATATATGTATATATATATACGTATATATACGTATATGTATATATATGTATATATATATACGTATATATACGTATATGTATATATATGTGTATATATATGTGTATATATGTATATATATGTATATGTATATATATACGTATATGTATATATGTATATATATGTATATGTATATATGTATATGTATATGTATATATGTATATATATACGTATATGTATATATGTATATATACGTATATGTATATATGTATATATACGTATATGTATATATGTATATATATACGTATATGTATATGTATATATGTGTGTATGTATATGTATATATATATGTGTATGTATATGTATATATATGTGTATATATATGTATATGTATATATATGTGTATATATATGTATATGTATATATATGTGTATATATATGTATATGTATATATATGTGTATATATATGTATATGTATATATATGTGTATATATATATGTATATGTATATATATGTGTATATATATGTATATATATGTGTATATATATGTATATGTATATATGTGTATATGTATATATGTGTATATATATGTATATGTATATATATGTGTATATATGTATATGTATATATATATGTGTGTATATGTATATATATATGTGTATATATGTATATGTATATATGTATATATACGTATATGTATATATGTGTATATATATGTCTATATATACGTATATATATATACACGTATATATACATATATACACGTATATATGTATATATACGTATATATACGTGTATATACGTGTATATATGTATATATATACATATATACGTATATATACGTATATATACGTGTATATACGTGTATATATGTATATATATACATATATACGTATATATACGTATATACGTATATGTATATGTATACGCATATATATACGTATATGTGTATATATATATGTATATATACGTATATATGTGTATATATATACATACATATACGTGTATATACATATATATGTATATATACGTGTATATATATATACGTATATATATACATATATATATATGTGTATATATACATATATACGTATATATACGTATATATATATATATATATATATATCCATCCATCGTCATCTTCCGCTTATTCCTACACATTAAGGGTCACGGGGGGGCTGGAGCCTATCCCAGCGTCAACGGGCGAGAGGCGGGGTTCACCCTGGACAGGTCGCCAGTCCATCGCAGGGCCAACATAGAGAGACGAACAACCATTCACACTCACATTCATACCTACGGTCAATTTAGAGAAATATATATATAAAATAAACACTACTTAAGAGAGGAAGTTTAAATGTTTGCAGGTGCTCTGACCAGCCATTGTGTTTAAAGATCCTTATTATACGTCTGTGAGGGGACGATAACAGATCCTGATCGGTCACCTTGTGCACCCCCAGTTCCATAAGTGTGTGTGCGCTTTAACTCTTCTCTCTGGCCTTACGCAGTATCAAGCTGGCGTGGCTGAGAAACAGATCAAGGCCGAGTTTGAGAGGCTCCACCAGGTTCTCCACAAGGAGGAAAATCTGCGTCTGAACGCCCTGGCTGCTGAGGAGACGCAAAAGGTCGCTGCCATTGAGGAATTGATCACCAAGACGAATAAAGATGTCAAGGCTTTGAAGGAGCTGACTGACAATCTGAAAAAAGAGATGGGCAACGAGGATCTACCCCTCTTGAAGGTGAGATGAGGCAACCCGTCTCCACAGGGATTAGACTTGAAAATGTTAATGTTTTACATGACTTAGAAAAATGCATCGAACTAATTAAGTCTCTTTTTGTTGTTGTTTTAGAAATTCCAAAACTTAAAAAGAAAGTAAGTGTATCAGTGGTATGTATAGCAAGCTGTAAAGTGTAATATGAAATGTTTAAATGTCATTGCTTTCTTTTTTTCCCAGCGCCCAGTGGAATCAGGGAGACCCTCACATCCCTAATGACTCTCTGTTAAACATGGGCAAGCATGTTGGTGCTTTGGGCTTCAACATCTGGAAGAACATGCAGGCTCATGTCCAATATAGTAAGTGGAGTACATGCGGGGGAGAGTGTTGTTGACCCAATTGTGTTTGTTTATTCAACAATATGATGATTTCCTGGTAGGTGATCATCATAAATAGTCTTGGTAAACTCTGCACCATTAGCCTGAAAACACAAATGAAATGTTCTTGCCTGCATATTTGTTCTGAGACAATTAAGGCCCTTCTTAGCCCTCAATTTAGTCTTACAGAAACGAAACAAAGCCTGATGGCCAGATGTAACTCCTCCTTACTCCTGATAATTTTTGTGTACCCTTTTGTAACATGAAGGCTTTGATCCCTGCCTGTAAAACAAAATTGAGGAGTTAAAAGTACTGAAGTGTTTAAGAACAAATTCGTGACTCAGAACATTTTACAAATCAGGTCCATTGTTTTAATCACTTTTCACATCTTACTGTGTGCAGATCCAGTGGTGCTGAACCCAAACACAGCTACTCCTTGGTTGTCCATAAACGCTGACCTGACCAGTGTGAATCAAAGCTCAGAGCGGCTGACCACCCCTGACAATCCAGAGCGCTTTGATCCCTGTGTCTTCATCCTGGGTGCTGAAGGTTACACCTCAGGGAAACACAGATGGGATGTCATTGTTGGTGACAACCCCAAGTGGATTGTGGGAGTGTGCAAAGAGTCTGTGACACGTAAAAAGAAGTTTACGATCTCTCCGAGCCGTGGCGTTTGGTCCATAGGCCTCAGTAAAGGCGTGTACTCCGTCTTAACACAGGAGCGAACGGAGCTGCAGTTGCAGCAGCGTCCAGAAAGGATCCGTGTCAAACTGAACATTGATAAAGGAGAAGTGTCATTTTGGGATGGGGGGACAGCAAAACACCTTGTCAGTCTAACTCATACGTTCGACGAGAAAATCTTTCCTATTTTTGGCCCTGGCCTCCAAAGTGTGCCAATGATTCTGGCTCCAGGAAAAATGGCTGTACACACCTCATTGGGTACACACCAAGTGTCATGCAGCGAAATAAAAAATGAGAGTAACCAATAAGTTACTTTGTAAAAGCAAAAAAAAATGGAGCCAAAGCCAATTAGAAATTTATCGAATTTACAGCTGAAATGTAAGAAATATACTAACATGATGAATAAGAGCAGATAAAACAGCACACAAACTTAAAGCTTGAAGAATGTTTTTTTTATTTAATTAGTACAACTTTAAGGTTTATTCTAAGACAAGTGTCAGCGAGGAATGTGAATACGATCTTAAAACTGTTATACATGAAGTCAATAATTAAAAAAAAAAAAAGGAAATTGAATATGACTTCATTCTTTATTATCAAGGTGATAGAAGGTTAAAAGATTAGAAGAACACACACTGGAACAAAGAAAAAGAACACTTAAAGTCATGTGGTCCCTTGAAGGTGTTTCCAAGCCTTATAACTACCATATATGTTGCTTTGAATGGAGCTGTGGGAGCTGACAAAGAGCAGAATTTTAGAAACTGAATACCAAATATATAAAATGTGCCTTAGTTGGAGGAGATGTAATTTATCAGCCTTTGGACATTATATAGGATAAATGCTGACAATAATGAAAAATAACAATACAAATCCTGGCAACATGGCTCATTCTGGGGGCCAAATTTCAAATGACTAAATTGAACAATCTATATTGATTTATTTGGATTTTAAATTAACCACTTCCACCGGTTTATCTTTTTTTCTTTTTCTTTTGGAAACCACTTAAGTACTGCATGGGGTCTGAAGTGTCTGCATACATTCTGAGTATTTCCCTATGTATCTTAAGGACTATGTAAACGTTTGTGTTTCATTAAATCATTCTCATAATGTTGCATGCTTTTATGCTCACACAGTGTTGAATATATACTGCACTTGTACCTGTTTATTTTTTAATATTATTTGTTCGCTGGCCATCACTCACAAAGTATGGCAAAGATGTGAAATACTGCTAATGGTTTGCATCGTCATACTTTGTATGGTAATTTATTGAATAAATTAATTGAAAATCAAGTTTGTCTTGTGTGTTCATTATAAATAGTAAATCATTCTGAAAATTGATAAAGTATTTTCAGGGGTTCTTGCTCATGTTAGGTCAACAGATTCACTTTGTAACAGTAGTGTCTTTTAATATTTTGGAACCGGATGGTGAAAGGTTGTTTTTCTCCACTGGATGGCGGTTGACACCGCTGTCTTTTGTGTTGGCAACCATCGCTGCTGCCAGTCAGCCATGAACACAAAAACAATGGACATCTGTCCTCAGATAGACTGCTAGAACCTCTTCGATTTAGTCAGAATACTTTGTCGCTAGAATTCAGTATTGCATATCATGTAATAACATTTAGGAACATGAATCTTTTTGTTATAATGCCATGATAAGGACGGGTTCCTCTCAATGATGGCCGGTCCCGATGGATTTTGCAGCCACCGACGATTGCGCATCTGGATTTGGCTGAGCTCGCTAACAAGCTAGCTAGCAGACCGCAGTGTAGCCCCAGCTAGTGGCTGCGTTTTTGTAGAGTTTGTGAACCGCTAGCTAGACAGCTAGCTGCTAGGTTTGGAACAATTATTTACGCGAAGTTAGCTAATATTGTAGCTATCAGCAAAGGGGTCAGCGAAAATGTAAATGACCATGGGGCCAAAGAGACGGGAACTGGTAAGTAGGGTGCATATCTGCAAACCAGCCAGCTAACGGCCTTAGGCTGTTAACGGTGTTGGCTAGTTTCGCTCAGTTGCACTTTACATTAGCATTGTTGTGGTAGCCTGCGGTGATACTGTTGTCGCTGATATTTCTTATTTAATAACCTAATCTAATCATGTTAGATATAATAAAACAGAACTAATAAACGCTATGTCGGAATATGTTTTGTGTATGAGTGATGACATTTCTTGTGTTCGTTGGTTTAGTAAGCTCCTGTAGTGGTGCATTTAGCTAGCATTCTGCTTGCTAACAGGCTACAGCAGCAGATATTTCGTCTGGAGGCTGATTCTCAGAGAAGTACTCGTAGATTTGAGTCCATTTATTAATGACAGTGACTGTAATCTTGCATTTAAAGCAACCTGCTATGGAGACGGACCGTCCTCTTCATCGTCGCTGTCATTTCGTTCATAAAATCGTTCAGTTACATTACTTTTACGTCCATATGACATAATTTGCCTTACTCTATGGGGAGTTGTTATTTTGTATGGTATGTTGTCTACATCAGGTGACCTTAGAAGATTAGGATGAAATGCATGAGTTTGGACAGTATATTATATGCATATTGTAATGTGTCCATTGGAATTTGTATTAAATGAGCCAACTATTTCTGTGTATAATCAGGTGGTGCCAGTGATGGCCTCCCCCCTCCCAGTCTCCCTCATCCTTGTGGTGGTTCTGCTGTTGGCTGAGTTTCCTGTGTGCCAGACAGGGGACTGCAAAGGTCACAGGCAGGTTCTGAGGGGAACGCCAGGCTATGTCACAGATGGACCAGGAAACTACTCAGTCAATGGGAATTGCGAATGGCTGATAAAAGGTATTATAATGTTGTCTCTTGTCGTTTGGAGGGTTGGTAGTTTTATAGCAGGAGTTGGAGACTAATTGCATTTCCTCATTTCCTTCCGTTAACAGCTCCCAGCAACAGTCACCGCATTGTTTTGAATTTCACCTTCATGGACACCGAGTGTACCTATGATTACCTGTTTGTGTATGATGGAGACTCCTACCAGAGCCCTCTCCTAGCCAGTCTGAGTGGAAACACTCTGCCACAGCCTATTGAGGCCAAATCTGGCAAGGTACTTTTATGAAGACTTAAAAAACAACAACACCAACAAAAAAAAAAACATGAAACTTGACACATTCATAATATGGCAAAGTTCATAATAGTAGTCTCTTCCTTGTTCTAGATGCTGCTGCATCTCTTTAGTGATGCCAACTATAACCTCCTTGGCTTCAACGCAACCTACACCTTCTCTTTGTGCCCTGGAGCATGCGGTGGTCATGGACGGTGTGATTTATCCACATCCAAGTGCCACTGCCATCAGGGTTGGGGAGGAGTAGCTTGTACAACCCCTCTGTGCTCCCAGTCTTGCTCAGCTCATGGCCAGTGTGACAAGGTAAGCAAAGAGGAAGGCCATAAGCCTTGGTTATTTGAGTTGTGGACATTATTGGGACAATAATTTGTGGTCTTAAAAGATTCTCATTCCACATTTTGTCTCAGAGAGGAGAGCGTTGTCTGTGTAACCCAGGCTTTTTGGGTCACAGCTGCCAGCTTGGTCTCCATGACGACAGTGGGGCGGGGCAGTGGTTGCGTGTAAGTGAAGGAAACCCCTACACACCACCTAGGACAGGTTCTGCTGGCGTGTACCTGTCTTCCACTGGAGCCATGTACTTGTTTGGCGGTGAGAGCACCAGACAATTTCCAGCATGTTTCTTTAATATTTATAAAGTTGTAAGTTGAAATACTTATTCTATTTCAAAAGAGGGAAATTTTGGGAGGTTCGATTGAACAGTTCAGTTTGTTTAAGCTGCTGTAAGTGGCATTTATAACTGTTACTTTGTTTTCTAGGATTTGATCTGAACAGAGCCCTTGGTGACTTGATCAAATACAACTTTACCTCCAACCAGTGGGAAAGCAGGTCATACGGTCATTCTCCTGTAAGTTATTGCCTCTTCCTGAGCTTGCGTTTACTGTGTTTTCATCCAGGTAATTACCTTGGTTTCTGCAGTACCTGATTCCATATATGTGATATAAATGAGAAACTCAGTTCCTGTATTGTGGTTAAAGTATGAAAAAGACACCCTGTCACCACTGTAAGATTTCTTCAGAATAATCCTTTTGGATTATAATTGGGGAAATAACACGCACAGGGTTAGGAAAATTATTATCACAGAAGAGCAATGAAAGAAAAAGCAACTTATAAGAATGTCATAAATGTCTGAATTTGGAAGGGCAGAATTTGCATTACTGATTATGTGTGTGTGTGCATTGCAGTAATTTCTTTATTTTACTATTCCTCATTCTCTATTGCACTTTTTGTCTCTTGACAGGTGGCTCGTCACTCCCACACAGCAGTCGAGTGGTTAGGTAACATGGTTATCTTTGGTGGAGAACTAGCTAAGGGCCCCCTGGCCAGTGACGTTTGGATGTACCGGCCACTTAAGGATGACTGGCAACAGCTTGGCTTTTCAAATTCAGGGGGAGCTCCCAAACTGGCCAATCACGCAGCAGCCGTTGTAGACAGTTATCTCTATGTCTTTGGAGGTGGGTTTTGTTATTGTAATGTCACGTTACAGTGTAAGGAATAAATTCTTAAGCAGCTTTTATTCCCCAGGTCGCACAGAAGAGGACATGTTTTCCTCCACTCTATATCGCTTCAGCCTGCGTGGTTCTGGACGATGGGAAACTGTTCAGTCCACTGGTGGGAAGCCCCCAGCTACTGCTGGCCACTCTATGGTGTTCCACAGCCCTTCTAGGACTCTACTGGTCTACGGAGGTCACAGACCTACCACTGCCAGGTACCCACCCCTCTAATACAGAAAATAAATATGTGTAAAAAATTACTGCAGAGGTTTATTTATTGTTTCTATTGTGTAAATGATGAAGGGTAGTTTTGAGCATATGGATTTTTTTGGGGGGGGGGGTGCAAACATTGTATCAATGGGTTTCCCTCTTAAAACAGAATTATCACACACCTTTACATTAGGTCTCAAAACTTGACGAAACTTGTTAAATTAAGCACTAGAGGAAAAATAAAAGTAGCAAAGGAGGACATCATTTAAAAACAGTTCAGTAGGTGGTTATCAATGGAGTGTTCAGAGCAAAATATAATAAAGACAAATTTTAAACAAAAGCATAATGTGATATTGACTGTAAAGATACAATAATTGTCTTTTTTTCCAGGTTCAGTGTGAGAGTGAACAACACTGATGTATTTCACGTGGACAAACGGTTTTGGACATCCTTCCGCTCCCGTTACCCAGCAACAGGTCCCAGAGAGAGAGCCTTCCACTCAGCTACTGTCATTGGAAACTACATGGTGGTTTACGGTGGGCAGAGTGATGATAAATTAGCCAAGGAAGTACATTTTAGTCATTGTGTTCCTTTATCAAATTTCCTCCCTGTTTTTCTTTTAACATCAGGTGGCAACGTACATATTCACTACCAAGAGGAGAAGTGCTATGACGAAGAGATCTTCTTTTACCATTTGGGCTGTCACCAGTGGGTGTCCTCAGGGGAGAGATGGTCACTCAGTGAGTTCCTGTTTTTGTCAATGAATTCGTCTTACTGTCCATACTCACAAACAGAGCCTAAAAGTCTTTCATTTTATCAAAGATGGGGAGACTGTGAAGGGGCGCTACTCACATGTTGCTGCTGTGATGGAGGGACGTGTGCTGCTGGTTGCTGGGGGCTACAGTGGTGTTGCCCGTGGTGACCTGATGGCTTACAAAGTCCCTCTGTTTGTCAGTAGTGATCAAGGTGATAGGGTGAGTGTAAAATGCGGCAGAAAGCCAGACAAACACAGGAAAGAATGGAACATTTGTGAATTAAATTTCTGTGTTTATCTCTGGTACTGTAACAGGATGCTGTCTGTGCTGAGGCCCTGGATGAGAGCATGTGTCTTAAGAACCCAGAGTGCAGCTGGTGTGAAGGTCGCTGTCGAGAGTATCAGCCCACCAATCCGGTAACACTTCCCTTAGAATATGAAGAAATATACTAATAAATCCATTCTCACTTTGTGAGACACACAACCTTTATTTTGTTTTTGTTTTTTTGTTCACAGTGTGGCAGTACTGGTTGCCTTGGCCTGGCACGCTTCCTGTCTGACTGTCAGTCCTGTCTGGTGTTCAGTGGCACTCCAGCCTCTCTTGCTCGTGCTCCTGGTGAATTTGGCTGGTGTGTTCAGAATGAGTCCTGCCTGCCGGTGTCAGGTGAGACCCAGGGACGGAGGAAGGAGGGTAGAAAAAAACAGGCTGGGCCTTTTATATAGAATGAAAAGATGATGGGAGTTGACATGGGAGGGAACTAGAGTCATGTTAGGCGTGTGTCAGAGATGAAACATTGTGACTTGACTACACCTCTGGGAGATTGAACTGGCTACTCAGATCATGATTTGACTTGCCTGTTCAATTGTGTACTTCTGTTGGTGCAGTGAGATCATGTTGTTTTACTCCTTTTTAAACCGCGCCGAACAAGAGTCGCTGATCATGCTCATTTCGGTAAAGTCAGACGTTGAGAAAACTGCCGTATTATGAGGTTTTAAGAGGTCAGATGTGTTCCTTGTGTGCTGACCTCTCCCTCTCGGTCTCACAGAGCGAAGTGCGTGCCGTGTGGACCAGATCTCAGGGGCGTACGGCTGGTGGGGGGAGCGTACCCTTTTCCTAACCTCCCTCCACTCCTGTCGCACCGAGAACTATGTCCCGGGACTGCACCTGCTCACCTTCCAGCATCCCCGCAACGACTCCCAGCCTGACAAGGTACGGAGTCCAAATCTTAAGTGGTAACTGTACTAGCTGTGGTTGTTACTCCTTCCCTCTACTTATCCTTCCTTCCTTCCTTCCTGCATATTAACAATCTTTTGATTCTTTATATTTTATTGTTCATTTCTACTTTGTGCTCCTAACCTTCTTAACCTCTTATTCACTGTTCTTTGTTGTTTTTTTTCCTGTCTGTTTTGCAATGCACTCATAGAGAGGATTCCTTTTCAAAGTAGTTTGTCAAACTTGTGGAGGAGTTTGTAGAGAATAGTGCTTCTGTTGATGTGTTTCCACTTGCATCCATCGTCCACCATCCTCCATCCTCTTCACCCTTTGCTAGGTCTCCATCCTCCGCAGCACTACCATCATCCTTAGCCCCACAACAGAAATGGATGTAGCCCTGCAGTTCAGGGGCTTCATCCACCCACTCTGGGGGGCCCCTCCACCTGCACCCCCTCCCACTGAGACTGTCTCCATGTGGGCTCGAATCCAAAGGCTCCACTTTGAGGCTCGAATGGCAGCAGGACCCAACTCCAGTCGACTAGTGAGAAGAAATGCACATAACGCGCGCGCGCACACACACACACACACACACATATATAAATATGAAATTATTTCTAATACTAATGTCATCTGCCCTTTCTCTTTGTGTGGGAGCAGGAGCTGGTAGGTCGTTGGGCAGCTCAGCAGGAGAAAGAGTTAAAGCTGCTGGCTCGCACAGATGGGAACCGGCTGTTCTCGAACCTGACAAGGGGCAATCATTATCTTGTTCAGGCTGAGGGTTACCTTAACAACTCAGGCTCCGGACAGACCAGTGAAATGGCCCTAATCTGGAACAGAACGCTGCCGGGAGGGAGTGTGAGTAAACCCGTGCTTCTCTACAATAGTAGAAGGCTTGTTTGTGCATTAGCTTAGAAAGAAAGTAATTAAATTTTAAAAAGGAGTGTTCGGCAAAAGCAATAAGTGTGTATAATGTGTGTACATTTTTATTGAATAATCTAGCAATAGTTTGAATCACCAAAATAATTCTGTGTTATTTGTCATACATGGTCATTTTTTATCCTCACAATGAGCCTTCTTTAGTAGTGCAAGAGCCAGGACTGTCTTTACCTCTGAACTTGTTTTCTTTTCAGGAGATCTCCTTCCTGTTCTTAGAGCCCTACCGCTCAGGCTCCTGCTCTGGGTACCCGTCCTGTCTGGCCTGTCTCTCAGACCAGTCTTGTGGCTGGTGCCCGTCATTGTCCCGCTGTCTTCTGCGTGACAGTCCTGACCTTGAGCCCTGCCCCGAGGGCGAGAAGGTTGAAGGAAAAGGAGAAGCTCAGCACCATCTGCTGCTGGCACCTCAACACTGCACTTTGTGTGAAGAATACAGAGACTGCTCTGCTTGCACTCAGGTACATGACAGGAAGTTTTACAATGAAATGGTGAGAAGACATAAACCGATCTCAAGGACTGGCATGGCACCTCCCCAAGTTTTTTTTAAATAATTAGAATTGACTAAATTAACCAATAGAATGCACATGCGTACTTTACCCCAATATCAGTCCTTCCAGAAACATGCAGTTTTTTTTTTGTGTGATTGTTGTGAGCACAAATCCTTGTTTATGTGGCGCGTTTTCTTAAAAATTGATTTGGAATATGTGGTATATTTATGCAATTTTATGCAATGAAATTGCTAGAATTTGCAAAAAAATGCGGGAATTTGTAAAAACTGCCATTTGATGAATAGGAAAAAAGTGATCCCCAAACACTCTGTTCTCACCAGGCTACTACCTTAATGTAAAGAGTCATATCTGTTGCAGCTTTCTGATGATGTCACTTTACAACATTACCAAGGTAACTGGAGGAAAATGGCTGCTCTTGTGTGAGGGAAACGCAACATTTTTCAAGTTTCTGCGAAGATATGTGTGATTTTTTTGCAGCAAAAATGCGGGGATTAGGAAATCATGCAAGCCCCGCATATTTTGTGCATTTTCTGTGGAAATCAGTGATTTAGGTGGCAAAAGTGCAGAGTCTTTGAAAAAATATGGCTCATGCATAAATGTATGGACTTTGGCTGATTATGTGTTGAATAATGTGATCCCATAATTGCATTTTTCTGGAGGGACTGATATGTTCTGTCCTCTTGAGCTTGCTAGCGTTTTTCTTCATAAGTGTCTGCAATGCAGCGTTCTCCAAATGCTCGTCCTCATTGTTAGTCAGTGACCCACTCCAGCTCACTTGTGAAACAATGTCATATCATAATTGACAAAATCCATCAGGCATATTTCAGGATGTATTAAAATGTATTTCTTCCTTAAAAGCTTTCACCAAATATAGCTTATTTCATTACTTTCTTGAACTCAAGTAATAATGTAGATCAGTTAGTTCTCCATTCTGTCAGTATGATGTGCAAGTGCAAGTAGATGCCCCGATGACTGTAACTTTTCTAGTCACGACTATTCCATACAACTCTACTAGCTTGTTTCTCTTCACTTAATTTTTAATTTTTAATTCTTACAGTATAAATAAAATCTCACATATAATATAGAATATTTTCTTAATGCAGGACCCGTATTGCGAGTGGCAAATAAATTCCAGCAAGAAGGGTGACTATCAGTGCAGTCGAAGAGGAAGACTAGAGGGATCTATACGTAATTCAGGGGGCTGTCCAAAAGTCTGTAACCAGTAAGTTGAATATTTTTTCCTTTTTGTTAATTAAAAATTTCAATAGGACTTACAACTCACCTCATTGCATTTAATTCCTCAAAGGAGGAAGACATGTGGCGAGTGCCTCTCTAACTCCAGTCAGTGTGCGTGGTGTGAGTCAGCCCAGGCCTGCTTCTATTTTGCTGCCTACCTCACAAAATACCCCTACGGAGAGTGCAGGGACTGGTACGACAGGTATGGTGAACATTTAAACGTGGTGAGTAAACCTTTGTGCAAAAATAAAATAATTTTAATTTACTTCCTTAACAGCGTTCATTCAGTTCCCCAATGTAAGCAGTGTTCAGCTTTAACCACGTGCGTGGACTGCCTGCGAACATTCCAGTGTGGCTGGTGTGGTGACTACAATAATCCCACCATTGGAAAGTAAGTATTTCAAACATAGATAAATGTGTTTTCAAGCACGCTTTGAGAAAGTAGATGTATTGCAACCCACTACTTTTTCCAAATATAAATATTTTTGTCTGGTCAAAATTGACTGTAGCATTGAAAGTCATAGATTCTAAATAGTTTGTTTTGGTACTTGTTCCACATTCCCTCTCATTTTCTCAGATGTCTGAGGGGAGATTGGGCAGGAATGGATGACCCATCAGTGTATAACTGCAGCGTGGCTGTAGCTGAAGCTCGGGCTGCAAAGTAAGTTTTTTCAGCTGATGACAAAAGCTGTCTGTAATCATATTACTTTTTTTTTTTAAGACGAGTGCTTTTGTTACACCATTTCATACGAGTGAAACTGTGAGTGAAGAGAAGATTGAACCATCAGTGAGATCCATTTGTTATCATTACTCTAGGCAGATGACATAACTTTGACCAATCAATCAGTTTTCCCCTCTGAATGTGTTGATCTTAATGATAAACAGTAATTGATCATTTCTTTAATGAGCCAGAATCGCTTTAGGCTGCAACATCAATTCTTGCCCCACTTTCCCAGCCCTGAGCCCCAGACCTCGGCCCCACCTCGACCACTGGAAATGGAGATGGAGCTGGAGCACCTGGATGATGAAGAGCAAGATGCGATTTGGTCCTACCCTACCTGCCCTGATGTGGAAGAATGCAGGCTGGGTCTCCATAACTGTCACCCCTTCGCCACCTGCATCAACACCCCCACCTCCTATGAGTGCCACTGTGAAAGGGGCTACACAGGGGATGGCACTTTGCACTGCAACCAGACGTAAGAGTGTTAAATTTATAATCTATGCATCTGGATTTCCATAAGAAAGAGCTGAAAACAACGTCCTCCGCCTGTAGGTGCTACAACGAGTGTCGAGAGGGCCAGTGTAGTGGCAGCCCTCGGTTTGAGTGCGAATGCTCCCTGGGCTGGACCTCTGATCCTGCCACTCTGGTTCTGAGTGGTGTTGAATGTGATGTTGACTGTGGCTGCAACTTCCATTCCACCTGCATTACTGCACCAGGCATCTGTGATGAATGCCAGGGTGAGAGCTCAAAGGATCATGTTTCAGTTTTTGACTCCTAATAAACAGGTCAAGATAACAAGCCTCTTTAATCCCACACTGAGGGCTTTATGAATGAGCACTGCTTCAAATGTTCTTTTTTGACATTCTTGCTCTGTTTTCAGACTGGACAACAGGACCCCACTGTGAACACTGCCGTCCAGGTAGCTTTGGTTCTGCCCTGGCTGGTGGTAGTGGCTGTGTGCCATGTGAGTGTAATGGCCATGGTGACCCTCTCCGAGGGTACTGCCACAACCAGACAGGACAGTGCTACTGTGCACATAACACTCAGGGACCACACTGCGAGTCCTGCCTGCCTGGTTACTATGGAGACCCCAGGTAAAGAGATTTTAACATACACAAAAGACACTGTGTAGCTTTTAAACCCATTTAGTCCTGATGCAACCTACTGCAGCATTTTTTTCTCTCCACTACCTTGACTTAAATAAAGGAAGGGAGAATTATTGTGATGTAGTTTAAAGTTGGATATCAGTCTTTTCTATCAGTCTTTTCATAATTGGTCTACAATCTGACGTCCCTCCTCAGGAACAATGGTACATGCTACCGCCAGTGCCAGGGGCGTTCTGTGCTTCTCTCCTCCACCACCTCCGCTGCCATGCCCCTCTCCTCCTCCCTGGGATGGAGAAGTGGAACAGAGGGGAAAGGAGGACTTTCTCACTGCCTATGGGTCTTGTCTGTGACTGGGAACTTGGCACCCTGTCTCCCCAGACAGCTGTGCCCCCCTGTAGCCCTCACTCTACACCCAGACTCCCATACACACTGTAAAGTGAGTACAAGCATGAGCTGATTATACATGTATTGACGTTATTCATTAAGCATCTCCCTTACATCAACTTTGTTTTGCAGAGCTCCTACGTTTATGTGTTTGATGGCCTCCCTCGTTTTCTGAGCAATGGAGTCATTCATTCAGATCACAACCTGATTGGAGCTTTTTGTGGCACCACAAGGACTCAGCCTGTCACAGTTGAGGCTACCTCAGGTACCAATCCATATCGTAGTTCATAAAAACACTAGTAGCAGACTCTGAGTCACAAAGTGTATTACAGCCGCATCGAAAAAAAATTGAGCTGTTGAAGCGTTTTGTTCGCTTACCATACCTTGCTTCCATCAATAATTTAACTAACAGATCATTTAAACTTTTGCCATCCGAGAAGGCATTATGATGCATTGTCAACGGTGAAAACTTGTCATTTAAACTGCTAACATAATCTGGTTGTGTTATTACTGATCCGTAAATGTCAGGTAAACTTCAAGACTGTGAAGTCATTGTGTCTCTTATTTAGTGTTGTATTTTCTCTTCTACCACCAGGTGTGATCTCAGTCTACTTTGAAGCCAACGTGTCCTCAAACAAACCTCAAGGCTTCAATGCATCTTTCTGGGTGCGGCAGTGTCACCAGAGCTCTGACGAGGGTGATGAGGGAACACCTGTGTGCCCAGGTGGGGCCCAGTGCCAGGGAGGGCTTTGCCAGTGCCCCCAGGGATATGGAGGACCTCACTGTGACCGACCTATGTGTCCTCAGGACTGTGGAGTAACAGAGGGGAGAGGAGCATGTAATATAGTAAGCAGAGTACAAATAGTTAAATCTTCCAAGTTGTTCTTTGGTAGAGATTTCTTGGACTTTTTAAACATTTGTGGATGAAAGGAGCATGGATATTAAATGAAACTTTTCAGTTTCAGTGTGCTAATAACAATAGATTTTCTGTAGCTTTATAATGTTTTCCATTCAATGTTTTGTCCAATATGATCCTCGGCTATAAAAAGACATTGATCCGTGGAATAATTTGTCTGATTGATGACATTGATAATTCATGTCACACATCCTGACACTAAACCAATTATTCAGGTAATTAAGACTAAGAAACAAATGTTTATAGACTGATGGTCAACATATTTATGTTTTCAGTCGCTGGGCGTGTGTGTGTGCTCAGACAGCTGGGCTGGCTCAGACTGTTCTGTTCCTCGGGACGCCAACAGCCTTGTCTGGGAAACACTGCTGGACACCCAGTTGACAATGGTAGGTGATGAATGTAGTTACACAAACACCTTTAAAATCATTAACAAGCACAATTTATCAATTATGACCCCAGCATATATTTACTCACATATTTTCTTCACAGAACCAGGCTCACAGGTTTCTCCATCGGATGGGCCACTCTCTGGTGTCTGGGCCTCAGGGCAACCTCTGGATGTATGGAGGACTTTCTCTATCAGAGGGTATTCTGGGAAATATCTACAGGTAGGTATGCATAATAAGAGATTGTAGAGGTGTGCGTCCAGTTTTTCATGTGAGGGAACAAATTCATTGCATGTTCATCCATTTTGGGTCAGATATTCTGTGTTAGAGCGCCGTTGGACTCAAATGTTGACGAGCTCAGTTGATGAAGGTTCCACACCCAGCCCTCGCTATCACCACGCCTCTGCACTGCTTACCACTCATGAGTCTGGGAACAATGGAGCCAGTCACAACTTCATGCTAGTGGTTGGCGGAGTCACTGAAAACTCTGTTGCCATGGACACCTGGAGTCTCAACCTCAGCAGTTTAGTCTGGAGAGAGCACAAGGTTAAAATAGATTTATTCTGGAAATACTCGATATCCAGATATATCTGCATATTCTTACATGTGTCTCAAACCTATTTAATTGCTCCCTACTTCTCACAGAGCATAGTGCTTCCCCCAGTGGCAGGCCATACTCTGACTGTACGTCGAGACACGTCTGTGCTATTAATAGGAGGTTACTCTCCTGAGAACGGCTTCAACCACCACCTGCTGGAGTTCAGCCCTCATACTGGAAACTGGACCATTGCCCCACACACTGGAACACCACCTACAGGTTTTTGAGTCCTCAAATTTATGCTTCACAATTGATTCATAGTTTTCATACTCTGCAGCAGAGAGAGCTGTGGTCAGATTCATTGTGTTTTTGGGAAGCCTGTATTCTTCCCAGGAACATAATATCTCAGTACCATACTTGACACAAATTTGTGTTCAATTTCACTGTGGTAGTTCAATGCTTCACAAAACCACTCACTCCTGGCCATTATTAAATGCCTTGTCAGTAACACATTGTAAGTTCCATTTCACTAAAAAAAGCTGAAAATAATGTTGTAAATTCCTGCAGTACACACAGTTTATTATGATTACTGTTAGTGTTAGAACACAGACAAAGTCGGTATTACATTTTAAAAATGTAAAAAGCAGAAAACGTGTTGGATAGCTGCTGTGTCAATGCTCCTCTCAGCATTTTCCATATCCCGTGTGTTGTAAATGTAGGTTTATACGGCCACTCAGCAGTCTACCACGAGCAGACAGATGCCATTTATGTTTTTGGAGGCTACCGTTTTCATGTGGAGACGGTGGAGCCTTCAGGAGAACTCTACAGTCTGTACTACCCAAACCTCACCTGGTCTCTTCTGGTCCCCTCACAGGGTAATAAGGTAAGATATTGAACTCATGTAGTCTCTGTCAGTAAAAAGACCAGAAAATAATTCATAGGCAACTCATCTATTGCTGCTGTATCATCTCTTCTCTTTTAGCCCCTCTCCCGTTTCTTCCATGCTGCAGCCTTGATTAAAGACACTATGGTTGTTGTTGGAGGCAGAACAGAGACAGAAGATTACAGTAACACTGTCTCCCTGTACCAGATTAACTGCAACACCTGGATACAGCCAGGTAGCTGTCTTAACGTCTTTCTGCTGCTTCATTTAAGGCAAAATTTTAACTTATGACTTAACCATTATACATTTCTTTCTTTCAGTGTCTGCCACAGGTGATCCAGTCAATCGCTCAGTGTCTCTGGCCATGACTAGCTGGGATGGCCGTCTTTTCCTTTCAGGAGGTTTCAATGGTGTCACCTTGGGACGGTTGCTAACCCTGACGGTGCCCTCTGACCCCTGTTCTCTGATGGCCACTCCAGAGGCCTGCAACATCACCACTGGAAGCTGCATTTGGTGCAGGGGAACCTGTGCATCCTCTGACACTGCTGAAAGGTGATATATATTCAAGTCAAAGCAGCTCTGTAAATGAGAATGATAACTCTTTTTATGGTTCTCATGTACAGCTACTCAAGAACTAAATTGTGCCCTTCTCTCAATTCTGTCCCACGCTCACCATCAGAATGGGCTGTTTCACTGGCCAGTCTCCCTGTTCCCCTACACCCCGTCAGCCAGATCAGTGCCGCAGACTTAAGACCTGTAGTGAATGCCTCGCCCGACATCCCAAGACATTCTCTAGTCCTTCAGAGGTAACATAACGCTCCCAACTCAACTCAATCACTAGCTCCAATAAAATGGCTTTGTTAGTGTTAACTAAAAATGGGTCTTGATTTTTTTTTTTTTTTAGGCTGCTTTGCAGTGTAAGTGGTGCACAAACTGTCCAGAAGGAGCCTGTATCAGCAGCTCTGTTAGCTGTACATCTGAACATGACTGTCGGATTAACCAGCGAGAGATCTTCCTCTCAAGCAACTGCACGGAAACCAGCTGTGAGGCCTCTGACTGCCCCAAGTGTACAGCCTCTGGAAAGTGCATGTGGACACGCCAGTTCAAACGCACAGGTGCTGAATTTACTGCAGTCCTTTTTCCATATTTTATTTTAATAAAAATCTTTTGAGAGTACATTTGAATATTACATTTGACTGCTATGACAATATATCAGGCAGACTTAAAGGTTTCATTTTCAGTTTTTGCAACCTGTGAGTGTTTTTTTTTTTTACTATTCCAGTAGACCAAATAATAGAATGTTTTAATTTTTCCAGGCGAAACAAGGCGCATCCTAAGTGTGAATCCCACCTACGACTGGACCTGTTTCAGTTATGCCCTGCTCAACGTCTCACCAATGCAAGTGGAGTCATCTCCCCCTCTGCCGTGTCCTCCTCCCTGCCACACCCTCCATAACTGCAGCCTCTGCCTGGGGTCCAGGGGCTCTGATGGGGGCTGGCAGCATTGCGTGTGGAGCATGGCTCTGCAGAAGGTGGGACACCCTGCTAGTGGTTCACATTATTTGTGTTGTTATAATAAACAAATGGTCATGTACGACTAACTTATCTTCCCTTTTGCAGTGCATGAGTCCATCTTTTGTACCACTACGATGTGAAGCTGGTCAGTGTGGTCGTCTTCTTTCTGGGGGGGATTCCTGCTCTCCCCAGTGTGCCCAGCTCACCCAGTGCTCCCAGTGCATTGCCAGGCCTCAGTGTGGCTGGTGTGCTTTATGGAGTGGCAATGGGGCAGGACGGTGCCTGCAGGGAGGGATTGATGGTGAGAAATATCTTGTGTTTTTCTGCACATAGGGAGCTGAGAGTGTCAGAGTGAACTAATGTCCCATTGTTTTAACTTGTTTTGGTCACCTCCCTCCTCTCCCAGGTGTGAGTGAGGGCGTTTGCCACCTGAGGAACAGCAGCTGGTCTTTCCTCCACTGCCCAGAGGAGGACGAGTGTGCGAATGGCCATCACCACTGCAACAGCACCCAGGACTGCCATGACCTACCACAGGGATACCACTGCACTTGCAAACAGGGTTATATACTCAGCAGGTGAGATCACTGGCTACCTGTTAAAAACACTATGTGACTGCATTGGTCAATATTTGACCAAGCATTTGATACTGTCTATTGTGACAATTACTGCAGATGTTTCACTTGGTTTCTTTTGTGTTTTCCCACAGTGTCTCTGGTCAGTGTGAGCCAGTGTGTGCACAGGGCTGTGTCAACGGGACGTGTGTCTCTCCAGGAGTTTGCCAGTGTCACTTTGGCTTCGTGGGGGACAACTGCTCATCTCAGTGCAGCTGCAACAAACACAGCAACTGTGCAAGTGTTACAAAGCCAGACGTTTGCCTCGAATGCCACAACAACACCATTGTAAGTACTGATAGAAAAAAAAACAACCTTTAAAAACCTGAAAAAGACTCTTTTCTCATCCACTGGTGTGTAATGATTTCTCTTCTAAATCTAGGGCAAGCATTGTGAGAAGTGTAAGCCTCTGTTTGTGGGCTCTGCGAAGGGAGGTGGCACCTGTCGTCCATGTCGCGAGTTTTGCAGGGGAAACAGTGCTGTGTGTCTGTCCCGGGATGAACATAAGAAAGCTCTAGAGAACCCACGGTTCTTGCCCCTGGACCCCAACAACGTAAGTGACTGCCCTCCTTGAGTTTATGTAAAGTGACACCATCAAGGTAGTTTTATTTTTCTCTCTCTCTTTTCAGATTCTTAACTTGGTGTCAGAGGGTCCCACAGAAGAGAATGCGGTGTGTGTGAACTGCCAAAACAACAGTGTGGGTGACAAGTGTGAGAGCTGCCTCAGTGGCTACTTCCTTCTGCAGGGGAAGTGCGAAAAGTGAGTAATTTTCAGTATCTGATATCAAAGGTTCCTGTTTTTATGTATTCAAAAGTTAATTTTCTTTTTATATATATATATGTATATTGTATATATATATTTTATTTATTTATTTATGTGTCAATTTGTAATCTTTTATCATTGTAAATCACAAACATGCTCATTTGCCTGTAATTTATTCTGTAGACAATTTTTGAATCTATATTTTGCATCACAGTGTGATTATTAAAAAATGCCGCAGTGAAACTAAAGTTATAGACAGAGACAAATCCCTTCTTATGTCAGAGTGATTGTTTCTAAATAAAATTACATCAGTATAATTTGTATATACTACTAATAGTATTTTGATTTCAGGTGTCAGTGTAATGGTCATGCAGACACATGCAATGAGCATGATGGCACAGGTTGCCCATGTCAAAACAACACAGAGACCTCCTCCTGTCTCAGTAATCCTCAGAATGACCGGAAAGACTGCTACAGGCAGCAGGTACGAACACGCTTGGAGCAATTTAATGTGTGTCTGCGTCAATAAAAGCAGTATTTGAAAAAGAAAAAGTTTCAAAGTGGGCAATAGTACATAAAGTAGAGATGTAAGAACGTTTACAGTCTCTTTTGTTAATGTTGTTTTTTTCTGTCTCAGTGTGCCAAGTGCAAAGACTCCTTCAATGGCACTCCAGTGAATGGGCGCCAGTGCTACCGGCAGTTTAACGTGGATACAGAGTGCTGCTTTGATCCTACGTCCCAGACCAACTGCTTCCATGATCCCACCATTCGCAACCTCCCTAGGGGGCGCACTGTGTTCTTCGCTGCCCAGCCAAAATTCACTAATGTGGACATTCGGGTAACAATTGACGTTACCTTTGGTGAGGTTGAAGTGTACGTGTCCAACTCTCATGACACCTTCATCGTGGATGTAGACCGGCACACAGGGATTCATTCCATCAAGATCGAGGAGGAATCGGCGACTCGGGGAACAACAACTGGGGTAGACAAGGATTCACCTCCTTCCCCTATAAAGGTGTTTGCCAACGGCTCCTCCAATCTGGGAAGTCCGGTTCTTTCCCATAACCCATTGCAGCTTCAAGCAAAATCTCCAGGAGCAGAGAGAGAGATTAGGGAGGAGCGCGCTGAAGGACTCATCACCTACATCACTGTGTGGAAACCACAGACAGTGCTGATTGTCCGCAGTGTACGGGATCGTGTAGTCATCACTTTCCCTCATGAGGTGCACTCGCTGAAATCCAGCCGCTTCTACATTGCCCTTAGAGGTGTGGGAATAGGGGACGGACAGGGGGAGTCCCAGGGCCTGCTTTTTTTGCGACAGGACCAAGCCCACATTGATCTTTTTGTTTTCTTTTCTGTTTTTTTCTCGTGCTTTTTCCTCTTCTTGTCCGTCTGCGTCCTTTTGTGGAAGGTTAAGCAGTTCCTTGATTTCCGTCGGGAGCAGCGTCGCCACATCCAAGAGATGACTAAGATGGCATCTCGGCCCTTTGCCAAACTTACCATATACTTGGAGCCAGAGGAGCCTCAGCTCATCTACTTGCCTTCTTCTGGTGGAGGGGTGGGGGGCAGCACTGTATCACTTGCCCATCCCCGCACAGGCAAGTTAGGAGGTGTGATGGTGGGCCAGAGGGGGAGGCCAGGAGCTGTCTCCTACAAACATGACCTAGGCTCTGGGCCCACAGCCCATCACCACCATCACCTCACCCTGAGTGGGGGCAACAGCGGCCAGCACCTGCCACTGCACTACCTGAACACCCACCACTATGCCAGCACCACTGCTGGTACCCCAGCCTCACATCAACACCACCCATCAACTTACAGTGGCTACCAGCACTTTTGCCGCTCTGACCCCTTCCTGTCTCAGCTCATGGGCTTCTCCTACTCCTCCTTTAAGGTAGGGCCCATCACCCTGGAGCCCACGGATGATGGCATGGCCGGGGTGGCCACTGTCCTCTTCCAGCTGCCTGGGGGTGTCTTGGCTCCAAATCGTGCCTGTTTGGGCTCTGCACTGGTTACTCTGCGTCAGAACCTGCAAGAATACTGTGGCCATGGCAACGGAGGGGGGCACCCAGGGGCAGGTGTGGGGCGCAAGGGGCTGCTGGGGCATCAGCACCTTACTACTATGGCTATGTAGGGAAATGACTAAAATATCTAAATAAAAGAAGAAGAGAATGAAAGTAGATTGGATAAATCTGTAAAGTATTTGTTAAAAAAAAAGTAAATTCTTGTGAAAGAAACATAGCAGCGAGGCAAAGTCCAAAAAAGAGAGTTATGTTAGTCACCTGTGGTGAGCAAGAGTTGTACATACACTGTATAATGCATTAAGTGTCTTTATTGTATTATGTATTGCTAAACTGTATTTCAGAGCTTCACATGACCAAGCCAGCTGTCTTTAGAATGCACTACAACTGCGATACGTATCAACAAAACAATGTTGCATCCTGTCTGTGATCACTGAAGAGGTATGAGCACACAACACAACAGTCAGTCTCATACAAAGACTGAAGCTGGACTGTTGTTAAAATTCTTGTCATTGACCAACAGAGATGTTAGGAAAGACATCCGTTTCACTCTGGAACCAACATGTGCTTTATACCCAAAAGAAGTGACAATCAAATCTGACATTGAGAACAAGAGACTTTACAGTGTAATGTGCAAGATGCTGATTGTCAGTGCAGGAAAAAAAAAAGTCAAAGTTGCTTGTGAGATGGTTTTTATATCGTAGTCAACACGAGTGATCTATAATTGTAACTCAGTATATGGCAGGCTTCTAAGATGTTACACAGACGCAAATCGTTGAGTATATTTTTGCATATTCATCCACCTGCTCTGTTACATTGTGTTTTTTTCTGCTCATCTGCCTTCTCCTCTTGCCTTGTCTGTGAGTCAGCCGGCTCACACTTAAAACTTGTGTTAATGGAAATGGAAATGTGCGACGACGTTCCTGGAGCACGTAAAGACAACAATATATGTAACATTTTGTTTCATATATTTTTTTCTTGTTTAAAAAAGATATGAAGGATGTTTCCAATAGCTTTCAGTTGTCTAAACAATAATAAATTAAAATATTGACAGAGTTCGTCCATTGAAATGAAGACAGAGGCATCTTCATTTCTGTCGTGAAATGTATGTTTGGCTAGTTTTGCTGGACTGCTTTTTTTTCAGGCAACTTGTCTGCATATGTGATTGTATTAGCCAATCATAGATGCAATTTGATTAAAAAAACAGCAACAATGGGACATGGTTAAAACATGTTTGGAAAGTGTTACTACATGAGAAGTACAGTGAAAATGGAAAGAGTTATCGTAGAGCGTTCTCCTGGTGAGAGATTGTGACAGCATTATTAAATGCAGTGAGACTGAAATACATGTTCTCGGGTTGGGGGTGAAGTTAGTATTATTTTTGTTTTCCTTTTTGCACTGCACAGAGACGATGAGCCCCATTTTTCATGTGAATACTAAAGAGGCGGTGTCGTCCTACCTTAGTCGAAGGATGACACACTGAGGAACTCAGAATGGTGCTACCGGATTTATATCAAAGCAAGTTTTGTCATGAACTCACAGTATATTTAAGTGAACTAAAATTCAATTAAATACTGTCACTATTTATAACAGCCACCCACGAATAAGCATTCATATTTTTTTGTTAATGTATCATTGTGTATGTTTTTTTAACATACTTTTTTTTGTATATAACTTTCGTTGTGTTTGTTTTTGTTTGTTTTCAAAGAAGGGAACAGTGTTGTACAGAAGGTATCTGTCCTGAGTCAGATGAAATAAAGTCTGTGGAATATAATTGTGGTGTATAATTTCTGGTTGATGTGAAAAAAGGCTGCTAAAATATGTAACTGCTATAGTAAATACATGGCCAAAACTACATGGAAGCAGGCGATCCGATGCTTTTTATTTGAACACTGACATTTAGACCTGAAAATTGGCTGTAAACTGTGTGTCAAACTTATTAGTAGCTAACAGCATTTTTTCCAAAAAAAAAAAAATTCTGCAGTTTTCAAACTATTAAATAAATACAATGTGATCAAAACAACTTTCATATGATTCCTTTATTATGTCCCTCAAACAAAAGAAGTTTTCCAGGTTAAGCGAAAACTGAATGCGACATTAACCAAATAATGGAATTAAATTGAATCTACTGTTAAATTGGTTAGCTTGGTTGCTGCTACCATTTTTAAATAATTTACTATCCAAATTTAAAAACCAGAATGTTTTAAATGTAGCTACTACAACCTATTACAATTGTATGAGAGACAAAAAACTGAAGTGTAATTATTTGAACTTTACTTAAATGCATTACAATTAGGCAGTAGGCTCTACAAGAGAACACTATTTGTTGTGACTTTAATGGCTTTTGGGGGCTTTAAATCTGACGTCACTAAGGTGAGCTGGTTGGTCAGAACCGACGGAAGTACGCCGCTCTTCCACTGTTTCTCCTACTGCTGGCTAATGCTAATGTAGCTGGTCATTAAATGCTACCGTTCACGTTTAAAGCCGCTTTGACTGAATAGCGTCACCTACCAAGGTATGTGTTGTTTTTATAGCACACAAAAACGGCGTAACTGACACCGGTTAGCAGGTTAGATAATAACAGCGATAGGAGCGTGCTAGGATACTGTAGCTTAGCTGTGATGCTAGTGTTAGCTAAGAGCAAATCTTTACTCTGCGTCTTTTCGTGCTTAAATTATGAATATTTCAGACATTTTTCTGTGTGCAGCTAAACTGTGTTTGTCACCGTTGCAGTTTTATTCCATACATACCTCCTTCCTGATCCACCGCTCACCCAGGAGATCCTACCCGGTGGCGAAATGAAGATGAAGCCTTCCAAGAAGAAACCTTCGCAAAATAAAATAAAGAGAGGCGAGAAACAGCATCACCTAGTCACTGTTAAAACTGAAGAAGAATTACAGCTAGATGGGGAAGTCGAGGAGGACAGCAAAGAAGGTTGCATCAACGGTGATGTTCTAAAAATCCGGATCAAAGAGGAACCACATTCACAGGAGATCGGTGAGGATCCCTGTGGAGACACGTCCACCTGTTTAGACACCAAACCCGACAATGTGACATCCAGGCCGGATGATCAACAGGGACATTTAAAGAGGGAGGCTGATTCAGATCATCAGCCAGGATATGAATTCACTACAGAACATGAGGCGACTATCAAAGAGGAGTCAGATTCTTGGATTAAAGAGGAGAGAGATGGTGGAGAGGATCCTCAGGACGATGCTGGCAAGAACCAGGAAGGTGATGGAGAGGAGGAGGAGGTGGAGGATGAAGAAGAGGAGGAGGAGGCCAGTACAGGTAGGAGTTTTTAGTTCATGATTTTATGGAATGAATTGTGCTCATTTGGAGATATTTCAACATTGTACTTCCTGTATTAAACAACCTTCATGCTGATATGTGTAAGGTGTGTAGCCTCATTGGCCCCACCTCACTGATTTATACAAACTACTCAAATAAATGGCTTCAGAATGTTACAATACACTGACTGTCTAGATTTTTTTTACTCTTGTATTAAAAAGTGCTGTTTAGTTTACTGCAGCAATTCTAAACATGCCAGCAAGGGGCGGCGTGGCTCAGAGGTAGAGTGGCCTTCTCGTAACCAAAGGATCACTGGTTTGATCCTCACTTCCCCGGGTGATCCTTGAGCAAGATACTGAACCCATAATTGCCTCTGATGGCCCAAGGACAGACTGGTGACTTATCCAGGGTGAACCCCGCCTCTCACCCAATGTAAGCTGGAATCGGCTCTAGCGACTCTTAACGGTTAATCTGTCTAGAAAATGGATGGATGGATGATAATTAGGGAAAAAGTCCTGGTGTGGAATTCAGTATCTATATTGTCAGATGCATATTGGATTAGAACTGAAAAAATGTGGTTTGGTGCATGTCCACCAGTTTATTGTCCCAGTATGATATGATCAGTAGGTGAACACAATACCAGGGCCCTGGGTCGAGCTCACCATAATGGCATGCTGTCATTATTAATATCTTTAAATTCACCTGTGCTTCTGGGAGTTTGACAGTCATGTCTGCTATGGAAAAAGTAATAGTTTTAACTTAGAGGTCAACAGCCAACAAATCTGAGCTTTCACCCAGAGTGCTGACGTGACACACACCTTGTCCTATCTAAAAGGCCCTGCAGAGTTGGTGTCATACCCTTAGAGTCGCAAAGTGTAAGTTATTCTGTTTTGTAATTGGCTGCTTTCTGTGTGTGTTTCCTATGTAGGCTCGTCGTCTGATTTTTATCCATGTCCTCACTGTACTGTTTCCTTCACTGACGTGGACTTCTTGGAGAAGCATGTCAAGTGGGTCCATCAGAAACAGTATCTTGCTAAGCTGAAAAAATGCTTGTCAAGCCACACAGTGAACCTCATTCCCCAGCACACCTGCGCCGTCTGCAGTAGAACCTTTACCTCGAAAGTATACCTTAGGGTTCATATACAAGAAGCCCACCCTGCAGCCCCTCCCCGCAGGCTCCACCCCTGCCCAACCTGTGCACGCAGCTTCCAGTACTTGAAGAATCTGAAGAATCACTGTCAGCGCTGGCACAGCATGTCTGTGGTCATCAGAGGTGGGCATCTCAGCTGCACAAACTGTGGAAAGAGTTTCAAAGCTACTTGGGGTCAAGGGCCTCATTTGTGTCATAAACAGGATAACACAGAATGTGAAGATAAACCAATCTGTCTGGACATCGGTGTGCAGTGTCCAGAATGTGGTAAAAAAGTGCGCACACCTCAAAGCCTGGAGGATCACATGCGCACTCACACAGGTGATCGGCCTTTTGTCTGCAAGGATTGTGGCAGGAGGTTCGTGGAGCGCAGTGGCTGGCGGCAACACATGAAAATACACACGGGGGAGAAGCCGTACAAATGTCAGGTGTGTGGAAAGGCCTTTCTGAGGGCACACCACCTCAAGTGCCACTTGACCACACACTCAGGAAAGAAAGAATATTCTTGTTCTGAATGTGGAAAGGAGTTTGGATTAAAGTCAAGTTTGGATCTCCACCTGAGGACACATTCCAGTGAGAAACCCTTCCACTGCAATGTCTGTGGGAAGAACTTTAACACCCGCAGAAACCTGAGGGTTCACAGCAAACTCCACACCAACGAGAAAGCCCACCAGTGTGGTGACTGTGGGTTGAAGATCGGAGATCTGGGGGCATTGAAAATACACTTGAGGACGCACACAGGCGAGAGGCCTTACCACTGCACAGTCTGTGGCAACAAGTTCATCCGCCTTGCACATCTCCGAAACCACCAACGCACACACACTGGGGAGAGACCCTACAAGTGCACCGAATGCGACAAGAGTTTCACCCAGTCTGGTGACCTAGTTAAGCATAAGAGGACACATTCTGGTGAAAAACCCTTTGAATGCCCAGACTGCCACCGCTGTTACACCTCCTCTGGCGATCTGGGCAAACACAGACGAAGTCACACTAACCTACGTCCCTACATGTGTCAAGAATGTGGAAAGAGCTTTCGTCTGTCAGGCCATTTGAAAACACACATGTTAACTCACACAGGGGAGAAGCCATATTCATGCCCCAACTGCCTTCGCAGGTTTGCTCGTTCTCATCACCTTTCCGGCCATGTGGCTAAATGCCGTTGAGCCTTCTTAAGAGGATTCTAAGTAAGCTAGCGCTGTGTTCGGTTCGTCCACTCACTCACTACAGTGTTTGCTACACTTGAGACTTAAGAGGGGAAAGGCCAAAGAGCTTTTGACACATTACAGATACTATTTACATTCTATATATTCCTTGATTATTGTCTTTTTTATATTGTTCAATTAAACATATGTGGAATAAATATGCATAATTGAAACATCTCACAGTACTAAAATACATCAATTTAAACTATATGCTCTTATGTATCAGCTTTCGTGTTATTTGTGGGAAAAAAAGCTTGTTTTTTTTCCGCATTGCAACGTAAAGTGTTGCCTGGGAAACCACAGATGGGGATCGGCTTTAAGTGGATTTTAGGGCTCAGTTCAAACTGAAAAAAATAAATAAATTAAAAACACATCAATCCTTAGTTTTAGGTGATTAGTAAGTAAAGTTGAATTAAATAGCACCTTTTACAGGAAATGATCATTAATTACATAAATATAAACTGCTTCCCGCAAGTGACAAAAATACATTATGAAAGAATAGTGAAAATAGGACTATTCACCAGGCTCTCTCAAAAGTTAGAAAATATTCATCAGGCAAGGGTGGCACCTAACCTGTTGCATTAGTTAGATAACTTCATTCAACAGAGACAAGATGCTCATCTTAACAGCACCTCTACAACGCTACACATGATTCTTGAAGATATTTTGTTCACTACATTATGGTGTATGTTGCACTGATTTGTTTATTTTAATGCACTATACAGCAGCTAAAAATGAAGGTGGATTAAAGGTAAACACTACAACATGGCTGATTCACTTTATAGTGACTACATAGTGGGTGAGTGGACGTTGTGAACAAGCATTTGCGTGATCTGTGCATAACCACACACAAGGCTAATGTTCCGCTGGCTACATGAACACTATTCATATTACTGATGATGTGGAAAGTATAGTTAAACATCACTATCACCAGAGGTAACAAGAATGAAGCTAACAATCATGTGACTCACAGTTCTCCTCTAAACCCGTACCACAAACACTACCAGTCTAATTTTCTGAACTTCCCTCTGTTGGGATATTTCTTGTTGAAAGGTTGGAACTTTCCCAGTTGATCATTAAAAAACTGAGATAATCCAACTTTAAAGTTGTGAAGGAGCCTCTTTCAGTCGACTTGATTTGTAAAGGGACCGGATATGCTTTTCCTTCTTTTCTGTTATACGTTGGTCAGTTTCAAATGGTGAGATAATCTTATGTAATTCCATTTTAGTTTTCTGTTTGGTTTCCTCTATGGTTGGGTCAGTACTCATCACCGTGGTAACCAGTAAAATACAGGAAAAAGATGTCATTGCTGGCCGAATCTGTTTATCCCAAACTGTGGGTATGATTGAAACTATCCTAGTGAAGGAATAACACAATTTATTGGAGCAGAACATTAAAAAAACAACAATACATATAGGTGTTGTTTTTCTAAGATAATCATAGCATTGCAACTTTGATAGACTAGCATGGCCCCTTTGGTTTGCATCATTGATTTGTTTTTGTTTTTTTGGTATTGGCCAGAGCTTGGTTCCCATAAAGCAACGTTGGCCCTTCAACAACTTAGACAACAGTGTGTCCGGCTGATTTTCAGCACTTCTATACAGGGTTGTCTGCTCCAGGCAAGAGACACTGCCCCAGAGAAGGCAAACAAAATGTGAAAACGTGGAATGGTTGAACCCAATGTGTTCTGTTTAAGCCTAAACAAGCAATTTTTGTCTTGTTTTTTTTAGACAACCTTTGTTATTTGTATTCAGAAGCAAGCAAATAATGATGCCACCTTACACAGACAAGAAATAAAAGAGGACGAGCTGAGAGGATCCATTCAGGAGGATTATTTTATTTTAATCCCGACACAAGTGGCATACCAGAATAAATATATAGAGCTCAAAATGATCGTAATGGTTCCCCTACAATGGATGTGTCTGTCATATCTAAAAACTGTAAATAATTATCTCTTGAAACTGTAACACTTTAGACTCCGATGACTGTTCTGTACTCATGACTCATTCTTGTTATTGCATGGAACTTTTAACACATTATTCTAGGCCAGTATGATTTGTTTTGTAAAAGCCAGGAATAGATTGGTTTTACGAAACTTTATTTATAATGAAGTAATGGGAACGTGGTGGAGTTCAGTTGGACCTGCTCCTGCTTTGGTGCAGCTCAACCAATCAATGCTGTACTATTTGTAAAAAAATGTAATAAATTATATGAGAAATGCATGAAAACTATTTGATGCTATTCTGTGTGCTACTTTTATCAACTGATGTCCTCTGTCTATTTGAGCCGAGGTTGCCACATTCTCATTGGGACACCAGCTGAGGCTATTATGAGGATTATTCCAGCTCAGAACCTGCAAATGTCAAAAAACCCACAGAGAAAATAACATCTAAAAGTACTGACAGCATGAATGGACTTTATCCATTGTACATATTGTGGACATACATATACATACACACACATACGTATATGGCTTATGATAAATTATACATATTAATTGTTAACAAGCCCTCGCTGCTCACTGGGAATCACTTGTGTCAAATATCTTAAACCTTACATATTACATGGATACTATCTTTGTACAATTTTTTTGTTTTGAGTGTTGTTGTTTTTCCGAGGGGGGCGCCTTCATCCCCGGATGCTCGTCGACGCCTGTCTCGGTGCGTACCGATTGGCCGGACGAGCCGTTATGTGGGCGTGAAGTTCCGCCCGCGCGGGCTACCTTACCTGTACATTTAAATTTGTTTGTGCGAGAAGTCACTCCTCTCCGGTGGTGATACCAGGGACCGCCTTCGTTTTAACGAGTGCTTTCTCCAGGGCCCACTTAAAAGCGGCGAGCCTAGAGCTGTAACTATCAGTGACTACCTGAAACGGAGCTACAACCTTCGTTTCGTGTAATTATTAGCCGCGAAACTAGCGCGCGATGGCCGTTAGCCAAATTGCTAATGTCTTTAGCCATTTAAAATCAGTGTAACTGATAATTGAACGTACCTTGCCCCATTAGCTAGGTATGACAAATCTTCCTTTAATGTGTAGTTGTATTACTGCTTGTTTAATGACTGTTGTAGACATTAATTCTTTAAGTCGTTTGACCTTGTCTGTTAGGTCATGTTTTGGGCTTTTGAGGAGTTTCAACCTGTAAGGATCCGGACTGAGCTCACAGTGACACTACAGATGTTGTCTGTCCAACGGCGGAATGTCGAAGCAACCGTGGAGTTCCATTCACAGACAAACTGCAGCTGCATTGAGGACTGTTTCCCGCTGTAAGACAGTAAACACACACACACACACACGACACGTTCTTACTCATACATTGGCACCAACGGTGTTTTTACACTGAAGCAGAAAATACTTAGATGCTGATAGTTGATTGACATCTGTGGTACCTGGGTAGGGAACACAAACAAACAAAAAGGCCTGACCATGAGCGTAGATAAGTGATAAGTGAACTGAATATTTTAAACTGCAATATATACACCAGTACGTTTTTAAAACTCGTCCTTCAGTTGAACGTTTGTTTTTCCTCTTACTTTGAAAGACTAGCTGTGGTCGCAACAAAATAAATGTAAATGGTCCTCTGCTGCCATCCTCAGGAATGTTACTGTAATAGCAGCCGTATCTCAGTCAACAAGTCCAAATTAACAGACTTTACAGACTGTGTGTTGTTAAAAAAACATCTGCACATGCCAAGGAGAAAAACGTTTTTCCATTGTTCCATCATCTTAGAGATATCATACCTGAATTGCTTTCAGATTATTCCAGTGTCGTGTCAATCTGTTATGATTTTAATTTTTCATTCAAATAAAAACAAGTAAGAGGATGAAGAAGAAGCCTTTATTGCACAGAGATGCAAGAGAATGTGTCCTCTCCATTTAAGCTAGCCTTTATGGTTCCGTGAGTGGTGAGTTACACTGATGGCTTAATATATGTCAATATACTTGATGAGTGACAGATCAATAGGATGGAGTGAATTGTCATCATTTTGAATTGAGATAACAATTTTTTTTAATGATCGGCTATTCAGCCCTAATGTCTGGTATCATTTCCAGGATGTGCACCCTGAAACAGTAGTTAGACAAGGGTCCCATAGAGTTCTGTGTTTTCCCCATGTGAACCTGTGCTGTCACTGTGCAGTCAGTGTTGCAGTAATTTTATAGGTTTAGTATCTGCAGACTTAGATTCAGCTGTTCTCAACATTTGATGGTGTCAGACATGGGATGGCCTACCTAGAGTCTAGCATGCGGGACCCCCTTGGTAGGATGGTTTGTGAAAGAGGTATTGAGTATTAGTGTTTCCTCTAGAGAATATGGTGAGTAGGCATAAGGGATATGCCTCCTAGAGGCCAGTGGAGTGTGACTGTTAGGGAGTTTTACTGCTGCAAACATAAATCTCTGAAACACGCCTGTATATCCGCTGCTTCACCTCTCTGCCTCTCACTCAGCAGAGAAACAGCAGAGAGGTGTGCAATACAGCACCGCTGGCCGTGCTCCTGTGTGTGTTTGTCCGTGCTGTTGCTAGATTTGTAGTTACAGAGGTCTCAACCATATCAAGCAAAAGGCCAATTATTGCCTGACTTCTTCAATAAAATCACAAAGGATTGTTTTATTTTCCCCAGAATCTTGGGAACGATGATAGACTAAAATTATGAGGATAATCATGATCATATTTTTCAATTTTGATGACTACTGTTTAACATATAACTACAAATAGGATGACATATTTTAATATACAGTTTATTTACCTAACTTTTCTAATTTTTTAGAGAATATTCTAAAGCCCCACCCCCACTGCTTTTAGAGTTTGTAGAATTGCATTCAGAAGAATTTGAATTAATAAAACTTGTAATATACTAACAATGTTTGTCTGAAAGTGAATGCACTGGTGAGTAACAAGACTCAAAGGCCTTTTTTTCAAGATCTGAAGTGACAAAAAAGGATGTCTACTTCAGCTCAAGTATTTGTTACTTTCTAAAGAAACCTTTACAAGGAGGAAAACACTATATTTTGAAAAGCTTTGCAAGAATAGCAAGGAAGATTAATTGCCATCTCAATGTGTCCAATTATGTTTGAAGTACATTGTTTATTTTGTCTGTCTCACCTGTGTTTTATCTCTTATCTTTTGTATCAGAGTAGATGTGTGCCTCACGGGCAGTCATCAGTGGAAAAGTCACTCTCACACACACGTTCACTTACACCCAGGATATGCATCACCAGGAAAAGGGCCACAACCAAACCTGTCTCGGTCAATTCAGTGGGAATTGGTCTATTATTTTTATGTCCGCAATTACGAGGACAGAGCAGTAACTATGACTCCGGCACAGATAACAAAGATATATTTAGGAGTAAATAATATTGACTGTACCTTTTGTTTAAAGCTGGAATCAATACTTTTTAAAGCGTGTCCATTTTTCATTTAGCCGCGTCATGTCTGTGCAGAGGAGGGGCAGGGAGATGAATGGGTGGATCTTCTAATTCCCCCTGTTGCAGTTATCATAATTGTTGAACAACCACGGTTTTTAAAGATCGGGCTCGAGGAGAGGCAGGCCACACAAAGAAAGTTAATAGATTTGGAAAATTGAGATGGATTGCACAGAGCAGCAGTGTTTTTTGGAATGTTCTATCAGTGTGGCAGGCAGATGGACAAATATGATCCAGGGAGGAAGAGGTGGGGGGAAAGGCTGCAGCACTTGAACACCGGGGCGGCGGGGAATGCATCCTGACAAATAAAGGTGTTACTGCTACCCTTCCTGTACTGTGTGTGTGTGCCTTGTGGATGGCTACATCAGATGTAGGCCTACACACAGCAGATGAGTCGACCGATGAATCCACTTTGAAAGGCCGCATTGAAACAGTAGTTCCTCTCTTGAGGCACCAGGGGGAAATGGATAGCTGCAGAAAAGATGCTTCAGGGAATAAGCTCAGGAAATGTCTCCTGCTCAGAAGTTTGGGTCATTTGTTAGAGCTATGTCGTCAAATATGCCTGCGGTCAACATTGCATAAAGAAATACAAATCATTTTATGCCCTACTGTAAAGCAGCATTGCACCTCATTTGTAAGCTTCTCCAGCTGATAGTGCTCCCCATGTATGACCTCTGACCCTGTCATTTGTCTGGCAAAGGTGGCTTTTAGAACCTCTAAAGGATATTTTACCGCAGTGATTTATCCAGAGGGAGGGAGGGGGGCCGTGTTTGTTTCCATCCGTTCTGATATTGGTGATTGTGTTTTCACATGCGATGCATTCTGGCTTTTCTCTGCTTCTCTGAAATCTTTCCCACATCCAATTTTCACCTTTCCCATGTCCAATTTTCCCTAATATTCACATGATTACGGTATGATGCTTTCCTTCCCCTTTTCCCTCTTTTCCTCTCCTGTTCCCATTTCTCTCCTCCTTTGATTCAGATAGATGACACGTATGGTTTCGATGACATTATGTTCCATCAGTGCAGATATAGCTACACAACAGTGGCTGAGAATCTACTGACAAATCGAAACATGAAACCTTATATTTATTCAGCCTTCCTTACCTCAAAACCAAAATGGCAAAAACATTTTACATTCATTGTCTTGACAGACAGTTGGTGGTGTTTTAGGTTGCCATCTGAGAATTGAATCACCTCATATTGAATCGTCTATATGTCCAGTTGAAGGGGTTTTCTTTTTTGTGATGTAATTTGAGCTATCCAATTTTCCTTGTATTTACTGTCTATATTTTTGTCAATTTGGCAGAGGAACACATTGTGTGCGTTGGCGCTGGGTGTCACCGGTGTCGTCACACTATTGTGGTTTTGGTGTTAGCTGGCCTCTGAGGTCAGTGTGTGGGAAGAGATGGTGGCTCTGCAGGGCTTTGCTACGGCTCTTGGCCTGTCCCTTTGGGCTCCGGCGGGCCCGTATCCACTACTCTCATTCATGAAAGGGTCAATGCACGGGTCAAAACACACCGTTTGACTCCCCGCAACACACTGGTGTGTGTGGGCGTAGATGAAACTGGGTATTTTGTGAATCTGGTAAGCTGTAGCTGGTAGCAGCTCTTACTTCTCTCCCTCTGAAGTCCAAATGTGCCTAAAAGCATGGCTCACACAAAGGAAGGAGAGAGAGAGAAACACCATTAAATTGTGTTGGGTTGTGCGCTGAGAGTGGGTTGCAGACTTACACTCTCAAACTGTTTATTCCCTCTTTGTATCACGGCATTGACATTTTGGTGAAGAGATAAGGATGATTTCTCTCCCTCAGCCACATCTAGTGTCAGAAGTGAGAAGCTAACGGGTGTTCCCCGACAAGCTAGCTGCTATCCTGGTGACTGCTGCTCTCTTGACCAGGGCCTCCCTCCTCCTTTCATCCCACTCTAACCTCTTGCTCTCTCTGTCTCTTTAGTGGAGGGATAGAGATGTGGAGGGTGAGGGAGACTGACAGTGTGCGCTCCCCTGCTCAGTAAATATGAACTGCACTCAGCAGACAGACTCATTCATCATGGGGGTAAGAAGGGGGGAAAGGGAGTAGAGAGGCAGGGTGGAGGGACACAGAGGAGAAATGTCCAAAAGACAGAGAGAGAGGGACAGAGAGAAGAGGGAGGGAGGAGGAAGAGAAGTGGGAGGAATAGGAAGCAGATGGAAAAGGGATGAAAGAAAGGAAAATGTTCTGGGTGAAATGAGTGGGAGAAAGAGATAAGAGACTGAAAAGTGGGAGAAGATGATTGAAGGATAAATGAAGGATGGCGGCGGATATGCGCGGAGAGGAGAAACCACATGCATGAGAAAACTGATTAATATGGGAGGACATTTTAGATCTCATTATCAAGTGTTGTGAACACTGCCTTAAGCATCTTGCGATGAGAGCATCAGTAGTCTTGCTGCCCTACAGTATCATCAGGAAGCTCATGTCTCACTTGGACTTGTTGCTTTTCACATTCTGACCCTGGACCTGTACTCCAGGATATGGCCTTGATCCGGGGAAGGTCATGTTGCATAACTGCCTGAATGTGCACTTACAAGCATGATAGTAAGTGCACATTTGTCACAAGATGAGATAAATAAAGATAGCTCCCTTATCATAAGTTATCACATAATATTGTATCACTGTTATTATTATTATTATTATTATTATTATGGTCACAGATATTCTCCTGTTTTATTATTTATTTCTGATGCTAGATGAATTATTTCCAGTTTTTTCTTGAGTGCACCAGCAGCACATAGAACAACTCCTCGTCACAGCCTCCTCCACTGTGTGAGACATACACGTGGCCAAGACACAGAGGATAGTGTTAATATCATGTGACTCATATGGCTCAAGCATTTACTCACCAGTGTGGTGAATTGTCTAATGACATTTACTCACTGAATAGAAACCTTCCAGTTTCAGTGCTTGGTGAGTGCTGATATCAGACCCTGGTCCCAGCTGATGAAGCTGCTGCTCTGAGATCTGTGGTGTTCACCAAACACTTGAGTGAGACTTCTGTCAATCCACTGTCTATTTGGATTCATGCTATTGTTCAAACTAGGGATGCGTGATAATATCAGTCATCGGTATCTGCTGATATCAGTCTGTTTTCTACATTTGTGTTTTATATTACATATTCAGTAGGGCTGCAGCTATCGAGTCTTTTAGTAATCGAGTAATCTATCGATTATTCTGGTGATTAATCGAGTAATTGGATAAGAAGTATTGCACATTCTGCAATTTTTTGGATTACATTACTTTTGCTTTATTTAAGAGCAATGGTACTATACAAAAAAGAAAATAAAGCCCTTTTCACATGGGATTAGTATTTCCTGGGGATCTCTAGTGATTTATAATAATTGCGGAGGAAGCCTGTGATCTACGGTGCGGATGCGCCTTGTCTGTAATTTTGTAAAGTAAAAATTCCACCGCAAATTTCCTACCATATTTCGCCAAACACAGTCGTCCTGGGATACTACTAGTCCTGTGCGAATCTGAATCTCAGTGTTTGTTGTTGTAATTGCACGCCTTTTCTGTCTCTTTCCGGCTTGAGTAATGGAGGCTGTGGGGGAAACTTTGCAGTTTTGACAGCTTTTTAGGGAAAAAATTACCTCATATTACACTATATGGATACAGATCCACAAAAACGGCAAGAGATCGACCTAAAGAGCCAAATCTTCCAGGATATTGGCATGGATGATGTGTAGCAGCATGTGGTAAGGAACATTCTTGATAATATTATCAGTGCACATGAGATAGCAACGATGTTACGACATGCACAGCTTTGACATCATATCTGTGCCTTAAATGTCGGTAAAATCGAGTGGTATATAGGCTTCTTATCCTGTGCGAATGCTCTACAAGAAACATAGTGGTGGGTGAGTAATTTGCAAATTACCAGACATTCCCAGGTAACACTAATCCCAAGCAAATGGTGCTTAAGACAAGTCTCGTAAATGGACAAGTATGAAATACTAATGTAAAAGTAATAAGTAAGTAACTTTACTTCGACTGTACTTTTACTTTCCATTTACTGAAGTACAAACAGGGGATTGATTCACAAATACACCAACTTTTTCTCCTCTTTATAAGTTTGCATGTCTGTGTTTAGTAATCAAAAAACACCAATAACAGAGCCATTAAAGTACAACAGCAATAAAAATGTTGATTTTTCAAAAAAAGAGGAATAATTACATGCAAGATTTTTAAGGTATTTTTTACATTATGGTATTAATGCTTTTATTTAAGGAAAGGATCTAAGTCCTTTTTCCATTACAATAGGTCAGTGATCAATGTTTCAGTGACTCTCTGTGACTCAGTAATAGTGTTTTATTTATGGCGGCCTGCCACATTAAAACACCGGCACCATGACATGATTTTCAATTTTTGTAGGTGTACACCTTTCTCGGTCTGTCTAGATGGTAACTGTTTATTTGCACAACTCTCGCAAGGTTTGTGTCTGTTGTTTCTGCTAAAATAATCAAACTCACACGATCTTTCGCGGGTCTATGGTTCCCTTGTAGATACAGTCCTCTCTGTCTTTTTGTCAAACTAATGACAGCAGACTGTCTGTGAACAGCATGATGTTACACTCTGCAGTGTTTCACACAAACAGACTTTATGTGTGCGGACACTCGTGTATAGTTTGTGACCAATTTTGGCATTTCTATCCTTTTAATTAGTCCGAGAGGATGACGGCATCAGCGATTGATTAGTGATCAGTCTGCCCTCCTCTCCTCCCTAACCTGTTCGCTCTGCTCTTAGGAGGTCTGACAGTTTCTGACAGAGACACAGTCTCTAGTGTTTAAGGGAAAGGCCTTCTTATATAGTTGTTTAATCTTATAAGTGCACCTGGTTGGTGTCGATGTCATTCACCATCACGATAGTTTTGACTGTTTTAACTCCGTCATTAATGACAAGTCTCCTCTGCATGTAGCTTTCTGCTGTGAAAACTGAATCGCGGGTGAATTTATACATGAAAACAAAAATAAACATGACTTTGGTTTTTGGGTGACTTTTATAAAACATCCTGCTGATGAAGAAAGTCAACAGATCAGACAGACAGGGTAAGAGAAACGCACTGACCCCCTGTGTGTGTGTGTGTACTGCATGTGCGTGTATCAAGGAACTGCATTGATGCAGTGAGGAGTGACGCTACAGCCGTCTGATAATAAATTATATCAAAACTTAAACTTAAGCTTATCAATACTCTGGTCTTAAATAATTAAGCTGTTTAATACCGAATTTCAGTGTCCAACCCCCGTGCAAAACAAAGTACAGTTCAGATTTCAACGAGGCGTACAGGCAAAAATTTTGCCTTGAGTAGTTTTAGTAATCGAATTACTCAAGTTACTCAAGGAATGGTTTCAGTATTACTGGACTACATATCTACATAATCCTGCTTAGAGAACCAACAAACTGAAACATAACTTTCCTGACAGTAGTAATACTGCTCTGGTATTCTATCTATCCACATGTACTGTGTTTAACAGGTCATCATTAGTTTGACTAAAAGGGCGAAAGTTAAAAATAAACACTAAATGCAAAGAGACAAAAAATAGTAACAAAGCGGTCTTTCAAAAATTGAAGTCCTTTACCCTTTCTGGTTCATGTGCTCGTTTTCCAACAACTTCCCCCTCTTCACTCCCACCAAGAACACCTCCTCTCCATCTTTTTCCACTCTGCAGAAAGACAGGAGAGAGGGAAGATGATGTGTGACAGATGCCATATTTCGACTTTCTGTCAGGGAGATTAATATTGACACAGTGTGTTTCTTACCAGGGGCTTGTTGACTGTGTGTGTTGGGCTTTCATTTCATTATCCTCTGCTCAGCCACTTTTTTCTTAAGAATCAGACAATAACAGATGTGGCGACTGAAATAGAGACACTGATATTGGAGGGGCTGAGTGAACACGTCATATCGGCGGGTGGGTCGGCCATCAGTCCTGCTTGCTGTGGAAGTGTAAACCCCAAGAGGGTACCCAGAACACCGAGACCCTCCGGTCAACCCCTTCAGCTCAACAACAGCTAGGACTAAGCTGCTGCATAGACTGACACAGTTGTTGAAATATGTGCGTGGAAATGATTAGGTAGCATTTACAAATATCAGAGTAGTACTGGGATATGAGAGAAGGTGTGGAGACTAATTGAGCTTATGTTTTCAAGACAGTCTCCACTGTTAATTTGAGATAATTTGCATGAGTTTGACAAATATAATTTCCACTGACTATAAACGGTTAAGATCAGAACAGGAGACAATCCAGGCTGTCTGGTTGCAGGCGTTTTACCTTCCGTCATCTGAATTTTAATTGCAGCGGTTCCAAACGAAACACTTAGATTATTCAGTGCTATGAAAGATGCAGTCAGCTGTGCTGGGCTGGCTAACTGACCACAGTCCAGGAATTGTTGCAGTCCTTATGACATTTGCACTGGATAAGAAAGTAACAGTTGTTTAGCTTCTAAATGATCAATTTCCATCATGAGGTGGAATGCCATCTTTCCTTTAAACAGATCATTGTAAAAACCCCTGTTTATCATCATCAGAAGCTATAAAATCACAGCATCAGATTTTCAAAATGGTCTTTCAAAAGAATCACATTTGTATTATGCTTCCAATATGAACATTTTAGATTTAATCCAAATTTATTTCTCATTGAAAATTTTGCTCAAAAAAAGAATTGCATATGCCAAATCATGTGGAAAATAAAAAAAATCTGCTCACCTCAGCTGAACCCGGAAGTCACATGATCAACAATTCATGAAATTTGGCTGAACTGCATAAAAAGAGACCTGAGAAAATTTGATCGCACATAGTTAATAGAAATTGTAAAAATGTATATGTGTACCTCCATATATTTTCTTAAATTGTCACACTTATGAGCACTTGGAAAAGTTTGTATTTATTGATTCTTTAGCCCTGATTGATGAAGCGAAATTTTGGACATTATATTACAGTGAAAATAAACCCACGGTGAGTAACAGGAGTATAACAACACCCAAAAACCAATTGGATTTCACAAGTTTAAGGCTACATTAACATTACATTACCAGATAACATGGCTGGTTAGAGAGTGATTAAAGAGCGACTCTGTGCTGTTATAAAATGACTCTGCCACTATAGTTTCTTTTTACAGACATAGTTGTAATTTGTGCATTAATGCTCTCAACACCTATTTGAGGACATCAGGACTGTATGTATTTTTTTCAGGGATACCTGTGTCACCAGTGGAGAATTTGAACAAAATGACAATAAGCCACAAAGAGCGAGACAATTCAGTTGAAAAATCAATTTCTCTGAACTTTGATGAAGAAACCATATCCTGACATTATGGTTTATAAATTATCTAACATATCTGGCAAAACTGAGCTCAACTCTCTCCTGCTCCATCTTGACCAGTTACTAAAAATGTTGCAAATACATATCTGCGTCAGTAATAAGAATCCAATCTGTCATACAAAAATGTTGCACTCAAGAGTCTTGTTCTTTTAACACTCGAGATATTTTTTTGCTGATCATGTGTTGTATTAAATGCAAGTCATATGTACTGGACTATATTTCATGGTATATATAATTTTTAAAACTTCAGATAAGGATCTGAAACATTTTTTTTACTCCACTGCAGCACATGGTCACTGCAAGTGAATCAAATGTGAGAGCTTGTTAGACCTGAGCTGAAATACCAAATATGGTTACACATCTCACAGCTCATGGTTTCATCAGTGTCGCCTCTTACTTGAAAATGAGTTGTGGTGAACAAAAAGTCTCAGTCATATTCTCTCTCCCACTCTAATATTGTCTATTTTCATAGAGGACTGATATAAGTATTTCATTCAAATTTAATTCCTCTCTTGTTGTGAGCAGCCTACAAGTGGTCTCATGTCTGCGGACCAAAGCTCGCCACCCTTAATCTCCCAACTTGTAAGCCTCTGAGAACTTTCTCTCAGACTTCAAAACATTTCTGAGGTGGATACAAAAGATGGATCCTACAGCTTCCTGATTTTGTAATTTCAAAGCTTGCTGATGGTGGGAGAAAAAAAATCAATAGGCCTCTCTGGAGAGGAGTAGGTATACGCTTGTAGTCCCATGATATGAAAGAGGATCAAAAACAGGAAACCCAGCTGAAGGAGGAGGAAACAGGGAGGAGCAAAGAAGCTTCACCAAATAAACAAATAGAAAGCAAAGCAGGAGAGATAATGTAAGAAGGAGACAAGAGACCGATGGGGGAAACAGTTGTCGCCAGAGACTTTTATTGACTTTCCCCCCCTCTTCTGTTCACGTGATGACCAGATAAATTCACAGAGAGGGAGAGAGAGAGAGGGAGAGAGAGAGTATAGCGAGGAGAGAGAGAGAAATGAGAAAATAAATTACTCTGGAAAGATATGACGATAGGCTACATGCGGCTTTAAATCTAAAAGGGAATTCGCGACACACTCGACCAATTTGTCACTGTGCTTTTTTCTCTTTTTTTACCTCTTTTCATTTCTTTTTGGTACCCCCTCTCTTCTTATTTTAACCCCCTCAATACCCCGATGCCCCTAATTTACCCCACTTTTCTCATGTAGGCCTGCCCAATTCTTCTTCACTCCATGTTTTCCAAATCTATTCCACAGGATCCACTGTCATGGCACTGTCATGTGAAGATATAGCTTTCTTTTCTTTTTTTTAACCTACCTTATTCAGTCATAACAGCTGTTCTCTTCACATTCAACTCTTTTTGTGTCTGTAATTTATGACAAATCCATAAATCCATCCTCCTGAGCTCCTTTTTCAATAGTTTTCCCTTCATCTCAAACTACAATCAGATATCAGATCTGTGCCTGCAAACATGAGTCTATCAAAATCTGAGCGAGAGGAGGAAATGAGATGCATCGTAAGGCCCATGGTTAAGGATGGCTGGAAAATGGGTGGAAGAATGGAATAGAAAAGAGAAAAGAAAGAAAATGCAGACTTAAAGTATACCCCCCTCTCTTTTATTTAATTTAGACGCCAGGCGAAAATCGATCCTGCCATTCGATACGCAATCCGAATCAAGGCGAATTAAGCGGGCGGAAATTAACTCTGAAAATATTTTTGATGGAGTGGCTTGTAGTCTCTCGGCCAAATGGACTGCAAAGTGGAACAAATGACAGGGGCCTAGTGGTGGAGACAGCGCCGCTCCATCTTCCATTAGGCCGTAATGGGATAGGTCCAGCCCCCTAGCTCGACTCGGCTGCATTAATCAAAACAGCCGCTATATGAAGATTTATGGTTCTCCACTCCAGCGAAGCCGGAGCCAGTTCTCGGTGTGTATGTTGAAGGAGGGGGTCGGGAGTCTGTCTTGCTCTCGCTCTCTCTCTCTCTCTCTCTCTCTCTCTCTCTCTCCCCCTCCCCCCATCCATCCTCTAGACTTTGCCCCAACTGTGGGGCTGCACAAAACATGCATGTCGCACCTTTACGCACACACCTTTAATCTGGAGACTGTGTAATCGCATCCTGTCATTTTTTGTCAACAGGCGTGTCGAGCCCTGATTCTTTTGTTGACTCTGTAATAAACCTGTAATAGCTGGTCTATATGCATATGAGTGCGGCACTTAATCGAACATTATGTGAAGCGATGTGGTTGGAAATTTAAAAAAAAAAAAGCCTCTGGATGACCTTCAGGCTGCTAATAGGGCAAATAATAAATAAAAAAGTCAGACAAGTGGGACCTTTTCTCCTTTTAAAAGGTGTTACTTATCTTGAATAATATTTCTGTTTGATGCCTCATAGAGATTTTCAAATTTGATGAGCTACACCTGCAGTTTCACTCTTCACCCAAGCCTTTTTAAGGTGTTTTGATTTTGTAGTTGCTTTAGGTTTTCCAGAGCAACTTCTCCTCTCTACCTCTCCTGGCTGCACAGTGTGTCACTTCTTTCAACATAACAAACAGCAGACAAACAAAATGGGCATCCTCTGGTGTTTGCTAGTGAGACTTTATATTACAGCCTATATTGGTGCAGCTCCTCTCCACAGCAGCCTATTAGAAGTGTATAGCCTGGCGAGTGGCGGGCCACTGCTGTGACGAGCCGAAGGGACAGACAGGGGGAGACAGTGTGACGGAGAAGAGTGTGGCGGCTCAAGTAGATTGAAGCTGGGAACCGTCCAAAAAACTTCAGACAAGTTTTGATGAGATGAGACTGATCGGACACACTTCTGAGAGTTTTATTTTCTCTCTCTTTCTGCAGGGGGAGGTGGAGGATGGATGAACTTTTCCCGATAGATTGATCACACCTCTATCCATCTCTACCTAACTTTCACACCTCTTTCCTACTCTGCCTTCCCTTAACCCCTGTATCTTGTCACTGTTTTTTCCCCATTATTTGTGTCGCCTCTCCTCCTCCATCTATCCTACCTATCTTATTCCACCTCAGTCTCTATATTCCCTCATTCCCCGTCCTCTGGCCTCTAGCTCTGCCATGCGGATAACAAAACCAGCGAGGAGACATCTCTATATCCATCTATCTATCTCTCCTTTCCTTTTCCCCTTTTCTTTTCTTCTCCCTCTTTTCCTTGTGAGCAAAGGGGAAGCTCGCTGCCAGTTTCAGTCTGCCAAAGGGTTTATTTAAATTAGAAACGCTTCAATGTCCTCACTCCCCGTCTTTCCCCACTCTCTCTCACTCGCTCTCATTTTCTTCCTATACCTCTTTCTCTGGGTTGGCGGTGACTCCCACCTTTCCTCGCTGACAGCCTCTAGGGTCCTGTCAATGCCAAACAACTTTGTTTTGTAGATGGAAGTGGGGGGGAAGCAGGGTTGGAAGGAGAGAGGAAACGAGGGAGGGGGAAAGTAGAAGTGGGAGAGTGGGAGTTGGAGAGGGGTCAGGGGAGACCTGTTAGTGAGTGTACTTTAGTTCCTTCTTCCTCTCATGGCTCATTCCACTTAGATTAGGACCTGTAAAGGCTCCTGCACCTGGCTTCAGATTGCCCCATTACATAGTGACAGACTTTCACTTTTTATACTCATTATTACACACACATCCTGTGAGTTTATTTTGATTTATTTTTGTTTTATATCACATAATTTCCTTCAAGTTTTTCTGTCTCCTGTGCAGCGCTTGTACTCTGACCCTTCCTGATCAGATACTGGAAGAGATATGACGGGATGACCAGTCATCACGCCTAATCATCTCCTCTGTTAACACTAACCTATCTCACTGATAATCCTTCTATCCCCCCTTCCTGAGCTCTAATCCCCCTTATACACACCCCTTTTACCCCTCTGTCTAACCCATTAACACACAATTATTTTGTGGGGCCGACACGGACGGGGGGAAGGAAACGAGGTGTGGAGAACACAGAGAGCCTGTCTCTCTAATGGCTGAGTGACACTAGACGAGCTCATAGATCATGGAGATTATTAATACCACTGTTAAACACCCCACTCAAGGACCACCGCCATACACACACACAAATACACACTCACACACATACACCCCCAATCATTGCTCATTCCCAGCACACATCTTCATATGAGCTGTCATTCATGCTTGGTGAGTCGGCATAAATTTCATTTGAGTCGTTTAAACAATGCCGCGTGCTCATTACAGCATGTGGTTGAGGGGTGGAATCAGATTTACAATTACAACTCTCACTGGCAGTGCAGGCTATTATTCATGAGGTTGTTTCCTTATGATTCGCCTCTCGCTGTATTTCTAATGATGCTAATTCCAGGTTTGATCTGATTATCCTGTATACAGTGAGGTGAGAGATTCTATGTGACTTGCCGGTAATGACCAGGGAAATGTGGCCTTTATATGGCAGTGGGGGCCCAAAGGGAGAGGAGATTGAAAGGTTTGGATGGTGTGTGTGTGTGTGTGTGTGTGTGTGTGTGTGTGTGTGTGTGTGTGAGAGAGAGAGAGTGAGTGAGTGTGGGTGCACTGGCGGGCGTGTGCGCGCACACACGTCAATGACCTGTCCATTTAACCAGTTGGGTACTGGTGAGATGGCAGGGGGGGAGCCAGGCGTCCCGAGAGAGTAGGGTCTGGGGAAATCACACTCCCTCTTTCACCAAACAACCTGGGGGCTGTGTGGCAGCTGGCAGTAGCCAATACACACACTCCCACTCTCCATATCCTAGTTTATATGCAAAGAGACTCCTAAACACACTGCATCTGAGATGTATTGCCAGCATATGCAGTGAGAATCACACATTTAGGTCCTATTACATAAACAGCCTGAAATCACAGATTGTCAAGTATGTCAGTGAGACAGGTTGCTGAATTTCATGAGTTATTTATAATATTTATTGTTAGTTTTGTTTTGTACTTTTTCCACTGGATTCTGAATTCAAGGGTTTTTCTTTCAGGAGCCGATAACAAAAGCAGCTTACTTTAGTGTTCTACTGCTGCGTTAAATGAACACAGGTCTCCTTGTGAGCTCTGCTAGTGCCAGCTCATTGATTCCTTAACTAATCACTCTAATTAAAATGCCTTTTATTCATTCACTGGCTTACATGGCAGTCTACCACTTGCATTTAAGGATCAGTTGCCACACACATATACAGAAATTTCTGTCAAATTCAGCAGATTGCCTTCTATTTTGGAACATATACACACAAGCACAACTCAGTCTTTAATTAAGAAAGATAATTCAAATTTTTGCAGGTTCCATCAAGCCCTGCAGATTCTGCAGCATGTGCAACCACCAGGCTGAGCGCTCCTTAAAATACTTTGTCACCTGAGGAAATGAGTTTCCTTTTTGTGCTGCTGTGTTATAAATTGGTCTCTTTGTCCATGAGTGATTCAAGCACAAAGAATGTACACGCTCATTATTTGAAGAAATTAGAATAGTACAGTCATTAAATAATTAAAATGTACTGCCAAAGAATTACACAAGCTGTCTTATTTTGATGGATGTCTGTTTATGAGTCGTTCCGCTGAGAAATTCCTACAACATTTCTTTCCTGATAATATATCAATTTATCAGCAGAGATTTTTATGTTAATTTCCTCCCCCCCCTCCCACTGCCTCCCCCTTAAATAAAGTATCTCCCTCCCAAACGATCTTGAACTAATTAAGCAAGCGTTAATTAAAAATTCGAGAGAGGATGGTGGAATTGTTATGGAAACGTTGAAGTTAATCAAGCTTTCAAATTATTGATAACATCCTTAGAACAGTGATCGATCGGGAAGACATTAAGTGGCAAAATAAAGCATTCTGATTTGATGCTCTCTCTCTCTCTCTCTCTCTCTCTCCCCCTCCCCCTCTTTCTGTGTGTGCCTGTGTATATGTGCGTGTCAGTCATGATACATAATATTAGTCTGCATGACAAATAGGATACATTTTGTGTCATTCTAAGCTTGTCTTGTATTGTGTGCGTTTGCTAGTGCGTGCGTGTACATGCAGGCGCGCGCGCGCGGAGGGATCTATAGATCACACATTAATCAAAAGTGTGCGTTCAAATTGCGGCGTGAACTCAAGAGAGTGAGTTATTGACGTATAGTGATATGAATATTTCCCCTCTTTTGCGCTGCTTGCTGCCTATTCTGAGAGCAGCGTGTGTTTACATGCTTCTTCCCCGGCCTGCACGTCTGTTTACGCCGCTGTCAGAGCCTGTGTGGCATGTACTTACAAGGCGCTTCATCATCCCACCAGCGATAGGAGCAATTCACCCATAAACTGTGTCTCTCGCCCATAAATAATATTCAAGTCGCTCTATTGTTAAGTGAAAAGTTGACTGGTGTTTGATTTTTTTCTTATGTTTTTTTCTTCTTCTTCTTTTCCGCGGCGACCTCGGGTTAGGACTCATACATCACAGGATGACAGCTATAGAAAGGCCCTAAATTAGCAACTAAATCGAATATTGATCAGCTATGTGCGGCCCTGCGAGTCGCGCCTCCTTGCCGTTTTTTCCAGAGAGAGAGAGAGAGGGAGAGAGAGAAGTGGGGGCGGTGGGGGGGGGGCGGTGAAAGGTGCTTCTTTCTCTCTCCTCTGTCTCTCTGTTTGACTTTAAGTGTGTGTGCGCGCGCGCGTGTGTATCAACTGGTTTGAACTCAGAATAAAAGCGTAGTTTTTGTTTTAATGCATGCTTTTTTCGCACAAGTGTCGTCATCCTCCAAATCCTTTATTCAACGGTGCCTCCATCCGTCCGTCCCTCTGTCGCTCCGCGATGTTTAAATAAAGTTGGCATGAAGTCCCTCATTTCGCGCCCTACCATTGGCTTCTCTGTTTGGATCATCGGCTGTGTTGGCGCTGTTGCATCGGCTCTCATCCCCGCTGCTCTTGCCGATTATGTGTGTGTGTGTGTGTGGGGGGGGGTTGGGGGGGTTGGTCGGGCGGCGGCGGCGCGCTCACGTTCTCACAGCGGAGACGCGTTTGATGAAACGATCAAGGGGGCTCTCTCTCCCGGGAAGCGGTGTGTCCGGAGCAGCGATGAACCAAGCCCAAGGCCGGTGGAGTGGGTGGTCAAGGTTGCGCCGGGTCAGTGAGATTAGCCCCGGTCTGCTCCATAACAAAGAGCCGGATCGTCAGGAGTCTGGATCAAAGTATCGGGTGTAGGACAAGCGGGGCGTAAGACAGGGATGAGCTGCGGATTACAGCGGGCTAATTGGAGAGGATACTTTCAGTCTTTAACGGCTGCTTAAATATAGGACCTGCGGTTTTTAGATGCTTGTTGGTTTACAGAGGTTTCGTTTTGCATTTATAAGCAATTTATATTTCCTCCTCCAACATGTTTTTATGTAGTTTGGAGCCACTGGTGATATAAATATGTGGCTTTGCTTCAGTAAAATTATTGTCACCTTGTCACAGTGAAAGAAGTGCATGCAGAACTTAAAAAGAAATAAGACACTTGCAGGACTTCTTATGCATGATGAACTCAATCATCTCAGTGCTACACAGTATAGGCTTACGTCACAGAAGAGTGTAAAAGTCGATGCGTATACATGACAGCATTCAACTTTTTAACTGCCTGGTTTGACTTATTTTACATACTAATGCTAATGAGTTGTATCACTGACAGTGCATCATATTGATGATTATGTGTTTACTTTGAAATCTATTAGCGGACTAATTGAAGGGATGTTTTCAGCCCATTAATCTGTGCTTAAATATGGGGCTGTGTTTTATAGATGCTGCTGTTTCCTTGGTTGTTGCACTATGGCTTTCTATTCACTTTGAGGCAACAATAAAGCCTCCACCACAACACTTTCTCACTGCAAGTGTTTTGTGGGAGATGTTTCAGCTCTACTAATGTAAAATCAACTGTTTTGAATAAAATTAATGTATGCAAACCACAATAAAACACAAAAGTAATACACAATTGCTCCATTGATGCAGAATGCAATATTTTAGTGTTTCCTTGAATGCATACAACATTAAAAAGTTTCTCAAACAGCTCAATTTTACTTATTTTACATAAATACCATTATGAGTTGTATCAGGAACAATGTATCAAATTGATGTGTTTTCTTTGAGCTCTATCTGCAGACTAATTGGAAAGGATGATAACAATCCATTCATGGCTGCTTCACTAAAATGCATCCATTTTATAGATGCTGTTGGTCTTATTTGTTTGCTTTGCATTCAGATCTGCAACTTTAGCCTGGACCAACAGAAATATTTTTGAAAGTTTGCAGCCATTTATCGTTTAAAAAAATGGCCTCTGCTTGGTAAGATCAACTATACCACCCTTAAAGGTAAAGTTCTGCATGCAAAACTTTACAGAAGTGAAAGAGCAAAGGTATTATAATGCCCATGTCCATGATGCAGTATTATTAATTAATGCATTACTATGTTGCTCACATGAATAGCATTAAAACATGTCAACGACTATTGTACTTACTTTACACAGCCACCTGTATTATTTGGTGTGAGTTTCATCAGTAACTGTGCATCGTTTATTGATGATTGTGTGTTTGTTTGTTTTTTTAAATCTGAAAAGCATCATTTAAATCAGGAGTTAAAATGAGGCTGTGGTGTTGCCTCTTAAATGATCATAAAATGGTAATGAGAAGTACTTGAGAAAATTGAAAGTTGAAGGGAAAAATTGAGTTTACAGGTGAAATTTGATTTCTCGATGTTTTCTGGAAAGATGAATCGTATAAGCTGGTCTAATAATACACCTCTTGTGCCAATGTTATCATGTTATTACAGGATTTTAAGTAATGTCCCTGTCCCCTGTCCCCTATAACTTCAGCACTGAGATCATCGCTCTGTGTCCCATGGTGTGTAAGCTTCACAGTCCATGAACGTGAATTGGTCTAAGCCAATGTGGGCCCTTGCTAAGGTTTTCCCGTTCACTGTCCAAGGTGCTGAAACACTGACTGTCAATCCCTGTCTGTGTTGTTCAACTCTGTGTTTTTGCCCCTGTTTGTATCTTTATAGGCCCACTTATGTTTTTTATCTATCATCTCTCTCGCTACTTTTAGGTACGCTGGGGTTTTGAAATACCTGATAGATGCATATCTGTTACCTTGCCAAACAAAAGCTACATCTCATCCTGATAAGGTCGCATAGCAGTGTGCCATGTAGCTGAGAGCTTCTCGTAAGACATCTTGCCACCAAAATGGCATTCCTTCTTGAACCGATGCCCTTCAAAATGTTCTAAACTGTGGTTCTGTCAATCAAAGCTGTCTCACCAGTTTTTATCTGAATCGGTACGTCATTGATAGAGGGTGCTGCACGATGGAGAACACTAGTGGCACATATAGGCAGAGTAGTCACGTCCAGCAGTAGTAGTAGTAGTAGTAGTAGTAGTGTCATTAAACATTTGGGTAAACAGGGACATTCACTCTCCCACGTACAAACTGGACATAGAAAATATTTTAATTTCTTGGAATCACATGTGGGGGAGGGAGGGGAGGAAAGACTGTCATCACAATCTGACAGAAAAACCAAGTATTTTTCAGTTTGTGCTTGGAACCTGAATTTTGGGTTTTGAACAAATTAATTGGTGGTGAGGATATTTGAAACAGTTCAAAATAATGTCAGCAAACTGACATGGAATTCAGTCACTTGCATTGCGGAAAGTCAGAATTTTGCCATATCAGTAAACTGCACCCCCCCACCCCACCCCCACCCAATAAGAGTGCACATTGCCCTGACAAGCTTGCCATCGGGTCTCAGAGAATATTTCTCTTGATAGCACCTTTTTGTGATAACACTGAGTGAGTGAAATTAACATTGGATTTATTCCACTTAGGCTGATGCCAACGAGCTCTGCTGCTTGACAGTAATTAGACTGAACTATCATAAAGTATCCTAATGGAACAGGAAGATGCAGAGCAGATGAACTTAAGTTTGTCTGGAAGAAAACACATGCCCCTCCCTCCTTCACACGCCTCTCGGGCTACTAGCAGCTCTTCAGAGCTCCGCTCGAGGACATTCCGGGAACCATCTGTTTCCGGTAAAGCACTGGCTCAAGGCATGCAGGAAGCAAGGCTCACAAATTTGTGAGGAAAGGTGGTTGTCTGCCAAAGAGCTTGTTGTGAACCCCCACCACTACCACCACACACACACGCACACACACACACACACACACACACCCCACCCATGCTTGAACTGCTATCCGTCGTGTTGCGGTTGACACTTAACAGAAGAAATGGAGTGTTGCTGAACAGAGGATGATAGCTCAGCAGTAGGGATGCATCACTGATGATGGGACAGTTCAGTATATCAGGGTCCTTGGAAACACATAACACGCACACAGATTTCCCATGTATGTGCGATATTGATGACGAGAGGTAGTGTCAAGGTGAGCTGACAGAGAAACAAACTAATCCCCACCTCTCTGAGAAGTGCCATGAGCATTCTAACACTGCACCACAGAGAGAATATGATCCTTCCATCATTCTGCTCGCATCATTCTGGTTAATCGCAGGAATTCCTCCTGGCTGCCTGTTTTTGATTTTACTTCAAACTAATTAATATAGAAGGAAAATGTTTTAACCAGTGAAAGGGTGGGACAGAGGAGTTGAAATCACTTAGACAACAAGCTTGTTAGTGTTAGGGTTAGGGGTTATATTCTGTGTATGTGTGTGTGTGTGTGTGTGTGTGTAGACATTGGGGTTTGTTGCCAGCATGCAGACCTCGACCAAAGTTCTAATTTTGTAGAAAACTTAGGACTTAGTGGTTGTGTAATGGTGGATTTGTACAGTAACAGTCTTTAAGCAGAGGTCCCACTCACGTTACTGTGCGTGTCTTGAGTGTGCTGTAACAGTCTGCAGCCACATTTGTGATCTCTGAACCACTATCAATGCTGAAGATCCGTAAAAATACACATCTAAAATGGATAAAGCATTTAGTACGTAAAAGCTGCATTAAAAATGTAAGTGGTGATAGGGATTAATTTTTCATTAAAACATCTCTATTCACTATCTATATATTATTAACCAGCATGATAGTAGTATGTTGATACTGACACTTTTTGTGGAATTGGTGAAGAATGATGACATGACATAACACACACACACACACACACACAGGTGAGATGACAGGGCCTGAGGATGAATCGCCGCAGACCAAAGGAACCTACAGACGCTTCACAGAGGGTGAAGAGTGTTAACAGGATCGTAGCCTCAGGCTGAGCAATGAGATCTCTGTTCTCTGAGCTGGTGTGTGAGCAGGATGTCATCTTTCTGCACAATGTGTACAGTTTGTTTTTTCCTGTTGAAGTCTGCTTTTTGAAACTGTTTACTGCGATGCACATGTGAATGCTTTTAAAATGCACTCAGGAAGTATTCTTGTTGGTTCTTGCTGTCTTCAGAAAAAGAAATGAGAATTGTTATGAAATTCCAGGATGATACCGATGTTTTTAGCTAAAGAATTTTAGATAAAGAATGCTGATACCATGTGTTTCTATTTTGTGCCACAGAATATCATCATAAAATAATAACAGCACCATATCATACCACATTTTCATTCAACCTATAAACATTGGCTGCTGCCAGCTCGAGATGGAGGTCAGTAAGGCAAATATCAGCTGATTGTGATATATGGCTAATTATGTACATCACGTATGACCTCTCACTCAGTTTAAATCACATTTAACACAACTAAACCTTCTGCTTCAAAGCTGAGCCATGTTCAATACAATGCTAAATAGCAGAAGTCTTCAGCATTTAAAAGGGTCTTTCAATTAGCATTTTAGACACTAATTGAGCTCCAAAGATTTCATAATATTTTTTTAAATGACAATATATCCTTTAATTTTTACAACTACTATGAGGAAGAACCTATTTTTGTAGCCTTTTGTCTGTTCATTGTATTGTTTATTTTTTGTTTGTAGAAGCTCGGAGCAGGATGTTATCACATTTAGAGAGTGATATTGATCCAGTAGAATCTTTTTGTGACACAGACGATACGGGAGACCGATCGCTTAAGATCAAACCAAAGAAGAACAAACGACCAGTAACATTAAATACACTTGACAATAGTAGTCACAGTATTGTTGACCAGGTCGACAGGAAAGGGAAAAAAAACTCCCAAAGTAAAACAGTAGGAAGAATGGAAGCAAAAGAGCTAGAGACAAGGAAAAGGAAAGGAAAGGAGGAATGAGGGATAATTGCATTAGAAAGAAGAGCGGGCCAAAAGGAAGGAAATGATTAGAGAAGAAGGGACTGATATCCGATAGAGAGAAGGAGTGCTGGAGGAGGGGATGTGCAGAAGAGAAGGGCCCACTTACCTCCTGCTGTTCAATACATACTGACACTCTCTCTTGTTGTCAATACACAAACACAGTGTGTATGTGCGTGTGCTGGTACAGGTCTGTTAATCCTAGTCTACAACCAATCCCACGTGTCCCAACCGTGGTCTCCGAGGAACGTTCATGTCAGTCTTGCTCATGTGTGGCAGTTCCTCTTGAACTTCCATGTTGTCTTCTCCAATTTCCAGTCTTGATTATTACAATTAAACATTTTTCAATAACTATTCAGATTTGTTCATCATTAAAATCACATTTATTTGGACAGTCAGGTGCTATTTTCTGCTTATAATCAATCTTATTGCTTCTCTGTGTTACTCTGTCCCTCTTTCTTTTTTTAATCTTTCACCCTCTGTTAATCTTGCCTCAAAGTTATACTATCTCACTGCATATCTTGTGGCTCACCATCTATCAACTACCTTCCCCTTCTTTCTCTTCATCTCTCTCTCCCTCTTTCCAGGCGGCCTACCTTTTGTCATTGACCCCTGCCCTGGGTGTCTGGGCATTGACTGGCTCTCTCCGTGTCACTGGAGCTCCCTGTCAATACTTACCAGGTTTGGCCACCCTCTGCGCTGTGGTCAGAGAGTGGGGGAGAGAGGGAGATACACGAGATGCTCCACAGCACTGGGAGATAAAATAAAAATGAATGAGAGGGAGAGAAAAACAAAGACGGCAGGAGAAGAAAATGATGGAGGAGAGGTGGTGTACGAAGCAGCTGGTCAGCAGCCTTGCAAGACTGTTGCACTCTGAGAGTTTAGTTTTGGGCTTGTAAAACTCATGACTATCCAATTCTTTATTTCTAGTCATTTAAGATACCACAAATTAGACATTAGCTAATTGATAGCAGCTTCTCACTCTAAGCTTCGAGTGTATCACAGCAGAAACCACCACATCAACTTGTCTCTTTAACAAGATGGGATTAAAAGCTCTAAACTGCGTTTAATGTTGAAGCTCATGAGAATAGATCAAGGAACTTAAACAAACTTCACAACACCGTAGATCCTGCTGTCTGACCGACCTCTCCATCGAACTCACCAGTGGTTCGCTCTAGATTCACATTCTCTGTTGTTGTGTTGTGTATGTGTCCTTTTCATTTTATTTATTTATTCATTTATGAGACCAATGCCAGTGGTGGTCAGCCTGCTTAATTTCAGCCAGTCCTTTGGTAGGATCTTCTAAAAAATAATATGATGACAAAGTGAAATTCATAGTCACAAATATTCCAATGTAGTGTGAGACTGTAGCGACAAAAGCAGCAGTGAAATCATATTTAGAATATGTTTGTGATGATAAATGATAAGTGACACTTTGGATTCAGCAGAGAAAAGTTAAAAGTACTATTTGTAGGGTGTTTTTTTTTAAATGGATATAAAAAAAATAGATGGCAGAATATCAAACAAAACAATTCATTTTAATCATATATTGACAGACATCTCTATATAGATGTGGGGTTTATTTTCATTTTTTAAAAATAATTTTTAGTTTAACTGCTAATTTGCTCTCACCAGTATCTCTAAGAGTGACATGAATTTGGTCTCTCAAGTGAATAAATGTGAGATGATTTTTGTTGATTTTTCTTTTTTCACAAATGTATTTCTCAGTGACGTATCTCATTGGTCAAGCTCAAGGAACTGAAGGAGCTATACTCTAGGTAATATTAAATCATATCAGAATAATATGATTTCACATACAAATACCTGCTAAAGACTGAAAAAATATGTTGGAAAAACTGCATTGCTTCTACATACTGGAAAGTCAGAGGGTATTATGGGATTCCTGTCGTTGGATCGTCTCAGGTGTTGTGATGTTCTGTGGAAGAGAGAAAGAAATGCTTAGCATTCATGTCACTATTGATCAAGGTAGATTGATAATGAAATTTAATATTTTATTGTAAATTCAAAACACATACAGTATGTGACATCCCCAATCATGCTTAGAATCGTAGTCATACATGTTATTCTGTATGTCCTTATCCAGAATTCATACAGTAGGGTTTATAAACTCAGTGTGAGCGTCACTCCCTATTTTACAGTCTACTCCATCTGCAGCACGCTCGGCCTCCCATTCCCTCTTTCCCTCTTTCCTCTTTACTCTTTTCATTTCCTCTAATCTCTCACTCTCCCTTGCTCTACCTCCATGTCACTTTGATTTCCCTATCCACTGGCCTGTGAGGTGTGTGTGTGTGTGTGTGTGTGTGTGTGTGTGTGAGTGTGTGTGTGTGTTGAGGAGAACAAGTGTGTGTGTGAGTATTAGTGTTGTCTGTTAAGAGAGCATGACTTAATTGTGTAAAGCAGTTTCACAAACGTAAGTAAATCTGTGATGATTTGTCCTTTAGCTCACGCGGTATTGAAAATTACATGGAATGTCACATGCAAATGACAAACCTCAGCAACACACGAGCGTGTTTTCTGTTGGGGTTGCAGGTGTCTCAGCATTCTTTTCTTTGTTTAAACTATATTTATATGTATATCAGCATGCGGCTTTTCATGAATAGGTTGTCCAAATATATGATTGTGCATATGCGCTGGCTGGTCTGTTGTGTGCATGTGTGTGTGTGTGCGCGCGTGCATGTGTGTGAGTGAGCATGAGTAAATATGTGTTTTTGTGTTGGTGTGCATGTGCATCAGCGTTGGGGCTGGAGCCTGGATGGGCCAGTCTATATGAGAGTAGACAGTGTGCGCGTGGAGAGCAGGGGAGTGAGAAGGACGTAGCGGCAGTTGGGGGGGGGGGGGGCAGCGCCAGGCCGAGGGGCCCCCCTCTCGTAGACAGTTTGACTGATGACATGCATTAAACAGTTAATCTGTCTGATTGAATGTTTGCTTCCTCCAAATTGAAACATTAAACAACAAGGCGAGAGAGAGAGGGAGGGGAGAGCCTGAAGAGGAGAGAGGGATATGGCTTCATCTATTGCCCAAATCATGCAAAGCATGAGACTGGAATATATAATACTGTCCGGTGAGCTGCTGAGAGGGGGAGCTAGAGGAGGAGAGAGATTGGAAGGGACAGAGAAAGGAGTGTGAATGAGGGAAACGAGTGAGGGAGAGAGATGAGAATGGAAAGGCTGTGAGTAAGTGGAGGGGTGAAGAGAAAAAAAGGTTGGGGCGGGGGGTCAGTGAGAGGGAGAGGATGTGTCACAATAGGCCCACAGAGAGAATCTCTGCACAGGCAAAGTTGTCTTTGCATGACAGTTCAAAAGAGACAAAATCAAATAGACAGCAGTGTGAAATAATTATATGTCAATATTATAACGTCACTTTGACAATGAATTCCTTTTTGTCTGTTTTTATTTAAATCTCATACAAATAATATTTCCATTTAAATGTCCAATGAATGTAAAGCAAACTTTGACAATGTGGCCAAAGGGAAACCAGAAAACCAAAAAAAGTCCACCATCTACTCAGAAGATGGCAGTGTAGGCAATGTTACGCACAGCCGGAAGAACCAGAAGAAGAGGAGGTAGTCTTGGCCATCTGCAGCTATCTACCAGCCAATTATAGGAAGCAACCGTGAGGGATTACTTTGAGGTTGGTAGATGTAATTTTTATATTCATATGATCAACCAAGACCAAAACTGGCAGTCATTCACAGGAATTAATGATTTGATACACCAATTCTAAAAGATCCCATGCTTTCCATCTTAAACATTTATAAAGATATTTTTCTCAGGATTGAGGATGTTTTTTTTCTTATTTTGAGGTTTCAGCCTTTACTAATGGATACCTCAAAGTTAGCATCAAAATGTGGAGACTGAAACATGACTGCAGGTCCAGCCAAATTTTCTTTTTCCAGCCCTAAATCATTTATGACCCTGTTGTCTGTCTTGCTTTATGCTCCACGCAAGAAGAGACAAGGTAGTTGTCACTATTCTTAACCTCATGTACTTCCTGGGGTGTTGCTGATATGCAACAGCAAGGTGAAGCTCTCCTTGCACATGAGCCACAACACCAGGTTGCCGTTAGAAAGTGAGAAAAGATCTGAGCAACTTTTACAGCCTTGTCTGTGGCGCTATATAGATGTTGTTCTAAGCAGCAGTGATGTGGTTTTCTGGGTTGTAAATGAGTGGCCTAGTGAATAAGATGATGATAAAACCATTTTGTTGCTGGTATCGCAGTTCATGAGCAGTGACGATTCCAGTGACGGATTTACTCTTAACTATAAACATTACAGGAACCACTACAAGAATTTGCTGATGAGCATTTTAGTACCCAGGAATTTAATAGACAAACTAAGCAAACCTTTGACTAACTGGCCCACTTTGATTTTTAAAATCCTCAAATCTGACAGAATTTATCAGCATCACAAGGCTTTGTGGCTGTCTTAATCCCTGAGGTGAGCTATGCCACAAATAGCTTGTTTTTTGTTGTTTTTTTTTTCCTGATTTTAATTTTTGCAGTGTAGCAGATCATTGCCTGGCCAGCAAGACATCAGACAGACAGATAAACCACAGGTTAGCTTCTAACAATTCTGTTGCCTGTGAAAGGCTGGTAACAGATTGGGAGAAATTGGGTGACCCCTAGCTGGTAATGTGATATGTCATTTAGCCTCAGCCTGACCCTGTCTCCTCCCAGGTTTCACAACCATCACCATGCTTCAAATGGGCTTCCCTTTGTCTCAAGTGCATATTCCCCTCAGTCTAAATGACCATCATTTTCTCCACCGGCTGATTTTGGCCCAGCTGTAAGACTGAGGTATAATTGCACAAACAGACACACACAAGGTCTTGATGAGCACATGACTTTAAAGCCACTTTACCACCCAACAGTCAGCAGGCAGAGAGAAGAAGAAGAGAAAAAAAAAACAAGGGAAGATGAAAACATTAATGGATAGGTTGCAGGATGGACGGATAAATTGATAGATCTTTTAGAGAAGGTCAAACTTCTGTGCCCACACGCGGGACCATCATGAAGAGAAAAGAAATTGATTGCCGCTCACAAAGGCGCTGAAATGACTAGAGAAATAATTTTCTGGGCAATGAACATTCTAGGAGGTATGGCTGGAAAGGAGAGAGAGCTGAGGGGAAGTGCAAACCTTTCCCAAAGGGTACAAAATGGCTCAAGTGAGCTGTCAAGTGGAGTTGTTGCTGGTCCTCAGTGTGTGTGTGTGTTTGTTTGTGTTCGTGTTCCTACATCGTTCCTGCATGTTTGTCCTCCTGTATATGTGTACAGATAACAGGAGCCCTGAAAAAATTTAATCTACATAAAACGACAAAATACACCTTCTCATCCGGAACAAGAGACATTAGCATTTCCTGGTTTGGAATGCATCAGTTTTGGTGCATTCCAAAACAACTTGTCAAACATAGAAAGTGCAGCCAACCCTTAAAATTGTTATGCCCTAGAAAGTCCTGTTTAACTTCTAGAACTACAGCTCCTTTCATAACACAGAAAGTTCGGCAATTTATCTGTTTTTTCACATTTATCCAAGATTTGATCGTGGTGGCAACAGACTGAGCAAGATCCCTCTCCTTATGAACTTACTCCAGCTCATCCCGGGAGGCCCTGGGGCCTCCCCAGGCTGCCTGATTTGTATAATCACTCCAGTGTGTTCTGGGTCAACCATGAGGCCACTTACAAGTTGGAGGTGCTCAAAAAACCTCCAATGAGAGGCGTCTAGAAGGCAGGACCACCTCAGCATTAAGTTACAGTGGTCCTTAGTGAAAATCAGCATTTCCTGATGATTAATGCCTCTTTGCTTTGGTTTAAATGCAAGACAACTTTATCTGTGTTTTTAAGAAGAACTAGTTTAGGTTTGAGCATAGTCACCTATTGGTCACAGAAATTAACACTGATTGTCAAATGGAAATTGGAAACATGAATCTATTGTTATGATGACATTGTCCACATTCTTTGTCTTTACAGACCTCATGACTTTATAACCCCCCCCCCCCCCCCCCCAGCTTGTTTCGTTATGCTTGCTGCAGACAAAGAAAAATCACAATTACTTTAGCTGCTAGAGGTCTTTGTGTCTCTGTTTCTTGAACACAAACAAATGTATTTGGGCATTTGCTGAAATGACCGATGCAGTAGTTTTTCTTGAATTGACTGTCTCCTGAATCAGGAGTCCAAGGGTAGAAGGTGTCATATGTTGCACAGATTGTAAAACCCTTCAAGGACAGACTGTCCAAAAAGGTGCCTTGCTATCCCCATTTGAACAATTATTGCATGTTGCTCCTCTCCGTGACAGCAGGCTTTTCACCAAGCTGTCACGGCAATTTAGAACCGCTATAAACATTTGTGCCTTCAGAAGACGACATGTTGTTCAGAGTAGTTCATTTGAGCAGAGCCCCATCCTATCTCAGTCAAAGGGGAACTCTTTACTGTCATCAGGAGGAGGAATGATAACAGCAATCCATAAGTCTTTGTTGTATTCCGAAATTGTAAATTGTACAGAAGGGTTTGCACAAAATCGGTGGTTTTACTTCATGATCCACAGGTCTGGTATGTTTTCCAACTATGGATCGTGTTATCTCAAATGTTTCTCTTCTGATCCATTACATTCTCCCTTTGAGTATAAATGCAAAACAATACACAATCTGCTCCTTGGAGACTTACGCTAGATGATTTTCCGTCACATTACAAGAGTACTTTAGCACTCCCCCACCTCTCCCCACCCCAAAAATTACAACAATATTTAATTAATCTCCTTCACTCTTGGGGCCTGTGATAATTCCCCATCAATATCTTTCAGTTGATAAGTGAAAACGAGTGATCCTTTGACATATGCACCAACTTTTACTTATACTTTACAAATCTATTAATCCCTTCTCAGATAAACAAATCTTTCACCCCTGTATGCATTCCCCATCATCAAAATGAGCAATCCTCCTGTCTTATGATAACCCCCCATTTTGATGACAATGAAGCCCCTTCCTCCTCCTCCTCCACTCGCCTAATGACTCTCAGATTGATAGAGACCTCCACTGGCGTCCCAACAAATGGCCCTGCATCAGGACCAGAAGAATGGAGTACAGTGGATTGGTAGATTGGGGGGCAGAGACAGAGATGGATCAGTGGGGTTTATGTGTGGATAAACAGAGTGAGGTTGATTGCTAGCACAGAGAGAGGCCATTACAGCGAATCCGCACGCTAATCATAATGAATCACTTACTTATTAAGCGTTAATTATGGCACACAAATACATCCCGTGCAGGCGAGTGAGCAGGGAGGTAGGTAGTGGTGTCTGCCTCCGATCTGGGGGGGTGGAGGGGAGGGGAGGAGGCCACATTAATTCATTCTTATTTATTAATTTCCCTAATTAAAACAACAAGGCTATGGAATAGAAGTGGTTTCTTTGGGGTGAAACAAATGAAGGCCCTGGAAAAGCAATATGAAACCAGGCGTGGTGCGATGTAAACATTAAATCATGTGAAGTGATGGTGCTTGTTCAGCTGTTCATTATCAGAACAGCTTTATCCAGCCTCCTTTTCTTTCATATTATATCAAACTGAGTCCCCTCCTCAGTAAAAAAGAACACACACACACACACACACACACACACACACACACACACACACACACACAGTCGGAAGATGTGAATGGCAGATTTCATCATCATCATTATTCTATAAATTGTTTACTTGGCCCACGCTGAATGACAATAAACTACAGCTCCTCCTTGAATGCATCCTCTTGAAATCCTATGAAATCAAAGCGAACTGCCTCATCTTTCCCATTTGATTGTCACATGTTTAAACTCTTTCTATGATGGTACAGGGCTTTTACCAACGCAGATCTGCTTCCTCCATTTTCTCAAATTCATTCATCTAACTCATAGTCCTCCACCCCCTTTTCCACAATGTCTTCTCTCAATTTCCTGAGCGCTCTCTCAGTCCCGCAGTCACCCACCTGAGCGGGCGGGGTGCGATAATGGCGTTAATGCTCGGTAATACGGGCCAGATATTATAATCTCAACACTGTCACATTGCGTTAGCTGCAGGAGACTGACGTGTCAATGCCACAGTGAGCAGGTGACGTGTGGGGCTCAGGAAGCGTGGCCCGGTAATCGCCCAATACAGACACATTTACTTTGGAGTTGAATATTTTCCCTGTGCTGCTTTTGCCACACCACAGTGGATATTGATGGGATCGTTGAAAGAGCGCTACGGTCTGGGAAGAAGCATTTTGTCTTATCCAAACCTAAACGTAAGCTTTAATACTTCATCCCCAAGCTCAACATTTGAAATACTTTATATTTCCTTTATTAACTATCTAATTCCACTTCATGTTTTAAATTTTTTTTATTGCCTTCACACTCTTTGCCACCAGCAAACACAAGGATATTATAAATAGATAATTAAATGGAATTAGCAGCAGACCCTAAATCCTGAATAACTGGAAACACATTCAACAACCTTATCCAAGATGATGTTTTAATATTTCTTTGTTTAATGATAGGCTAAAGATTATTGAGTTTAGTTTTATGATTCTTTGGCTTTTTTGTTGAGTCAGTTGTCTGCCTTGTCTTCCATAGCAGGTCTGGGGGTCACATTTTCAAGTTTCAATATACCTTTATACAGCATTGTTGAATAATGTATCGTCTTCTCTCACATTTTCTTGTTTCATAAAAGCCGAAACTTGGGAATAATCAGTAAAACAATAATCGCAATAATCAAAACTATGAAGTACAATCTGTGGCTTTCAGTGGGGGCTTTGGTTATTCTAATTTCATTTTCTCATCATCCCTCCAGCCCTTTTCCCCTCAGTTCCTCCATTTACAGTTCAGTCAAATCTTTAGACAAAGACTTTTAAACCAGTCGCCAAGATGAGCAGTGAGCAGACGAATCAGGATCATAAAACATTTGATTCAGCCCAAAAGGACTAAAGGAAAATGGAGAAAAAGATAAAGATACAAGACTATGTACATAGTTTTCTCCATGTTTAAGGAACTACTCATCCCATTAGCCATTGCAAATGATATTTCCCACGCAATGTTGTTTTTGTTGTTGTACTACTGTACATCTTTTAGGTGATAATGTTGGTGTTTCAACTTTTTATCTGCGGTGGTTTTATCTTGACGAAGCCTCCAATTTAGGAAACTAAAGTCAAGCGAATGTGAGGACCATGAGTGCTGATTAGTGCGATGAGGCCAGCTAAGTTAGCTGTCCCTGATAGTAGGACCTTGCATCCCTGCCAGCATCGGGTGTAACCACAGAGACCTTCGAGCTCATAAATCCGCATGAAACTATTCTCAAGTAGTCAAACTGTTGTGTTGAACTGCCAAGTCTGCGTTAGCTACAGCCCTACTGTACTGTACAAAACATACTCTATGGAACAGTCTTTACCAGATCCATAAGTTCCATTATGTATGTGCTACACTTCATGTGACGTCCACATACATCATCTGCTGTAGAACATCACACGCTGATCTACATCTACGCACACAAAGCTTTGGGCAGTGAGTGTGAGCTGAGCTTTTCCTCTGAACTGGATGCCTTTGAATTACCTCAGGGAATGTGAAGCTCCTTGAGGAAACCCATGTGACATTGAGAGAACAAACAAACTCCACCAGACCACAGATTCTTTCTTCTTGTTTTGTCTGTAGGCCCTTTTTTTTAAAGTCTTTTGTGAAAGTGATGGCCAAAGAAAATGATCTATCTTCTCACACGACAGTCTCTCCAGTTTTGCTCCCGTGGATGTACGCCTCGTCAGTGATTTATGCGCGTGTGTAATTGAGTGTTAATAAAAAGTGTGTCCGGAGTGCGTGTAATTGTGTGTTTTCAGGACCCACCATGTGTGAGCTTGTGTGTAATTGGGTGTTATCGATGTTGTGAGTGTGTGTTGGAGGTGAAAGAGCGCTTGGACAGGGTACAGTGTAATTGCGGTTTGGAAAAGGCCTTTGGAAGAGTTTGGATCTGAGGAAATAGTACTTTTCTGTACTTGTAGGGTAAGAACTTTGGATTTAAGACTATTGAGTTAAGATCATCATGAACACTATTTTTTCATGCCTATGTGAATATGACAGCAGCGAAAATCTAACTTCACATTCATTTTCCCCCAAGGTAATAATTATATTTTTACCACATTTATAATGATGTTTTGTGCTACTGTATAGAATTGTATAAGTAGATGATTAACTGTTGGGCTGAGTGAGAAACTTTCCTTCTTTCATGACACTGACTGAATTGCTTCAACACCATCAATTATTTAAAGATACCAATGTAAAAACATGATTTGAGTGGAAATTTTTTTAAAAAAGAGTTTAAACAAACAAGTTAAATCACATTTTGTATTTTCGAGTTGTGAGTTTGTGAAAATTCCAAATATTTGAAAACTGAAAAAGATTTACAATGCCATGTGTGATGTTTTTATAAAAGCCAGCAATATCAACATTTTTTTTAGTCATAGACAGCTATAGTTAAGGCTCCTTCAATCTTACATTTTTCCATGTTTTTGATTGGATTTTTGTGACATTGCCGTATTTGTGAGCGTTTGTATTTATGATGGTCGTGTATAGAGTAGGTGTGTGTAGATATATATAGTACGGTGCGGGTGCTGTTTAATTGATGCGGGCTGGCCATCGATCCCTCCCGCCCAGGCTAATGAAGGCCTGATTGGTTTGTGAGGGCTGGCTGGTTCTGCTTAGCTGCCTCTGCCTGCTGCTCTAGCTGCACGCACTATAACACACACACACACACACACACACACACACACATACACTCGATTCAACATCATTCTTCTTTCTCTTATAGTCACAAGCTTTGTCTCTGTCTCCCACTTTACATTTCTGCCCAGACTTTAAATGCATCTTACTGTCTTTAACTCTCCAGCTCCTTCACCGGCTATATTGCTGTCCATTCTCTGCCAGTCCTAAAATGACACCTCCACTCACCATCATTTCCAGCAGAGTGGTGCACTTACAGGTAGTGAGATTTTGTATTATTTTTTTTGGGTGGAGTAAAAATTCAGAATGAAACTGTAACCTGATGCACTACGACTTGTTTGCTTCAATGAGACAAACTTTTGTGCTTTTTCAGTAGAGGGTGAAACCATGCTAGTAGCCTTTAAGAATCCTCGCTCACTCCGTCTTCTCCTGGTTCTTTTCTCCATTTACTTTGTCAGTAGTGTCAGTGTCTCAGTCTGCCTTCATCCGCCGATGAGCTCGCAGTCAAGTCGGTCAGTCAGATGTCACAGTACTGTCATGGCAGCACCCATAAATGTCTTTTTGTGTCGCTCAGCTCACTACAGACACAGGTATTACAGTGCCCTGTTAATGGCTTTGTCAGATGGCCTTTTCACAGAGCCAGTCATGAAGACCGACAGGGGAAAGCTCTGTGTGTGTGTGTGTGTGTGTGTGTGTGTGTGTGTGTGTGTGTGTGTGTGTGTGTGTGTTCGTTCATGTGTATGTCTCAGTCAAAGGCAGCAAGACACTGTCCAGGAAATAAAAGGCCACCCAAGTATCTGCAGTAGTAATGCATCAGCAAAAATCCTCCGAGTGGTTTTTCAGTGAGGCGACAGAACAGCTGTTCAAATCCATCACTGTCTGTCATTCTGCCGGCTGTCATGCTAAATAATTTGTCTTTTACAGAAATAATTACTGCCCAAATCCGGGAAGATTCATTGAACAAAAGCACTTCTCATAAATCACATTTCAACTTTAAATCAGCAGAGCCTTAAAGCCTTGAGAGAAACACACAAGTGTAAACACAAATCTACAATCAGCCGGTTCCTCAAGTTTATTTACTACCATTGAAATCTGGATCCTGACCGACAGATGTGCCATAAATGATAATCTATACCTATACACCTTAGATTATTGCATCACAGCCTCGGAAGGTGCAAGACTCAGTGAGTTTAGCACCACATGTCGTGGAATGACGTCATGTTGTGTGGCATATTCATCTGATTTCTACAAAAAACTTACACCATAAACACGACCTTCTTTTGAATTCTTGCCTGCTTTCACTGTCGTGATCACCCTCGAGCTGTAGCTGTCCTGTGGTGTTCGTTTTCCTCGCTTGCATTCTTTTGTACATATTATTTACTGGTGAGTTGGTTGACCGTAGTATATTTACTTTACTACTGTACTTCCATGCATTTTTGATTGTCTGTACTTCACCTGATTTTTTTCCCCCCACTTTGCCACATTACTTTTAAGCAACTTGTTATTGTCTGTCCGCTTTTTAATGTGATTGGCCTCTATGTTCTTCAAGGTGGTGGGGTGGGGGGGGGGGCGGGGCAACCAGTCACTTTACTGTCTTCCAATTTAGTTTGATATTCATGTGGAAATTCACCGTCCATCTCTGAGAAAACTGATACACCAACAAAGTCTGACACACAACACATTTGAAGCCCACCAGCAGTGGAAATAGAGCAGCAGAGCCCCCGTGAACTTATCCCGAGTCAGTTTCATTTCTATGCTTAACTTGTTAATGGTGTTATGATGATGACATACAGTTTTCCAAATCTTTTGAGAATAAAAAAAATCCTTTCAGTGTTTACATGTGCTTGTCAGTATGTATAAAATGTAAATATCATATATAGTTAATGTCAGAGATAATACCAACATTGGTAAATACCTGCCATTGACCGAATTGTAAATCATCAGCAAAAATATTGTGAATTTATCAGTTGATATTAAAAAGGAATACATTTTGAATACCTATGTAGTTTAAAGGCAAGTATTCTAGTACTTTAACTCAACTGTTTGACTGAGCTATATTCACCTGGAGGAATATTTGACCAGAAGTCTCTGTACTTTGACTCAAGTACTAAGTTGTGTACTTTGTCCACTGCTACTTACTAGTATTATTTGTACAGACATCCGGGCAACTCTTTTGATGCTTTTTCACTTTGAATTGTTCATAACAGCGCATGAATTTAAAGATTACTAATAAAATGTGCATATCTGAGTCTGTTTATTTGTGGATTGTGTAACAGTTTTTTTTTCTTTTTTATGGAGAGCAGTTGCCACTATTGATCCGGATTCTATTACAGCAGTTTTTAGAGGTTTCAAACAATCTGCGTTTGTTTCTTTTCATGAGATTCTTTCAGCAGTCTGATAAATGTTGCATTTATAGGACTATTTTCAGGTGTGGATTAATACTGATTTACTCCACCTGTGCGTATTTATGGCCACAAAATGAGTCAGATTGAGTCAAAACAAAGTGCAATGCTTTGTGAGGAAGAAATCACCCAGTGTCACTCAATCTTTGGTAGTATTTAAACATTAACGGTTTTCTATGATGCACATGAATAACTTTAGCAACACAATCAGGTCTTATAGTGGATGTTTTGACAATAGAGAATCGACATGTTCATCCTCGAATAAATGCAAGGCCTCTAAAGTGTTGCACAGAGACAGACATGCCAAGACCAACATAACCATTCCCATCTCAACACTTTGAGACAAGAAGGATATAGTGAGTGACCAGCAGAGCATTGATCAAGCTCCCTCTCAACCTGCAGTGCATTTTTATTTCACATCTGTCCGTCTGATAAGGTAGCCCACACCTCTGGCCCCATACACCACAGCCCTCACCTCGCCAGCCTCCGCCAACAAATACACAACATACACTGGGATAAGTGGCGTGTGTTTACAGCTTGTTCGTTTCCACTCTCCAACTCTCAGCAGAGGAGAAGAACAAGGGAGAGTGGGGGGAAGAGAGAGAGAGAGACAGAAGGGTAGAAGCAATGGGGAGAGAGAGAAAGGGGGCTATCGGAAAGAAGAGGGAGGGCTTGCGGGGAGTGTTTTTGTCCTGGAGAGAAATAGCCCTCTCGGTTGTAATTGGAGGTAGAGAGAGAGAAAGGGAGCGAGGGAGAGGAGGGAGGAAGAGACAGGAGAAATTGCTTGGCTGGGGCTGTGTGGGATGATAGTGTTTTTGACAGGTAAATAAGGCTGTGATTGTCGACAGTTACACTGCACCTTGCTGACCCTCACACACACCGGCCTCCTCCATCTATATTTCACTCTGACACACATGCTGACTCTCTTTCTGGCTCTGCCAATACACACACACACACACACACACACACACACACACACACACACACACACACACACACTCTAAAAGCAGACAAAATTTATATGTGAAAGAAACTTCCTGAATAGACTTTAACAGTATTTATCAGACATACATACACATACCAGTGCTCCTTTACTGCAGTAAAACTACCACTTGTATCACCTGAACTGCAGAGAATGTTTTGTAAAAAATCGCATGAATGAAATGACATGAAGACAGAAGAACGGAAAAAGAAAGCAAAAGCTTTAGATGCTGGATTGAATTGTACAGGTCTTTGATATTTTATAGGTAGATAGATAGATAGGCAAACTGCTGCCGTCTCTGCAACACCACCATTAGTATCTCTTCTTCCTACCCCCTTCCTTCCATCTTCCCATTCTCTTTTATCAAGTCAACAGCCGTCTCCCCCTCCCCTCCTGCCTGCCCTTGCCTCCCTCCCCTCCCCTCCTCTCCCTCCCTCCCTCTCTCACTCCCTCTCTCACTTCAATCTCAAGTGTTTTCAATTTTATTCTAGAGTGGAATTAACTACCCCCGATGTCAAATTGCCGACGAAATCGATAATAATATCTTTACAAAAGAGGATATTCCAGTCTCTCGCGTCGGCTTTTGAAAAATGGAAAATTTAGCCGAGATTGATTCATTAGTTGACACGTTATAGGACGGTATAAGTATTGATCGCGGCCTGTCATGTCCCATCTCGGCTAATCGAAGCTGAGGCGCTCTGTCGATGGGCGCATTTTTCATAATTCCGTCGCCGGGGAGAGGGACCAGCCGGCAGAGGCGACTGCAAGGCACAGAGAGAAAAGGAGGAGAGTATAGGGAGGCAGAGGGAAGATAGACGGGGGGAGAGAGAGAGATGACTTGGAGGGGGGAAATAGGTAGGGGGCAAAGAGTGTAGGAGCGAGAAATAGAGTGAAAAGGAGGCATGGGGTAAAAAAAAAAAAAAAAAAAAAGAGGAAAGAGAAGAGTGCGTGTGCGCGTCTACATGCGTGTCCATAGCGTATCTCCAGCCCAGGGCGTCGGGGTGAGGCAGGGAGGGGGCCACAAGAGGAGAGCGTATGTTAATGGGGCAGGTATTGGGGCGTAGATAATTAATGCATTAACCAATTAAAGTCAAACGGGGGGAGATAACGAGGTGAAGGGAAGTATGAGGGAAAGGGACAATAGGGCGGGATGGAGAGAAGAGAATTAGGACGACAACAGGGAAGAAGAGGTTTTAATAGCCAGCGTGAAGATGCGCAGAGGTGTGAAGAAGAAGAGAGATGAGAAGGAGGATGAGGGAGACCGTGAGGCGGCGGGGGTGGGATATCTGGATGAGTGGGGTGTGTGTGTGTGTGGGGGGGGGGGGGGGGGGGGTAAATAGAAATTGAATGGCTTGGGTGCAGAGAGAAGTTCTGAGGCGGAAAAAAATATAAAGAGGAGTGAGAGATGACACAACTACGATGATGAAGAAACTTTTGATAGTTGTGCAATTCGTTTGGAAAGTTGGCATTGGTGTGCTAAGGACTTATAAGTCCAACATAATGCCACTCCTCTGGCAGTCTTGTCACGAGCTGCACAAATCCAGGGGCCCCGTCAATCAACCAAGGGAGGTTGCGGGAGAGGAATGGAGTCAATTTGTCTGTTGGCTTTTGTCTAAACATGCCACCACCAGGGGAACAGATGCAGCAATATGGCCGATATCAACGTTGCTGAACGACCGCTGGCTGATAGCGATGGTGATATGATTGTGCGGGGGGAAAAAGTTGATATCATAGTTTCTACGTATTGAAACCACAAGTAAGTATAATGAGAGTGAAGGAGTCAAGTTTTGTTTATGTTCAAAGTATTTATAAAAGCCTGCTCATCATATATTGGCCTCCAGAAACATATTCTTTAGGGAAGCATGGACATTTCACAAGTACGTGGGTATCGGCTGATATTTGACTTGCTGGCTGTCATCAACTTATCAGCAAATAAGATGGCAGCAGCCAGTTTTTATGTTTTGATGTAAAAATACTTTTGAATTATTTATGTTTATGACAATTGTTGTGTTTTTCAGGCCTGAATTGGGATTTAAAACCAACAAAAACAAACATTGGTACCGGCATCAACTATCAGCCAAATTGTTGTTTTAATTATCACTGACGATACTGGCGCAGATCTTCACAATCGGTGCAGCCATATGGTAGCCACAACACAACAACCTCGACATAAAAGTTTTGAAATAGTATTACCAATGCACGCTTTGGCCATTGCCTGGTATTGCAGGTCAGTGTCTGTATAAACAGATCATCCATATAAACATTATTTTAATCTCCAGAACATTTGAAAAAGCCCTTAAATCGTATATTTTCTGCATTGTTTCTTCAAAACAGGACAACGAAGCTTGGTCGGTACAAACCCAAGCCCATTCAGGGTCATCGATCCGATGCTGACAAGTTGAAAACTGACAAAAATCCTCAAATATTATCATGCGCTAAAACCACCATAGCAATCCAAAAAGAACCTCATTGTTCCAGAATACATGACGGAGTTGTTGTTTTGGATCCCATTTGATGGTACAAGTGTACCGAAGAGCATTTTAGCGGTCGTGTTGTGTTCAAAACCAGAAACACGGGCTGAAAATGACTCATGAGTGAGTCTGAAGTGTTCCAGCAGCTCCGGTGAGCCTGAGCTCCAACATCCAGGGTGAATCTCAATCCCATAATTGATTTTGATAAACTAACATGCATGGTGTGAGGAAGTCCTCTTGCATTGAGAGAAAATCGGAGTGTGTCCAAGAGGCCACCCCTAAATCAGCAATGATAAAAGGGGAGCTGAAATGGGTTGTGGGATAGAATCAAGAGAAATGAGATACACCAAATTAGAAGAGATTGGCCTGATGGACTTGGATTAGAAGGAAAAGAGGTATATGGGGAGGGGATGACTAGAGAAGGAGGCGAGTGAGGGAGTGAGTCAGTGCATATGTGGAAGATGGGGAGAAATGGAGGGGAGGGGGTCTCGGTACTTGGCAGTCTCTGGGTATCTCAGGTTCTCTCCGGCCGGGAAAGCGGTCGATATTTAATTGTTATTGCTAGCATGGAACGCACGGAAGCGGGGCCTGTACGAAAATTTCTCATTTATTTGGTATTCTTGTTTTCTCTCCTTTTCCTCCCTCTACCCGCCGCCCCGCTTTGGGGTGAGCTGGGGGGAGGGGGGGGTCTCGTGTTGGGGGCAAATGGAGAGAGAGAGAGGCGGCGGCGGCGGGGGGGGGGGGGGTGTCTTTGAATCGGGATGAGATCCTTGAAAGGGAAAAACCTTGCGTCCTCTTCTCCCAAGTTTAGTTTCTGTCCCCAGACGCATCATATCCACCCTCTATCAGCGCCTCCCCCTCCCCCCTGAACCCCTTCACTCCATCTGCCCCCACCTGCCCAAAATGAAAAATCCGTCATTTTCATCAAACGTCCAACCAAATATTATCTACACTCCATTCCCAGAGATCGAATCTTATTTAGGGGCGACGGGATTCGCCATCTGTTTTCAAATTTCATTCCTCCATGAACTTTATTTTCCCTCCACTTTGGACAAAATTATAACCTGATCGATCCGCTTTCTGGCCACCAGCCGTCTACATATATTTTCCTTCTTCGCCGTGCAGGTCAATTTTCTCTCTCACGTCCACATGAACACAGTCCGCAGCTGACACAAACTTAAGCGCACTCGGGTCTAATGTGAGCTGGGGGGGATTTTTCCTTCCCCCCTCTCTCTCTCCCTCTCACTCTCTCTCCCTCTCCTTCCGCGCTCTCATCCTCTCATCCAACCCGTCCGCGGTCTCTTCCCTCACATTCGTCTCTTTTCTCCCCCCCCGCCCCCCCCGGGTAGAAACGTGTATCCCAGCCCGTCTTATCTCGGGACACTGGAGTCCCCCCATCAACTTTTTTCTTTTTCTTTTCTTTTCTTTTTTAATGCTCCGAGGACAACTTTTCACTCGCTGCAGTCCCGCGTGCTTCCTCTCTGTCTCGCCATCCTCTTCCTCCTCACTCACGTTGTTACTGATAAACTTCTCATACATCATCCGTAAAACTCGGCACCCGTGCGTCCACATGCAGACGGGAAAGACGCGCGGCGCCTTCTGTTGAACTGCCCAGGTTACCGCCAGATCCTCCTCGACGGGATTCCCAACAACCCAAGTGGGAGCTACTGGTCAGCTCGATGAAGGCGCATCGATAAAGGTAAGCGCATCACTTCTTTTAGTCTGTTATGAATTCATGGCATTAACAATTGAAAAGATACGCGTCAGAAATAAATAAAGAATATCGCGAGAATGCAGAATGAAGGAAAAAGCGCGTCTCCTGCAGAAATTGATTGCAGCTTGTGCGCCGGAGAGTTGTCCAAAAAAAAAAAAAAAAAAAAAAAGCGCAGCAACATGCCAGATAGCTGGGTTACAATTCTTAGAGTCTTTGCCCTTGGAAGCGAAAATGTACTTTCATTTGTTTGCAGCTTCAGGGATGATTTATACGGCTTGGAAAGATGAGGAGCGGAACAGGAAGTTGTGGAGTGAAAATACTCCAAAAAAAACAAACTTGTCTTATTCCAAATGGCACAGACGAGCATGCGTGTATATGAGCTTGCGCGTTTTCATATTTCAATATTCAATTGTTTCTTTATATTACATAAATACATGTATGGTTTTCATATGAGGCAGCAATTGATGCAGTCTGTCGTGAGTTTAGAGGTCATACAGCCCGTGTGCTTTTGAAGCTGCTGGGCTCTCCTCAGCCGCAAGAAAAAGCTTCACCTGGAAGAATGCAGTCCACAGTCTTTACCTTTTTATATCCCTGAGCCTATAACAAAGATGTGGGGCAATTTTAACTTTTGGTTGCTGTGATAAAAGGGAATTTCATTCAGTTTAAGATCTCTCATCTTCTTCTCAAGGCCTGGGGTGGTCCAACTCTCTTTTTGAGATTATGAGGAACACAGAGAGCAGAGACGCTAATCTTTGATGTCCAACTGATTCTCACTCTGCTTTGATACATGACTTTATGAACTCAAGCAAAGTGTCAACACGTCTTTTCAAACTTTATTGTCACATCCACAAATTCTGCTTTTTAAAAAACAAAACAGGAAATGTGTGTTAAGGTCATGGAGGCTCATTCACTACGTAGCCAGAGCTCAACATTTTTAGTTCTACAGAGAGGAATTTCCACCAGCTTAGTACTCCTAACTTTTCTATGTTTTTAGATCGTGTGAAGGAAAACTACAGTCGCCAAGTGACTTCGTTTTCGCAGCAAGATCACATCACATGTGGTCAGTTTGAGATGCCGCCAGTTGGGTTTTTTTCTATGTACAGACTCGGTCTCTGCAGCCTGAATGTGCAGAGTGGCAGAGGGAGTGTCTGCAGTGTTAGCTATGAAGATCCGCTGCATCCATGTATAAAACATATTTGGTTGAACAGGTTATCAGAACCAATGTTTTGCTGAGTAGGGAGAATTCTCAAACTAGGAATAAATTAACATGTAAAATATAGTGGTGTTAACCACTAAGACAAGTCCAACACATGTTTTTTTTTAAGACAACATAGATAAGCTCAGACCCATCAGGGGTGAACCCCGCCTCTTGCCCAATGTCAGCTGGGATGCCCCCCCCCCGACCCTTAATGGATAAGTGGTATTGAAAATGGATGGATGGACAGACAGATACGCTCCTTCCATCACTGTAGTGTAATGTACATCTCATGAATTCATCTATTGTTTGTTTGGCAGCTTCAACTGTAACATAACACTGTCAAAGTTTTCGTATCTGTCCTTCTCCTGAATGGACATTCATTCAGTGAGTCCAGATATTCCCCATTTTAGACAAAACATTGTTTTAGCTTAAGTCAAATCGGATTTTGCACAAAACTTGAAAAATGACCATTAAAATAAAAGCCCATCCTGGCATATATGTCACTGTCACTTGATATGTTTTCAGATACAGGATCAAAAATCAGTGTAACATAATAGTAATTGAATGGCGCAACACAGTTCATACCTCGCAAACCTAAATATGTCCCTTCATCAGCAGGATCATTTCATTTGTTGCCTGGGGAGTGTTTGGATGGGGGAGTGACCCACCCTGAGTACTCGGAGGATCTGGGAGCAACATGTTACATTCCCTCTGCAGCCTGGACTCTGCATCCCAGTACCACTGCAGTTTTCAAATCTTCCTGGAAGTACCTTTCTTATTGACACCAATAATGTGTTAATCAATAGGGTAGTTTTGTGCTTATTCTAAACCTCATTATACCCGCTTTCTTTGTATGAATCAAGACTCTGCGAGGGCCCACGGCGAGGGAGCATCCCTTCATTGATTAGGTATAAGCTGCAACACCTCCGACGCCCAGACACTTGTTTGCAAACGGTGCTTCGTTTCTGAGGTATTCAAACGACCCGTAAGCATGTGAGCCAATATTTATAGAGGCTTGAACAAGTTCATTATAGTCAGTGGGGATGTTCCATCAGGGGATGAAGGACTCATAAAGGGCCCGGCGGAGTTAGTCCCAGTCCAGGCAGCATTTGACAGTACAGTCAATGGCTCCAATCATTCCTCATCGGCTTTATGGCCATGCTGACATTTATAGCTGTTATGGGGTTAAAATAAAAGCATTAACAGAGGCAGGGGCTCCATTCAGCTGGGTGTTGTATTTAATCAGCGGTCACTTAATGCAAAGTCCATAATCCACTTGGTGACAGTCAGAGCCACCCGAGGGTTTTGGTTGAATACGCTGTATCAAGGGAAGTGATGGGTGAAATGCACATATTTTATTTACAATAAAATGTGAAGCAAAGATGAAATCCCACCCTCTGACAACACCTCGCACTTGCTTCATTAGCCAGGATTCAGTCTGCAGACCTTCATCAGGTAAAATCCTTACAAACAAACAGCGCTGGCACCACCCTTTTGTTTTTCTCTAAGCCTGTTTAGAAAGACTGTCTGGTGTGGGAGGCTTTGTGGAAAAATTTTCTACTATTTTTGACTTTTTGCCCTATGAAACAGGCCATCATGATAACAAAAGACACATAAAACGTCCTTTTACATACATATTGCAGACTTGATGCTGAATTGTAAGATTGTTGGACGATTATACTCAACTGTTGAGCCCTAGCATGCACCTTTATTCACAGTAAATGAGTGTTACAGTACAATGACATCCACGTTCTGCTTTTTCGTGTTTTGACACAAATTTAAGTTTCGCATCTCTTTTTTTTTTTACCTCCAATATCGTTGTTATTCTTCCCCAAGTTGCTCCCTTTGGCCCCGTTGAGCTTCTCTTTGAAATGTTACTCTTGCTGAAAGTACTTATCTGAGTTTTTCTGCCACCTTCCTCATCTTTCACTACACCCAAAGCAGCTTTTTTTTAAGACGACGTGCCCCCTGTTTTGAAGTCACTGACCCCCCCTGGGCCCTCTCCTTTCCCTACCCCGTCTCCCACTTAACCCCATATTTCACAGCTGAACTGCAGCTAATTTCCCCCCAGCCCTCCGTACAGCGCTCTCTATACCGCTGGAGCACGCTTAATTACCCACAATTAAAGCCAAACACTAACGAGAAAATTGCTCTGTTATGAAATGACTTCAAAAGGACTGGAGTAAGTAGAATGGATTGGAGGAAAAGTTGGGTGGTAGCCTCGGGTGGCAGGGAAGAGCTTGTGTGCTGCGTTTCTCCCCCTGCAGCCGTCTCAGTGGAAGGCAGTAAGCAAAGACTCCGCTGGCATCACCCACAGCTGTAGACTACAATATTCAACAGCTAAACTCCAAGTGTTGGCACTCAGAGAGCACAAGTGTTCACTTTAGTAATGGAGGAGTGGATCTGGGAAAGCTTTGTTATGAAAGGGAAAACTATTTTGGTTTCTTTAATGGCAGCTATTTTATCCCTAAACACGTCTTGAAGAAATGCGTCAGTCACATTATGTTTGATGAGAGCACAGAAATAAAGGTGGGTCTGACCGATGGGTTTTATACAGACTACCTGCACTTTGCACGGTATAGAATTACGATTACTGTGTTCACTTCAGAGCAGTTTATTTCATCTTTTTTTTCCATAATAAGCAACCAGATTGACTGCAAAGGTGGTATATTGCTATATGTTAATATTGACAGATATTTTTCCTCAAAGTTTTGCCAAATGTCTTTTGTATGGTCAAGTTTATGTTGATCAAAAGTCAGAGCACTTAAATCTCAGTCAAAGAACCACAGCTGTTATAGTCTAGATTTAGTAAATGAAGGTCGATGCTGAAGTCTTTGTGGTGAGCCTGAATGTGTCTCTGCAGGGTCGAAGGCAGCCGGTCTTAACAGTTTTAATCTTAGTTTCTTCTCTGAAGTTCATGCGATTATTTTCAGTTATTTGTCTTATTATACCCTCCCAAAAGTCCCATGTTGTTGTGACGTACTTTTGCTCTCCGCTTGTCGTTTGACACCAGCTGCTCTGACTGTTACTGCACAAAGATGACATGCACATTTAGGCGCAATGAGGAGAAATAAGTATATTTTGCCTGATGTGCTTCCTTTTTCCTCACTGAGAAGTCACCCGAATCATCATCTAAGCGTCTCAACAAAAGCTTTTGTGCGATTATTCTCGTGGTCCTCTCTGAAAACAGAGCTGTTGGTTGACTTTTCGGTGTCATGTGGCGTTTGGTGATTTTTATTTCAACAGGAGGTAAAATGACACACCATCTGTATGTAATGGAAGTCTTTGGATACTTAAAGGCCTTGAATGAAAATTAAAAAGCTTAAGATGTATAAAAATGATTAGGCCACAAATAGATTTAGGAATATTGGAGCCATTTCCAGGATCCTACATTCATATATTCGATATTATACTGTATGTAATCAAGGGGAACCAAAATCTCTGACCTGCTTTTCTTGGCGTTGTGGGGCATCCAGATCAACTGAGTATGTCCAGAGTCACTCATGTATGCTCTAGCAGTACTAGTTAACTCAACATGAAGTTCAACTGGTTTGTTAGTAGGGTTGTTTACATGTGTCTGACTTTTTTACTCACGCAGTGTAGTGACTTGTCAGGGAATTAATTTTCAACTTAGCAGTATGTGTAGAGCATTAAATGTGCTTGGTTGCAGCTCTCAGTGATCTCAGATCACAATCCCAGCAGCACAAGAGCTAAATGAGTAAACATTTTATCCTGGTAAAACCCTTCATGTCATGTTTTATCTTGCGACACAACCTGCACCGACTCAGGAAAAAAAAAAGCCTGATTGGCGCCATAAGAAGAACCTCTGCCTTGTTTGATAAGGTTACACTTTGACCCCGAACACTCTCTCCTAATATAAAAAATATCTCATAAAACCCATCTGAAACTGTCCAACAGCAGCTGGGGCTGAATTCAGACACCCAGATGTTAAGAGTGTATCCGCCGCAATATACCTGACCACAAACCCCATTCCCTGTCACAGAGGAATGAGCCTCACCGTCACCTCCAATCCCCCCAACCCCTCCTAACCCCCCAATCCAATCTACAGCCGGCAAAATGAAACAAATAAACACTAATTCGGATTATTTACGTCCAGTTTACACCACATGACGCGACGTATAGGTGGGAGAAAAAGGGCTATATGGTAGGTGGATAATTGTAGCCGTGGTAGTAATAAGTGCGGCGGCTACAGTGATAACAATTAGATTTGATTTCATTTGAGAATGCCTCCACAGCTGCTCCTCACTCACCCCCTTAACCCCCCCTTCCCCTTTTCCCCTTCTCCCTCCCCTCGCTCCTCTCCCCCTAGATTAAAGTGGGTGTGTTAATTCCGTGGTGTAGCGATCGAACAGCTCTGGCAACAATGGGAAATGGGCTATTGATCAGAACAGCTCAGATTAAGACTAGGCAGTGGAGCTCTTTCTTGCTCTCTTTCCCTTCCTTTTCTCTTCATTTCCCACTTTCTTCTGCCTGTCTTCCTGTCTGTCCTGCTTGTGTCACCCCCCCTCCCTTCCAACCCTCCTCTCATGTCTTTCACACAAAGAAGAAGAAAGTGTTTGCATGTATAAAAGAGTCTATGAAGATTTCCCTGTCCCTCCTCTTTTGCTCTCATTACTTCCTTCCCCTAATTCTCGTGTCAACAAGACACTTTTAAAACTTATATTTAAAACGTTGCACAGAAACAAACAATTCTTCACTAACCTCATGCAGACAGAAGAATCTGAGCCTTTTAACAGTTCACTTTGCTGCAATCCGACATCCATTCACATGAGATTTTATATCAATCAGTCACCGCCAGTCCCGTGTTGTGCTGCAATAAAAATGTGCCCTATCAAAACAGCTCACACACCAAAATTAGCTGTCATGATCAGGCCCCGGGACACGAGACATTGGATTTGCATTGAATAGACATAAAACTCTCCAAATGTGAGGAGACAGTAAATCCATACGGTGAAAAGTGAGCTAAGAATCTTCTGCTCTACTTATATTAATTAACTCAGTCAATGGGGATGTGATAGGTCAGTTATTCATCCGATTCCAGCGCCTACCCACTCTGTCACAAATACCTCCCAGGTGTCAGTCCAGCTGCTGAGCTGGGATCAGTGGGGGAAAACAGCCCCGGCGTGGACGATAGCGTGAGCTGCTGTGAAGCCGGTGCTTAGAGGTTACTGGCATGTTACTGCACCGGCTTTTGCCCCTTCTGAATTTAGAGGTGACGCACACATGCAGACGCACGTGTAGGCATATTACGACCTGCAACGGCGGCGTGCAGACACACACACACACACACACACACACACACACACCAGTGGTCACATCAATATTGCCATGACCCTCTGGGGACTTAGAGTATTGGCAAAGCTTTCATCCGCTGAAAGTGTCTGATGTTCCCTGCTCCCACCACAAACACGCACGCACACACACACACACATACACAGAGTTAACATATACAGAAAAATCTGTCTCAAATAAATGCATGTCTAACCTTTTATTTAGACAGACAAGGCTCCCTCTTGAAAGACCTGATCACAGTCCTGCATTAACAACTGGAAGCTGCTGCCGCTGGAGCTGTAAGGGCACCTGGGTGGTGTCACTGAGGAAGGGGTGGTGTCACTGAGGAAGGGGCAACCCCCCCCCCCCCCCACACACACACACACACACACACACTCAGATTTCTCCTGCCAGTTTGGGGTTTGATCCTCATGGTGACAACCTCACTCCTCTAACTTGTAGGCCACCAATTTCTTTTTCTTTTTTTTGGAAGAATGAACCTGAAAATCAGGTCGAGTGGTTGAGAAAGGCCGGAGCCGCATGTGCCTGCTGGAAGGGTTAACAAGCAGTGAAAGAAAGCTCCGATCAGCAGCTGACACTAGAGGGCAATAAAGAGGTGGATGAATGTAGGGTGACATGTATGTAGTTGAGGATGTGACCAATGGTCATGTTCATATATTCAAGACTTTTAAAATAGATTCATGAGCATCATCAGGCTCTGAAAAGGGAATTTGCCTTTAAAAAACAAAAACTCAACTAATTCAGTTAGGAAATAATCGGCATCATTATTCAGTATTTTGGTCCATAAATTCTTCACATAACTGATTTGGTCAAACAAAGGGCCAAAAACCATCAAATGTATTACATCTAACCGAGCGAGAGAGAAGACCATCTCCACATGTGGAAGGTTCGAAAGTGCGTTTGTGCTCTAACAAATGCCATAAAATCAAATGACAAAAATAGATGCCAATTCATTTGCAGTCAGTTCACTAATCAATTAAGTCAGTGATTGTTTCAAACCCAATTTCCCTCATTATCACAAGTCAAGACACTCTCCTTTATGTCGTCTTGCTCCCGTCCAGCCCTGCAACAAGAGTTACTTTTACCTCTCGCTGGCCACCTCGCACAGACGTGACATCATGGCGGAACAGGATTTTCGGCTTCTTTTGCTGTCTGACTCTTGATGTTGCCGCAGCGTCCTTCCTACCCTTACTTACAGCATCTGTTTCCCTGCTTTCACCTCCTCTTCCTCTCCTCACCCCAACTCCCCTGTCATAGACTCCTGCTCTCTGCACTCAAGTGAGTTCCATAGGTTTGCCTAATTGATTATTAAACTGCTGATTGGCGATCAATTGAATAAATAAAGTTTATTAAGGGCAGGGTCGATCTCCTGGCAAGCTCTCCTCTGCTGTGTGTGTGTGTGTGTGTGTGTGTGTGTGTGTGTGTGTGTGTGTGTGTGTTTGTGTGTGTGTTTCATTTATGCTGATAGACAAGTCCTTTGGTCCGTCATAATGTGGATTTGGCTTCTTCTCGGTGTTCGTCGAGAGCCAGACTGACCGGTTAGGTTCAACTTTTACTTGAATCTGCTTTAGCATTTGCTTTATATTCATTCATGATCAAGACAATTTTTTTTTGTACCTTGGTAAATCTATGCTCCGAATTTGAGGTGTTTTAGAGTTGGAATCCAGGTTTAGGTTTAGATTAAGTCATAGAAAACCCTGCAAGAGTCAGTTGGAGCGAAGTGGTCAGTTTGGGTGAGTCAAGTTCAGCGAGTCTTGAGGTCAAAACCACGGTGAACTCCTCAGCTGGCCGGTGTGTGAGACTCCAAAGCGAGTCCTAAAAGAGAAAACACACACGTAAAGCTGCACACTCTTTCTCTCACACACAAATCCCATATATGAGACAGAGGAGCGGAAACGGGTCGAATCCTACTTCAAATTCTCTTTCCTCTCGGCTTGTCGACCGGGGAAAACAAACCGACCCGAGGCGCGGCGAATGGGGATTTACTAATTAACTACTTACACACGCGCGCGCAAGGAGAGAGAGAGAGAGAGAGAGCGAGAGAGAGAAAGAGAGATGCTCACATCCTCTCCTGCCCCCTCCTCCCTCCTGTGCTCTCCTCCCCGGGTTCAGGTTGGTAGTAGTGCTGCCTCTCCGGTCGCTGGCTCGGCGCGCCGTCAGAGTGAACGCGTGTGGATAGACCGGCGAGCGCTTTAACGGCACTACCTGAACAGACCGACTGCAGGTATGTTATGACTGTTGCAGTGCGCGGTATCTCTTTTGTGTTTCTTTCTAGAAAGAAGTAAAGTCTCTGGAGTTTGTCAAAATATCGTGACAGGTTCCATGTGTGTTACTGTATTGGACGTATAACTGTAGCTGTTCTCTATTACCGCAAGTTTGAGGAGAAAAGCGCAACCAAAAGTTGCACCTTGCGTAATTCACGCACACCTGCGATTGCCTTTTTTTTTTCTTTTTTTTTTGAACGCTTGGATTATGTTTTTCAACCTGCCTCTTCCCCGAAACCACTGGGAAAGTTTACCCCCGTATGTTTACAAGCGCAGTGACGGGAACATATTCTCGCGTGCAGGTGATCAGGTCTCGTGGTGTCGGTTGTACCGGGGCACTTAGATGCGTTCAACTGTCGTTGTTGGCCCGGATTAGCCTTTAAGTGTCTCTATTTGTTAAGGCGGCCAGCCCTCACCTCCACGCAGCCGTATCAATCAGTCAATTAAACAGCCACTCACCTCTCTCTCTCTCTCTCTCTCTCTCTCTCTCTCTCTCTCTCTCTCTCTCTCTCTCTGTCTCTCGTTGCTAGTGTGTGTCGTGACCCCTCTAAATCACCTTGTTGGAATTTGTGTGTATTTGTATGCAATTTTCACAAATATTTATGAATGTCTTGTGACTCCTTAATTCGTCTGTTTTCACTGAAATTGTTCGTGTCAATATTTTAGTTTATTCCTGTCTTTTTTTATTGTTTGATGGATTAATTAGTCACCGTCTTTTTTTTTCCTTTTAATAACTCGTATGAGTTAAGAGTCCGGAAAATTTTCCATCCGTACTTTTGATGTTGTCTCTAAGTTTCTACACCACAACACACTTTCCCCACGCGGAAATGAAAAGGCAGAAGCTCGATTTAGAACTGTGTGACCACCCGTCAATGTTTTCATTCAGGGAAAATGGTGAAGTTTACTTTCATCACGAGTGGGGTCTGTTATTTATGTGTGTTTTCAGTCTCGCATGGGAGTTTGTTTCAGAAGTAGGCGCATCGATATACTGCGGAGTACAACTTGGAAAAAAAAATTGGAATAATCTTTATGTGGATTCGCTGGTCTCTCATATATATATATATTTTTTTTTTTTCTTTTTAGGTGTTTACACACATACAACTTTGATACATATTTATGTGCGCCATGGGTATACTCCATGAATGATTTGTGCCGGTACATTTCCAGATAAACAGTGTTTGTAAATCAATACATGCATGTAACTATTGCAGATTAAGAGATCGATCAATGGATCCGCGCTAACCCCGACCGATGTTGTTTTTCTGGCGTCAATTATTCACATCCAACTTTGCACAACACCAGTCTGTCTCCACAAACTTTTGCAACGCGTGTGCAACCTGTACGTGCGTGTGCGCGCGTGTGTGCAAGAGACAGAAAGAGAGATAGAGAAGAGACGGGGAGGGGGGGGGGTGTGTCAGTGTGCGCGCGTGTCTCTTACCGCAAAACAGAGGATTACAAGAGAGGTAGCTGTTTGTTTGTCTCGGCAAATGAATGTAACCATAGAGCCCTGCGATATATCATAGCCTAATAATGACGACGATAATAACAACAATAACAATAAAATACGCCATGACAAATAATGTACTTTATTTACTTTATTTTCCCCTCAAATTTCCAGCAGCGCGTGCGTCTCCCTCTCTTGTCCTACCTGGGTTTCCGGTGTGTCAAACCTTCGTTTCGTGGGATCATTTTCCCGTTGTTTTTTTTTTTTTTTTTTGCCGCCTCACACTCACCGGCTCATCCGTCTCTCTCCTGTCAATACTTGCGGAAATATCTCTGACACTAAATGACATTTGGGAGAAAGTCAGTCACCCTCCTCCTCCTCCCTCCCTCCCCCCCACCCCCTCCTTCTCCATCCTTCACCTCTGCACCGCACAAAGTTTCCGAATGGGCCTGTATTTGTTCTAGTATTTTATCATAGTAATTTACCGGCCAGCAGGTAAATGCATGCCTCTCTAGTCAGGAAGAAAACCATTTAATTCGCAGCCCCAACATCAGTAATACTATTATGATCTGACCTGCGCATACCGAGCAGTATTAACGTGTTTTCGTTACGAAATATTTCTCTTAAATTATTACAATTACTATGATTTGATACTGAACGAACAGTCCCGGTCAGCATTTTGGATTTATCATATTAATCATATTATTTTCAGCTTGAAACTTCATATTTTCCATTTTAATATAATTGTGTTCGGATATTGTTGTTATGATAATGTTTTTATAATTTAATTTGCGCGTCTTAACACGTTTCATTTGATTTTTTTTTATAATTATAGAGCACAAATACACCGAATCACTGCTTTACCCTCCATCCGCAAATTCAGTTGGTATTCACGCAAGAGATGATTGCATTCTATCCACATGGGTCAAATTTATTTGCTTTGTATTTAGTGTCAGAATTATTATCTTATTATGTCATATTAATTAAATCATATTTGACAAGTTACTTGAGGGTTCCCGTGAGAATAAGAAGTAAAATAAAACCTGCTTTTCGGCTACGATTCTTGGAAGAATTATTACGATTTTACAGGTGCTTTTCTTTATTTCTATCTTTTTTTTTTTTTTTAATTCTCCTGCCGCCCTCCGAGAGATAAACTGTATTCATCGAGGCGGTCCTCACCTCTGCTCTCCTCCATCTCACTCGGAAAAGAAACTTCTGACGAGGCGGGTTTGATTTTTTAAAAAATGCTCTCATCCTTAATGTGTTGTCATCTGGAAAGCAATTTCGTATGATCAAAGTGCGGCTAGTTAGTGCGGTCAATATCCTTTCCAGCAAGCTTCTCATATATCGATAACAAGACAGCGGAGCCTCTCGTCGTGCCCCATCCAAGGGCCTCAATCCGCTCCGCACCGATCAAACTCGGAAACAGCAGTGCTGTGTTGCACCGAGAGCTCCAGCTTCACATTCATCCAATCCAGAGGGATTTGATAGGAGAAAAAATAGCCACATTACCCACTCGTGCGATATAGTGGAGTTTTTTTTCTTAATTAATATTTGGAAATATTTGAGCAGCGGAGACGAATAATTAAAAAAAAAAAGTGCAAAAGCACCATCAGCGCCAGATGCGCTCCGTGCAGCTTCCTGTTGATGATTGCGGCGGGTTTGTTGTAACTTTTCTGCAGGTGTGTCTGTCCCGTTACTGTATGCCGGTAAAGAGTAAATAAGGTGATTGATCTGGGGTCGATGGGGCACCGGTGGTCCTGCGGGAAAACCCCACCACACACAAGCCCCGTCATCGGCTTCAGCTCCACCAGCCCGTCGTCTGTCTTACTTATTTACTGCTATTTCGTAGAGTTTGAACTGCTGGTTCAGGGTTTTTTGTTTGTTTGTTTGTTTGTTTGTTTGTTTTTTAAGCCGTGCGTATTTTTTCTTTTTCTCAGTGACGCCTTGGTGCGGTGTGACAGCGGCTCCCTCCCCCTCCCCCTGTCTCCTCCCTTCCTCCCTCCCGGGTCGGAACCAGCGCAGCGGCGGACAGATCTCAATCAAACAATCCGAGACACGGTGATCAGGCTTCGGCCTCAGGTGTATCTCTGAGGCGGGGCGACGTGGAGGTCCAGGTGGGTGAACTTTCTCCATCTCCCGGTTTGTTCGCCTCCCATGACTCTTCTGTTTTAGACCTTCATCAGTGATTGTGGAAAAAAAAAATTCATATGAAGGGATATTTCCTGTTGATTTAGAACCACACATTGTACAAATATTTTGCAAACTTGAAAATGGCATATTAATTTCATTGACTAATTATTTTTAATTATATCCCGATGATCTACAGATAATCACCCTCGCGGTGTAATACCACCAGTGGCATATTTGATAGCTTCAAATTCAAATGCAAAGATTTTCTTGGTTAGATATTTTGATCAGGTTTTGCTTGCTGTTTTATTAAACTCCTCTGTCTCACTCCTGAAAATGTGTCTTCAGTGAAGCAGCGCCGGCGTGTTTGTGAATAATCAAAGGTGCCCAATGTGCCATGCCATAGCCTTCGGCCATTACCAATAAAATATAAGACTCTCCTCCAGCCAACCAATGTCTGAACGCTTCCTCCGGCTCCTCTGCTCCCTCCTAATTCTTCCTGTCTGATATTAGCCCCTTGGCACATCTTAAAATTTGTGCTTCATTATTCATTATTCAACACTCATTGGTGGTAGACTGACTTCTACCTGTTACACTCAGAGCCTATCGGGCAATTGAAGGACTCCTCTGTATCTTTCTCTCCATCTCAGTCTCTGTCTCCCCCCCTCACCACCACCACCACCACCTCCCTCCTTTTCTGCCATGGCCCTCATACCCTTGTCGTCTTTCGCTGCCACACCAGGTAACTACAAACTTGTACACAATAATAACAGCCAGATGTATCCATCTATCTCTCTATCTAGCCTGTCAGCAGTTAGTGGAGTGGCTGAGAGACTTGCAGGCGTGAAAGGTCAGTTAATCAATGGCGTACAATTTGATGAATCCCAGCGACTCTTATCATCCTCATGGGCATTTAGGGCCGAAAGGAGGACCACCGAGATAAATGCTTAATCCTGACGTGTGTGTGTGTGTGTGTCTGTCTGAGAGAGAGAGAGAGAGAGAGAGAGAGAGAGAGAGAGCTCTGTGAAGCAAGATGGGCATGCAGAGAGGTTGAGGGGGTTTGGCAAGTGGCGAGAAAATGGGAAAAAGAAAGAGACGTGGCTCAAAGCTTCACTGGAAGGTGAACAAACATCCCTTCATTTGGAAATGACAGATTCTTCTTTCTCCGTCACAATCAGAAAACTGGGGACATGGAATTCGCCTCAGGATGGACACACTGCACACCTCTTGGGGTGACATAGAAACCTTGGTGTACTCTGCTGCTGCATATAAAGTTGAGAAAAACCTGAGGAAAACAAAGGTGTATGAGTAGTTGAATTCTCCTGTGACATGTTAGCCAGCCTGCAGCAGTGTGCAACCAAGAGGAAAATGAGCTTTTGTCCACAAGGCTGGCCTCTTTCTTCCCCCTCTGGTTTTTGAACTGCAGGGGTTTGGAGAGTGACACAATTTCTTTGCCCTTATGCCCTTAACAAGGATCCCCCGCCTCGGTGTGGCAGGACACCAGTTGTTTTGTATTGAACTGTAATGTACTTTTCATTTCTGTTGTGGCTTCACTGGCATTAATCACTTCAACAGTAATGATCAAATGGCATCACTGTCACCCACACTGATATCATGGATGTGTGGATGACTTTGCACGCTTGCATCCGTGTGTTTTCACATGGGTGTGAGGGAGCCACTCATGTCCTTTATCTCCATCTCAATGCAAGTCCGATGTAATTCGATTGAGATTAGTTGCACTGGCATGACAGCAGATCCCTAGTATTGCCAAAGCACTTAGGAGGCAATGACAGGACCACATCGACGTGTGCTAACACACACACATACACACACACCCTGCGATAGGCCAACCTTGTAAAGACACACAGACGAAGTGGAGAGTGACAGAAAAGTCAAAGAGGTTTCGGCAAAATCGGAGGATTATTAAGTTAAAGGATGATAGAAAGTTGTCAAAAGAGCGTGAAAAGAGGAGGATAAACATGATGAAGGAACCAGGATGAGGAGCACACCTCAGGCATGACGTCCAAAAAGATGAAAGAATGATTGACTCAAAGTGAAAAGAGAAAGACGGGGAAAGAGTAGGGAGCAGAGGTGACGGAAAACAAAGCAAAAAGAAGGTCAGGGACACTGAAAGAGGAATGGAAGGATGGAGTGAACAAGGAGAAGAGGATGAAGAAGAGAGGACAGGGGATAAAGAGAGCAAGGAAGGGCAAGACATGATAAAATGTTATAAGAGTGATGTACAAGAAGAGGGGAGAGGAAGAGATTTACTCGAACAGAGATTAAGTCAAGTTGTCCCCGGTCAGTCATTAATCCGATTTAAGAGCAATTAAGGTGAGACTGATTCCTTCCTCGAGAGAAAGAAATAGATGAAGAGGGTGAAGAGAGAAAGAGGAGACAGTGAGGGTGGGAAGGAAAGAGTGATTGAAAGAGAAACCCGGTCAAATAAAACAAGTATCTGAACTATAAATAGCTGCTGCCAGACATGAAAAACAACGTATACTTAACTCTAACATGGCTAAGGGAGTTCTATTTAACTACATCCATGACAATGTACTTAGAATCAGGGGGAGAACAAAATCAATATTTTATGGTGTAAGGTGTTTTTCCATCTTGTCGGTTTGGTCACTGTAAATTTTTATATTGAAAAACCCAAATGACTGCATCTGACGCTAGAAGAGTAAGACCTGAATTGTGGCAATTAAATTTAAGATTGGAAACAATCTGCGCTGAAAATTGAAACATGGCCATCCTTTTGGATAAAGGGCTGGTGGTGAAACAAATTTCACTAAATGAAAATAAAGCACAGGCGTTCAAAATTAAAATCTTACAATTTTATCCATTTAATTTTCTTTTCTTTTTTGCATTCAATGGGATTCCTCAACAGTTTTTTTTTTATTGTGTTGTTTTTTTTAAACCAGATTAATTTTTTTTTTTTTTTTGGATTGTCACTGCTTTCAGTTTCAGCTGTGCCACGGTCTTGGCATAGAGAGGGAAGTGTGTGAACGCACCCTGTGACATCTAAAGAGTGGTTTTTTTTAATTTTCTTCACCCACCGTTCAGGGTTCAGGGCTGCTTCGAGGTTTAGGTGAAGCCTTCGCCACCACAAATGAGCTGGCAGCCCAGCTACCACTACCTAGAAGTTGCTAATGGAGCCAAGAGACTGCGTAAATCCAGATTTTGTTTTCAATCCCAACTTTTTTTCGTGATTGCAAAATTTACCTGTCTCTGTTCCACAGTTTCCCTAGTGACTTCCTAAGGGCACAAAGTTACTTTGATCCCTTCCACATATATATAGTTTTTAAATTTCACACAAGAGTTGTCTCGTGACACTGACGACAGGAGCTTGTAGTGTGTTACAGCGTCTCTACCTGTGATATTCTCCTCTTGAGGGTGGACAGATATTGTGAGGTTTCGTAGAAACCTCAGTTTCCTAAAAGATGATATAGTGAAGGACAGAGGGGAAATAAAGAGACACTCACAGAAACTAACTGAAGGACAAAGTGTGCGATGAAAATGTAAAGCGTAGGAGCAACAAAGGTAGCTCCCCACCTCCTCCTCCTCCTCCTCCTCCTCCTCAAACCCCTCCAATACCTTCTCGGTGTGCTCTGTTGTTCCAGATGTGTATCACAGGTCTCGGGGTCGACAGAGGGGTCCCTCCACCGCTGTAGCATTTCTATGTCTATTGGGAGATGGTGGTTCTGATAGCTCCGCTGTGTGACATATACACAACAGTACATAAATCAAACGCACACATACACACACTGGCTCCATTTATCTCCCCGTGCTGTGATAGCAGCTAACTCTGCATAGAGTCAGAGAGAGGGAGAGGTTGTGGTCTGTCTTGTTAAGTGGGAAAGTAATGGGTTGCTGTAAAAAGGTTTACGTCTGTTGCCGCCATCGCTATTGTTGCAGCGTTTGTGCCTCTTTTGTTTGATGTGCGCGAGCAGTATAAAGCACACTTGAATGCGTCCATAATTGCTATTCCACATAACTGCAGGACAACAGTGTGTTATTATGAAGCCTGTTGAGGCAACAAATGGAGCAAATTGAAAGCAAAGGTCAGAGATTTTTCTGTGCTACATTTTAGCCATCTCAATGGTTTTACCTGATTTCAGTGATCAATGCTGTATACATCTGTTTTTAAAGCTCACTTTAAATGGTGAAAATTACTCATACATGTCGTATCTCCTTGTTTTATTTTAGTCTCCTCCATCAGGAGTCTTTTTATGTTTCTGTGGCACATCCACTGCAGTTTCTTTGTACCAATTTGTAGCCCATCACAAGTCCCAGATTGAGAGGCCATTTGGCTGCTGTTGACAGGAGGCAGCAGCTATTGACAGGGCCCTGCCGGGGAGGCGTGTCTCAGGCCCCACGTCCAAAGCGTTTGTGGTGTTTAATACACTGAAGCAGTGGTCCTCACAGTCCTCACCCTGCATGCTACTGCCATAGGGATCAATATGCACTGGGTTAGAGAAATGGACCATCTGATGCACACTCAGAGAGGGGGATGAGGAAAAAAGACAGAAACAGTGGGGAGGGGTAGCAAGGGATTTAAAGGAAGAAGACTGAAACAGGCTTGAAAAAGGGATATGGCGGGACTAAGAGAAGGAGAGGACATGATTAGAGGCATGGTTTAAAAGACATGGAGCGCTGCCCAGTGTGGAGATAGATAGCAAGGGAAAGAAAGTGGTCAGTGGTTGAAAGATACATTCAGCTGGGAGAGAAAACAGATTGGCGCGAGCGGGGATAGACACTGAAAAAGAGGAAGACTCTAGACACAAGGGAGGATACACAGGAAAAGAAAAAAAGAGGTGGGTAGAAGAAGGGGGGTGCAGGGGAAGGATGTGGAGGAAGGGAGGGGAGGGAGGTAAAATTTCCATCAGGTTTTCAATTGGGGTGGATCAATAGTGTATTAGAGCTCACCTTGACCCCATCTCTCCCCCTTCTCCCCGGCCCAGCACACAGGCCAAGCTACTCTCCCTCACAGCAGGGGATGGAGAGGGGGAGAGAATGCATCATGGCCTCCTTTTCTTGGACCAAAGTGGCAGAAAATGGCACAATAAAAGCAAAAGCGGATAGAGAGAAAACTAAGTCATGGCAGGCAGAAATAGAGAAAGTGGGAGACGGAGAGTAGTAGAAGTAACTGGAGGAGACACGAGGAGGTGATTCCTTCTTTGGATGAGGTACCTGGTGTAGAGCCAAGGTGTGTGCATTGCAACATAACCCGTATGTGTATCGCCATATCACTCTCAAGGACAGGCCAGGACTGATGTACGCCATTGAGACAAACACAGCCTTGCATACAGAAATAGGTACTACCCTTGAGTCACATGTAGAAGCTCATTCATACGCATTCAGACAGATTCATATAAGTGTGATTTCAGTGGAAACAATGTTGCTCGATGCATTTTGGTTTTACTTGTTCCCTGATCATAACTGTCAATCTGAAACTCAAAAAACAAAACCTAAAGCTGCCTTGGGTGACAAACGGGCAGGAAAAAAATCATAATAAACCTTAGAGAAACATTCGTTCCCAACCATGAGAATTTTTGAATAATTTTCCTTCCATCCATCCATTTTCTTCCGCTTATCCTGTTAAGGGTCACGGGGGAGCTGGAGCCTATCCCAGTGGCTTTCGGGCGACAGGCGGGGTTCACCCTGGATGGGTCTTGAATAATTTTGGCCAAAGCAAAATATAGTTTGCTGTTTTATGGCCAAGTGGAAAGTGAGGATAAGAGGGCCTGGATGGAGGATGAACACTTGGTACATCTGGCTTGTAGGACACAGTAGGTCTGCCCACTCCACTCTGGTTCTGGAGCTCCTGTTCATTTAGCAGTTCCAGAAGTTCAGACTCCAGAAAACAGGTGGTAAACCCCATGTCCTGCAGCTGTAGACTGAGCTTGCTGCCTTGTTGCTGCATTTATCCGTCCACCAACACATGCAGTGGAATTTCACTCTGAAGAAAATCTTGCAGCAGATTATATTATATATTGGGAATCTAAATACATTAAAAGCTATGAAAGTGACATGTTATCAGTCATACAGCAGCAGTTACATCATCTTTGTCTGACTCAAAATCTCTGCCATGGCTTCTGGTGGTCAGTGTGAATGACTGAGTGTGGTGATCAAACACAGATGACATTCAACATTTATGCAGCGCCCTTTGATGTATGGCGGTCAGATAGTCGCTCAGGAATTAACTATGATTATAAAACGTTTCGATGAGAACACTGGCATTGAATGTATAAAAAACACAATTGTATTTGTGCAGAAACATCCAGCAGACCCAGTAGAGCCATAGTGTTCTTTGGGAGGACACCCAACAAATTTTAATGGATTAACATTTTACTCCACTGTGTTTTTGGCTTCCTCTAAAAAAATATCAGATTTTTAAAAATTCTTTTCCAGCATGCAGGATGGGGAGGGATCTCTTGTTTTCAACTTAGTCGTTGGGTTTTTGTTAGGTTAGAGAGAACCAATGATATTGACATGGGTAGCAGGTCTTCTTTCACCAAGTCCCGCATGTCTACAGTTACTGTTACAGTTATAATTCAGTCACTTTTTAAAGTTTTTCTGTCCATTTGGCAGCTTAAATATTGTTGGCACAAATGTACCACTTGGAAGATGATGAAGAAGAAGAATTAAGGGTTGTTGGTGGTCATTCACAAATGGAGGGTGATATTTTTTGGCAGAGAAAGCAACAGAGAGTGAATGCTCATCCTCAAAGAAGCAATAACACGAAAAAAGAAAAGCAAATGCGGGTAAGGGCCCACTAAAAATAATGATGTCCTTTTTGTTTGTGGCCTTTCTCAAATAGAAATCTGGGATGAAAGGCAAATGCTTTCAGAGTGCTGCATACCGAATCAACCTCCACAGATGGCATTAGAACCATCATAGGCTAGAAAAGCACAGCTAACCTTCATGCTAACTCTGTCAGACATGTTACCCAAGTCCGGAAGGATATGGTTTTGACAGTAGAGACTCTGTTGAGTTTTGTATCCTCTGACAGCTTGTGCTGCTCCCATGGGTGTGGGACCAGATCATTTGGAACATTTATCCACATTTGCGCAAGTTCTGATCCAGGTGAAAATGGACATAGGCCTACTGGGTGCACATCCCCATGAGACCCACCTGCAGCCTTAATCTACTTCTGACTGGCCACTACTGGATGCCTTTACTGTTGGTGTATGGATTGAGATGATCAGGGTCGCAGCCAATCAGAAGAAGAAATGACGCAGGTCTTAATGGAATGGGAGTGCCAAAAACAAAAAAACAGTATTTTTACATAGTTTGTAGTTTTGCATACAACTACAATTATACTATATTGTGTTGTTTAGGTTTTTTTTTTTTCAATGAAAAATGTCCAGCAGTTTTCAGGGTTTACCCCCAACATTGTCATTCATGCCATTGGGGGTACACTGTTACTCTCAATCTAAAAACATAGTCTTTTTTTTTTTCGGACACCAGGGAGCTAAAAGCATGTAGAGACATAGACTTAGCTATTGATACACAATACGTTTGGCGTGAAGACTGACAAACCTCACCTTAAAATGAAACCTATTCTGGATTCATGTTTTAAAAAAAAAAAAACAGGTCATTGCAGTTCTGGGGACAAATTCAAAATGCTGCAACAAATGGGGCTGTCACTTTCTATTGATTACGATACAAAATGTCTTGCTTTTTTAGGACTTCATTGAAAGTGCTGTGACAACAAGCTGCACACACACAGAAACACGCACACACAACATACAGAAACATAGGACACCGTTCATCATTGGAGGACAACAAGACTTGAAGCTGTTTGAAGAGGACAGTGGTAGGGGGCAAAGGGAGCATGCTTAGGGGTTGAGTGGGTGGGGGTGAATAAAAAATTGATCTGGGAATTTAGCATTTAGACACAGTTTACAAAGCGATATAGAGAGGAGGCACGGGAGCAGAGGGGACCATGCGGGGGAGGACACTTAACCTTACAATAGGTCAGCTCTGCTTATTTGAATAACTGCAACCCTGACATCAAGGCTTGTGCATATACCCCAGAAAATAAACACAAATCTCAGATTCTCCTCAATGATCCGTCTTTAGGCGAGCGTGTGATTTAGCTGTTTAGACAGGAGCTTGTTTGTAAAAGCACAGACCTACCAGCAGCACCATCCTCATCTCTTCCCCACATTTCCTAATGCTGTTCCTATTGTCACCCATTCACACTCCAGTGCACATGCACACGGCAAGACGCCCGGCAACACACAAATGCATGAGCACCCTATTCCAGACACACACATACACACACACAGTAACACACAAACTCTGTCCCACTCGCTGAGGGGGAGAAAAGGAAAGAAAAAAGGAGAGAAAAAAGAAATCGATCGCTGGGGATAGCGGTGCGCGTCGGAGGATCGTATCTTGTCAAAATAATATATTACCCTCATCCCCGCCTGATCGATGCGGTGGATTAGGGACGGAGGGCTCCCTCTCTCCCCTCCTCTCCCTCCCTCTCTTCCTCCTTGGTGCTTGGTGCAGTTTAATATTTACCTCCGTGAAAGAGCGGCCGCGACGGCTCTCAGCCCTAATTGATTCCGACACATGGGGCTCTGTGCTCAGGCTGCGGATAAGAGAGGGAGGGCCGGCTGGAATGCAGAGGGAGAAAGCAAAGGAGAAGAGGATAAAGACAGAAAAAAGGCAAGAAAGAATGAATAAAAGAAAAGAAGGTAGTCAGGGTGAAGCAACCGGGGGTAAGACAACAGTGTAAACAGCAGAATAGTATGAATGATGAATGCCCAGGTTTATTTAAAGGAGGGATGAGGCAAAGGATGAGGAAGGAGAAAGAAGCTGCAGGTAGGAGGGAAAGGGCAAAAGTGAAAAGGCCAATGTTCAGTTTAAAGACATGAATGGATAAAGTTTACAGGAGTGATAGAAAGACACAGTGACAAATGATCCAAAATAACAGGGAGGGAGGTTAGAGGAAATATAGTTGGAAAGATGTCAGATGGAGAGGAGGATGAGGAAGGTCGAGAGGAATGGCAATGTATGTTGCACAAATGGATGAGAGAGGGACAAATGGAACGGATAGCAGGGAGGAAATGAATCAGGAAGAATGAGGGAAACTGAGAGGAGTAGGTGGAAATGGGACAGCACTTGGAAACATCTCTGGGAGGGCAGGAAGAGAAACGGAGGGATGAGGGCCGAGGAGAGAGCAAATGAGAGGGATTAAGAGAGCGACAAGAAGATGGATAGAAACGAAGGAGTGAAACATGACAGGTGGAATGTAGAGCGCCAATAAAAGGCGAGAAAAGGGAGGAAAGAAATAGGGGGATGATGGAAAAAGAGCCTGGCGCAGAGGTGACAGAATGATATCAGGTGGGATAGACAGAAAACAGGAGTGATAGCAGAGCGAGAGGTGGGAGGGTAGAGAGGGACCATATTTTCCGTTGAAGGAACTGGCCTGTCACGCTGTTCCGCCAGCGCAGAGCGGCTCTATAAAATACAGGGAGCAGGCAGGTCGTGTCGGGTGACTTATGTGTATATCTAGGCTTTGTCAATATTTCTTTCTGTCTTCCTTCCTCTGTGCTCCCCCTATTGCTCCCTTGTGTTCATGCTCTCCTTCAGCTCCTGTAGTGTTACTATGTTTGCCCCAGTTATTCTTCTCTACAGCAGCTTCCCTCATCTCCGCTCCTGCAGATACAGGAGGTAAATGATTCAGATATATGCAGCATTCAGTGAACCCAAATGTGGCACAGTTACTTAAGGACAAATGGGACCGAATGGCCGATTCACTGAAGAGTTTCAATAGAAGCTTGTAGCTGGCGGGAGGACTCCTCTATTCCCCCCAGTTCCTTTCTGTCCCAAGCAGGCCCCTGACCGACCAGGGCGCTAGTGCACTGACCAGTGCCCTTCACCTGGCTTCCCACCTGTGGGTTAGTTCAGTCTGTAGAGATGTCTAAACTTAGATGAACTTAGGGCTGTCTGTAGCATTTGTTCAGATGTAAACAAAACAGCAGCTGACACAAAAAAACGCGATGACTGACTCGGACTTCTGCTAATATCTGATGTCTGGCTACATCAGGGGTGAAGGGTTTACATTTTTGATTGTTACATTTATGACCAGGTGGAAAGATTTCTGTGGGCACATTTCCAGTTCCATGACCCCCCACAATTGTGTATTTTTTTTTTTTTTACTGAGTCTGCTTGAATTTGTGTACAAAGAAACCAAACCACACAACATGGAGAACAATACAAATGTATCAATTTCAGTTGGCTTCAAACTAGTCAAAGGGACTGCAGTTGTGAGAGCACCCTAAGTTGTATAGATCAAAGTTAACAATAATTGAAATGGCTAGAATGTGACTCAAACTAATATGCGATGCAATATCTTCCACATGGCTCAAGCTGGTGCTAGGTCACGAACATGTGGTGTTGCTAGTTTTCAAGACGTGAGAATGACTTTTTCACAGCAAGCGCCCTCGCCCTTTAACAAGCACATGTACTTGCACTCCGCCTGCACCAGCAGGCGCTTCAATATGGTAATGAGGTGTGGTTTAGCGCAACTAGCACTGCTATTTTGGGACACTAGAAAATATTTGCACCATTGATCAAGAGGAAGTTGGTCTTGGATTGGTGGCTTTATGTCCATCCATCCATCCATCCATTGTCTTCCGCTTATTCCTGTTAAGGATCATGGGGGGGCTAGAGCCTATCCCAGCAGCTACGGGCGAGAAGCGGGGTTCGCCCTGGACAGGTCGCCAGTCCATCGCAGGGCCAACATACATAGACAAACAACCATTCATACCTACGGTCAATTTAGAGTATCAATCAGCCTCGTCCCCAATTGCATGTCTTTGGACTGTGGGAGGAAGCTGGAGTACCAGAGAGAACCCACACAGGAACAGGGAGAACATGCAGACTCCACACAGAAAGATCTCGTGCCCGAGCTGGGACTTGAACCCAGAACCTTCTTGCTGTGAGGTGACAGTGCTGACCACTGGCTTTATGTGTGAAGTGCTATTTAAAGGGAGTATCAATCAGAGGAGCAGATGCACAACATTGCAGTGTGGTTCTACTGGTGCCCAAAATGTGGAAACACTGGCCGTCATCTCATCCCTGGCCTGCTTCCCCTCCAATGGCTTCTGCGGATTCTTGCTGCTCCCATGTATGATGTTTTTGCGCACCTTCACCTGGTGCACGAGGAGGTCCGTTTCGTCAGCTGAAAAGTGCTCACCTCTCCCAAATTTAAATGCAATCACCATTGAAATAGCATCTCTCCAAGTCCTGGAGCAACCTGGGCTTTAAAAGAACTGACTAAAGGTACTCTGATCGGTTTGATTACTGTAATGCTCGAAACATATCTATGAATAATTAGGTGCCTTATGACAGGCTCTTTGTGTTGTAGTTGCACTCTGATTACGTGCCCTCTAAAAACCAAAATGAGGCTGAACGTTTCCCAAAAAGACGGCGCACACAAATGGCGCCATCCACTAACCACCTGGTGCCACAGATCACTTAAGTAGGGCCTTAAGACTTAATCTAAATCATCTGCCCAAAAGCCCAAAGGCAAACAAAAATGAATCAGTCAATTTTCATTTTCATCAACTAAAACTCAACTAAAATAGATATGATTTGCAATGACTATGTTAAAAAAAAAGCTCTTTTAGTTGGCGGAAACTTGACTAAATAAAAATAGGATGAGGATGACATGTAAACAAACAAGGACTTTTGACAAAGAGTTAAAAAAAATAGCTGTCAAAATTAGCAGTGCATTAGCAGCCTCATACCTAGTGCCAGATGTTGAGCCTTGACATCACTGGCGGATCACCTGCAGAACTATTCTACTAAACAGCCACTTGTGGTTTGCATCCATCACATTTACCTTGGTTTTAATTTCACTTCTGCATGTGTGCATTTATAAATTCATGCATGTGAGTGCTTCTCTTTATGTGCACTCATCTCTGCTCCTGGTACAGAAACACCGGGTGGTGGGCTGATTAATTCATGTGGTCCCAGCGAGAATTGCACCTCCTCTTCCTCATTTGGCATGGTTTAGTATCCTGAGTGCAGGCCTGCAGAGACCTTGGTCCATGGGGGGGAAGGCATCCTGTAGATACACTGCCCCAGTCTACAACAGGTGGACACTCACAAATTACCCTGTTCTACATTTCATCTATATTCATAAAGAAAAACAAGTCCAAATTTCTTTGAACAGTCGGCAAAAATTAGACGTTCCTACTGCGTTGCCGGTATTTTCTGATATACCACATTCAACTTTCAAGTTGGGTACTCCAGTTTAAGTGCAGGTGGAACCTTGACTTAAAAGTGAAAAGTGAGTGAAAATAGTTTTCGGTCCATACTGAAGAATGTATAAGAGAAAGTCTCTCCTTAGATAAGCTGGATCTATTTTCAGCTGCCATCGTGACAAGTGTGACGAGTGTCACTGTGAAAACAGACAGAGGACAATATGAAGGACGGAGAAGTTGCACTCGCATGAAACAGAACTTATTTATTTTTCTAGAATAACCTGAAAATCCCCAATCTATCTCCATGACTTCCTCTGTCTCTGTTTCATTTCCCACCACCTTTCCTCCCTTTCTCTCTCTCGCTCTCTCTCTTGCTCCCTTGCCGTGTGTGGTTCTTTATTTACACCTCTCCCGCTCTCTGCAGTGGCCCGTGGAGCGGTAACAGAAGTGTCACTTGTCATTATTGGTCTAATTCAGTAATCCGTCATCGTGCACTCACTGTATGCAGCGCATTATACGCCAGCACAGCAGGTGTACTACGCACTGAGGTGGAGATTCGATTTGACACGCACACACAGGCGTTAGGGCCGACGGGGGCCGGGGCAGACTGGAGCTGAGAGTACGTGTGTGCGTGTGTGTGTGCGTGTGTGTGTGTGTGTGTGTGTGTGTGTGTGTGTGTACAATTGTTTGTGTGTGTCTGTGAATATGAGAGAGGGAAACAGATGTAGAGATTGAATTTCTGTGTGTGCGAGACCGTGTGCATGCACACAAGTTTGTTATACTAAGAAGAGACATCAGAAGCTGGACGGCGACAGCAGAAAAACTATGAAACAGAATAGACATGAATAAGGAATACAACAAAAGAAGCTGTAACCAGAGGACCAGATCATATGGCGGAGGTTTCACGTTCTTTTGAACGTAGTTGAACTCACCGTTTGATGCCTCTTGAAATGTTTTTATTTTCTCAGCTTTTACATCTTCATGTGCTCATGTGCTGAATGAGCTCCATGCACTTAAGCCCCATGAACAAAAAAGGTAAAACGCAGCTAAAAAGAATGTTTTATTTCCTGGCTTGAGTATGGCGTGAAGCTCATGTGTTTCTGCACCTTCTCACTGTACCACTTTACATTAATCCTTCATGCTTAGCTTTCTATTAGACTGCTGAATAATCATGACTAACTTTAATTAACCATTCTTTAATGCTCTTTGTGATCCTTAATCTAAAGTGGGGAACATTTATCCTTGAAGTAACAATTCCTACCGAACCCTTAACCATCCAGCCTCCCCCAGGTCTTCCATTCATCTTTGCTATAAACTGCCAAGTTAAGAGGAATACCATTAGTTAAAGATTACCAGACACATTAGTTAACTGTTAATCGTGGTCAGCTAAGCATTAACTAATGTAATGTACCCTTCAGGTAAAGTGTCAACATTTTCCACAGAATAAAAGTCATTTGTAGCGAGTATTCACAAATGAAATGATCAGTAAAGTAACACAAAAATAAAACTAAGATAATCAAATAATTCAATTAAAATGTAAAATTTGAAATTGATTTTTACTCTGTGACTTGTATTATAACTCATTACTAGATGATTTGCGGCCATTGTTCCACGAGAATGGTGGCTTAAAGGCACCGAAACTTCATGAACACAATAAAAGGAAGTAAACCGTTAGCTTAGGAAAGTGACTCCCTTCTTCTGTCTTCACCCCCCCCCCCAACCGACCTGCCTCTGTCCACAAATGATGATGCATCCATCAACTACAAGATGCAATCAGTTACATATACTTCAAATTGATTCTTTACACAAAATGACCCGTATGTATTGGCAACATACATATCTTATTATCTTATCTACATTGGCCAGTTGTAACAAGCTAGTTACATATTTTACACATCTAATGTAAAGCTATCTGAAAGGTTTTTATATTGGCAGACATTGGCCACCATAGGCACCGCCACTGTGTGGTAAGGGTCAGTATTGGTCATCAGGACTTTGTGTTGCACCAGTCGCTTCGCTGATGTCACGATCGTTACCCCTGGATGATGTACTTTATAGAGTACTGGCAGCTTGTGAGAAGTTCCTGAATGCAAGAAAAAGAAGTCCTGGTGAGTTCTGGCCCACTACCAGACCACTGCCTTTGCTGAGGGGTTCATCAGCGGTGGTTTGTACTGATTGATCCAGTCCATGAATGGCTGCTCTTTGGAGTTTTGAATAACATTAAAAGGGTGTTAAAATGTATAAATAATTGTAATTGAAAACACGGCTAAGCAAAACTACTTTACTGTCAGTCTCATTTCCCCTGGGTTCTAGATGGAGTCTGCTGCACTGCATTCTGGGTAGGAGAGGGGTTTTCTCTCTGAAGCAGTGCAAGAGGGATGGGGTTTAAGGTTTGTGATGGTGGAGCTTCCCTTTTCTCTCCATATCAGTGGCAATTTGTATGTGAGCGCTCACCTCTGTGGTCCCAGTGCGCACGGTGGATTTCATCTAGTTCTTAACCCCACAAGGCTACAAATCCGGTTACCACTGTAAGTGTTTTAAACTGTTTAAACTATCAAAATGCTCCATGCTGAGTCCGGGGCCGTGTAGCAGTCACTCCCCGACCCCGCCCAACTGTAAGTCTAACTGCGTTTGCTTGTCTTATTTCATTTTTGCTTCATATAACACCTGGCCATTTCCCCCGTGTTATCGTTCTCCCCGTCTCCGCTGAGTCCAAGGGGATTCAGTTGCCTGTGACCAGTTTTGAGGTTGTATTCTTATTTTATCGATCCGTCCTCATCACTCCTTTTTTCATGAAGAACAAGGTAACTAAATGGAACACTGTCATTCTTTGATCGTCCTCCAATTCTGAATAACCATTCATTTTATACCACAAATACACAAACAGCTTAGTACTACTGCTCTCGCTCGTACTAGATATACTATAATTTCTATCAAGTACATCATTACAATTTATGAGCATAACCCCGTGAGACAAACTGTCCAGACGACCCAAAAAAGTTCATCTATCGTTTTATTTTTCGACTTTCAAATTCAAACTTTTTAGGAGGCAGAGAGAGAGAGAAATTAATTAGAGCCTCTGAGCCCAAATAAACCCCAAATAGTGCAAGCAAAATTTTCTAAAATGTTTCACAAGGCTACGAGACCAATTGATGAACTCTTTTTTTTTTTTTTAAAGCACTAACCGAGAAAAGCCATCAAACAGAAGTGGCTCACCTTAACCTAAATCTATTTGCATAAACCTCTCACTCATTACAAAACCCCACTCACTAATTGATAAGTAAATTGAAAGCGCTTAAAGAATTAATTTAATTTTGCGGTTGCTTGCCTGACAATGATCACTGAGTATTTTCCATTATATGCCTGATCGGAGTCGGCCAATACCACTCAATAGATCAATAACTCTCCTCCTCCCCGCTCATCCTCCTCCTCCAGTACCATCATATGTCCAAAATGACCGCTGTGACATCACAACCCATTGAAGGAATGATTATGATGTTCCTCGAGGGATCGAGCTGTGTGAAACATCAGTTTATCAGCCTGAAGGAATTATCAGAGTCGGCTTTAAGGCCATGAAGAGCACATGAACACATGCAAGGAATTTGAACAACTGAAACACACACGCTGGACGCACTTCTGAATGTGTTAGCCTCACAAGTAGAATGACGTATGTGCAGAGTTTAACAAACGAAGGCTGCTTTGATTTTAATTGGTGAAAATGGAAACGCTCCCTTCTGTTTTACCTTCTGTTTTCGGTGAAAACGCATTTTTAAGAGGAAGATTTGTGACATCACAAATATTTTGGGAGCTTTCCTCGGTCCAAAATTCAGCTAGCAAGTGTAATGTGGGACTTTGAAGCCTCCGGTCCGAAGAAGAATGGCCCTTACAGAGCACTAGGAAACATCTGATGTCCAGAAGTTAAATAGGAATATTTTAGAAATATTTGGAGATTTGTGTAATCTGGAGGTTTTGATAAGAGAGAGAGGAGTAGAGAGCGCTGGAAGAGTTCTACAGTGGTAGTTTTAGTCATTTTACTGCAGAATTTCAGACACACACATTTGTATTTATACCTGGACACATGGGTTCCCACAGTGGGGGAGTATGTGTGTGTGTGGGGGGGGGGGGGGGGGGCAAGACACATTTGGGGGAGGTCAAAAGCTGATTTCCAGGAAATATTTTAAAATCATGAAATTGACTTTGTCGGTTAAAAAAAATACCGAACATAGGACTGCTCTAGAATTAGCAGGTAAATTTAAAATCAATTTGAATTTGGTACATATTGGCAGTGAGCAATTGTGTGACAAGAGTGTGAAAAGAGAGTGTAGAGATGCTTGAGAGCCAACAATAAGTGAATAATTGTGTCGCAACTTTGCATATTTATGGGATTAAATAAAAGCCAGATTAAAAAAAAAATGCTGCATGTTGCAAATCTGAACCGACATATCAGGTTGTGGATTGTTTCCTTGTTTTCAGTGAAAATGAATTTTCAGCTGACAAACAGGATCATCCATATTGAACAGAAGGAGGCAGAGAGAGAGAGTTGAGTTGAGTCATGGAGCAGAAGTGTTTTTGTTTTTTTTTAGAGGATGGAAGAAAGATGGAAGAGAGGAGGAAAGTGTTAGAATTATTATCCTGTATGTGCTTGAGTGGACAAAGAGCAGGAGGGGAGGGGGGGGGGGCGAGTTGTTGAAGAAAAGATGAGAGGTGAGCCCGAAGGTGGGGAGGGAAGAGAGGAGGAGGATGATGGAGGATGATGAATGGATGGAGAACAGGGATGAGAGACGGAGCACCATGAAAGAGCAGCTATGTAGCCTCCGGTACGCGGTCCCGCTCCGAGGATGATGAAACGTTAATTAAAGTAAACGAGCTACCTGAGCTCCCCGGCAAACCCCCTGTCACCCTCTGTCAGGAGACGGAAAGTACGAGAGCAGCAGCAGCAGCAGGAGGAGGAGGAGGAGGAGGAGGAGGAAAGTTGACTGAAGAGGGAGAAGTTGCTTAATCTGGCGGTGGCTGTAGTTCAAGCTGTCACCGGCGAACATATTTTATATCTTTAAGTTGATTTTATTTTTGTTGTCGTCGTAAGATCACGTCTTTTTTTTCCTCCTCTCTCTCTCAGCGTGCCACTTCCAGCGTAAACCCCGAATGCGCGACGGTGTGCGTGCATTTCTAATCCCGCTGCATCACATCCGCAACTCACTCCCGCGAAATTAAATCAATTTAGAGGTGAATAATCGCGAAACATCTCTTGACAGCATAAATCGAGCACCAGCCATCATATCCAAAAATAAATCCCCGTGCTTGTTGTGTTCCTCCTCTGCGTCTAACTCCCCGCGCAGCTCCACGCAAGCTTTATCAGCCAAGATCACCTTTTCTTTCTTTTTTTTAATGCTCATATTCATTCAATTAATCTGGCCTCTAATTCGTTTATATATTTATTTACTCGGCCTCGCTATCACTCTCTCCTTTTTTCATCTCTCTCCAACGATTATCCTGGCGTCTAATTAGAAATCGATGCTGCTGGGCCGGCGGGTATTTGCAATGTGTTTGTGGACGTTGAGAACAATTCCCCGGACAGAAAAAGACTGAGAGAAGAAAGAGAGAGAGGAAGAGGAAACGCTATACTAGACTACACACACACACACACACACACACACACACACTCACTGACAAGCGATTTTACTGCTTGCAGCTATTCTTCTTACTTAAAAGCAGTAGGCTAAGTAAAAAAGAAGAATGCGAGGAAGGGAAAAATGAAAAGAAAATCATTTTTTTTAACGACTGACGCGAGGGATTTCTGGAGAATGGGTTGAGGAGTGTTTCCCGGTCTTTTAGGAAAAACAAACATATCTGCAAGTGGAAACACGTTTTAACTGCGATCTAAACCCAGCAAGTACAAAATATACAATGTTTAAAAATAATAATATTCTTCTTGTTATATTATTATTCTTGTTGTTATTATTATTGAAGATGCTGAGAGTTTTACTTTCCTATTAAAAGCTTGAATCCTCGCCCTGGATCAGCCCGCAGGCCTCCACGAGTCAACTTTGTGGAGGAATTTTCGTGGTGTTTTTAACAGCAGGACATTTGATGGAAACGTTCGTTAAAATAGCATCTAGAGAGTGAGAAAGTTTTTTGTTTTTTGTTTTTCCCTAAAGTTTTAGTGAGATCATTGAACTACTACTTCCATGGATCGGTCGCCGGGGTCCGTCTCATACGCACGCCGAGTCGGAGGCGCCTCCTCGCCGCCATGCCCCGTGGAGAGGAGTCGGTGTAAGGCGACGGGTTAGCGCCATTACCAGAGCTAATCGAACCAAACCGGATTAGCAACTGATGGCAGGTGGAGGGGAAAAAAGAAATGTAGGAATGAAAGTCTCGCACTTTTATTAGTTCAGCTTTACAGCAAGGTGTGTTTACCGGCTGTCGCCCTATAATGTGTTTATAGAAGTTCATCATCAACCCAAACAAGATGCATCTCTCTCGCTCTCGCTCTCGCTCTCTCTCTCGCTCTCTCTCGCTCTCGCTCTCTCTCTCTGTTTACCACTCAGGAAGTGTCAAATCTGGAAATGCAGTGTCACCCCCCCCCCCACACACACACACATACACACACATACACACCCTACCCCTCTGCATGATGTGGAAAACGGAATAACTTGCTTTTTCTCATTGTTGCTTCACATTTCATCAACCCCTGTGATGCTTGACTTGAGCCAAAACTATCCGTCTGGGCTCCCTAGTGTGTGTGTGTGTGTGTGTGTGTGTGTGTGTGTGTGTGTGAGTGACATCACGTGTCTGAGGCTCCATCCTTGCATTTTCTGTCAGTCTGTCTTTCTATCTTGCACGCTCATTAAACGTCTCTCTCTCTCTGTCCTCTCTGAGTCTCTCTCCTCCTTTTTCTTCTTCTTTTTCTTCCACCACCGCCTGCCTCACGCTCCCCTTGCCCGTGGCTATATGATCGTGAAAAATGTGTTTACAAAACTCGCTCTCTCACAGATCAAACTGTACGGACGAATCAAAGACTTTGCAGAGAGGAGAGCTAGGCAGAAAGAGAGAGAAAAGGGCTGTGAGCAGAGGGTGTGTAGAGGCCTTATAATTTTAAAATTCTCTGTGTTTTACTTCTTTTTTCTTGTGTGTGTGTGTGTGTGTGTGTCTCTCTCTCTCTCTCTCCCTCTCTCTCTCTCTCTATCTCTCTTTTGGTAATACAATATCTTTAAGGCCCCCCAAACAACTCTCCATGTCTCACAGTTAAACATGAGATAATGCAATATTGATGTCTCCTTGTCCTCGCTATAACGCAATATTGGGTCCATTCTGGCTGGACACACTAACATGGTGCCCTCGCACTTAAAAGAATTACTGTGATCCTGCAATAAATTTTAGAGAGATGCAACACAAATAGCAAGCCTCCAGGGAAATGGTTAGTAAAGCCATAGGAGATAGAAAAAAAATGCAGCCGCATTACACTGCATCGGTGCACCTTTCAGACAAGGAGATGCAACAAGAGCTGATTGGACTCTATTAGGAGTGTATGCATGCGTTTAAAAGATCAAGCCAAGTTATGTTTCCTTCAAACATGCTGCAGGTGGGAACAGTGGATGCCGCTCCGAATCCTCAAGGTCCTGCACCTCATCTTGTTAGCAAGCCAGATGATCTTCTCTCAGAGTTTATAAACTGATTGAATCTTTACAGCTTTTTAGTTCCTATTTTTGCAGCTGATGGACCGTGAAAACATCCCGGATAGTGATGGAAGCGGTGTTTAAGTCTCACATGTTGCACTTTCAATGTGTAAACCCAGCCAAACAAAAGAGAAAGGGCTGATTGGGAGAACTACAAAATTGTGATGTCATGAGGTGACATGTGATCACCAGTCTTGGTTCAACTGGTCTGTTAGCCAGATGATTCAGAAAGTTGGGGATGGATTTTGATTCAATTGCCAGAATAGTAGAACGTGAATTGCGGACATTTCCATTAGATTTTGGAATTGATCTGGAATGTGATCCCTTGGTGCAGGTATGAGCTTCCCGAGCATCCTCTACGTCCTGTCTGTCTGTTAGCAGGGTTACACAAAAACTTTACGACCAGATTTTTACCAAACCTGGTGGCGGGTTGTAGCCTGGGCCAAGGAAGAGCACATTCAATTTTAGAGCCAATCTGTTAAACAAAACAAAACAAAACAAAACAAAACGAAAAAAGGCTTTTTTATTTTTAATCTGGGTTTGGTTTAGCTCTCCCTGCCACAGGCATGCTCTCTCTTGATTGTCCTCTTGTTACTTCTGTGAAGGAGCTCGGTTTTGGTTGTTCTGTTAACCAGAATTATGCAAAAAATGATGGGGATAAGTTCCCCCAACCTTGATGGAGGTGTGCAGCATGAGCAGAGCAAGAACAGAAGAAAAAAGCATGCTTTAAAGTTGAGCTTTGGCTGAGGTCACGTCTCTCTGACTGCCCTCTAGCTGATGAATGTTTTTGTCAGATGAGAACTAAGTGATGTGGGATGGGGATCGCTTTTTTCTTTGGTCAATGTCTTTAACTGTCGACCCCCATTGCTGCAAACTGCTTAATCAGAGTTGTTATATTTTTGAATATTTGGGCTCTGGCACAATTTAATTGCAAAGGATGGTAGGTTTTGTCCCAGGGATGAAGAGGGACAGCAAAACCTGGAGATGACCAGGAGTTGAAGAGGGAGTGTCAGTTAGAAGCCAGTGAGGGGGGTTAGGAGAGGGAGGGGGCAGACAGACAGGAGGGGGGAGCGATTATAGCAGGGTTTATGTATGAGCTATTGATTGAGTCGGTGGTGACTTCTTGAGTGGTTAATTCGGGAAGTGAGAGCGATAGAGAGAGTAACTCACTGACCAGGGAGGGGAGGGTTGGGAGGTGAGTCGGGGGATAAAGACAGAGATAGAGAGAGCGTGATGAGGTGAGTGTGTGTGTGTGTGTGTGTGTGTGGGGGGGGGGGGGGTCTTCAGGTGAAACTGTGGAAAACAAGCTTAAATTGAATCTGTTTTCTCATTTGTTTCCAAAAATTCATGTGAGGGATTGAGAACACATCCAATTAATTTAAAAGTACATAAAGTAGAGCAGTATTTAAGAACAAAGAACTCTGTATGTAAGAAAGGTATTCTGTACTTCATGTGAAATGCAAATGTATTTATTTCATTTGCAAAGACATCATTCCCAGACAAAGGCATTTTCCTTTATTTGTGGTCAATTAGAGAGTTTTCAGTCTGACCTCCTGTTAGACTGCCTGAGACTAAACTCCCTAAAAGAAAAATTTTTAAAAATAAGAATATAATTAGATTTGAGCGAGACACCCACATCAAAAGTAGTGTACCCAGGTTCAGTTTTACAGCATGCACAGTCTACTGAGAACAAACACACAAAACAAAAAAATAAATGCAACTATTCCTTTTTTCCCCATCATTTCATAAACAAGTTCTCACAAAAGTACATTCCCAAACTAGAGCTCTTCCTGATGCACTGCATGTGATACTAACAGGGAATATTCTCGCATTTTTCTTTTTTTTTTTAAAAAAGGTGAATCATAATGAATATGTATCTGCAATTAAGCTATTTTTTAAATTCTTGATTTTCTTTGTAAGAGGTAATTTTCTTTCATGTTTATTGTAATGTTACCTTAGTATAAGATTTTGTTGTATTGTTGCTCAGGGAGATACTTGAATACAATAACAATAAAATTGAATAACCCTAAATTAGTCTCTTGGCTGTGATTGGCAGAATCTTTGTGAAAATAGTATTCATACATTTGCAGTGAAAAAATTGATTTTATAATTCATAAAAATACAGAGCAACAATTTTCTTGCATGCATTTCCTTCAGTCTTTATCCTCAAATGTTGCTTCTTGTTTTTCTCTACAATTTGTCTGTGTATGAAGGGCTTATCTCCCTAAAACAGGAGGAACGATACACACAATACCAACACACAGACGCACGCAGGCACACACACATTTTGGCTCTAAAGGCGTGAAGTTGAGCCCATAGGACACTCATCTGCTCTCTGGAAACAACAGATGGTTCCCTTGTTCTCACTGTATCACCTTGTCTGAGGAAGTCAAAATCAGACAGGGAGGCAAAGTGACGTGTGCGTGTGTGTGTGTGTGTGTGTGTGTGTGTGTGCGCGCGCGCGCCTGTAACAGCCTTAACATCCTATTATCCCTACATGTGTCCAATGGGCATGCGCAATGAGTTTCGTTAGCGATGCTTCATTACTGGTAGGATATCCTGCAGTCAAATACCCTAAAAGCTGTCGGGTGAACGCGCATGTGTTGGTCGTGTGTGTGTGTGTGTGTGTGTGTGTGTGTGTGTGTGTGTGTGTGTGTGAGTGAAGGTCAGCTCGCCGGCGCAGTTTCTTTTCCTATTTCTCTTCCCTCTCGCGCAGGTTTTGATCTCTCAGCCGCGAGATCAAAGGCACTCACTGGCTATTAGTCAGCGCGAGCCATTGATCCCTCATCGATCCACGCGAGACACAGCCGCCCCGTGAACACCGCGCGAGGCTCCCCAAAGCTCCTCCCGCGCGTCGAGAGAGAGAGAGAGAGAGAGAGAGAGAGAGAGAGAGAGAGAGAGAGAGAGAGAGAAGGTGAAGGAGGGAGGTGGAGCGGTGTGTGCGTGCGTGTGCGTGTATATGTGTGTATTTTTCTACTGGCGCGCGGGCAGAGCCGAACTCGAGCTTTTTCTTTGCCGCGGGACATGAAACAATGAGGCTCGAGCCGGTTTTAATAAAGCGCGCTTTCCCTCCTTTCAACTCGGGCGCGAGGCGGACGAGCCGGCAGCGGAGAGCGATCGATAATTAATGACGATGAATAATTTAACCCTATCGATTGATACTTCTTCATCCTTTCCCCCTTATTTTCCTTATTTTCTTGTAAGGCCGGTGTCCCACACCATATGTAGGAGTCCATCCCCATCTCCTCTCACCTCGTCTTAACTTTGTTGGAGTTCTCCTCCTTTCATGGAAGTCCACAAACATGTTTCTCTATTTATCACGAGCAACAGTTGCTCCTAATGACCCGAGCAGAAACTTCTCCCAGGGAAACGTGGAGTCACTTTACCACTGGTGACGTTGTGTGATCGACAAATCTACACGTGTTATTTGTGTAGCGGTTATAAAATAGATATGTTACGTCATCGCCAGGGGCGTGGCCACCAGTTTACTCAATCAGCTGATGGTTGTGCACAACAAATGTAAATTGTTGATGCGGATGTTAGAAAAGTGTTTTGTGAAAAGTGAATTGTGAAATTTATCAGCCTCTAGAAATTATGGCTAGTGGCTGACATCGGTTGCCTGCCTCCACGCCAGTGACAGCCATGGCTGGAGCTATGACTTTTTTCAGGTAGTTTTCAGGTGGTCTGTCCCATTCTTATTAATATCCCAGCAACGACTCTAATGAATTTGGCACAAATTTCCACTTGGAGTCACAGATGAAGTGAAAAGAGTTTTAGGGTCAAAGGTCAAAGTCACTGTCACCTCACATCTCAAGACCACCTTGAGGGAACTCCTTTAAATATGATACAAAGGTCCATTTTGACTAAAAGATTAAGTCATTTGATTTGGGTGGTCAAAGGTCAAGCCACAATAATCTGCCTGTGGATCTGATTAGTGAAGCCGGGGTGAAGCGCCCAAAACCTGCCTTCTTTCCAGTGGCCAGCAGCAGGCAGCAAGTGGAGCAGCACAAGACACCTGATTTGTATACAAGTTTTAAGCCCCCAGGAATAGCACTCATAGTGGTCAAACTTGGAATTACATATAAATTACATGAAAGAATCATTTGTCAGAAGGTGAATGTGTTTTTTGAGGGTCATAAACCCCTGGGAAGCTATCATAATTTCATTTGTTCACCAGATGAAATTCTTTCATCCTCCTTCAAGTTAGTTGAGGGCTAAACGTCTAATGCAGAGATGATTTTCAGAATTCAAACTTATTCACGGCATGTGCCATTGAACAACTCATCGGAATGAACTGACCCTTTCTCGCCTCAGGGAGCATTGTTTTCCAAGTTGAAATACCTCAGTATGATGATTGTAAATGATGCTCCCACTTAGAATAAAATAGAAAGATAAGCTTATGATTGACAAGTTGCTGCCATGGCAACCAGTCAGATCCACCCCTTAACTCTTTTCAGCTCCATCGTTTTGGTTCAATGAGGTCAACTGTGGTTGTCGTAAAACCAATACGGTGACAGTGAAAACACCAGGCTTCAAGGCAGGAGTCCAAACACCAGCAGTCATGTGACACTGTCTATGCGCTCATTTATACAGTCTGTGGAACAGACAAGCAATGTACTGATTGATATAATAGCATTATTGTAAAGGTCTAAACAGTCAACAGATATGACCCCAATCTCAAACCTTAATTCTGCTTGACGTTATCCTACGCCCTGACCCTTTATCACCTGTCTATATTCCCTCCGCTTTAAACGACAGAGATCAGCTTCACAGCCGCTGTATCGCCTCATAAATGTACAATATGTTTCCCGCTGAATTTCTGTCAGGTGATGGCTTGTCCTGGAGTCTGTATTAGCTTAGCCCCTGCAGCGTGGAGTAATGGCCGCTCGGTGGAGGAACCAGTGGAGTCACAGAGCTGCTGTAACTATACATCTTGGTTAAATACACTGACAGTCCTGCACTACTGCCTTTTCCTCTTGCAGTGACTGATCTCTCTCTCACACACACTCTCTCCCGCTCCTATATGACGTTATGTTCAGTGTACAAAGATAAAGGTGTGGAAGTTTAGCTATGCAAAGTTGCACTCTGGTCAAATTTTTAGCGTGTTTTTTAAATATATTTTGGATTCAGTAAGGTAAACCGTTCGACCGTTGGATTTATTTCTGAATCACCAAAATTCAGGGAATAAAATGTTAAATAGGTCATTTATTTTTTCGGTGTTGTCCTTTGATGTTGTAGTGTAACGAGTCAAAATTGTAAGGAATATAAAATTAAAGATCAGGAAAACTCAAAAACACGATACATAAGTGCCTCATTTATTGTCATGTAACCTATCCTGGGTGGGGCTGCACGGTGGTTAGCACTGTGGCCTCACAGCAAGAAGGTTCCGGGTTCGAGTCCCGATCGGGCACGGGATCTTTCTGTGTGGAGTTTGCATATACTCCGTGTCTGCGTGGGTTCTCTCTGGTACTCCGGCTTCCTCCCACAGTCCAAAAACATGCAATTGGGGACGAGGCTGATTGAATACTCTAAATTGACCGTAGGTATGAATGTGAGTGTGAACAGTAGTTCACAGTAGTTGGTCGTCTCTCTATGTTGGTCCTGCGATGGACTGGCGACCTGTCCAGGGTGAACCCCGCCTCTCGCCCGTTGACGCTGGGATAGGCTCCAGCCCCCCCGCGACCCTTAATATGTAGGAATAAGCGGAAGATGACGATGGATGGATCCTGGGTGCTCTTGTAGTGTGGATGACCTTCAATACATAGAAACTTCCTGTTGCTAACAACTGGCCGTTTAGCAAGATTTTCAACAAACCTCCCTGTGCGAAGTGTCAGTCTTGTATGGCTTTTGTGAGTTTTTCACTCCGCTTTAATCTAATTAAGGAAACCCTTTGATTTATTTTATGAACCTCCAAAAAATAATTGGTTAAAAGTTTGGAGGGGCTTTTCCCAGTGTTGCCCTATGATATTTGAGGACAAACCTAAGTGATAAAAGATGACATGTCAGGAAAAAAAACAAAAGCAAAATATGTTACTGCCTTTTAATGCCATTTAATAAATCCTTGGGTCATTACAGAGTGCCGTCCTGAAACCCAGAGGTAAGTTGAATAATACCGAAAATCTCTGGAGTTATTCCAAGTGACTGAAACACAAACTGAGCTTCATGTATTTTACTGTTCAGTCCTGTGGAAGAAAGTACATCTTGCTACACTTCTGAGTTTCTCACCATTGAATTTACAATTCAGAAATAATTCAATGTAATTCATCATCCATCGGCTTTTAATCGAAGGAACCTGTGGTGACGCTAACTTGGTTGGCTTAAAAAATGCATCATCTAACAGCACACCTTCTTGTATTAACGAACAAAGGGCTGCCTTGTTTCAGCAAGATCTTTAGCAGATCAGTCCAAACCAAGGGCGCACAGTCAATTACACATTGTGTGTATTTATTATAAATTGAGTTACTTTGTTTTTCTTAAGCATAAAGTCAGGTAATTAGCTTGTTTGTCATAGTTTTCTGGGTCCAAAAGTTTTCATTCTGGACTTAGAGTGCTTTTAATTTGCCCATCAAATATGTCGGAACTTATACAGCAGTATTTGACCTCTAATATGCGTTGACTTGTCAAAATATGTTTAGAATATGTGCTGTAATACAAACACAAATAAAAGTGTCATTATTCATGGTGCATTTCTGATTTTAAAAGTTAAGTGCAGAAATGTAACAAAAGGAACCATGATAGGTCGATGTAGTGATAAAATGCGATTCCCGTGTTGACTTTTCTCTTTAACATTTGGATGGACAGGTTCCTTTCCCTTCTTCCTGACTGAACCCCCCTCTTCCTCCTCTCTCCCCTCCTCATTTCTGTTCTCTCCTTCTTTCCGTCTCCTCTAACAAACCCATAGCAGAGTCCCTCTGTTCTTCCACCCCGAGGCGGACCAGTGTGTCAGAGCTAACCAGGGAGAGGAACAGAGAGAGAGGCAAGTAGAGAGAGAGAGACGAGGGTTCAGTTGGGCCTTTTTCAGGGGCAAACCAAAAAAGGAAGATGAGACAGATGTACAGAGTCCTTTTCATCTACTGGAAAAAGAAAGCGGGAGAGGCCAGACTCTTCATGCCTCTCATATTTTTCTATCTTTTTATATCGTGACCCATCACTCTTTCCTTCTTTAGACAGCACTGGAGACATAATGTTGCCTGAATGTCAGGCAGCCCCCCCCTTCCTCCCTCTTCCCCCGTCACTTTGCAGAATTTCAAACAGAGTTGCTGCATATTCCTCACGCTGTTTCCTTTTCAGCCCCTCCTCAGTGGCCCACTAACCTTGGCTCCACAAGTACACCAGTTCTGCTGACGGGCCTTGTTATAAACTTGCGTCAGTGTGGATCAGTCAGTCCTGTTCATGAGGAAGATGTTATCTTTCAAACACTCGTCCGTGAGCTCCACTGCTGTGACCTGACCGAGCCCTTACACACCCTTTCAGAGGAGAGTTAGTCTCCACGGACAGCATCAGCAGACAGGACCGTTGTAGCAAATTGTTGTTTGAATTCATTCAGCGACTCTTCACAAGACCTTTGACCTCATAGTGTGTCTACATGTAGTATATTTGTTTAATTTTTATTCTAAAAAAAAAAAGAAAAAGAAAAAAAATCGAATTGCACTTAACGTGAGAATCCCTTAACAGTAAGATAAATGGATTTGTTTTTAAGGCAACATCTTACTTCAAGAAACACTCAAAAGAAAAATGTGCTTAATGAACCAGCTGAGTTGTTTCACTTATTACAAGAAAAAAAATGAAGAGTGCTATAATTTGTGTCACACCGAAAAACTTCCTTTTCTTTTCATCCAAAACAAAATCATCTTGCACAACATGATACACAATTCCTCAAAGTCTCAGTTAAAGGAGCTTGTTTTTAATACAGCATCTTATTTCAGGAAGTGTTTACTTCTCATTTATTGTACTCAAAAGTAAAAAAAGGCATGTTGAGATTATTTTGACAGTTAATAAAAACATATTATATTGTCTTAAAAAGTATGGCCCTGTAACTGAAATGCCACTTGATACAGTAAGTGTTATGACAGGTTTTTTTTTTTTCCAACTAGAATTTCGACAAATCTACAATGCAAGATTTGTTTGCCGTGTATTTGATTTGAGATTTGTTATTTACCATCATAGAATATTTAATCCGACAAATGTCGACAAAAAAAATACTCGACTGAAAAGCACGGAAATTTCTCAAAATCAAACTAAAGAATATAGACCAAAATATAAAACAAGATTGAAAACACGTGAAATGTAGTAATGACATCAATCAAAACAGAAGATGTCTTTTCTTTTCTTTTTTTTTTTACAAGTTTTTCTGCTCTGAGGCTGCATCAGATATCACTCCCACTCCAAACTCCCTGTGTAGTACACACTTTACTCCACGGTAAATCTCAGTCTTGGACACTTAAAAATCTTCATGTTTTGGGCATCATTAGACTTGCATGATTGTAAGTTTGTCATCTCTCACTACGCGCAAAGGAATTTGCATACATGTAATGAAACGTGAGTTTTAGAGCATTCTCCATAGTGCACGCATTTCACAATGAAAATTCAGACATCTAAATAAAATTGTGAAGAATGCAGGAAGTCTTAGTCATGTCACAGATTTCAACAAACTCCTTCCTGTACGGAGCAGAGGGCCGCCAGAGCAGCACCCAGCACCAGCTCCGGTTCTCTCCACCTGTGCTTCAGTCAGGGGCGATGACAGCAGGATTAACGTTCTAACACGGAACAGTAAATAACATTCAGTAAAAAATGAGAGATTTTTTTTCTGCTTTGACCTCACATTGATGCGTTGGCTTGCATCTTTGAAGAGTCAACAGGAAAAACCTGTCCGTAAAACCGCAGTAGTCTTTCAACACTTCAAGCTTCTGACTCATCAACACACCAGAGGTTTTGCAGCAAGCGTGTGTGTGTGTGTGTGTGTGTGTTTTGCTGAATCTACTGTAGGCAGACAGTCCACAGCATGTGGAGGAGCACAACTGTGGTTTCCTTTGAATGTGCTATTGTCAAAATGTTACTGTGTACACTAATGCTGTTGTTTGGTTTATTGTCACTGGTATCTGTGTGATCCATCATCCTCGCTGCTCTTTAAGGGTGGGAGAAAGGTTCTTTGTTTGGAGTCCACATTCTTGCTTTTGTCTTTTTTGCATCTCTGCACGCCATCAGTACACCAGCACCTTTAGTAAACAAAGTGCGTTCTCTCCATATTGATTCAGTCAATATCTATGGGCTCCATGTCTTATTTTCTGTGCTGTGTGTGTGTGTGAGTGTTTTTATATGTGTGTGTGTGTGTGTGTGTGTGTGTGTCAGCCACCTGAATACCTGTGTATTTGTACCATGATCTGCTTGTGTGTTTACTGTGCGTGTACAACCCATTACAATCTGTGAGTGTCTCTATCTGATAGTCAGTGCGTTCGTGTGTGTGTGTGTGTGTGTGTGTGTGTGTGTGTGTGTGTGTGTGTGTGTGTGTGTGTTTTGCGTGTGTGTGCACATGGATCAGTATTCCCTGGGCTGCTAGTTATAATGTTTCTGGGGGTGATGGGGGGAACTTGAAAGCCCTACGCTGCCCAAATCAAAACTAACAAGGAAATGATGGGGGCTCCTTTATCTCCTCTCTGGCCTGGGGGGCCGAGGGGGGCGAGAACGGGAGACTGGCAAGGGAGGGTAGGAGGAGGGAGGGATGGAGTGGGCTAGGAGGAGGAGGAGGGAGGTGGGGGGGCAGCCCGGCTTCCTCTTTAATTTGTAAAAAATGCATTACCTCCGAAATCAAACGGAAAATTACTGCGCCGAAGCAAAACACACAGAGCAGAAGAGAGGGAGAGAAAAGGAGATGGGTGGGGCAGAAGGGAGGGAGAGGAGACAGTGGATAGGTGTGTGAATAGGAAGGAGGTGGGAAAGAGGAAAGGAGGATTCACCTGTATAGATGCACTGTGGCATTGGAAATAGGAGGACGGGTATAGATTTGAGGACGTGCGTAGGTGGTATGAGAGGTAGCTGGACTGATGGGAGCCCACATATATATCATCCTCGGAGGAGACCAGCGTATACATGCTGCCGACCAGGAGAATATGGAAAATGAAAGACATGATGCTGCACTGATGACCTGTAGCCAACAGGGAAGAAGAAACTTATAGATTACTACCTCAAACACAAAGAATATCTTATTTTTTCAGACGGCTGCAGATGCCTTCATTCAGAGATACGGGTTAGACCGTACATAGAGTATCGTTTTGTAGAAATGAAAGAAAAAGTCCCATGTGAAAATGAGTTGCTCTTGTGAAGATATAATGGCAAAGTTATTATTTGAACCCTCATGGTAACTTTGACTTATTATGGGAAAAGTGAGTGGAGGCAGAGAAAAATAAAGAAATGATGAAAAAAAAGAAATTGAGGATGAATGCCATCTCTTGAAGACAAGCTTGAAAACAAGAAAGAGGAGAGAGGCCACAATCCAAAGGCTAGAAGCAGGTTCAGAGCGAGGGATAGATGGAGAGAGTCGGTCAAAGAGAGGGAGAAGGATAGAGAGAGAGAGCAAGAGAGAGAGAAGTGCCTGGAGTTAGCAATAATAATTTATACAAACACACCTTAATAATTCACGTTCCATTTCAATGCTGGAGGGAAAATCCAAAATTCACAGAGCATAATTAAATAGAGGCAGAGAGTGAAGGGAGAGATAGAGGGGCCAGCATTAAAGATACCAGTGTAGCAGCAGGGCATCTCTTCCATCGGAGCTTTGTAAAACAACCCTGATGAAACTGTGATATCCAAACCAGATCCCGTCATCGCACCGCGAGGACGAATTTCGAAATCCTCTCACCTTCCTGTCAGCACGTCTGGATGCTTTCACAGAGGAGACGTCATTATTGTTGGCTGTCTGTTAATAACGCTGCTCCTTTCTAATCATACACAGATTCACGTTAGCGGCGCCTCGATAAAAGGAGCACATAAAGCAAATGTGGATGAAAATCAACAGTTTGCTCACAGCTACGGTTCCTCCACTCAGTTTTTAGGAACAAATGACGGCTGAGAAAACGTCTCAATTACAACAGATTTGAGTGTGTGATTATTGCCAGCGGGGAGACGCTGCTGTATAGTTTATATGATATCAAACATTGGTTGACACATCATTTTAGATCTATTGTATAGAATTAAAGCAAGCAGATTTGCACAAGTAACTTTCCTTTGTACAATTTTTAGATTTTAATTTAGGTGCATTTTTCTTTTTGTTTCAATTCCTTTTGTCTTTGCTGTATTTTTGAGGCAATTTTTCACTTTGCTTCTTAACAGTCTTGAGTTCCTTTCAGCTTTTATTTTATATTTTGTTTCCAACCAACAATATCAAGCAGATTTCGATACTCCTCGAATGCAACAATCAGATTCTTGAATCAATCAATCACTGTGTGATTGATTGATTCAAGAATCTGTGTGTGGATCAAATAGAAATATGTAATATGTGCCCTATAAAAACTTCAGCACATTTATCAAATGATAATGTTATGTTACTTTTGAGTTTAATGCTGTATTTTTATATGCTACCTTGTCTTAAGCATACTTTATAATTCTTCATTATACATTAATGTCCCTCAGAAAACCTTAACCTGGTCTTCACTTGAACTCCACCTCCTCATAAATGTACTTCGGGGATGTCCACCATGTTGCATCAGACACAGCCTCAAGTGGCCACACATGATAACATCCATCAAACACCTGATCTCCACCAAAGACATATGAAACATAACCTTGCCATATTTCACATTGATTTACGGTATCTGAAACCATCCCTCGTCCTTCGACCCTCATGCAATACCTCCATTTTTGATTGGGACTCCAGAAACATTCTCAAAGTTCACACTCCTCCTCTTCAACTCACTCAAATGAAGCTTTAGCATATCTGTTTCAATTAAAAGTGTATTTTTTAGCGCATGTAAGTCAAGCAATCATATTTTACTGACTCTGTCAAACCTCTTTGGTTTCTCTAGGTGTTGTGGAGGCATGGACTGTAACTGCGTCAGTGATTTGCTGCTCCCCCCGGTGCCCGCCCTCTGGACACCAGGTCAGTCGTCTCGTCTTTCTCAGCTCACACAAAACAGGAGGCGTCATTTATTTCCACAGATTTAACTGAACGCATAAATGTCGACTTGTGTCGCACGTGTTCGTTTGATGATGGAATTAAAGGAAGATCACACGCACGTCGCCAAAATGTTCACATGCACATTAATGAATTAATTAAATGTATCATGTTTTTATCCACGAAAGGATGAGTACATCTTGACTCATGTGATGTGCACACAGTGGGGTTTTAGAATTCCGTGTGGAGCAGCATCAATCAGATCTCTCTGAGAGCTGTCAGCATCCCACTGACCAATCTGTTGAGGCTAGAGGGCATTAGCGCAGACTAACATTGCTCAAGGCACGTGCTGTGATATTAAACACATCATCCCTCGCTTCATCACTCATCAGTCATCTGGACAGCATCTCCCTGCAGCAAGCGGTGGGACAAACGACAGGCCCTAACCCCGCTCTCACGCTTTTCCTGTGCAGGGTTCGCATTCCCAGACTGGGCCTACAAGCCTGAGTCAAGTCCTGGTTCCAGGCAGATCCAGCTGTGGCACTTCATCCTGGAGCTGCTGCAGAAGGAGGAGTATCAGGGGGTGATCGCCTGGCAGGGCGACTACGGAGAGTTTGTTATCAAGGACCCAGACGAGGTAGCCCGGCTGTGGGGGATAAGAAAATGCAAACCTCACATGAACTACGACAAGCTGAGTAGGGCTTTGAGGTATGACAGCGTTCTGCTCCTGATGTGTTTAACTTCTGAATGTCAAGTCGGTATCAGATAAATCAGACCTCTGCTTATGTTGACCCAATCCTCAATTTTACCTCTTTTCCATGTTGGTAAAAATGGAAAGATAAAGATGGGACTTTTCCTGGGGAACGTCAATACCCTCAATAGCTCCTTATCTGTGGACATCCTAATGGAAAGTTCACCATTGAGCCGCCAAATAAAAACTCAATAGAGATTCAAAATTAAGCTCAGTGTGAAGTTGCTCGCACTTCTTCAAACAAGGAAACTGCTCAGCCCTGAACTTGCTGAAGGTGATTTAAACAATATTGTATACGCACTGTACATTCAGCAGTTTACACCCCCAACATCACATAGTTTTCTTATGCAAATAGTCCTACTCTGACTTACATCCCCCCCCCGCTCCCTCCTTCTGCTTTCCTTTGGCCTCTTGTTAATGGGGGCTGTCGTCAGAGTCTAATTGTTATGAATTGGCTGGGGCCACAATTAGCCTTCTTAATTAGCCTCTCTTAATTGCTCAATTAAGGGCCACGGCACAATTGCCACGCAAAGCAAAACACGTCCACATCATTGTGGCATGGATACATGCTGGTACGTACGTGTCGGCGTGTTTTTGTTGGTATGGTGCGTCCGCATAATCAGCTGCTGCTTTCCAGTGTTTACTGCTGAGGTTGTATGATTGGGTGCACTTGGGACAAGGAGAGAAAGAAAACCTTCTACCCCACTGTAGTATATCTGCAGTTTTTTTTTTTCAATTTGCAGTATCTCCCCCCCCCCACTGCTGATTTACCTGGGCCAGATGGCTCCATGTTTAGCCTTTACTGCTGATCAACCTGGCATCCTGGCAGACTGTACATTGTGACACCTCAGTGGGTGGCACAGGAAACTGACATGACGACTGCTCGACATGCCCAGCGGGAGACACCTGAGGTCGTTGCCATGGAGACTTCTCAGTTTGTCCCGCCTCTTTGTAAACGTGCTTTGCTGTTGGAAGCGGTGTCAGCTTCATGATGTCATGTGCATTTACACATCACAGCGTTTCAGGTTTTGAAGCACAAACCGCCTCTGATGCTTCAAACAAAACACCAGGTTCAAGGAAATTCTTTCGTCATGCCTCTCGTTCTGAAATCATTTTAACGTTGTTTGAATAAACTGTTTGTTTACCCATGCACTTAGAAACGATTAGCCTGTAGATTAGGTGTGAAATTGGCTATTAAAGTTCCAAAATTTGTACATAGTAACATAACAATGGCCTTCTTATCAGCCAAGCAAATAATTTTAATGAATTAGAAACAATGTAAACGTCATTTTACTTGTATTAAAAAGTTTTGGGTTTTTTTGAAGAGGAAAAGAAACCATTCCAAGTTTATCATTCTTTATGGAAAGATATTTCCCAGAACCGAAATGTCCCCACAGGTCCCTAATTCCTAATCATCCCTGACATATTCAATGCACCTCTCTCCGTCCATTTTTTTGGATTTTAATGATCTTCATCTGATTTTCAACGTAGATGTGGGACCTTTCTCCTTAAGCTCTTTATTGAATGTACATTTATGTGTGTGTCTCCTGTCAAACCGATGATTGGTATTTTACTACTCTACATGCCTCTACAATTGCCCCTCAGGGACAAATAAAGTTTAATGTATTGAATTGTATTTTTATGCCATTGTCCATATAATATGATACCATAATCCAGTAGCAGTATTATGAATAAACTGAGAAATAGTTACCAGCATGATAAAAAGAATTACTGTTTTCTTTGATATGTTTTCTGTTTGTGTATGTATGTATGTATGTATGTATGTATGTATGTATGTATATATATATATATATATATATATATATATATGTATATATATATATATGTATATATATATATATGTGTATATATATATATATGTGTATATATATATATGTGTATATATATATATGTGTATATATATATATGTGTATATATATATATGTGTATATATATATATATGTGTATATATATATATATGTGTATATATATATATATACACACACACATATACATATATGTATATGTATATATGTGTATATATATATATATACACACACACATATACATATATGTATATGTATATGTGTGTATATATGTGTATATATATGTATATATCTATATATATGTATATATGTGTGTGTGTGTGTGTGTGTGTTTTTTAGGCATCTGAGGCTCAAAGGGATTTTTCTTTTTGACTTTTTGTCTGTTAACAGCTGAATAAAATTTCCTTCTTAAGAGCCATATTGTATCGAATCAAGCCAGTCAGACATGAATTGATTTGAGGAGAGGAGATGAATAAAAACAGTGGGAAATCAGCATAGCTCTCACCCTGCAGCACTTGAGTTGTTTACTCTTCTGTTATAAAACACAAAACCTTGATGTGAGTATTATATTAAGCCTCCCCTCCTCTTTTTTCCTTTTCCTCTTCCTTTTTCCTTCAACTCCCCTCACTCCATCCCTCCTTCGATCTCCTCCATTACAGGTATTACTACAACAAGCGTATTTTGCACAAAACCAAAGGGAAGCGTTTCACCTACAAGTTTAACTTCAGTAAGGTGGTGCTGGTGAACTACCCCATCCTGGACATGGCTAACTCCCCCTTCTTTCTGGCCCAGAACCACTTCAATGGGGGTTCCACCGCACCCGACTGCAGCCCAGAGGTACGCAGGGTAGGATGGAGGGATCGGGAGAGGGTGGGATCCATCGAGGGCTATGATCTAGTCTGTTCAAGATAATAATGAAATCATGGAGTCACTTTGATTGGCACGTGGATCAAAACCATAGCCACACTGAAATAATAATTTACCTGCACAGCATATTATTATCATATGTAAGAAAACTGATATTTAAATACAGAATCAAATACAAATCTGTTAAAGGGGAAAAATACTAACTGCTTTACTCCTTTCTTGTTTTTTTTTTATTAATAATTCCATTTACAGCATTCATTTCACTCCTGTGATTTTGCTTTGGTATTTCTCAGGTGCCTGCTGTGCTTTTGCTTTTTACAAGTAGATGGGTGGTATTTATCAGATTCATCTTTTATTCACTGTTTCTAAGGGTGATTGTGACAGTTTACTTACCCTGGGAGAGCGTCGATTGTATCAGGACTCCAAAAGAAAATCATAATTAAGTTCAAAATATGGCGGCAGAAAGAGATAAAATTGAGGACAAATCAATTTGAATATTTCAAATTCAACTCTGGTGTATGAACACAACTACTTTTTTGTTTGAATTTAAGTGCCAGATAATTTTACTCTAATGTCCAAGAAAGTGAAAGCAAGTTAGAAGTACAGTAACATCATTTGTCTGTGCCATCCTTAATCCGGGATAAGGAGGTACCTGCTCTGAAGGAGACATTGGCAGGAGATGGTTTTAACTTGTCCTTAAAACAAAAGAAGACATTATCCCCTCCTTCTCTCATCCCCGTCCTCGATGGCGTATCCATCTGTCATCGATTGAAAATGAAAGAAATAGAAAGCAAAGGGTCGCGTCAGATCAGATCAATGGTGGGTCATTAATGCGGTTTGTTAAGCAACACAGATCTTGCAGCTTGGGAGTACAGTCTTGCCTTTCAAACTTAGGGGGCTGCGGGGGTGACAGATACTATTGATCCAAAGTCCTGCGAGGAAAAAAAAAAATCCCCCCTTTGTCCCCTTGATTCCTGAGATTCAGCTGTTCCATTTATTTTTACCTCTTCTCCTTCTCCTTTGCACATTTTAAAGTACTTTTTCACACAGAAAAAAAGATGTGCGCATGCACGCACACACACACATACACTCAGCCACCCTACATCCTGAATGGATGTCATTCTATCAGATCTCTCTCCTATCCGTCCTGTGTCCCTTCACACTCCTTCCTTCATCCAGAAACGAGCGAGCAATCTCGCTCTTTCTCATCATTTATCCTTTGTAGCCACAACCCTAATCGCCTCCATTTGACTCTGTACTCTTCCTGCCTCTGAGCCTCTGTGTCCTCCTGCCTCTCTTTTTACCCCCACACCCAGCCAAAGTCCCACGGCGCCTCTTTGTATCCTGTCCTTGCTACGACTGTGTCAGTGTTTGCATCACACTCTGCAGGGCGCTTCTGTCAACAGTATTGTGGGAATGCATGTACTCTGTTTGGAAAGTGCACAAACAAATTTTGATCTTGTTCCATTGTATTTTTTTCCCCTCTTGCTCTCTGTCACTCAGGCCATACAGTCCCTGTTTCCTCGTTTGCCAGACTCCGGCAGAGGAACTTCCCTGTTTGATCGGAGCGCCACAGCACCGGGGCCGGAGGGAGACAAGCTCAGACTGGACGCATTTCCTTTCCTCAGTTCAGGTGAGCTGACAGGGAGCAGAGGAGAAAAGTTAGTCAAAAGCTAGTTGTGTCAATGCATACTAGAAACAAAGCCGTCGTCATGGGGAAATAACACTGTGCCTGTATGTGTGTGTGTGTGTGTGTGTGTGTATATATATTTATATATATATATATATATATATATATATATATATATATGTACCCACAGAAAGCTACTGAAACAATGGGACAGAAAAAAATGAGGATATGGGGAGGCATGAACATTTATTGTTAAAGGAAATAAAGAGAGATTCCTTTGCAGCCTGCGGTCAGTTTGTGCTGCTGGAGCGAGAGGCCAGGTTGGTTGGTAAATTATACATATCAGTGGTAGGAAGCAAGTTGGAGACAGGTGCAATCATCCATTTTTTTTTTGATAATATGATTTCCCGTCCTCTTCCTTCTCTGCATGCATATTTGTTCACTTAATTGACTCTATGTGTGCTTTGTTTGTATATCTGCACATGCATCAGAATGTGTTTGAGTGTGTATCTGCAGCTCTAGAGAGGTAGTGTGTAAACAGACTCTCTGAGCACCCCCCCTTCCCTCCCTCCCTCCCTCCCTCCCTGCTCATCCTCCTCTCTGTTTGTCCTCAGGTCTTTTTCCCTCCCTCTCACCCTCATCACCCTCCCATGTGTCCCCGCTGTCCTAATCCCTTCCCAGGCAGGAAGGCCCTAATTGAGGGTGCAGGCTTCAGTTTGTGGCCTGTGGGCGCCCATTACTGTGTTTTCATAAGCAAGTGAGGCCTGCCTGACTGATTCAATATTCATGTGTCTGCCAGCTACTCCTGGCCCAGCACACAGAGACTTCAGCACTGTCAAATTAGCCCTGCATAGTAAATAACAGCGGCAGAGAAACAGCGAGGAAGGCTGAGAGAGGTGGAGGGTGTAAGGAGAAAAAGAGAATCTTTGAGTTGGTTGTCAGTTGGAAGGAAGTATAGTAGGTGAAGAGGCAATGCTTTTGTTTGTTCATTAAAATTGAATTCTAGCATCAACTCAGATGTACCCCCTCTCTTTCTTTGTCATCAGATGATGCTTACAAGAAGATGTATTTAAATATGGTGCCATTCTTTTGAGGTTTTTACATCATCTAAAATGAAAGAGTGACATGTCAAAACCTGGGGACAAGTGATTGACAGTTTGCAAGTTTCCTGGAAGCATACGAAGGATACTTGATAATCTCAGCAAGAGTTGTAGGAAGGTCAACACAGCAACGAGAAAGAGTTTTAAACCTACACAAAGAACACGCTGCTGAATATAAGTACAAGCTGCTTATTTATTATTCTGGTGTCTTCTGAATCTTGTTGTGTTCACATCTGGGATGCAGCAGGCTGAAGTGGGTGTACTTCACAGTACTGGCATGTATGAACCATCAGGGTTTGTGTTGAAAGCAGCCGTGCCAGACTTGGCCCTTGTGGCTTCTGATTAGAATTGCTAATACCACTGAGCATAATTAGTGAACATTCTTGGATGTTGTATGTCGGGGAACCTTTAGCCCTTGTGAGTACTTAACCTCCATCTCTGGATTTTCTGTCGTAGGTGCTCCGTGCTACTCCAAACCCCCGTCTCTTCTGGGCCCATATCCTCGCAACCCACCCTTTGACTACCCCTGGGGCTTCAACCCCTACCTCCCAGGGGCCTTCTCTCTCAATAACTGCCCCAAACTGCCCCCTGGCTCCCTCTACCCCTCCCAGTTTTACCCCAGCCCCTTGCAGAGCAGCCTTTCCCAGCTGCCTCACCCATTCTCCTCTCTACTTCCCCCAGGGGAGGCAGCAGGGGGTGAGAGGGGAGCAGCAGGACAAACTGGGGGGACAAACGGCACAGCGGGTGGTCAGCCAGGTCGAGTCTGCCTGCCACCCTATCCTGGGAGTCTGTCAATGGGTCGCACGGACATTGGCACATCATTGGGGGAAAGAGAAAGGGTGGAGGCCAGTCCTCAAGGCACGGGGCTGAGTTTGGGTCTGGGAGCAGTGGGCCTCGGAGCTGGGACTGGCCAACAGAGCCCCACGGAAAGGAGAGGAGGGGTGAAGCAGGACCCGGAGTCAGACTCAGACTTGGAGATCACGGATCTGAGCGACTGCAGTTCGGAGAACGAGCATGAGCACGAGTTCAGCATCACCAAGGAATCCAGTCCAGCCAATCGCTCACAGATAATGTTGGATGGGAAGAAAGGCAGTGTGCTGCCACCCATCTCCTCCCTCCCACCACCAATGTCTCCCCACCCTCTGAAGAGCCTGATGCCCATCACCCCTCCACCCCCGTCCCTGCCGCTGTCACTGTCCCCGTCCATGGCTCTGCATGAAAGACACAGGGAGGCAGAGACTCTTAAAATGATTCACAGCTAATACATCCTCGTCCACCATTTTGCCAGTCTGTGCTCTGATAAGTCTCTTTTTCTCTCCTTTCATTTCTCTCTTTTCCCAGGAGAGGCATTTTTGTTTTTTGTTTTACTTTGAACATTACTGTTTCTGTTTGCAATGTGAGTGTTACACTTGCCCACAGTGCAATCCATGACTGACGGCTCCATCTTAGAGTATATGGAGCAAACACACTGGCTGTATCTGCATGTTGTCCTTTCTTTTTTGACACCAAATCTTCACTCCATGGTTTTGTTTCACGCGTTGCCAGCAGTACTTTACAGTTTGCCATCCGCAGCCAAGCTATGATAGAAGGCAGCGAGCTGGTAAATTACAACAAAGCAAGCATCAACTGCCTTGATGAACATTAACAAACAACATCCCTACACTAACAGAACAACAAATAATGTTCAGATTGATGCAATTTTACAGATTTGTCCTGTAATTCTTGGGATGTAGACTTCATATGAAATCATTGTGAGACGTAGTCCAATACTGCCACCTAGTGGTCCCCACAGTCAAAGTTTATTTATTAAATCATCCCTGTAATCCTGTGGTCGAAATTGTTGCTCTTATGTTTATTTTTGCTCTTTCTTACTTTCAGATTTTATTTTTTCTGACCGATTAATTTAAATGTTGAAATCCATAATTCTAATCGTGGTAACTGTGATAACTGTGAATATTTATTTTGTCCTGTGGTTCAAGTATTTCCTGCAGATTTTTTGTAAAGGAAAGAAAAAGAGAGCAGAGGGAGCAATTTAAAATTTGTATGAATATTTCAGTGTATATATTTTATTATGGTGTACATTACATTTAATTATTATTCGCTATGATAAAATTTAGCTGTATTGTTGTGATTTAATTCAGTATTTAAACATGTTGGAAAATTATAAGCTTAGGTGTATCAAAGTTTAAATTATTAATGGCAGAAGAGCTGCACTCTGAAGATGTTTTTCTATGATGAGGACAGAGTTCACAGTGGGAATTGTCTCTGATTTTCTCAACCCCAGTTAATTGTGCCCTTTGGTCATTTTTGCCAGATGTCCAACATATGAACCCTTTGGGTACAAAATATGCCGGTGGATTTATTTTTATAGTTAGCATTCACCCAGTGTAACTGTACTGTAATTAGTCAAATGTGGAAAAATATTGGTCTTTGCGTTTTCTGTTAAACCCCACCCCCGCACCCCCACCCCCAAAATCTGTTTTGATTATTTTTCAATCAATGCTTGTTGTCCGTGCCAGCAGAAGGGCAAATGGGTTTGCTTCAGGACATTAAACTGTGGGGGGGGGGGAGGAAAAAAAAAAGATTCTTGCTCCACCCAGAACTAATGACCAACATCCTGTCCAGTTTCTCAGCACAAGGAGAACATTAACCACACTGTGCTGCTTCGCGGCCTCTATAGCCGACAGTTCTTCAAATAATGGCGGTATACGATTCTACTGTAAAGTTCATGTAAAGCTCTGTTTGTTCCTACAGGGAAGGCCTCCAGTCACCTCCGTGTGGAGAACACGACCAGCTGTAAATACTGTTTCCTTTGTGTGTGTGTGTGTGTGTATGTGTGTCCACATCCAACAATGACAATGCAGTGGTTTCTGTCATCGCCCTTTGTTTTACTGTAAAGAGGTCAAATGGAAAGTGCAAAAAAGAAGAAAAAAGATTAATATCTTCAAAAAGCAATAAACATTATTCTGGATAGTGGACGCTTGTTGGCTGTGAGTTTGTTGTATGGATGCGGCATTTGAGTGACCAGGAGTGGGATGGGATTTCTGAGTTCTGGTTGCATGGACTGTTATATTACAGCCTTGAAACATGTTAGTTAGTTGTTGATAGCTTTTATTTGATAGGAGTGTATATTCTTTATTCTGGCTTACATTATATTCATGCAGTTGATAGGTTTGTGACTGCTGATATCTGACAAATTTGGTTATCAGTCCTGGTTGAGTCTCAGAATATTTTACGATAGAAGTACTGGTAGTATAGTGGTAGTATAGTTGTGAACAGGCTTTCACTGCATTCGGAAGACAGCATTATTTTGTATTCCTGCAGCTTAATTACAGCGGAATTTAAATCAGATGTGATGTTATTTAGAGAAATTGACATGAATTTACTCCTTAAATAATAAGATGAATGAAATCATTAATTAAATTATCAGGCAGAGGATGAATGCTAGAAAAAAAATAGTACATACTTTCCAATTCTAATGATGTTTGTACAACTTTTTTCCAAATGTGGTGTTTTATTGATAAGCTGTTTTAGCTTGTGTTGATAACGTGATCGGGCACATTCAACATTCGTTTACTTGTAGTGGAGAGCACAGCGTGCAGGTTTGTACATTCTTGTGGAAAAGAAAGTGACCTCACATTCTAAACTACCCATTAATATTTTAGTAGCCTAAAGCAGCCAAATCAAAATGTGTAACAACAAGACTAAAAAAGGGTTCCCGG